>NC_054476.1:74582955-75782955 GCF_017639515.1 Carcharodon carcharias
AGGAAGCTTGCAGAGTTTTGTGGGAGGACCTGCCGCAGGTCGGCCCGATGCGCCGGAAAGCTTCGACTCCCCTATAAGTCTGGGGGAGCTGACCGGCGCACTTGACGGTCCTTTTCTAGGGGCAAAAAACCCCGGGACTAGACGGGCTGACCGTGGAGTTTCTTCAGGGCGTTCTGGGACTCTTGGGGAGCGACTTCGCGGGGGTCCGGGGAGAGAGCATTGCTACTCGGGAGATGCACCTTTCGTGGCGCAGGGCCGGATTGCCGTCTGCTACCTGAGAAGGGATCTTCGCCGTCTTAAAAACTGGCGCCCGGTCTCCCTCCTCGCACCGACTACAAAAATCTCGCCCGAGCCATTCTTCTCGGCTTGGCACCGTGGCTGGACCACATGATCCACCCTGAAACAGTCCTACAAACCGTCCCGACCGAACCATTTATGATAACATCCCATCAGGTCCGGACATCATCCACCATCCCAAGAGGGCTGGTCTGGTCGGAGGGCGCCTTCTGTCTCTCGATCAGGGAAGGCTTTTGTTCGATCATGGGTGGATCACGGATACTTACTCCCGGAACTCTGCGAGCTTTCCGGGTTCGGGACGCATTTTGGTGCCCGGTATCCCGACTCGTACAACTGCCGCGGAGTGTCTAGTGAAGGTTAACAGGTCCCTGACGGCGCCCCTTCGCTTTGGGAGAGGGTACTCAGGGCTGCCCCCTGTCTGGCCATTGTATTCTAGGTGCGGAAGCCTTCCTGCGCCTCTTTGCGGAGAGGTTGCGGGATTGGTTCTGCGCGGGCCGGGCATCGGGGTGGTCCTTTCGGCTTACGCCGATGACGTGCTCCTTATGTTTAGTGACCCGGCTGACCTGCGGAGGATGCGCGAGTGCCAGGAGGTCTACTCTGCCGCTTCTTCTGCCAGGATCAACTGGGGTAAATGTTCTGGACTCCTGGTCGGTCAGTGGCAGATGGATCCCCTACCCGAGGAGCTCAGGCCTTTCACCTGGAGCAGGACCAGCCTCCTCTACCTGGGGGTCCATCTCTGCCCCGCTGAGGAATCCTGGCCGGCAAACTGGCAGGAACTGGAGACGAAAGTCACCGCTCGCCTGCGGCGCTGGACAGGACTGCTCCGAGTGCTATCTTACCGAGGTCGAGTTCTGGTCATAAACCAGCTGATCGCCGCCATGTTGTGGTATCGGCTGGTCACTTTGACCCCTCCCCCGGACTTTGTCACAAGAATCCAGAGATTGTTAGTCGACTTCTTCTGGGACAAAAGATTGCACTGGGTCGCTGCCGAGGTTCTGAGTCTCCCGCTTAGGGAGGGTGGTCAGGCGCTAGTGTGCCTACGCACACAGGTGGCGACTTTCCGCCTTCAGACCCTGCAGCGATACCTCTACGTCGAGCCTCCTCCTAGATGGTGTGCCCTGATGACGTATTTCCTCCGTCAGGTGCACGGCCTGAATTATGACGTGCAGCTCCTGTTTATAGAACAGCTGGGCCTCGGTGGCTCCTTGCAGGCGTTGCCCGTCTTTTACCAGGACCTGATCAAAGTCTGGAAAGTGGTCGCCTCGCGACGCAGCTCTCCCCCGTCAGGAGTAGCGGCTATCGTCAGAGAGCCGCTGCTCAGGAATCCGCCCCTCCGTCCTTTTCAGTGGTTGGCGGAGAGGAGGGCTGTGGCCGCAGGGGTGACCAGAATCGGGGACGTGCTGGGTGGCGGAGGACTGGGCTGGATGCTCCCGCAGGAGTTGGCGCGACGCGCGTCTGTGAGTGTCCAGGTCGCAGCCGATGCCATCCAAGACCTGAGAACGGTCGTGCTCGGACCCGACGTTATTTTGGGTCTTGAGGCGGCCCAGGTGCGCGGTGGTCTTCCGTCTGAGCGTTCCCCTGTTCGGACGGAATTCCACATTGGCCCCAAGCCCCGAACCCTCCCTCGGGTGCCGGTGCCCCGCAATATGAGCCGCCTCGGGGACATGCCCTCTGTGCCTTTTGGCACGGCAAAGAGGAGCTTTTTGTACGGACTGCTGCTGCACACCTTCCATTTTCTCGCCCTTGTCCGTCGACCGGACACGCCCTGGCGTGCCTTGTTGCCGTCCGGCGGCGGAAGCCCCCGATGGGAGGCCCTCTACGGAGGTGTCCTCCCCCTTTCTATCGGAGACCTGGGTTGGAGGGTGTTGCATGCAGCAGTCCCTTATAATAAGAGGATGCATAGGTTCGCGGACTCTCAGGACACGTGCCCTTTTTGCGGTCTTGTGGAGTCCGTGGACCATGTATACATAGGGTGTTGTAGGCTGCACTCCCTTTTTAGTTATTTGAAAAACCTTTTATTGATGTTTTGTTTGCACTTCAGCCCCACGCTCCTGATCTATGGGCACCCGGTGCGGAAGGGGGTCGGGAAGGAGGAGGACCTCCTCGTGAACCTGCTCCTGGGCCTGGCCAAGTTGGCCATTAACAGGTCCAGGCAGCGGGCGATCGACGGGGAGTCCCGCCCCGATTGTTTGTCCCTCTTCCGCGGCTACGTTCGCTGCCGGATGTCCCTGGAGAAGGAGCACGCGGTGTCTGCTGGCACTCTCGAGGCCTTCCGTGCTCGGTGGGCACCGCGGGGACTGGGGTGTTTTGTTGACCCCTTTAATCACATTTTGATTTAAAGTTTGTAAGTTTCCTTTAAAACTTTGTTCTTGGTTTTACAGCTGACCTGAATTAGGGGCTGTGCCTGATTTATCCCAATTTTGTTGATTTGGTTTTCATTAAAAGATTATCAAGAGTTCATTTTCCTAACGATCTCGTGGAGGTAATTGTGGATTCAGTTGGTTTCCTGGTACTGAGGAGAGAAGGTGTGTGGTGTTGGTGTTGCTGCTCCTCAGTGTTTCAACTGTTTCTGCTGCTGCCTTTGGGGTTGTTGCTTCTGCTGTGTGCTGCTGCTGCTTCTGCTGCTGCTCCTCCAGTGCTGCCAAAGGAGAGAGAGGGAGAGAAGAGAACAGTTGCTACTGTTGCTACAGGACAGGAAGGCCAGGAGGCCAGGATTGAGTTGGAAAACAACATCCTAGGTGGGTGTCTGAACTGTGTATTTTTGTTTAAGGTGGGGGCAATTAAGGACTGTGTTTTTGTAGGGGGAGGCAAGAAGACTGCCAGAGGAGTTGGGGAAGGAAGAGCGGGAGGGTGTGTGTGTGTGCTGAAACCATCTTTCTGCCACCCCTCCCCCCAACCCAGCCCTTTTCCCAGTAAGGCCAGCAATAGCTGGTGAAGACATCGCCTCCCCCTGCCTGAAGAACATCAGGCCCCCACCCACCGTCCATCCACCATCGAGGACACCCACCAGGACATTTACCTCTTTCCCTCCTGTGCCTCCCTGTCTTTTACTCCTCTCCCTCCTCTCCTCTCCTGCCTAAAAGAGGGGAGGTTGTTTCTACCTCTCTTCCCCCACCCCCTTTCCTCCCTATATTTCTAAAAAAAAATAAAAAGAAAAAAACAAAATGGCCAATCCTTCCCGGGGTGGGCGTGGCTCTGGCCCTTAAGGCCAATTCACCATCACCTGTGGCCGGGCCCTCGAGGGCTAATGTGGAGGCGGTTTTGTCACCGGTGGCAGGGCCTCAAAAAAGAAACTTATGCGGGGGTGGTTGCTTCTGCGGCTCCAGCTGCTCCCGCTGCCCTGTCACCTTTCCGCCTCCTGACCAGGGCCCTTGGGGTAAAGAGCTATGCTCACCCTGAAATGACAATAGAGGCCTGCGTAAAGGCTACGGCTGGGGTCGTCGGCCCCTCAGCCATTGTCGCGGCCTCTAAATGTATGGGAAGGCCATATTCTTCTTGAGGTCCGAGCGGGCGGTGCACCTCGCCCTGCAAAAGGGACTCACTGTGGGCGGGACTTTTCTGGCGGTGGACCCCCTTGAGGCCACCGCCCAGAGAATTATTATTTCGAACATCCCGCCTTTTCTATCCAGTGAGCTCCTCCTCCCCCACCTTAATAAATTGGGGGAGGTCAGGTCGGGGGTTGCACCAATCCCGCTCGGCCTCAAAGACTCGGCCCTCCGCCATGTGTACTCCTTCCGGCGCCAAGGTATTTCGTCCGCTTGGCCCAGGAGGAGTGCCTGGAGGGGGCCTCTCAGTATCAATTTTGAGGGGACCGCCTATCGGGTCTTCTGGACCGCGGAGGGTGTGCGGTGCCATGCCTTGTAAGGAGGCGGGGCACGTAAGAAGAACTGCCCCGCCTCCAAGGCCACGAGCCCCACCCAAGCTGGCCACGGCTGGCACCGCCCCTCCTCCCCCCGCCACCACTCCATCTCCCTCCCCGCAAGGGGAAGCGACGCCGGCAGGCACTGCCATCTCGGCTGCCGGTGAGGCGGGGGGAGAGCCCCCGCGCCGTAAGAAGGCGCGAGGAAGACCCGAAACTGGAGGCGGCCCCTGAAACGCCCCAAAACCCCCAAACACCTGCAAGCACCGGCTCGGGGGAAAAGACAACATCCGGCCCCGGCGTCGTGTCCGCGTGTGCTCCCGGGCCCGTGGGTGCTAAGGCGCCGAGTGCTGGGCCCGGCGTCGTCCCTGCGCGTGCTCCCGGGGCCGGCGGGGAAGGGACGCGGGACCCCGAGCCGGGGTATCTAACACCCAAAACCCAGAGGGTGGAGTGTCCGGGAGGGCTGGACAAGGAGGAGGGGGCCTCGGAAATGGAGGTCTCCCTAGCCCCCAGCCTGACCCGGAAGAGACGTCACGCTTCGGAGGAGGAGGTGGGTGATGCCCAAACTGAAGAAGTTGGGTGTGTCCCTTCCCCCGATGAAGAGGTGGTGGCGTCTCCACCAAGTAAAATCTCGCCCTGTCCTCTGGGGGAACTCAAAACCCCTGCACCGACTCCCACCACTATTACCCCTGTCAACCTGCTGCAGTCCCCTGAACAGGGCCCCTCGGGGGTCACTGAAGGCACCTCCCTTGAGGTGGTGCCCGACTCAGAGACCCTCGATACCCCCGAGGTACCTTCTGGCTCATCGGGGGACTGCAACTTTCAAAATTTAAAAAATGTCAACGGGTCATTGGGTGGCGGCGAAAAGGAAGGCCTTCCCGCTCCCTCCCAAACCTTAGCACCGGGCGTCCTAGTTTTAGGTCAGGAGCTTGTCCTGAGCTCCCCGGACGACCCGGTGCCGGGAGGAGAGCGGGCATCAGAACTGCCGCTGCCCTCTGACCCAAAACGTTTAGAGGAGACCAGAGAGGACCCCTCTGGCCTTGATCCTGGGGGTGGGATCGAGGTACAGGTGGGGCCAGCTGGCAGCTCCGAATCAGCCCCCGTACTCAATGCGGGGGAGGGGTCGGAAGCTGGAGGCGACGACCTGGAGGAGGACGGGGTGTCCGTGGTGAGCGCTGGAGATTACGCTGAGTCGCTCTCAAGCGAGGCGGTGGATCCCCTGGTGCCCTCCACTGACTCCCCCCTCATCCCCCCAAGGGAACTCCGGGACTTTTTGGCGAGTCATCGCGGTCGCCGAGACAGGGTTCAGTTGGCCTTGGACCGGTGGCATTCTTTTCCGCTGGTGTTCTGGTCCACTCGCGAGGCTCTCAAGTCTCCTGAGTTGGATAGGAACGCGCGGCGGAGGGTCCAAACGTTTCTCGCTGGGCTCCTGAAGGAGAGGAAGGACTAAAAAGTCCTCTTCTTCTTTTTAATGACTTAAGGTGAAGGTTTGATGTACCTTTGACAATGAAGACGACTATAGCCAGCCTCAACATCCGCGGCAGCAGGGCCGCACAGCGCAGGTTCCAGAACTTCTCGGTCCTCAGGGACGGGAAGTACGCGTTGTGCTTCCTGCAAGAAACCCATACCGTTCCGGGAGACGAAGCCACGTGGCTCCTGGAGTGGCGAGGGGGGGTCTACATGAGTCACCTAGCCTCCAATTCTGGCGGGGTGGCTATCTTGTTGGCCCCGCATTTTCAGCCGGAGATCTTGGGGGTCAAGGAGCCAGTGCCAGGCCGGTTGCTGCACCTGACTGTGCGTCTGGGGGGGGCGGTGCTTCACTTTGTGAATGTGTACGCTCCCCTGGGCACGCAGCAGCAAGCGAGCTTCTTTGAAGAAGTGTCCACTCATCTCGGCTCCATCGACGCTGGCGAGTGCATCGTCCTCGGGGGGGATTTCAATTGCACCCTCGGGGTCCGGGACCGTCACGGTACCCCGCACTGCACGCGAGGTGTGAGTAAGTTGCGGGACCTGGTCAGGTCCTTCGACTTAGTGGACGTCTGGCGAAATCTCCATCCTGACTCCAGCGTGTTCACCTTTGTGTCACCTGGAGTCGGAGCGTCCAGACTCGACCGCCTTTACGTTTCGAAGGCGTACGTGTCCTGCGTTCCGGCTGCTTCTATACAGCAGGTTCCGTGCACGGACCACCGTCTGGTGTGGGCGGAGCTCACTTCGTTCTGCGCTCGGACGGGGTCCGCGTACTGGCATTTTAATAACCTGTTGTTGGAAGACCAGCGGTTCCTGGACTCGTTCCGTCGCTTCTGGCCGGCTGGAGAAGGAAGCGGGGAGGCTTCCCCTCCTTGAGGCTATGGTGGGACGTGGGCAAGACTCACGTCCGAGTTTTCTGTCAAGAGTACGCGAAGGGGTCGACAAAGAGACGCAAATCCAGGGTCGAGGAGTTGGAGAAGGAGGTGCTCGACCTGGAGGCACGTCTCCGTCAGCCCGACGCGGACCCGGCCCTGCGGTCGGTGTACGATGAGAAGAAGGGCGCGCTGCGGGACCTGCAACTGGTCGGGTCTCGGGGCGCGTTCGTGAGGTCGCGGATCTGTTTCCTTAAGGAGATGGACCGTGGCTCTCCCTTCTTCTACTCACTGGAAAAAAGGCACGGGGTCCGTAAGCAGCTCTTTACGCTGCTGGCCGACGACGGATCACTTGTCTCGGATCCGGAGGGCATCAGGGCCATTGCCCGAGATTACTACACTGCCCTTTTCTCTCCGGATCCGTCCAGTGAGGAAGCTTGCAGAGTTTTGTGGGAGGACCTGCCGCAGGTCGGCCCGGAGTGCGCCGGAAAGCTCGACTCCCCTATAAGTCTGGGGGAGCTGACCGGCGCACTCGACGGTCTTTCTAGGGGCAAAACCCCGGGACTAGACGGGCTGACCGTGGAGTTCTTCAGGGCGTTCTGGGACGTCTTGGGGAGCGACTTCGCGGGGGTCCTGGGGGAGAGCATTGCTACCGGGGAGATGCCCCTTTCGTGGCGCAGGGCCGTGATTGCCCTGCTACCGAAGAAGGGGGATCTCCGCCTTCTTCAAAACTGGCGCCCGGTCTCCCTCCTCAGCACGGACTACAAAATCTTCGCCCGAGCCATGTCTTCTCGGCTCGGCACCGTGCTGGACCACATGATCCACCCTGACCAGTCCTACACCGTCCCGGACCGAACCATTTATGATAACATCCATCTGGTCCGGGACATCATCCACCATTCCCAGAGGGCTGGTCTGTCGAGCGCCTTCCTGTCTCTCGATCAGGAGAAGGCGTTCGACAGGGTGGATCACGAATACTTACTCGGAACTCTGCGAGCTTTCGGGTTCGGGACGCATTTTGTCGCCCGGATCCGACTTCTGTACACTGCCGCGGAGTGTCTAGTGAAGGTTAACGGGTCCCTGACGGCGCCCCTTCGCTTTGGGAGAGGGGTACGTCAGGGCTGCCCCCTGTCTGGCCAGTTGTATTCTATTTGCGTGGAGCCTTTCCTGCGCCTCTTGCGGAGGAGGTTGTCGGGATTGGTTCTGCGCGGGCCGGGCATCGGGGTGGTCCTTTCGGCTTACGCCGATGACGTGCTCCTTATGTTTAGTGACCCGGCTGACCTGCGGAGGATGCGCGAGTGCCAGGAGGTCTACTCTGCCGCTTCTTCTGCCAGGATCAACTGGGGTAAGTGTTCTGGACTCCTGGTCGGTCAGTGGCAGATGGATCCCCTACCCGAGGAGCTCAGGCCTTTCACCTGGAGCAGGACCAGCCTCCTCTACCTGGGGGTCCATCTCTGCCCCGCTGAGGAATCCTGGCCGGCAAACTGGCAGGAACTGGAGACGAAAGTCACCGCTCGCCTGCGGCGCTGGACAGGACTGCTCCGAGTGCTATCTTACCGGGGTCGAGTTCTGGTCATAAACCAGCTGATCGCCGGCATGTTGTGGTATCGGCTGGTCACTTTGACCCCTCCCCCGGACTTTGTCACAAGAATCCAGAGATTGTTAGTCGACTTCTTCTGGGACAAAAGATTGCACTGGGTCGCTGCCGAGGTTCTGAGTCTCCCGCTTAGGGAGGGTGGTCAGGCGCTAGTGTGCCTACGCACACAGGTGGCGACTTTCCGCCTTCAGACCCTGCAGCGATACCTCTACGTTGAGCCTCCTCCTAGATGGTGTGCCCTGATGACGTATTTCTTCCGTCAGGTGCACGGCCTGAATTATGACGTGCAGCTCCTGTTTATAGAACAGCTGGGCCTCGGTGGCTCCTTGCAGGCGTTGCCCGTCTTTTACCAGGACCTGATCAAAGTCTGGAAAGTGGTCGCCTCGCGACGCAGCTCTCCCCCGTCAGGAGTAGCGGCTATCGTCAGAGAGCCGCTGCTCAGGAATCCGCCCCTCCGTCCTTTTCAGTGGTTGGCGGAGAGGAGGGCTGTGGCCGCAGGGGTGACCAGGATCGGGGACGTGCTGGGTGGCGGAGGACTGGGCTGGATGCTCCCGCAGGAGTTGGCGCGACGCGCGTCTGTGAGTGTCCAGGTCGCAGCCGATGCCATCCAAGACCTGAGAACGGTCGTGCTCGGACCCGACGTTATTTTGGGTCTTGAGGTGGCCCAGGTGCGCGGTGGTCTTCCGTCTGAGCGTTCCCCTGTTCGGACGGAATTCCACATTGGCCCCAAGCCCCGAACCCTCCCTCGGGTGCTGGTGCCCCGCAATATGAGCCGCCTCGGGGACATGCCCTCTGTGCCTTTTGGCACAGCAAAGAGGGGCTTTTTGTATGGACTGCTGCTGCACACCTTCCATTTTCTCGCCCTTGTCCGTCGACCGGACACGCCCTGGCGTGCCTTGTTGCCGTCCGGCGGCGGAGGCCCTCGATGGGAGGCCCTCTACGGAGGTGTCCTCCCCCTTTCTATCGGAGACCTGGGTTGGAGGGTGTTGCATGCAGCAGTCCCTTATAATAAGAGGATGCATTGGTTCGCGGACTCTCAGGACACGTGCCCTTTTTGCGGTCTTGTGGAGTCCGTGGACCATGTATACATAGGGTGTTGTAGGCTGCACTCCCTTTTTAGTTATTTGAAAAACCTTTTATTGATGTTTTGTTTGCACTTCAGCCCCACGCTCCTGATCTATGGGCACCCGGTGCGGAAGGGGGTCGGGAAGGAGGAGGACCTCCTCGTGAACCTGCTCCTGGGCCTGGCCAAGTTGGCCATTAACAGGTCCAGGCAGCGGGCGATCGACGGGGGAGTCCCGCCCGATTGTTTGTCCCTCTTCCGCGGCTACGTTCGCTGCCGGATGTCCCTGGAGAAGGAAGCACGCGGTGTCTGCTGGCACTCTCGAGGCCTTCCGTGCTCGGTGGGCACCGCGGGGACTGGGGTGTTTTGTTGACCCCTTTAATCACATTTTGATTTAAAGTTTGTAAGTTTCCTTTAAACTTTGTTCTTGGTTTTACAGCTGACCTGAATTAGGGGCTGTGCCTGATTTATCCCAATTTTGTTGATTTGGTTTTCATTTAAAAGATTATCAAGAGTTCAAATCTCGCAACCCCCAGATCAAGAGTTCATTTTCCTAACGATCTCGTGGAGGTAATTGTGGATTCAGTTGGTTTCCTGATACTGAGGAGAGAAGGTGTGTGGTGTTGGTGTTGCTGCTCCTCAGTGTTTCAACTGTTTCTGCTGCTGCCTTTGGGGTTGTTGCTTCTGCTGTGTGCTGCTGCTGCCCCTGCACTTGAGGGTGTTTGCTGCTGCTGCTGCCCCTGCACTTGAGGGTGTTTGCTGCTGCTGCTGGACCTGCACTTGAAGGTGTTTGCTGCTGCTGCTGGACCTGCCCGTGTGGAGCAAAAGGAGAGAGAGGGAGGCCAGGAGGCCAGGACTGTGTCTGAAAACAACATCCTAGGTGGGTGTCCAACATTATTGTTTGTGTAAGGTGGGGGCAATAAAGGACTGTGTTTTGTAGGGGGAGGAAAGAAGACTGCAGGAAGGTTTGGGGAAGGAAGAGAGGGGGGTGTGTGGTTAAAACCACCATTCTGCTACCCCCCCCGCCCCACCCAGCCCTTTCCCAGTAAGGCCAGCGGTGGCTGGTGAAGACATCGCCTCCCCCTGCAAGAAGATCATCACACCCCACCCAACATCCACCTTTCACTGGAGACACCCACCTGGACTCTTCCCTTTTCCCTCCTGTGCCTCCCTGTCCTTCACTCCTCTCCCTCCTCTCCTCTCCTGTACAAAAGGGGGAGGTTATTACTACCTCCCTCCCTAGGGAGGAACATTGTATATTTAATAAAAAAAATATATATATATTAAAAAATATATATAATTTAAAAAAAAAAAATGGCCAATCCTTCCCAGGGTGGGCGTGGCTCTGGCCTTAAAGCCAGTTCAACATCTCCTGTGGCCGGGCCCTCGAGGGCTAATGTGGAGGCGGCTTTGTCACCGGTGGCAGGGCCTACAAAAAAGACTTATGCGGGGGTGGTTGCTTCTGCAGCTCCTGCTGCTCCCGCTGCCCTGTCGCCATTCCGTCTCCTCACCAGGGCCCTCGGGGTAAAATGCTACGCTCACCCTGAGATGACTATTGAGGCCTGCGTTAAGGCTATGGCTGGGGTTGTCGGCCCCTCAGCCATTGTCGCGGCCTCAAAGATGTATGGGAGGGCCATCTTTTTCTTGAGGTCCGAGCGGGCGGTGCGGCTCGCCCTGCAGAAGGGGCTCACTGTGGGCGGGACTTTTCTGGCGGTGGATCCCCTTGAGGCCACCGCCCAGAAGATTGTTATTTCAAATGTCCCGCCCTTTATACCATGTGGGCTCCTCCTCCCCCACCTTAATAAGCTGGGGGAGGTCAGGTCGGGGGTTGCACCAGTCCCGCTCGGCCTCAAAGACTCGGCCCTCCGCCACGTGTACTCCTTCCGGCGCCAAGTTTTCGTCCGCTTGGCCCGGGAGGAGTGCCTGGAGGGGGCCTTCTCAGTTAATTTTGAGGGGACCGCCTATCGGGTCTTCTGGACCGCGGAGGGTGTGCGGTGCCATGCCTGTAAGGAGGTGGGGCACGTAAGAAAGAACTGCCCCGCCTCCAAGGCCACGAGCCCCACCCAAGCGGCCGCGGCTGGCACTGCCCCTCCTCCCCCCGCCACCACTCCATCTCCCTCCCCGCAAGGGGAAGCGACCCCGGCAGCAGCTGCCATCTCGGCTGCCGGTGAGGCGGGGGGAGAGCCCCCGCGCCGTAAGAAGGCGCGGAGGAAGACCCGAAATTTGGAGGCGGCCCCTGAAACGCCCCAAACCCCCCAAACACATGGAAAAACCGGCTCGGGGGAAAAAACATCATCCGGCCCCGGCGTCATGTCCGCGTGTGCTCCCGGGTCCGTGGGCGCTAAGGCGCCAAGTGCTGGGCCCGGCGTCGTCCCTGCGCGTGCTCCCGGGGCCGGCGGGGAAGGGACGCGGGACCCCGAGCCGGGGTATCTAACACCCAAAACCCAGAGGGTGGAGTGTCCGGGAGGGCTGGACAAGGAGGAGGGGGCCTCGGAAATGGAGGTCTCCCTAGCCCCCAGCCTGACCCGGAAGAGACGTCACGCTTCGGAGGAGGAGGTGGGTGATGCCCAAACTGAAGAAGTTGGGTGTGTCCCTTCCCCCGATGAAGAGGTGGTGGCGTCTCCACCAAGTAAAATCTCGCCCTGTCCTCTGGAGGAACTCAAAACCCCTGCACCGACTCCCACCACTATTACCCCTGTCAACCTGCTGCAGTCCCCTGAACAGGGCCCCTCGGGGGTCACTGAAGGCACCTCCCTTGAGGTGGTGCCCGACTCAGAGACCCTCGATACCCCCGAGGTACCTTCTGGCTCATCGGGGGACTGCAACTTTCAAAATTTAAAAAATGTCAACGGGTCATTGGGTGGCGGCGAAAAGGAGGGCCTTCCCGCTCCCTCCCAAACCTTCGCACCGGGCGTCCTAGTTTTAGGTCAGGAGCTTGTCCTGAGCTCCCCGGACGACCCGGTGCCGGGAGGAGAGCGGGCATCAGAACTGCCGCTGCCCTCTGACCCAAAACCTTTAGAGGAGACCAGAGAGGACCCCTCTGGCCTTGATCCTGGGGGTGGGATCGAGGTACAGGTGGGGCCAGCTGGCAGCTCCGAATCAGCCCCCGTACGCAATGCGGGGGAGGGGTCAGAAGCTGGAGGCGACGACCTGGAGGAGGACGGGGTGTCCGTGGTGAGCGCTGGAGATTACGCTGAGTCGCTCTCAAGCGAGGCGGTGGATCCCCTGGTGCCCTCCACTGACTCCCCCCTCATCCCCCCAAGGGAACTCCGGGACTTTTTGGCGAGTCATCGCGGTCGCCGAGACAGGGTTCAGTTGGCCTTGGACCGGTGGCATTCTTTTCCGCTGGTGTTCTGGTCCACTCGCGAGGCTCTCAAGTCTCCTGAGTTGGATAGGAACGCGCGGCGGAGGGTCCAAACGTTTCTCGCTGGGCTCCTGAAGGAGAGGAAGGACTAAAAAGTCCTCTTCTTTTTAATGACTTAAGGTGAAGGTTTGATGTACCTTTGACAATGAAGACGACTATAGCCAGCCTCAACATCCGCGGCAGCAGGGCCGCACAGCGCAGGTTCCAGAACTTCTCGGTCCTCAGGGACGGGAAGTACGCGTTGTGCTTCCTGCAAGAAACCCATACCGTTCCGGGAGACGAAGCCACGTGGCTCCTGGAGTGGCGAGGGGGGGTCTACATGAGTCACCTAGCCTCCAATTCTGGCGGGGTGGCTATCTTGTTGGCCCCGCATTTTCAGCCGGAGATCTTGGGGGTCAAGGAGCCAGTGCCAGGCCGGTTGCTGCACCTGACTGTGCGTCTGGGGGGGGCGGTGCTTCACTTTGTGAATGTGTACGCTCCCCTGGGCACGCAGCAGCAAGCGAGCTTCTTTGAAGAAGTGTCCACTCATCTTGGCTCCATCGACGCTGGCGAGTGCATCGTCCTCGGGGGGGATTTCAATTGCACCCTCGGGGTCCGGGACCGTCACGGTACCCCGCACTGCACGCGAGGTGTGAGTAAGTTGCGGGACCTGGTCAGGTCCTTCGACTTAGTGGACGTCTGGCGAAATCTCCATCCTGACTCCAGCGTGTTCACCTTTGTGTCACCTGGAGTCGGAGCGTCCAGACTCGACCGCCTTTACGTTTCGAAGGCGTACGTGTCCTGCGTTCCGGCTGCTTCTATACAGCAGGTTCCGTGCACGGACCACCGTCTGGTGTGGGCGGAGCTCACTTCGTTCTGCGCTCGGACGGGGTCCGCGTACTGGCATTTTAATAACCTGTTGTTGGAAGACCAGCGGTTCCTGGACTCGTTCCGTCGCTTCTGGGCCAGCTGGAGAAGGAAGCGGGGAGGCTTCCCCTCCTTGAGGCTATGGTGGGACGTGGGCAAGACTCACGTCCGCGTTTTCTGTCAAGAGTACGCGAAGGGGTCGACAAAGAGACGCAAATCCAGGGTCGAGGAGTTGGAGAAGGAGGTGCTCGACCTGGAGGCACGTCTCCGTCAGCCCGACGCGGACCCGGCCCTGCGGTCGGTGTACGATGAGAGGAAGGGCGCGCTGCGGGACCTGCAACTGGTCGGGTCTCGAGGCGCGTTCGTGAGGTCGCGGATCTGTTTCCTTAAGGAGATGGACCGTGGCTCTCCCTTCTTCTACTCACTGGAAAAAAGGCACGGGGTCCGTAAGCAGCTCTTTACGCTGCTGGCCGACGACGGATCCCTTGTCTCGGATCCGGAGGGCATCAGGGCCATTGCCCGAGATTACTACACTGCCCTGTTCTCTCCGGATCCGTCTAGTGAGGAAGCTTGCAGAGTTTTGTGGGAGGACCTGCCGCAGGTCGGCCCGGAGTGCGCCGGAAAGCTCGACTCCCCTATAAGTCTGGGGGAGCTGACCGGCGCACTCGACGGTCTTTCTAGGGGCAAAACCCCGGGACTAGACGGGCTGACCGTGGAGTTCTTCAGGGCGTTCTGGGACGTCTTGGGGAGCGACTTCGCGGGGGTCCTGGGGGAGAGCATTGCTACCGGGGAGATGCCCCTTTCGTGGCGCAGGGCCGTGATTGCCCTGCTGCCGAAGAAGGGGGATCTCCGCCTTCTTAAAAACTGGCGCCCGGTCTCCCTCCTCAGCACGGACTACAAAATCTTCGCCCGAGCCATGTCTTCTCGGCTCGGCACCGTGCTGGACCACATGATCCACCCTGACCAGTCCTACACCGTCCCGGACCGAACCATTTATGATAACATCCATCTGGTCCGGGACATCATCCACCATTCCCAGAGGGCTGGTCTGTCGAGCGCCTTCCTGTCTCTCGATCAGGAGAAGGCGTTCGACAGGGTGGATCACGAATACTTACTCGGAACTCTGCGAGCTTTCGGGTTCGGGACGCATTTTGTCGCCCGGATCCGACTTCTGTACACCGCCGCGGAGTGTCTAGTGAAGGTTAACGGGTCCCTGACGGCGCCCCTTCGCTTTGGGAGAGGGGTACGTCAGGGCTGCCCCCTGTCTGGCCAGTTGTATTCTATCTGCGTGGAGCCTTTCCTGCGCCTCTTGCGGAGGAGGTTGTCGGGATTGGTTCTGCGCGGGCCGGGCATCGGGGTGGTCCTTTCGGCTTACGCCGATGACGTGCTCCTTATGTTTAGTGACCCGGCTGACCTGCGGAGGATGCGCGAGTGCCAGGAGGTCTACTCTGCCGCTTCTTCTGCCAGGATCAACTGGGGTAAATGTTCTGGACTCCTGGTCGGTCAGTGGCAGATGGATCCCCTACCCGAGGAGCTCAGGCCTTTCACCTGGAGCAGGACCAGCCTCCTCTACCTGGGGGTCCATCTCTGCCCCGCTGAGGAATCCTGGCCGGCAAACTGGCAGGAACTGGAGACGAAAGTCACCGCTCGCCTGCGGCGCTGGACAGGACTGCTCCGAGTGCTATCTTACCGAGGTCGAGTTCTGGTCATAAACCAGCTGATCGCCGCCATGTTGTGGTATCGGCTGGTCACTTTGACCCCTCCCCCGGACTTTGTCACAAGAATCCAGAGATTGTTAGTCGACTTCTTCTGGGACAAAAGATTGCACTGGGTCGCTGCCGAGGTTCTGAGTCTCCCGCTTAGGGAGGGTGGTCAGGCGCTAGTGTGCCTACGCACACAGGTGGCGACTTTCCGCCTTCAGACCCTGCAGCGATACCTCTACGTCGAGCCTCCTCCTAGATGGTGTGCCCTGATGACGTATTTCCTCCGTCAGGTGCACGGCCTGAATTATGACGTGCAGCTCCTGTTTATAGAACAGCTGGGCCTCGGTGGCTCCTTGCAGGCGTTGCCCGTCTTTTACCAGGACCTGATCAAAGTCTGGAAAGTGGTCGCCTCGCGACGCAGCTCTCCCCCGTCAGGAGTAGCGGCTATCGTCAGAGAGCCGCTGCTCAGGAATCCGCCCCTCCGTCCTTTTCAGTGGTTGGCGGAGAGGAGGGCTGTGGCCGCAGGGGTGACCAGAATCGGGGACGTGCTGGGTGGCGGAGGACTGGGCTGGATGCTCCCGCAGGAGTTGGCGCGACGCGCGTCTGTGAGTGTCCAGGTCGCAGCCGATGCCATCCAAGACCTGAGAACGGTCGTGCTCGGACCCGACGTTATTTTGGGTCTTGAGGCGGCCCAGGTGCGCGGTGGTCTTCCGTCTGAGCGTTCCCCTGTTCGGACGGAATTCCACATTGGCCCCAAGCCCCGAACCCTCCCTCGGGTGCTGGTGCCCCGCAATATGAGCCGCCTCGGGGACATGCCCTCTGTGCCTTTTGGCACGGCAAAGAGGAGCTTTTTGTACGGACTGCTGCTGCACACCTTCCATTTTCTCGCCCTTGTCCGTCGACCGGACACGCCCTGGCGTGCCTTGTTGCCGTCCGGCGGCGGAAGCCCCCGATGGGAGGCCCTCTACGGAGGTGTCCTCCCCCTTTCTATCGGAGACCTGGGTTGGAGGGTGTTGCATGCAGCAGTCCCTTATAATAAGAGGATGCATTGGTTCGCGGACTCTCAGGACACGTGCCCTTTTTGCGGTCTTGTGGAGTCCGTGGACCATGTATACATAGGGTGTTGTAGGCTGCACTCCCTTTTTAGTTATTTGAAAAACCTTTTATTGATGTTTTGTTTGCACTTCAGCCCCACGCTCCTGATCTATGGGCACCCGGTGCGGAAGGGGGTCGGGAAGGAGGAGGACCTCCTCGTGAACCTGCTCCTGGGCCTGGCCAAGTTGGCCATTAACAGGTCCAGGCAGCGGGCGATCGACGGGGGAGTCCCGCCCGATTGTTTGTCCCTCTTCCGCGGCTACGTTCGCTGCCGGATGTCCCTGGAGAAGGAGCACGCGGTGTCTGCTGGCACTCTCGAGGCCTTCCGTGCTCGGTGGGCACCGCGGGGACTGGGGTGTTTTGTTGACCCCTTTAATCACATTTTGATTTAAAGTTTGTAAGTTTCCTTTAAAACTTTGTTCTTGGTTTTACAGCTGACCTGAATTAGGGGCTGTGCCTGATTTATCCCAATTTTGTTGATTTGGTTTTCATTTAAAAGATTATCAAGAGTTCATTTTCCTAACGATCTCGTGGAGGTAATTGTGGATTCAGTTGGTTTCCTGGTACTGAGGAGAGAAGGTGTGTGGTGTTGGTGTTGCTGCTCCTCAGTGTTTCAACTGTTTCTGCTGCTGCCTTTGGGGTTGTTGCTTCTGCTGTGTGCTTCTGCTGCTGCTCCTCCAGTGCTGCTGCTGCTGCCTTGCCCCTGTGCTGCTAAAGGAGAGAGAGGGAGAGAAGAGAACAGTTGCTACTGTTGCTACAGGACAGGAAGGCCAGGAGGCCAGGACTGAGTTGGAAAACAACATCCTAGGTGGGTGTCTGAACTGTGTATTTTTGTTTAAGGTGGGGGCAATTAAGGACTGTGTTTTTGTAGGGGGAGGCAAGAAGACTGCCAGAGGAGTTGGGGAAGGAAGAGAGGGAGGGTGTGTGTGTGTGCTGAAACCATCTTTCTGCCACCCCTCCCCCCCCAACCCAGCCCTTTTCCCAGTAAGGCCAGCAATAGCTGGTGAAGACATCGCCTCCCCCTGCCTGAAGAACATCAGGCCCCCACCCACCGTCCATCCACCATCGAGGACACCCACCAGGACATTTACCTCTTTCCCTCCTGTGCCTCCCTGTCTTTTACTCCTCTCCCTCCTCTCCTCTCCTGCCTAAAAGAGGGGAGGTTGTTTCTACCTCTCTCCCCCACCCCCTTTCCTCCCTATATTTCTAAAAAAAAAATAAAAAGAAAAAAACAAAATGGCCAATCCTTCCCGGGGTGGGCGTGGCTCTGGCCCTAAGGCCAATTCACCATCACCTGTGGCCGGGCCCTCGAGGGCTAATGTGGAGGCGGTTTTGTCACCGGTGGCAGGGCCTCAAAAAAAGAAAACTTATGCGGGGGTGGTTGCTTCTGCGGCTCCAGCTGCTCCCGCTGCCCTGTCACCTTTCCGCCTCCTGACCAGGGCCCTTGGGGTAAAGAGCTATGCTCACCCTGAAATGACAATAGAGGCCTGCGTAAAGGCTATGGCTGGGGTCGTCGGCCCCTCAGCCATTGTCGCGGCCTCTAAAATGTATGGGAAGGCCATATTCTTCTTGAGGTCCGAGCGGGCGGTGCACCTCGCCCTGCAAAAAGGACTCACTGTGGGCGGGACTTTTCTGGCGGTGGACCCCCTTGAGGCCACCGCCCAGAGAATTATTATTTCGAACATCCCGCCTTTTCTATCCAGTGAGCTCCTCCTCCCCCACCTTAATAAATTGGGGGAGGTCAGGTCGGGGGTTGCACCAATCCCGCTCGGCCTCAAAGACTCGGCCCTCCGCCATGTGTACTCCTTCCGGCGCCAGGTATTTGTCCGCTTGGCCCAGGAGGAGTGCCTGGAGGGGGCCTTCGTTATCAATTTTGAGGGGACCGCCTATCGGGTCTTCTGGACCGTGGAGGGCGTGCGGTGCCATGCTTGTAAGGAGGCGGGGCACGTGAGGAAGAACTGCCCCGCCTCCAAGGCTACGAGCCCCACCCAAGTGGCCACGGCTGGCACCGCCCCTCCTCCCCCCGCCACCACTCCATCTCCCTCCCCGCAAGGGGAAGCGACGCCGGCGGCCACTGCCATCTCGGCTGCCGGTGAGGCGGGGGGAGAGCCCCCACGCCGTAAGAAGGCGCAGAGGAAGACCCGCAACCTGGAGGCGGCCCCTGAAACGCCCCAAAACCCCCAAACACCTGCAAGCACCGGCTCGGGGGAAAAGACAACATCCGGCCCCGGCGTCGTGTCCGCGTGTGCTCCCGGGCCCGTGGGTGCTAAGGCGCCGAGTGCTGGGCCCGGCGTCGTCCCTGCGCGTGCTCCCGGGGCCGGCGGGGAAGGGACGCGGGACCCCGAGCCGGGGTATCTAACACCCAAAACCCAGAGGGTGGAGTGTCCGGGAGGGCTGGACAAGGAGGAGGGGGCCTCGGAAATGGAGGTCTCCCTAGCCCCCAGCCTGACCCGGAAGAGACGTCACGCTTCGGAGGAGGAGGTGGGTGATGCCCAAACTGAAGAAGTTGGGTGTGTCCCTTCCCCCGATGAAGAGGTGGTGGCGTCTCCACCAAGTAAAATCTCGCCCTGTCCTCTGGGGGAACTCAAAACCCCTGCACCGACTCCCACCACTATTACCCCTGTCAACCTGCTGCAGTCCCCTGAACAGGGCCCCTCGGGGGTCACTGAAGGCACCTCCCTTGAGGTGGTGCCCGACTCAGAGACCCTCGATACCCCCGAGGTACCTTCTGGCTCATCGGGGGACTGCAACTTTCAAAATTTAAAAAATGTCAACGGGTCATTGGGTGGCGGCGAAAAGGAGGGCCTTCCCGCTCCCTCCCAAACCTTCGCACCGGGCGTCCTAGTTTTAGGTCAGGAGCTTGTCCTGAGCTCCCCGGACGACCCGGTGCCGGGAGGAGAGCGGGCATCAGAACTGCCGCTGCCCTCTGACCCAAAACCGTTTAGAGGAGACCAGAGAGGACCCCTCTGGCCTTGATCCTGGGGGTGGGATCGAGGTACAGGTGGGGCCAGCTGGCAGCTCCGAATCAGCCCCCGTACTCAATGCGGGGGAGGGGTCAGGAAGCTGGAGGCGACGACCTGGAGGAGGACGGGGTGTCCGTGGTGAGCGCTGGAGATTACGCTGAGTCGCTCTCAAGCGAGGCGGTGGATCCCCTGGTGCCCTCCACTGACTCCCCCCTCATCCCCCCAAGGGAACTCCGGGACTTTTTGGCGAGTCATCGCGGTCGCCGAGACAGGGTTCAGTTGGCCTTGGACCGGTGGCATTCTTTTCCGCTGGTGTTCTGGTCCACTCGCGAGGCTCTCAAGTCTCCTGAGTTGGATAGGAACGCGCGGCGGAGGGTCCAAACGTTTCTCGCTGGGCTCCTGAAGGAGAGGAAGGACTAAAAAGTCCTCTTCTTCTTTTTAATGACTTAAGGTGAAGGTTTGATGTACCTTTGACAATGAAGACGACTATAGCCAGCCTCAACATCCGCGGCAGCAGGGCCGCACAGCGCAGGTTCCAGAACTTCTCGGTCCTCAGGGACGGGAAGTACGCGTTGTGCTTCCTGCAAGAAACCCATACCGTTCCGGGAGACGAAGCCACGTGGCTCCTGGAGTGGCGAGGGGGGGTCTACATGAGTCACCTAGCCTCCAATTCTGGCGGGGTGGCTATCTTGTTGGCCCCGCATTTTCAGCCGGAGATCTTGGGGGTCAAGGAGCCAGTGCCAGGCCGGTTGCTGCACCTGACTGTGCGTCTGGGGGGGGCGGTGCTTCACTTTGTGAATGTGTACGCTCCCCTGGGCACGCAGCAGCAAGCGAGCTTCTTTGAAGAAGTGTCCACTCATCTCGGCTCCATCGACGCTGGCGAGTGCATCGTCCTCGGGGGGGATTTCAATTGCACCCTCGGGGTCCGGGACCGTCACGGTACCCCGCACTGCACGCGAGGTGTGAGTAAGTTGCGGGACCTGGTCAGGTCCTTCGACTTAGTGGACGTCTGGCGAAATCTCCATCCTGACTCCAGCGTGTTCACCTTTGTGTCACCTGGAGTCGGAGCGTCCAGACTCGACCGCCTTTACGTTTCGAAGGCGTACGTGTCCTGCGTTCCGGCTGCTTCTATACAGCAGGTTCCGTGCACGGACCACCGTCTGGTGTGGGCGGAGCTCACTTCGTTCTGCGCTCGGACGGGGTCCGCGTACTGGCATTTTAATAACCTGTTGTTGGAAGACCAGCGGTTCCTGGACTCGTTCCGTCGCTTCTGGACCGGCTGGAGAAGGAAGCGGGGAGGCTTCCCCTCCTTGAGGCTATGGTGGGACGTGGGCAAGACTCACGTCCGAGTTTTCTGTCAAGAGTACGCGAAGGGGTCGACAAAGAGACGCAAATCCAGGGTCGAGGAGTTGGAGAAGGAGGTGCTCGACCTGGAGGCACGTCTCCGTCAGCCCGACGCGGACCCGGCCCTGCGGTCGGTGTACGATGAGAAGAAGGGCGCGCTGCGGGACCTGCAACTGGTCGGGTCTCGGGGCGCGTTCGTGAGGTCGCGGATCTGTTTCCTTAAGGAGATGGACCGTGGCTCTCCCTTCTTCTACTCACTGGAAAAAAGGCACGGGGTCCGTAAGCAGCTCTTTACGCTGCTGGCCGACGACGGATCACTTGTCTCGGATCCGGAGGGCATCAGGGCCATTGCCCGAGATTACTACACTGCCCTGTTCTCTCCGGATCCGTCCAGTGAGGAAGCTTGCAGAGTTTTGTGGGAGGACCTGCCGCAGGTCGGCCCGGAGTGCGCCGGAAAGCTCGACTCCCCTATAAGTCTGGGGGAGCTGACCGGCGCACTCGACGGTCTTTCTAGGGGCAAAACCCCGGGACTAGACGGGCTGACCGTGGAGTTCTTCAGGGCGTTCTGGGACGTCTTGGGGAGCGACTTCGCGGGGGTCCTGGGGGAGAGCATTGCTACCGGGGAGATGCCCCTTTCGTGGCGCAGGGCCGTGATTGCCCTGCTACCGAAGAAGGGGGATCTCCGCCTTCTTAAAAACTGGCGCCCGGTCTCCCTCCTCAGCACGGACTACAAAATCTTCGCCCGAGCCATGTCTTCTCGGCTCGGCACCGTGCTGGACCACATGATCCACCCTGACCAGTCCTACACCGTCCCGGACCGAACCATTTATGATAACATCCATCTGGTCCGGGACATCATCCACCATTCCCAGAGGGCTGGTCTGTCGAGCGCCTTCCTGTCTCTCGATCAGGAGAAGGCGTTCGACAGGGTGGATCACGAATACTTACTCGGAACTCTGCGAGCTTTCGGGTTCGGGACGCATTTTGTCGCCCGGATCCGACTTCTGTACACTGCCGCGGAGTGTCTAGTGAAGGTTAACGGGTCCCTGACGGCGCCCCTTCGCTTTGGGAGAGGGGTACGTCAGGGCTGCCCCCTGTCTGGCCAGTTGTATTCTATTTGCGTGGAGCCTTTCCTGCGCCTCTTGCGGAGGAGGTTGTCGGGATTGGTTCTGCGCGGGCCGGGCATCGGGGTGGTCCTTTCGGCTTACGCCGATGACGTGCTCCTTATGTTTAGTGACCCGGCTGACCTGCGGAGGATGCGCGAGTGCCAGGAGGTCTACTCTGCCGCTTCTTCTGCCAGGATCAACTGGGGTAAGTGTTCTGGACTCCTGGTCGGTCAGTGGCAGATGGATCCCCTACCCGAGGAGCTCAGGCCTTTCACCTGGAGCAGGACCAGCCTCCTCTACCTGGGTGTCCATCTCTGCCCCGCTGAGGAATCCTGGCCGGCAAACTGGCAGGAACTGGAGACGAAAGTCACCGCTCGCCTGCGGCGCTGGACAGGACTGCTCCGAGTGCTATCTTACCGGGGTCGAGTTCTGGTCATAAACCAGCTGATCGCCGGCATGTTGTGGTATCGGCTGGTCACTTTGACCCCTCCCCCGGACTTTGTCACAAGAATCCAGAGATTGTTAGTCGACTTCTTCTGGGACAAAAGATTGCACTGGGTCGCTGCCGAGGTTCTGAGTCTCCCGCTTAGGGAGGGTGGTCAGGCGCTAGTGTGCCTACGCACACAGGTGGCGACTTTCCGCCTTCAGACCCTGCAGCGATACCTCTACGTTGAGCCTCCTCCTAGATGGTGTGCCCTGATGACGTATTTCTTCCGTCAGGTGCACGGCCTGAATTATGACGTGCAGCTCCTGTTTATAGAACAGCTGGGCCTCGGTGGCTCCTTGCAGGCGTTGCCCGTCTTTTACCAGGACCTGATCAAAGTCTGGAAAGTGGTCGCCTCGCGACGCAGCTCTCCCCCGTCAGGAGTAGCGGCTATCGTCAGAGAGCCGCTGCTCAGGAATCCGCCCCTCCGTCCTTTTCAGTGGTTGGCGGAGAGGAGGGCTGTGGCCGCAGGGGTGACCAGGATCGGGGACGTGCTGGGTGGCGGAGGACTGGGCTGGATGCTCCCGCAGGAGTTGGCGCGACGCGCGTCTGTGAGTGTCCAGGTCGCAGCCGATGCCATCCAAGACCTGAGAACGGTCGTGCTCGGACCCGACGTTATTTTGGGTCTTGAGGTGGCCCAGGTGCGCGGTGGTCTTCCGTCTGAGCGTTCCCCTGTTCGGACGGAATTCCACATTGGCCCCAAGCCCCGAACCCTCCCTCGGGTGCTGGTGCCCCGCAATATGAGCCGCCTCGGGGACATGCCCTCTGTGCCTTTTGGCACAGCAAAGAGGGGCTTTTTGTATGGACTGCTGCTGCACACCTTCCATTTTCTCGCCCTTGTCCGTCGACCGGACACGCCCTGGCGTGCCTTGTTGCCGTCCGGCGGCAGGAGGCCCTCGATGGGAGGCCCTCTACGGAGGTGTCCTCCCCCTTTCTATCGGGGACCTGGGTTGGAGGGTGTTGCATGCAGCAGTCCCTTATAATAAGAGGATGCATAGGTTCACGGACTCTCAGGACACATGCCCTTTTTGCGGTCTTGTGGAGTCCGTGGACCATGTATACATAGGGTGTTGTAGGCTGCACTCCCTTTTTAGTTATTTGAAAAACCTTTTATTGATGTTTTGTTTGCACTTCAGCCCCACGCTCCTGATCTATGGGCACCCGGTGCGGAAGGGGGTCGGGAAGGAGGAGGACCTCCTCGTGAACCTGCTCCTGGGCCTGGCCAAGTTGGCCATTAACAGGTCCAGGCAGCGGGCGATCGACGGGGGAGTCCCGCCCGATTGTTTGTCCCTCTTCCGCGGCTACGTTCGCTGCCGGATGTCCCTGGAGAAGGAGCACGCGGTGTCTGCTGGCACTCTCGAGGCCTTCCGTGCTCGGTGGGCACCGCGGGGACTGGGGTGTTTTGTTGACCCCTTTAATCACATTTTGATTTAAAGTTTGTAAGTTTCCTTTAAACTTTGTTCTTGGTTTTACAGCTGACCTGAATTAGGGGCTGTGCCTGATTTATCCCAATTTTGTTGATTTGGTTTTCATTTAAAAGATTATCAAGAGTTCATTTTCCTAACGATCTCGTGGAGGTAATTGTGGATTCAGTTGGTTTCCTGGTACTGAGGAGAGAAGGTGTGTGGTGTTGGTGTTGCTGCTCCTCAGTGTTTCAACTGTTTCTGCTGCTGCCTTTGGGGTTGTTGCTTCTGCTGTGTGCTGCTGCTGCTCCTGCACTTGAGGGTGTTTGCTGCTGCTGCTGCCCCTGCACTTGAGGGTGTTTGCTGCTGCTGCTGGACCTGCACTTGAAGGTGTTTGCTGCTGCTGCTGGACCTGCCCGTGTGGAGCAAAAGGAGAGAGAGGGAGGCCAGGAGGCCAGGACTGTGTCTGAAAACAACATCCTAGGTGGGTGTCCAACATTATTGTTTGTGTAAGGTGGGGGCAATAAAGGACTGTGTTTTGTAGGGGGAGGAAAGAAGACTGCAGGAAGGTTTGGGGAAGGAAGAGAGGGGGGTGTGTGGTTAAAACCACCATTCTGCTACCCCCCCCGCCCCACCCAGCCCTTTCCCAGTAAGGCCAGCGGTGGCTGGTGAAGACATCGCCTCCCCCTGCAAGAAGATCATCACACCCCACCCAACATCCACCTTTCACTGGAGACACCCACCTGGACTCTTCCCTTTTCCCTCCTGTGCCTCCCTGTCCTTCACTCCTCTCCCTCCTCTCCTCTCCTGTACAAAAGGGGGAGGTTATTACTACCTCCCTCCCTAGGGAGGAACATTGTATATTTAATAAAAAAAAAATATATATATTAAAAAATATATATAATTTAAAAAAAAAAAATGGCCAATCCTTCCCAGGGTGGGCGTGGCTCTGGCCTTAAAGCCAGTTCAACATCTCCTGTGGCCGGGCCCTCGAGGGCTAATGTGGAGGCGGCTTTGTCACCGGTGGCAGGGCCTACAAAAAAGACTTATGCGGGGGTGGTTGCTTCTGCAGCTCCTGCTGCTCCCGCTGCCCTGTCGCCATTCCGTCTCCTCACCAGGGCCCTCGGGGTAAAATGCTACGCTCACCCTGAGATGACTATTGAGGCCTGCGTTAAGGCTATGGCTGGGGTTGTCGGCCCCTCAGCCATTGTCGCGGCCTCAAAGATGTATGGGAGGGCCATCTTTTTCTTGAGGTCCGAGCGGGCGGTGCGGCTCGCCCTGCAGAAGGGGCTCACTGTGGGCGGGACTTTTCTGGCGGTGGATCCCCTTGAGGCCACCGCCCAGAGGATTGTTATTTCAAATGTCCCGCCCTTTATACCATGTGGGCTCCTCCTCCCCCACCTTAATAAGCTGGGGGAGGTCAGGTCGGGGGTTGCACCAGTCCCGCTCGGCCTCAAAGACTCGGCCCTCCGCCACGTGTACTCCTTCCGGCGCCAAGTTTTCGTCCGCTTGGCCCGGGAGGAGTGCCTGGAGGGAGCCTTCTCAGTTAATTTTGAGGGGACCGCCTATCGGGTCTTCTGGACCGCGGAGGGTGTGCGGTGCCATGCCTGTAAGGAGGTGGGGCACGTAAGAAAGAACTGCCCCGCCTCCAAGGCCACGAGCCCCACCCAAGCGGCCGCGGCTGGCACCGCCCCTCCTCCCCCCGCCACCACTCCATCTCCCTCCCCGCAAGGGGAAGCGACCCCGGCAGCAGCTGCCATCTCGGCTGCCGGTGAGGCGGGGGGAGAGCCCCCGCGCCGTAAGAAGGCGCGGAGGAAGACCCGAAATTTGGAGGCGGCCCCTGAAACGCCCCAAACCCCCCAAACACATGGAAAAACCGGCTCGGGGGAAAAAACATCATCCGGCCCCGGCGTCATGTCCGCGTGTGCTCCCGGGTCCGTGGGCGCTAAGGCGCCAAGTGCTGGGCCCGGCGTCGTCCCTGCGCGTGCTCCCGGGGCCGGCGGGGAAAAGACGCGGGACCCCGAGCCGGGGAAACAAACATCAAAAACCCAGAGGGTGGAGTGTCCGGGAGGGCTGGACAAGGAGGAGGGGGCCTCGGAAATGGAGGTCTCCCTAGCCCCCAGCCTGACCCGGAAGAGACGTCACGCTTCGGAGGAGGAAGTGGGCGACGCCCAAACTGAAGAAGTTGGGCGTGTCCCTTCCCCTGATGAAGAGGTGGTGGCGTCTCCACCCAGTAAAACCTCGCCCTGCCCTCTGGGGGAACCCGAAACTCCTACCCCTACCACTGTTCCCCCTACCAGTCTGCTGCAGTCCCCTGAACAGGACCCCTCGGGGGTCACTGAGGGCACCTCCCTTGAGGTGGTGTCCATCTCCAGTGCACTTAACACCCCTGAGGTACCTTCTGGCTCGTCGGGGGACTGCAACTTTGAAAATTTAAAAAATATAAATGCGTCATTGGGTGGCGGCGAAAAGGAGGGCCTTCCCGCTCCCTCCCAAACCTTGACACCGGGCGTCCTATGTTTAGGTCAGGAGCTTGTCCTGAGCTCCCCGGACGACCCGGTGCCGGGAGGAGAGCGGGCATCAGAACTGCCGCTGCCCTCTGGCCCAAAAAGTTTAGAGGAGACCAGAGAGGACTCCTCTGGCCTTGATCCTGGGGGTGGGATCGAGGCACAGATAGAGCCAGCTGGCAGCTCCGACTCAGCCCCTATACTCAATGTGGGGGAGGGGTCGGAAGCTGGAGGCGACGACCCGGAGGAGGACGAGGTGTCGGTGGTGAGCGTTGGGGATTACGCGGAGTCGCTCTCAAGCGAGGCGGTGGATCCCCTGGTGCCCTCTACTGACTCCCCCCTCATCCCCCCAAGGGAACTCCGGGACTTTTTGTCGGGGCACCGCGGTCGCCGAGACAGGGTTCAGTTGGCCTTGGACCGGTGGCATTCGTTTCCGCTGGTGTTCTGGTCCACTCGCGAGGCTCTCAAGTCTCCTGAGTTGGATAGGAACGCGCGGCGGAGGGTCCAAACGTTTCTCGCTGGGCTCCTGAAGGAGAGGAAGGACTAAAAAGTCCTCTTCTTCTTTTTAAATGACTTAAGGTGAAGGTTTGATGTACCTTTGACAATGAAGACCACTATAGCCAGCCTCAACATCCGCGGCAGCAGGGGCGCACAGCGCAGGTTCCAGAACTTCTCGGTCCTCAGGGACGGGAAGTATGCGTTGTGCTTCCTGCAAGAAACCCATACCGTTCCGGGAGACGAAGCCACGTGGCTCCTGGAATGGCGAGGGGGGGTCTACATGAGTCACCTAGCCTCCAATTCTGGCGGGGTGGCTATCTTGTTGGCCCCGCATTTTCAGCCGGAGATCTTGGGGGTCAAGGAGCCGGTGCCAGGCCGGTTGCTGCACCTGACTGTGCGTCTGGGGGGGGCGGTGCTTCACTTTGTGAATGTGTACGCTCCCCTGGGCACGCAGCAGCAAGCGAGCTTCTTTGAAGAAGTGTCCACTCATCTTGGCTCCATCGACGCTGGCGAGTGCATCGTCCTCGGGGGGGATTTCAATTGCACCCTCGGGGTCCGGGACCGTCACGGTACCCCGCACTGCACGCGAGGTGTGAGTAAGTTGCGGGACCTGGTCAGGTCCTTCGACTTAGTGGACGTCTGGCGAAATCTCCATCCTGACTCCAGCGTGTTCACCTTTGTGTCACCTGGAGTCGGAGCGTCCAGACTCGACCGCCTTTACGTTTCGAAGGCGTACGTGTCCTGCGTTCCGGCTGCTTCTATACAGCAGGTTCCGTGCACGGACCACCGTCTGGTGTGGGCGGAGCTCACTTCGTTCTGCGCTCGGACGGGGTCCGCGTACTGGCATTTTAATAACCTGTTGTTGGAAGACCAGCGGTTCCTGGACTCGTTCCGTCGCTTCTGGGCCGGCTGGAGAAGGAAGCGGGGAGGCTTCCCCTCCTTGAGGCTATGGTGGGACGTGGGCAAGACTCACGTCCGCGTTTTCTGTCAAGAGTACGCGAAGGGGTCGACAAAGAGACGCAAATCCAGGGTCGAGGAGTTGGAGAAGGAGGTGCTCGACCTGGAGGCACGTCTCCGTCAGCCCGACGCGGACCCGGCCCTGCGGTCGGTGTACGATGAGAGGAAGGGCGCGCTGCGGGACCTGCAACTGGTCGGGTCTCGGGGCGCGTTCGTGAGGTCGCGGATCTGTTTCCTTAAGGAGATGGACCGTGGCTCTCCCTTCTTCTACTCACTGGAAAAAAGGCACGGGGTCCGTAAGCAGCTCTTTACGCTGCTGGCCGACGACGGATCCCTTGTCTCGGATCCGGAGGGCATCAGGGCCATTGCCCGAGATTACTACACTGCCCTGTTCTCTCCGGATCCGTCCAGTGAGGAAGCTTGCAGAGTTTTGTGGGAGGACCTGCCGCAGGTCGGCCCGGAGTGCGCCGGAAAGCTCGACTCCCCTATAAGTCTGGGGGAGCTGACCGGCGCACTCGACGGTCTTTCTAGGGGCAAAACCCCGGGACTAGACGGGCTGACCGTGGAGTTCTTCAGGGCGTTCTGGGACGTCTTGGGGAGCGACTTCGCGGGGGTCCTGGGGGAGAGCATTGCTACCGGGGAGATGCCCCTTTCGTGGCGCAGGGCCGTGATTGCCCTGCTGCCGAAGAAGGGGGATCTCCGCCTTCTTAAAAACTGGCGCCCGGTCTCCCTCCTCAGCACGGACTACAAAATCTTCGCCCGAGCCATGTCTTCTCGGCTCGGCACCGTGCTGGACCACATGATCCACCCTGACCAGTCCTACACCGTCCCGGACCGAACCATTTATGATAACATCCATCTGGTCCGGGACATCATCCACCATTCCCAGAGGGCTGGTCTGTCGAGCGCCTTCCTGTCTCTCGATCAGGAGAAGGCGTTCGACAGGGTGGATCACGAATACTTACTCGGAACTCTGCGAGCTTTCGGGTTCGGGACGCATTTTGTCGCCCGGATCCGACTTCTGTACACCGCCGCGGAGTGTCTAGTGAAGGTTAACGGGTCCCTGACGGCGCCCCTTCGCTTTGGGAGAGGGGTACGTCAGGGCTGCCCCCTGTCTGGCCAGTTGTATTCTATCTGCGTGGAGCCTTTCCTGCGCCTCTTGCGGAGGAGGTTGTCGGGATTGGTTCTGCGCGGGCCGGGCATCGGGGTGGTCCTTTCGGCTTACGCCGATGACGTGCTCCTTATGTTTAGTGACCCGGCTGACCTGCGGAGGATGCGCGAGTGCCAGGAGGTCTACTCTGCCGCTTCTTCTGCCAGGATCAACTGGGGTAAATGTTCTGGACTCCTGGTCGGTCAGTGGCAGATGGATCCCCTACCCGAGGAGCTCAGGCCTTTCACCTGGAGCAGGACCAGCCTCCTCTACCTGGGGGTCCATCTCTGCCCCGCTGAGGAATCCTGGCCGGCAAACTGGCAGGAACTGGAGACGAAAGTCACCGCTCGCCTGCGGCGCTGGACAGGACTGCTCCGAGTGCTATCTTACCGAGGTCGAGTTCTGGTCATAAACCAGCTGATCGCCGCCATGTTGTGGTATCGGCTGGTCACTTTGACCCCTCCCCCGGACTTTGTCACAAGAATCCAGAGATTGTTAGTCGACTTCTTCTGGGACAAAAGATTGCACTGGGTCGCTGCCGAGGTTCTGAGTCTCCCGCTTAGGGAGGGTGGTCAGGCGCTAGTGTGCCTACGCACACAGGTGGCGACTTTCCGCCTTCAGACCCTGCAGCGATACCTCTACGTCGAGCCTCCTCCTAGATGGTGTGCCCTGATGACGTATTTCCTCCGTCAGGTGCACGGCCTGAATTATGACGTGCAGCTCCTGTTTATAGAACAGCTGGGCCTCGGTGGCTCCTTGCAGGCGTTGCCCGTCTTTTACCAGGACCTGATCAAAGTCTGGAAAGTGGTCGCCTCGCGACGCAGCTCTCCCCCGTCAGGAGTAGCGGCTATCGTCAGAGAGCCGCTGCTCAGGAATCCGCCCCTCCGTCCTTTTCAGTGGTTGGCGGAGAGGAGGGCTGTGGCCGCAGGGGTGACCAGAATCGGGGACGTGCTGGGTGGCGGAGGACTGGGCTGGATGCTCCCACAGGAGTTGGCGCGACGCGCGTCTGTGAGTGTCCAGGTCGCAGCCGATGCCATCCAAGACCTGAGAACGGTCGTGCTCGGACCCGACGTTATTTTGGGTCTTGAGGCGGCCCAGGTGCGCGGTGGTCTTCCGTCTGAGCGTTCCCCTGTTCGGACGGAATTCCACATTGGCCCCAAGCCCCGAACCCTCCCTCGGGTGCCGGTGCCCCGCAATATGAGCCGCCTCGGGGACATGCCCTCTGTGCCTTTTGGCACGGCAAAGAGGAGCTTTTTGTACGGACTGCTGCTGCACACCTTCCATTTTCTCGCCCTTGTCCGTCGACCGGACACGCCCTGGCGTGCCTTGTTGCCGTCCGGCGGCGGAAGCCCCCGATGGGAGGCCCTCTACGGAGGTGTCCTCCCCCTTTCTATCGGAGACCTGGGTTGGAGGGTGTTGCATGCAGCAGTCCCTTATAATAAGAGGATGCATTGGTTCGCGGACTCTCAGGACACGTGCCCTTTTTGCGGTCTTGTGGAGTCCGTGGACCATGTATACATAGGGTGTTGTAGGCTGCACTCCCTTTTTAGTTATTTGAAAAACCTTTTATTGATGTTTTGTTTGCACTTCAGCCCCACGCTCCTGATCTATGGGCACCCGGTGCGGAAGGGGGTCGGGAAGGAGGAGGACCTCCTCGTGAACCTGCTCCTGGGCCTGGCCAAGTTGGCCATTAACAGGTCCAGGCAGCGGGCGATCGACGGGGGAGTCCCGCCCGATTGTTTGTCCCTCTTCCGCGGCTACGTTCGCTGCCGGATGTCCCTGGAGAAGGAGCACGCGGTGTCTGCTGGCACTCTCGAGGCCTTCCGTGCTCGGTGGGCACCGCGGGGACTGGGGTGTTTTGTTGACCCCTTTAATCACATTTTGATTTAAAGTTTGTAAGTTTCCTTTAAAACTTTGTTCTTGGTTTTACAGCTGACCTGAATTAGGGGCTGTGCCTGATTTATCCCAATTTTGTTGATTTGGTTTTCATTTAAAAGATTATCAAGAATTCATTTTCCTAACGATCTCGTGGAGGTAATTGTGGATTCAGTTGGTTTCCTGGTACTGAGGAGAGAAGGTGTGTGGTGTTGGTGTTGCTGCTCCTCAGTGTTTCAACTGTTTCTGCTGCTGCCTTTGGGGTTGTTGCTTCTGCTGTGTGCTTCTGCTGCTGCTCCTCCAGTGCTGCTGCTGCTGCCTTGCCCCTGTGCTGCTAAAGGAGAGAGAGGGAGAGAAGAGAACAGTTGCTACTGTTGCTACAGGACAGGAAGGCCAGGAGACCAGGACTGAGTTAAAAAACAACATCCTAGGTGGGTGTCTGAACTGTGTATTTTTGTTTAAGGTGGGGGCAATTAAGGACTGTGTTTTTGTAGGGGGAGGCAAGAAGACTGCCAGAGGAGTTGGGGAAGGAAGAGAGGGAGGGTGTGTGTGTGTGCTGAAACCATCTTTCTGCCACCCCTCCCCCCCCAACCCAGCCCTTTTCCCGGTAAGGCCAGCAATAGCTGGTGAAGACATCGCCTCCCCCTGCCTGAAGAACATCAGGCCCCCACCCACCGTCCATCCACCATCAAGGACACCCACCAGGACATTTACCTCTTTCCCTCCTGTGCCTCCCTGTCTTTTACTCCTCTCCCTCCTCTCCTCTCCTGCCTAAAAGAGGGGAGGTTGTTTCTACCTCTCTCCCCCACCCCCTTTCCTCCCTATATTTCTAAAAAAAAATATAAAAAGAAAAAAACAAAATGGCCAATCCTTCCCGGGGTGGGCGTGGCTCTGGCCCTAAGGCCAATTCACCATCACCTGTGGCCGGGCCCTCGAGGGCTAATGTGGAGGCGGTTTTGTCACCGGTGGCAGGGCCTCAAAAAAAGAAAACTTATGCGGGGGTGGTTGCTTCTGCGGCTCCAGCTGCTCCCGCTGCCCTGTCACCTTTCCGCCTCCTGACCAGGGCCCTTGGGGTAAAAAGCTATGCTCACCCTGAAATGACAATAGAGGCCTGCGTAAAGGCTATGGCTGGGGTCGTCGGCCCCTCAGCCATTGTCGCGGCCTCTAAAATGTATGGGAAGGCCATATTCTTCTTGAGGTCCGAGCGGGCGGTGCACCTCGCCCTGCAAAAAGGACTCACTGTGGGCGGGACTTTTCTGGCGGTGGACCCCCTTGAGGCCACCGCCCAGAGAATTATTATTTCGAACATCCCGCCTTTTCTATCCAGTGAGCTCCTCCTCCCCCACCTTAATAAATTGGGGGAGGTCAGGTCGGGGGTTGCACCAATCCCGCTCGGCCTCAAAGACTCGGCCCTCCGCCATGTGTACTCCTTCCGGCGCCAGGTATTTGTCCGCTTGGCCCAGGAGGAGTGCCTGGAGGGGGCCTTCGTTATCAATTTTGAGGGGACCGCCTATCGGGTCTTCTGGACCGTGGAGGGCGTGCGGTGCCATGCTTGTAAGGAGGTGGGGCACGTGAGGAAGAACTGCCCCGCCTCCAAGGCTACGAGCCCCACCCAAGCGGCCACGGCTGGCACCGCCCCTCCTCCCCCCGCCACCACTCCATCTCCCTCCCCGCAAGGGGAAGCGACGCCGGCGGCCACTGCCATCTCGGCTGCCGGTGAGGCGGGGGGAGAGCCCCCACGCCGTAAGAAGGCGCAGAGGAAGACCCGCAACCTGGAGGCGGCCCCTGAAACGCCCCAAAACCCCCAAACACCTGCAAGCACCGGCTCGGGGGAAAAGACAACATCCGGCCCCGGCGTCGTGTCCGCGTGTGCTCCCGGGCCCGTGGGTGCTAAGGCGCCGAGTGCTGGGCCCGGCGTCGTCCCTGCGCGTGCTCCCGGGGCCGGCGGGGAAGGGACGCGGGACCCCGAGCCGGGGTATCTAACACCCAAAACCCAGAGGGTGGAGTGTCCGGGAGGGCTGGACAAGGAGGAGGGGGCCTCGGAAATGGAGGTCTCCCTAGCCCCCAGCCTGACCCGGAAGAGACGTCACGCTTCGGAGGAGGAGGTGGGTGATGCCCAAACTGAAGAAGTTGGGTGTGTCCCTTCCCCCGATGAAGAGGTGGTGGCGTCTCCACCAAGTAAAATCTCGCCCTGTCCTCTGGAGGAACTCAAAACCCCTGCACCGACTCCCACCACTATTACCCCTGTCAACCTGCTGCAGTCCCCTGAACAGGGCCCCTCGGGGGTCACTGAAGGCACCTCCCTTGAGGTGGTGCCCGACTCAGAGACCCTCGATACCCCCGAGGTACCTTCTGGCTCATCGGGGGACTGCAACTTTCAAAATTTAAAAAATGTCAACGGGTCATTGGGTGGCGGCGAAAAGGAAGGCCTTCCCGCTCCCTCCCAAACCTTCGCACCGGGCGTCCTAGTTTTAGGTCAGGAGCTTGTCCTGAGCTCCCCGGACGACCCGGTGCCGGGAGGAGAGCGGGCATCAGAACTGCCGCTGCCCTCTGACCCAAAACCTTTAGAGGAGACCAGAGAGGACCCCTCTGGCCTTGATCCTGGGGGTGGGATCGAGGTACAGGTGGGGCCAGCTGGCAGCTCCGAATCAGCCCCCGTACTCAATGCGGGGGAGGGGTCAGAAGCTGGAGGCGACGACCTGGAGGAGGACGGGGTGTCCGTGGTGAGCGCTGGAGATTACGCTGAGTCGCTCTCAAGCGAGGCGGTGGATCCCCTGGTGCCCTCCACTGACTCCCCCCTCATCCCCCCAAGGGAACTCCGGGACTTTTTGGCGAGTCATCGCGGTCGCCGAGACAGGGTTCAGTTGGCCTTGGACCGGTGGCATTCTTTTCCGCTGGTGTTCTGGTCCACTCGCGAGGCTCTCAAGTCTCCTGAGTTGGATAGGAACGCGCGGCGGAGGGTCCAAACGTTTCTCGCTGGGCTCCTGAAGGAGAGGAAGGACTAAAAAGTCCTCTTCTTCTTTTTAATGACTTAAGGTGAAGGTTTGATGTACCTTTGACAATGAAGACGACTATAGCCAGCCTCAACATCCGCGGCAGCAGGGGCGCACAGCGCAGGTTCCAGAACTTCTCGGTCCTCAGGGACGGGAAGTACGCGTTGTGCTTCCTGCAAGAAACCCATACCGTTCCGGGAGACGAAGCCACGTGGCTCCTGGAGTGGCGAGGGGGGGTCTACATGAGTCACCTAGCCTCCAATTCTGGCGGGGTGGCTATCTTGTTGGCCCCGCATTTTCAGCCGGAGATCTTGGGGGTCAAGGAGCCGGTGCCAGGCCGGTTGCTGCACCTGACTGTGCGTCTGGGGGGGGCGGTGCTTCACTTTGTGAATGTGTACGCTCCCCTGGGCACGCAGCAGCAAGCGAGCTTCTTTGAAGAAGTGTCCACTCATCTGGGCTCCATCGACGCTGGCGAGTGCATCGTCCTCGGGGGGGATTTCAATTGCACCCTCGGGGTCCGGGACCGTCACGGTACCCCGCACTGCACGCGAGGTGTGAGTAAGTTGCGGGACCTGGTCAGGTCCTTCGACTTAGTGGACGTCTGGCGAAATCTCCATCCTGACTCCAGCGTGTTCACCTTTGTTTCACCTGGAGTCGGAGCGTCCAGACTCGACCGCTTTTACGTTTCGAAGGCGTACGTGTCCTGCGTTCCGGCTGCTTCTATACAGCAGGTTCCGTGCACGGACCACCGTCTGGTGTGGGCGGAGCTCACTTCGTTCTGCGCTCGGACTGGGTCCGCGTACTGGCATTTTAATAACCTGTTGTTGGAAGACCAGCGGTTCCTGGACTCGTTCCGTCGCTTCTGGGCCAGCTGGAGAAGGAAGCGGGGAGGCTTCCCCTCCTTGAGGCTATGGTGGGACGTGGGCAAGACTCACGTCCGCGTTTTCTGTCAAGAGTACGCGAAGGGGTCGACAAAGAGACGCAAATCCAGGGTCGAGGAGTTGGAGAAGGAGGTGCTCGACCTGGAGGCACGTCTCCGTCAGCCCGACGCGGACCCGGCCCTGCGGTCGGTGTACGATGAGAAGAAGGGCGCGCTGCGGGACCTGCAACTGGTCGGGTCTCGGGGCGCGTTCGTGAGGTCGCGGATCTGTTTCCTTAAGGAGATGGACCGTGACTCTCCCTTCTTCTACTCACTGGAAAAAAGGCACGGGGTCCGTAAGCAGCTCTTTACGCTGCTGGCCGACGACGGATCCCTTGTCTCGGATCCGGAGGGCATCAGGGCCATTGCCCGAGATTACTACACTGCCCTGTTCTCTCCGGATCCGTCCAGTGAGGAAGCTTGCAGAGTTTTGTGGGAGGACCTGCCGCAGGTCGGCCCGGAGTGCGCCGGAAAGCTCGACTCCCCTATAAGTCTGGGGGAGCTGACCGGCGCACTCGACGGTCTTTCTAGGGGCAAAACCCCGGGACTAGACGGGCTGACCGTGGAGTTCTTCAGGGCGTTCTGGGACGTCTTGGGGAGCGACTTCGCGGGGGTCCTGGGGGAGAGCATTGCTACCGGGGAGATGCCCCTTTCGTGGCGCAGGGCCGTGATTGCCCTGCTGCCGAAGAAGGGGGATCTCCGCCTTCTTAAAAACTGGCGCCCGGTCTCCCTCCTCAGCACGGACTACAAAATCTTCGCCCGAGCCATGTCTTCTCGGCTCGGCACCGTGCTGGATCACATGATCCACCCTGACCAGTCCTACACCGTCCCGGACCGAACCATTTATGATAACATCCATCTGGTCCGGGACATCATCCACCATTCCCAGAGGGCTGGTCTGTCGAGCGCATTCCTGTCTCTCGATCAGGAGAAGGCGTTCGACAGGGTGGATCACGAATACTTACTCGGAACTCTGCGAGCTTTCGGGTTCGGGACGCATTTTGTCGCCCGGATCCGACTTCTGTACACCGCCGCGGAGTGTCTAATGAAGGTTAACGGGTCCCTGACGGTGCCCCTTCGCTTTGGGAGAGGGGTACGTCAGGGCTGCCCCCTGTCTGGCCAGTTGTATTCTATTTGCGTGGAGCCTTTCCTGCGCCTCTTGCGGAGGAGGTTGTCGGGATTGGTTCTGCGCGGGCCGGGCATCGGGGTGGTCCTTTCGGCTTACGCCGATGACGTGCTCCTTATGTTTAGTGACCCGGCTGACCTGCGGAGGATGCGCGAGTGCCAGGAGGTCTACTCTGCCGCTTCTTCTGCCAGGATCAACTGGGGTAAGTGTTCTGGACTCCTGGTCGGTCAGTGGCAGATGGATCCCCTACCCGAGGAGCTCAGGCCTTTCACCTGGAGCAAGACCAGCCTCCTCTACCTGGGGGTCCATCTCTGCCCCGCTGAGGAATCCTGGCCGGCAAACTGGCAGGAACTGGAGACGAAAGTCACCGCTCGCCTGCGGCGCTGGACAGGACTGCTCCGAGTGCTATCTTACCGAGGTCGAGTTCTGGTCATAAACCAGCTGATCGCCGCCATGTTGTTGTATCGGCTGGTCACTTTGACCCCTCCCCCGGACTTTGTCACAAGAATCCAGAGATTGTTAGTCGACTTCTTCTGGGACAAAAGATTGCACTGGGTCGCTGCCGAGGTTCTGAGTCTCCCGCTTAGGGAGGGTGGTCAGGCGCTAGTGTGCCTACGCACACAGGTGGCGACTTTCCGCCTTCAGACCCTGCAGCGATACCTCTACATCGAGCCTCCTCCTAGATGGTGTGCCCTGATGACGTATTTCTTCCGTCAGGTGCACGGCCTGAATTATGACGTGCAGCTCCTGTTTATAGAACAGCTGGGCCTCGGTGGCTCCTTGCAGGCGTTGCCCGTCTTTTACCAGGACCTGCTCAAAGTCTGGAAAGTGGTCACCTCGCGACGCAGCTCTCCCCCGTCAGGAGTAGCGGCTATCGTCAGAGAGCCGCTGCTCAGGAATCCGCCCCTCCGTCCTTTTCAGTGGTTGGCGGAGAGGAGGGCTGTGGCCGCAGGGATGACCAGGATCGGGGACGTGCTGGGTAGCGGAGGACTGGGCTGGATGCTCCCGCAGGAGTTGGCGCGACGCGCGTCTGTGAGTGTCCAGGTCGCAGCCGATGCCATCCAAGACCTGAGAACGGTCGTGCTCGGACCCGACGTTATTTTGGGTCTTGAGGCGGCCCAGGTGCGCGGTGGTCTTCCGTCTGAGCGTTCCCCTGTTCGGATGGAATTCCACATTGGCCCCAAGCCCCGAACCCTCCCTCGGGTGCTGGTGCCCCGCAATATGAGCCGCCTCGGGGACATGCCCTCTGTGCCTTTTGGCACGGCAAAGAGGGGCTTTTTGTATGGACTGCTGCTGCACACCTTCCATTTTCTCGCCCTTGTCCGTCGACCGGACACGCCCTGGCGTGCCTTGTTGCCGTCCGGCGGCGGAGGCCCTCGATGGGAGGCCCTCTACGGAGGTGTCCTCCCCCTTTCTATCGGGGACCTGGGTTGGAGGGTGTTGCATGCAGCAGTCCCTTATAATAAGAGGATGCATAGGTTCACGGACTCTCAGGACACATGCCCTTTTTGCGGTCTTGTGGAGTCCGTGGACCATGTATACATAGGGTGTTGTAGGCTGCACTCCCTTTTTAGTTATTTGAAAAAGCTTTTATTGATGTTTTGTTTGCACTTCAGCCCCACGCTCCTGATCTATGGGCACCCGGTGCGGAAGGGGGTCGGGAAGGAGGAGGACCTCCTCGTGAACCTGCTCCTGGGCCTGGCCAAGTTGGCCATTAACAGGTCCAGGCAGCGGGCGATCGACAGGGGAGTCCCGCCCGATTGTTTGTCCCTCTTCCGCGGCTACGCTCGCTGCCGGATGTCCCTGGAGAAGGAGCACACGGTGTCTGCTGGCACTCTCGAGGCCTTCCGTGCTCGGTGGGCACCGCGGGGACTGGGGTGTTTTGTTGACCCCTTTAATCACATTTTGATTTAAAGTTTGTAAGTTTCCTTTAAACTTTGTTCTTGGTTTTACAGCTGACCTGAATTAGGGGCTGTGCCTGATTTATCCCAATTTTGTTGATTTGGTTTTCATTTAAAAGATTATCAAGAGTTCAAATCTCACAATGGCAAACTATGAAACAATGTAACTTCATCTGAAATAGATGGAAACACGTTTGTGCTCGAAAGAGTTACATCTTCCTAACCCTGCAGTTACACCCTGCTGATCCTCCTCCATATGGGTGCCCGAGGGCCCCTGGCTCACTCCTTGTAGGAGAAGGGGTAGCTGGAGTGAGATCAAGCTGCTTTGCATCCCTTTTGCATTGAAAATGTTGGGGGTCAGCTATGGCAACAGCGATGGAGTTCAGCCCACACAGCAGTGTAGAACCAATGTCCTTGGACCATGGCGGCCGCTATCTCACCTGTGTTGACCTTGGTGCATTGGCATGCCAGTGCAATCACCTCAGATTGAAGGCAGACGGATTCTTCCGTTGTGCCTTGTCTCTCAGGAGTGCAGTGGACACCCCTTCCTGATGTTCCCGAACTTGCCTTTGCAGCTCCAGCAACTGTGACATGACCAAGTCCAGAGGCTCCTCATCTAACTTGGACTCAGCAGATTTCCAGCCTTCAGCAGTCCTCCGAGTGCCAGAAACCTGGGAAGTCCCTGCCGCCATCTGCTGTGGATCAGACAGTTCAGACTTTAGAATTAGATCCCACTGAGTTGTGTGCCTCTGTGCTGGTGGAGGGTGTGATTGAGTGTAGCCTTGATTCAGTTTCCTAGAATTTCTGAGACCAGAGCAAATTCATAATTCAACACTATTGCTATTTGAGCATAATCTAAATGGAAGTTGGGCACTGGGGGGTGGGCTGCATGGTATTCTTCTTGGTGTTTGATAAAACAGAATGGTTTGCTAGACCATTTCAGAGGGTAGTTAAGAGTCAACACTTTGGAGTCACATAGCGTCCATCCAGATAAAGATGACAGTTTTCCTTCCCTGAATGACATGCATGAATCACTAAGGATTTTATAATAATCCAGCAGCTCCATGGTCATTTTTACTGACACCATCCACGGATGATCAGCCCAGGCCTCGGGATTACTAGTCTAGCAATCACTAGGTTACTATAGCCTCATGTCTATTCATTGTACAGGCATCCCTTTCCTGTCAGTGGGCACTGTTTTTTAGCCACCTACTTTGGCACTTTCCCTCAGTCCTGGAAAGTGTGTTTTCTCCCTTGACCTGTTGATGTGGACGACTGCTTTGAACCTGTTCACTGCTTCCTGCCATGCCTGTGGCACAGTCGTTCTTTTCTGTTAGGGTTCCCTTTTGCTTGATAACTGGCTTGGTGCCATGTCCTCCAGGACATTCTTTTCAATGGAGGAGCACAGCACAGCCACCGTGACTGAAATGTATTTCATATATACGGGTGCATTTCATTCCATTGTCAAAATAATGCAATGACCATAATATATATATAACCTTGTTACATGTGTCTTTGTTGTCTTTCCTGAGCCATGCAGTGGAACATTTGATCATTCGGTCATTTAAAGGGTTATTTCTCACTGATTTGACATTTCAGTAGTTCATTCTACAACACAAATAATTTGCAATGTCTGTGCCCGTTGGGATAGTTTAAATAAGCTTGTAAGTTTATGCCACTCAGATTACAACAGCGTGCACTGAAGAGCTGCAATCCTCCCATCACAGAGAAAAGCTATCAGCTCTGGGTGAAGGTTCTCTCAGGCGGCCTTTCTTTCATATGCAACATTAATGCCCAAGTGACAGAACAAATCAGTCCAAGAGACGAAAACATAATGGGCTTGTGACTTTGCAGATCAAATCTCAGGAATGTGGCGATAAAGTTACATTGGGCAAAATTTTACGCCGGCGGGATTTTACAGTTCCGCGGAAGTCAATGGAGTTTTGAATAGTTCGCTGCATTTAATGGCCCTGCATCCGCCCACCGTCCCATGTAACAGGGGCTGTAAAATTCCGCCCATTAATTTAGCTTTAGTTTTAACATCCTTGTCTGAATTTTACCAATCAGGCAGATGACCGGGCGGTAGGGTGGGGTGGGGGGGCCATGGGGGTCATTCAAGTCATCGGCATGCAACGGCAGGCAGTCGGAATGCCTCAGCAATTTTTCGAACTAGAGCCAATTAAGGGTCAGCAGCTGGGGAAGCCAGCCAATCGAGCTGAGTCAGTGTCCAACAGCTCACTGCGACACACCATTTTCAAAGGCACGTGTATGGCATTCAGACTGCAGATAACAGGCTACAAAGAAGGGAGTGGAAGGGTCAAAGGTGGAAGGGTCACTCCATGCTTCAATGACACCTCCCTAGAAGTGCTCCTGAAGGCAGTGAGAAAAAGGAGAGATGTCCTTTTTCCAGCAGATGGGGGGAGGAGGCCAGCAAGCCTAACATGGTTGGAGATATCAGACATGGTAGGCAGCCAAGTGGTTGCAAGAATCTGGATCTACTGTAGGAAGCTGTGTGAGCTGGAAAGGTGAGTGGCATTTTGAGTTGCAAACTAGAGGCCCAGCATGAATTTAAAGGCACCCACGTATTGTGAGACCCAGATGGTTGACCCAAGCATGGGGCAACACCAGGCACCAACTTTCACATTGGGGTATCCAGTTCCCATTCACCTGAACCCCATGGTCACTGAAGTCAGGAGTGACACTGCATCTGTCTGTGCTTGCAGATGAAACATGCTCAGAATGTCAGGGAGTGTTAACAAACTGGAGATGGAGTACCATTCGTCGCCATGGTGATGCCAATGGAGGAAGAGGCCATGGACATCTGATGGGTCACAGCAGGGAAGCCTGTCACTGACAGCGAGGCAAGTGTGGAACAATGAACAGTGAGTAAAGTGATGATTGTGTCCATCATTCCCTGGACCATGTGTAGCCTGTGGCCCCCCGTGTGGGTCTTTAACACCACTGGAAGCTCCTAACCAAGTGGAGGCTCCAGGGCTTTGTTGAAGGAGCAGCTGTTTCAGTTAAATCATTTCTCCCCACCAGTTACAGCGGCAGGTGAGAAACAGCCCAGGGCTCTTGCAATACTGGAAAGAACAGAGGATGCAGCACTATCTCAGGACACTGCATCATCTCATTCCAGTGCAACCTCCACCAGCGCAGATACACTCAAACTCGTGGATTTCATTGAACATTTAGAACAGGTGGCACAATCTGGTGAGCGCTACACAGATGCTCAGGAGGAGGTAATGGAGATAGTGGTAGCTGCAGCTACTTCCCCTTGGAGGAGTGAAGAAAGGCTCAGCAATGTTCGGTTTTGTGCAGATGGAAAACCTTGGGCAGCAGCAAAGCGGCAGTGTGAAATGTGTGGACATTGCTTGACCATCCCGGATTTTGAGTCCCTAGTTGGTGGCTGTACCTTCAATCGCCGAGGGCCTAGGCCAGGGGTATGCTCCAGAGCCTCATGCAGATCATTAAGGATTCATGTGCAGCTCCTGACCTTGATCAATCAAACCCATTTTGATGGTAATTAAGTGGCTTCTTTAATTCTTTAAACTTATATTAATATTGTAGTTGTGGGAAAGTATTGTTCAATTAAGAAGATTTTCTTGTAAAAACCTTTAAAACATTGGTAAAATGTGTCTCTGCCCTTTTTTTATTATTATTGGTATTTGAGTAACAGTTGTGGCTCTTAAGATAAAAGTTCAGAAGAAGAGTCATCTGGACTCAATGTTAACTCTGTCTTTTTCTCCACAGATGCTGCCAGACCTGCTGAGTTTTTCCAGCAATTTTTGTTTTTGTTGTAGCTCTTAAGATATTGTGTTTTTGACTAAATTTTTTAAAATGGCTCTTGTTATTATGATTGCGAACACTTGCCCTAAGCTCTGGAATTCCCTTCCTCTGTCTCTACCTCACTTTCCTCCTTTAAGACACTCCTTAAACCCTACCTCTTTGACTAAGATTTTGGTCATCTGATCTAGAACAAAGAACAAAAAACAAAGAAAAGTACAGCACAGGAACAGGCCCTTTGGCTCTCCAAGCCTGCGCCGATTATATTGCCCATCAACTAAAACATTTTGCACTTCCAGGGTCCATATCCCTCTATTCCTATCCTATTCATGTATTTGTCAAGCTGCCTCTTAAGCACCACTATCGTACCTGCTTCCACCATCTCCTCTGGCAGCGAATTCCATACACTCACTACCCTCTGCATAAAAAAACTTGCCCCGCACATCTCCTCTATAGTTTTCTCCTCTCGTCTTAAATCTATGTCCCTTAGTAATTGACTCTTCCGCCCTGGGAGAAAGCTTCTGACCAACTACTCTCTCCATGCCACTCATAATTTTGTAAACTTCTATCAAGTCGCCCCTCAATCTCCGTCGCACTAGTGAGAACAATCCGAGTATCTCCAACCTCTCCTCATAGCCAATAAATTCCAGACCAGGCAGCATCCTGGTAAACCTCCTCTGCACCCTCTCCAATGCCTCCATATCCTTCTGGTAATGTGGTGACCAGAATTGCACGCAATATTCCAAGTGTGGCCTAACCAAGGTTCAATATAGCTGCAGCATGACTTCCCAGCTTTTATACTCAATACCCCGCCAATGAAGGCAAGCATGCCATATGCCTTCCTGACTACCTTATCCACCTGGATTGCTACTTTCAGTGCCCTGTGGACCTGTATACCCAGATCCCTCTGCCTGTCGATGCACTCAAGGGTTCTGCCATTTATTGTATAATCCCTGCCTATATTTGACCTTCCGAAATGCCTCGCATTTGTCCGGATTAAACTCCATCTGCCATTTCCCCACCCAAGTCTCCAACCAATCTATATCCCGTTGTAGCCTTTGACAATCCTCTTCACTATCTGCAACTCCTCCAACCTTAGTGTCGTCTGCAAACTTACTAATTAGCCCAGTTACATTTTCCTCCAAATCATTTATGTATACTACAAACAGCAAAGGTCCCAGCACTGATCCCTGCGGAACTCCATTAGTCACAGCTCTCCATTCAGAAAAGCACCCTTCCACTGCTACCCTCTGTCTTCTATGACCAAGCCAATTCTGTATTCATCTTGCCAGCTCACCCCTGATCCTGTGCGACTTTACCTTCTGTACCAGTCTGCCATGAAGGACCTTGTCAAAGGCCTTACTGAAATCCATGTATATAACATCCACTGCCCTTCCATCGTCGATCATCTTTGTCACTTCCTCAAAAAACCCGATTAACTTAGTGAGACACAAAACCATGCTGCCTCTCACTAATACGCCCATTTGCTTCCAAATGGTAGTAAATCCTGTCACGAAGAATCTTCTCCAATAATTTCCCTACCACTGACGTAAGGCTCACCGGCCTGTAATTTCCTGGATTATCCCTGCTACCCTTCTTAAACAATGGAACAACATTGGCCATTCTCCAGTCCTCTGGGACCTCACCCGTAGCCAGTGATGATACAAAGATTTCTGTCAAGGCTCCAGCAATCTCCTCCCTTGCCTCCCTCAGTACTCTGGGGTAGATCCCATCTGGCCCTCAGGACTTATCCACCTTAATATTCTTCAAGACGCCTAACATCTCCTCTTTTTTGAACTTAACATGATCCAGGCTATCTACACACTCTTCCCTAGACAAATCGACCACTAAGTCCTTCTTTTTGGTGAATACTGATGAGAAGTATTCATTTAGTATCTCTCCCATTTCTTCTGGCTCCACACATAGATTCCTACCTCTATCCCTGAGTGAACATACCCTTTCCATGGCTACCCTCTTTCTTTTTACGTATGTATAAAAGGCCTTGGGATTTTCCTTAATCCTGGTTGCCAGTGACTTTTCATGACCCCTTTTAGCCCTCCTGACTCCTTGCTTAAATTTTTTCCTACTTCTTTTATCTTCTCCACGGGCTTCATTTGTTCACAGCCTTCCAGCCCTTATGAATGCTTCCCTTTTCTTTTTGACTAATCTCACAATATCCTTCATTATCCAAGGTTCCTGAAACTTGCCATGCTTATCCTTCATCCTAGCAGGAACATGCCGCTCCTGAATTCTTATCAACTGACGTTTGAAAGCCCCCCAAATGTCAGTTGTTGATTTGCCCTCAAACATCTGCCTACAGTCTAGATTCCTCAGTTCCTGCCTAATAGTGTTATAATTAGCCTTCCCCCAATTAAGTACCTTAACCCAAGGACTCCTGTTATCCTTTTCCACCAGTACCTTGAAACTTACTGAATTATGGTCACTTTTCCCGAAATGCTCTCCTACTGAAACTTCGACCGCCTGGCCGGGTTCAGGTAATATCTCCTTTTGTGACTCAATAACATATTTTGTTTTATAATGCTCCTGTGAAGTGCCTTGGAATACTTCATTATGTTATATAAATATATGTTGTTGTTGTCAGAGTTTCCAGGGGCAATGAAGTCCCATGCCACATGCAAACAATAGAGGAGGCCATCCATACGAACATACAAACTAGGCGCAGGATTAGGCCACTCAGCCCTTCAAGCCTGCTCCACTGTTCAATAAGATCATGGCTGATCTGTCTGTAATCTCCTGTCCACCCCGATAACCTTTCACCCCCTTGTTAATCAAGAATCTATCTCACACTGTCTTAAGTATATTCAAAGACATTGCTTCTGCTGCCTTTTGAGGAAGAGAGTTCCAAAGACTCATGACCCACTGAGAGAAAAATTTTTTCCTCTTTTCTGTCTTAAAAGAGCAACCCCCTATTTTAAGGGGTCTAGATTCTCCCACAAGAGGAAACAACATGGATCCAAGAATGAAACAAACAGAGTGACTGCCCTTGACATCAGTGATGATTGCACAATGCTCAGAACCATTTGCATCTCCTCAGATACTGAAGTGATCCATGTCCAAATGCGGCAAGACCTGGACAATATGCAGGCTTGGGCTGACAAGTGGCAAGTAACATTTGTGCCACACAATTGCCAGGCTATGACCATCTCCAGCAAGAGAGAATCTAACCATCTTGCCTTGACATTCGATAGCATTGCCATTGCTGAATGCCTGACTATCAACATCCTGGAGGTTATCACTGATCAGAAACTGAACTGGATCAGCCATACAAATACTGTGGCTACAAGAACAGGTCATAGGCTGGGAATTCTGTGGTAAGTCAATCACTTCCTGACTCCCCAAAGCCTGTTCACCATCTACAAGGCACCAGTCAGGAGTGTGATGGAATACTCCCCACTTGTCTGGGTGAGTGCAGCTCTAACAACACTCAAGAAGCTTGACATCATCCAGGACAAAGCGGCCTGCTTGATTGGCACCTCATCCACAAAAATTCACTCCCTCCACCATCAACACACAGTGGCAGCAGTGTGTATTATCTACAAGATGCACTGCAGAAACTCACCAAGTCTCATTTGGCAGCACCTTCCAAACCTACAACTGCTGTACCATCTCAAAGGACAGCAGATAAATGGGAACACAACCACCTGGAAGTTCCCCTCCAAGTCACTCACCATCATGACTTGGAAATATATCACTGTTCCTTCACTGTCGCCATGTCAAAATCCTGGAACTCCCTTCCTAACAGCACTGTGGGTGTGCCTAAATGAGATGGACTGCAGCAGTTCAAGAAGGCAGCTGGGCACCGCATTCTTAAGGACAATTAGGGGTGGGCAATAAATGCTGGCCTAGCCAGCAACATCCACATCCCATCAAAGAGTATGAAAAAAAGTACATTCATGACCCTGTACATATGGGGAAATCCAGTCATGGCACTGAAGCTGCCTTCTCGGCTTGACTGCCTGATTGTTTGTGAACTTGATATATTGGTCAGCCCTATGATATCCATGACCACCTTTATGCAGCGATGGGTTGCTGACTGAGATATGTCGCATAGATCTATCTCCAGACAATCCACAGGGACAAAGGTTGATAACATCATCTTTAATGCTACAGGCAGTGGGTATCCACTCCTGCTCTAGCACACCGTGCAGCTCTAGCACACCGTGCAGCTCCACCACCATCACCCTAGAGGCACAGTCTTCTTGGACATTGGTGTTTGAACATCTCCATGAAGCTAAGCCTTTGCTGGTATGCTGTTTGAGCTTGCAAACTGGAGAAATCAAACTCTGAAAGCATTGACCACATTGCCAGATGAAGCGCCCACTGCTAAGAGCCTCTCATGAACCTTGTCCGGCTGCTGTGAACCTGGGAGACATCCCTCCACTAAGAGCAATTCACTTTGACTCCACCCTCTGCAGTGCTTCCAAACTTGATAGCATCACTTCCTGAAGTCAGAGCCTGTCGACAGCTTCACAATACGGCTTTCAGTTCTCCCCACAACTCAGTTGTCACTAAGATCTCATGTTGTTTGAATAGGTGAGACTCTGAGCCTCTGTGCATCTGGTGCGCCCTTTGTAAAATCTGAAAAGGGTAGGAAAATACCTAACAATTGGCTGTTTAATGTCTTTAATTACCTGCCCACCACTGATGTGTCTGTCACTGATCTGTGCCGTCACCCACATCATGTAAAATTGATTGGCAGTGTCCAGTTTAAATTCTGTTCTGTATCCTTAGACTTCCAAATCTACAGGACAAAACTACGTATCAGGATCTTTGATTTCTCCCAGAAAATCTTTAGGTTTCCTGGACAATTTCCTGGACTTCAAAATGGTTGCAAGCTTGTTGCAGCTTTCTTCCCTTAAGTTGTGTTTTAGATCTGCACAATTGTATAAAATATCCAGGCTTATCACAGGGAATCATTCAGCACCCTCTGCTGGGCAGCCTTTGTGGTGATGTTGTCTTTTGGTGCTGTAACTGGAATATTTTAACATAGGTGAAAGGTTCTCCTCTCCTTTTCTGCAGGTTTGGCTGATTTTTTTGCTGGTGGGTGGTGGATGAGGCTCTCGACTTTGGGCCTACATACTGGATCGACCTCTCCCGAGCCTTGATGTCTCCCTGAAGTAAACCCTGATTCTGTTCTTTTAGTTTGTTTTCATTTGTTCTGTTTTGCTGCCCAGACCAGCATTTCTTGCCCAACCCTAACTGCCCCTGAGAAGGTGGTGGTCAGCTGCCTTCTTGAACAGCTGCAGTCTCTGTGGTGTAGGTGCCTTGGTGTAGGTTGTTGCAGCTCTGCCTGCCTTGCAAACTATGCAACCTTCTCTGAGGTTATATCCTCTTTGCATTGCAAGAAGTCTGACAGCACATCATCGAGCACATTATGATCATAAACTAACTTGTTGTTTAAAACCAATGATGCAACTACTGGCCAATCAAAATAAGTCATTAATAAATGAATCAATGGATTCATCCACCCTTTGGCTCCTTTGGTTCAATCTGGCTCATTCAATAACTAGATTCCTCTTAGGGCTGAAGCACTTATCAAAGGCCCCCATAGCCTCCTTGTAGGATGCTGAGGTCTCCTCAACATCAGGACATCATCAGCGATGGCCCCAATTGCACATAAAAGGGTACAGACCTGGTGTTTTTGTGCCTTTCCTTGTAAACCCAAAGCTGTTCGGCACCTTTCAAATTGTCTCCTCCAGAGCTCCCATCATTGTCCTTGCTACGGACCCGCATTGTGTTGGAGAGACTCTGAAGGGGTAATGGCTGTTCAATGGCTGCCAACATCATGAGTGATTCACTGTCCTACATCGAGGTATATTTCAGTTTTCAGTACATTTCTGTCTTTGGCCTGCTACAATATTCCAGTGAAGCCCAATGCAAACTGAAGGAATAGCACCTCATCTTCCGATTAGGTACTTTACAGCCTTCTAGACTTAACATTGAGTTCAACAACTTTATACAATGAACTCTGTCCTCAACATTGATATATTATTTTTCACAACCTCTCCTACCACAGGGCCAGTTTGTAACTTGTTCTTATGTTTTGCTTGCAGAGAGCACTGATACTGTTCTGCTGTTAACACATTCTGCTATCAGACCTATATGCCACAATAGCACCTTCCTTAGTCTTTAACGCTATTATTACCACTCCCTTTGTCTTGTGTTCATGACATCTATGTCAAATTTCTTCTAAGCTCCTTTTATCCTTGACCTTCTATTTTGCTCCACCTGCTCCATCCCCTCTCTTCAACAATATAAAACCCATCACATTTCTACCTCTCTTCAGCTCTGAAGAAGAAGCATATGGACTCAAAACGTTAACTCTATTTCTCTCTCCACAGATGCTGCCAGGCCTGCTGAATTTTTCCAGCACTTTCTATTTTTATTATGTTTCAGTTTTGTTTTCTTAGTTGCAAAGTTGAGCTGTTCCAAGATCTTCACCAGTGAATTATCAATCTGTGGCCTCAGTTCCTTAAACTGTGGCCTCCAGTGCTGCATATTTTGATCTGTCACTATGCTTTGTTGAGGTGTTGCTTATTCTATAAGTGACTTGAAGATAATTGGCATATAGTTTTTCCTGAATCTATTAAGAACAATTTACAAAGACCTCTTGGTGAGTACATGATTTTCTGGATACAAGCCATTTTTGTGTCTTACTCACTTGAAGCCCCTTGGCCATCTGACTCTTGATATCATGCTTACATCATCATTAACATCATTGTCTCATGAACGTAACCATTAACCCTTTACACTACAGGTAAGAGTGGGAGGTTCCCACCTGTGAAGGCCGCTTGTGAACCATTTGGGCCATTTCTTTCTGAAACTAGTCCACAAATTTAAATGGCATTACATTCAATTTCACAATTTTCTTTGGTACTTTTTTAAAATTCTAAACTCTGGTTTGCTAGTCTAGTACCATAACCTCCGATACTTCACTCATATGTGAACCCAGACTTCAACACAGTGAGAATGTAATCTTACCAATCCTGACTAAATAATGGACGTATATACTGAGTAAGATGGTGCAATGGTTTATCACACTGTCCTTTCTCCTTTGAATCTTTGGGTTCAGTTTCAGCCTTGAGGCAGCTTGGCTCAGTATCACACTCCTACCCACATCATAAATTTATAATCTTATGCAGTGATGAGTGAGAGTTGAACATAAAAGCTGCTGCCTTGTGTAAGAATGCTGGGAAATCCCTTAGTCAGGTTGTCTTGCTAATTACTGAAAACTTACTTAAAATGTCACATTCTGAATATACATTTCTTTAATTGCAACACTTAGATAAAGGAATTAACTGCAGTCCACATTAGAGAGATAAGTGGTCATATAGTTGGAAAAACACCACTCCAAGTCAAACATGGGACAACACAGGGCAGCAGCTGTCCATGAACTACCACAATACAGGAATTGAACCAGGGTGCAGTTAGCTACCCAGCTGAACTACCTGACCCCCACATTGTCATACTTAATCTTATACTGATCTATTTCATTCTGCTTCTGATACACCCTGTAAAGAATCAGCTAAGAGGTTACTTGATGAAATTGTGGCTTAGGCCTTCACTGACCAAATCGTAAAAAGGTAAACTTCATCAGAAATCTAGCAGAGCATAAAAATGGACAGCTTGCTGTGTGGGAACTAAGAGATAAATGCCGGAGTCGGATTTCAGAAGCCCAGATGTGCGTAGAGCCCAGGCAAATTGACTGAGTACCAAAATCACCCTATTCTCCTTGATTTTGCCAAGCACCAATGTTGTGTTGGAGCATGGCAAGCCAGCTTGAGAGCTTGAGAGGAAGAGATCTTGAGAGTTTGAACTGGCTTAGGCAAGGGGGAAAATAGTTCAATGATATCTTTTGTAATTGGGCAGTTCAAAAATTTTGAGGTAATGAAAGTATAAAAAGGGGTTCCCAGCACACAGCGATTGTGGAGGTGTTACATGTTACATGGCGATCGTGCTTCTATCCAGGGCATGGTGGTAATGGTTGTGCTTCGATATTACTGCTCAGACATTAGCATTAGTGCCAGGTCTTACAACAACTGAATAATATATAACCATTATCACCAATAACGTTTATCAGTTTGAATCATTTAAGAACTTGAGAATAAGGGATTGAGAAGGGTCAGTTGACTCTGAAACTGTGAATTCCAACACTTGCACTTGCAGATATTAAGCCGAGGCCCTGTTTGCCTCTTTCAGTAGGCATGAAAGATTCAAGATCACTTCTTGAAGAAGAGCAGGGAAGCCCTCTTCGTCACCTGGGCCAAAAAATTGAAAGGTCACTAAACCCCCTTCGCCATTCTAGGACTAAGAAAATGAGACTTAGATCTATTTTCTTGCTATAAAGGCACTCAAAGCACTTTATAACCAATTAAGTAATTTTGAAATCTAGTCACTGTTCTAATGTGGCAGCAAATTTGGGCGCAGCAATATCTCATTAAAAATTAGCATTACTGTGTCATAGTACTATCATTGACTTGCACTGTCTTTAAGCATGGATTTGTTCTGAGAACACAGGAAGATTGAATATATTCCAATGTCACTTAACTTGGTGAGCGCAATATCCTGAAAATTAATAATTTAGAAAGAAACTAATCAGAATGGTTTTAGAGTTAATCACTCGCCTTAAGATAGGATCATTGTTTACAGCGATCAGTAATGTGTAGCTACAGTGCCATAAATAAAACATATTTAGGATGATGATAATGAAAGACATGTTGTAATATAAGAACCTTATGTTTGTTGGCAGTTTTGACTGACAGCTATTAATTTATTCTGATCTCACATTTACATTGGGTGCTATTTTCTGACAGTGCCTTGAGGAGAAAAGCAATTAGGATTTCATCATTAAAACACATTGCTTTATGGAAAGCTACCATTTACACCAAAGAAATGGTTGTCCATAATGTCTTTTTGTAACTTGTGTGTGGGAATAGCATGTGTTCGAAGTCTTGAGCCATCACCAATTACTAAATTAGAATGACATAGTCTTTCCAAGGTTCTTCAATGGTTTTGCAGTTAATTCCATAAATGCATAGAAAAAAAAATCATGATGAGAAATGTTGAATCAAAAATGAGTGCATTGTCCCTGGGGTGTGTTCCCCATGGCTCTATTCACTGCAATTCTTTTAGAGTCAACTCTGGTTTCCAGATTTTTATGGGTGTGAAAACCCAATTTTGCTACCTGCTCCTAAATCACTAACAGAAATAGGTAAAGCTCAGAATTCCAGGGTGCCCAGAGGGCTATATGTGCAACTGTTTGCTTCTTAAAATTGATACCTGATTCTTTCCTGATTCACCCAGACAGTTCAGATACTAGGTGGTTGATCTTCTTGGGTAATTTTTGATTCTCTAAGGCTCCTAGCTGACTTTAAATAATCTCATTACAAAGTTGGGGTACAGGCATCGAAGAAACATCTTTGATTATCATTAAATTCTCTCCCCTGTAGTAATGCTCAGTTTAACTATAGTGTATGTCTTCACAGTGCGCTTTGAGGTTTGAAACTTAACCCCAACCCTAACCCAAGGCTGGTCGCCATCCTCTCTCAAGGGATTTCATGTCAATGGGATTTCATGTCAGTTTGCCCCCACAGCAATCACTTTGGTTGAACCTGAGCACCTGACACTACAAACCTTTGCAGTCTATTTGGATTTCTGATTCAATAAGTTGTGTGATTATAGTAGGTTATTGGACTTTGTCTACATGTGCTTGATTCTAAACAAATCATGCAATCCTTTCCTATTTCTCTCAGCAATGCCAGGCATGTAACACTAGAAGGAATTTATCCTCCCAGAACACTAGGGGGAACTTGGTCAGTGGGTGGTTAAAAAGTTAAAAACCTGGAACAGGAACCCAACCCACCTTGAACCCACCCGATTCTAGTTTTAATGCAGTCAGGATAAGGGGCAAGCAATGATTGGCTCCCAGGATGTTGGTTCGTTATTGGAACTTTATAAGCTGGCTGCCTGCCTTCACTTTAAAAGGGTTTCTATTTTTAATTCATATTGGCTGAGCTTCTCAGGCCTCAGAAATGTGGCAGGTGAACAGAGGCAAAAAAGGTTGAATCTATGAGCTATGTGCATTTACATTGTTTGTGAGCCAGGACAAGCAGGAGTGCTTTCTCCTGATCCTAGCACAAATACCCCTGCACTTCCACGATCTCCCTCCATCATCCCTGATCACCAATTGCCCCATGGTTATCCAAGATCGCATCACTGATTCCTGATCTCCTGTGCAATCACTGACTCTCCCCCATGACATATTTATCTCCCTATCTCCAACACCCCCAAACCTGATCTCTCCCTGATCCCACTACAACCTCCATCTCCTCATGATCTCTGACCCCTCCCCACCGAACTCCAAATCCCTCTGATCTCTCCCCAATCCTCCACTGATCTCTGACCACCTCCCACACCCCCTGATCTCCGATCTATGCCCAACCCCTGCAATCTTCAATCTTTCCCGCATCATCCCTGACCCCACACCCCCCTCCCCCACCCAAGCACAGTCTCCCAAACCTGCACTATCTCTGACTCTGATAACCTTGATAACTATGCTTCTCCTTACTGCTAAGTTTGATCAGGGGCAGAGAAATCAAAACCCTTAACTTTGCACCTGGGAATAAAGGGATGAAGAATGTCTGCAATCCCAGGATTATAAGAGTCACAGGCTTGAATTTTCAATTGCAGGAGGGTGCAAGCAGGTGTGTGGGCACTCATTAAAAATTGAGTTCCTGGAGGGTGTCACTGGATCCTGACCCTCTGACACACAACGCAATTTTCAAAGGGTGGGTGGGAGAGGGCAATGGGGACTCTGCTTGCCCTCAATTAAGAGCCAATAAGCTCCTTGAGAAGCTTATTAACAGACTGGCAATTTTCAAATCAGAAACCGCCAAACCTGAACAATCTCGTGCACGTTAGTGCACAGCTGTCTGTCGGGTTCAATGTGGGGAGCTGTAAAGTGTTTTTTTTTAAACCAGGAAAACTTCTGCAACCAGGGATTTTGCTGTGAGATCAGGCGGAGTACTGTTTGCTTGGCCATTTGGCCAGTTGTCTGAGAATTGAAGCTTTTGACCCTTTGAATTCCTGCCTGCTCTCTTGTGCAAGGCAGTGGCAGGCCCCATCATGGCTGCCATCTGCCTATGATGTTCCTACTCCAAAAGGCATCTCCCACCTCCTGTCAGAAGTTGGCACTGCTAATTGGGCACTGAGCTCACCTCTGGCCCAATTAGGGCATTAACATTTGAAGAATGTGTGGCGTGAGCGATGCTGATGCGGTGCGGGGTTGGGACCCCAATCCCGACTTGAAAATCAAGCCCATAGAATCATACACTACAGAAGGCCATTCATCCCATAATGCCTCTGCTGGCTCTTTGAAAGAGCTAACCAATTACTTCCACTCTCCTGCGCTTTTCTCATATCCCTGAATATCAAACAACATAGTGACATTAATAAGTGAGAGAAACAACAGGTCAGTCTCGATCAATATTGCAGACAATTCAACCATTATCATGCCGGAGGAATGGAAATTTAATAGACAGGGTAGTTGGGGGCTGAGTGGCCTACTCCTGCTTTTAGTTCGTATGTTCCTATGTCCTAGGCCCAACAATCTTCAGCTGCTTCATCAATGACCTTCCTTCCATCATGAGCTCAGAAGTGGGGATGTTCGCTGATGATTGCACAATGTTCAGCACCATTTGCGACTCCTCAGATACTGAAGCAGTCCATGTCCAAATGCAGCAAGTCCTGGACAATATCCAGGCTTGGGCTGACAAGTGGCACGTAACATTTGCACCACACAAGTGCCAAGCAATGACCATCTCCAACAAGAGAGAATCTAACCATTGCCCCTTGACATTCAATGGCATGACCATCTCTGAATCCCCCATTATCAACCTGGGGGTAACCATTGACCAGAAACTAAACTGGACTAGCCATATAAATACTGTGGCTACAAGAGCAGGTCAGAGGCTAGGAATTGTGCGACAAGTAACTCATCTCCTGACTCCCCAGAGCCTGTCCACAAAGCGCAAGTCAGGAGTGTGATGAAATACTCTCCACTTGTCTGGATGAGTGCAGTTCCCACAACACTCAAGAAGCTTGACACCATCCAGGACAAAGCAGCCTACTTGATTGGCACCCAATCCACAAACATTCACTGACTCCATCATTGATGAACTGTAGTAGCAGTGTGTACCATCTGCAAGATGCACTGCGGGAACTCACCAAGGCTCCTTAGCCAGCACCTTCCAAACACACAACATCTACTATCTAGAAGGACAAACACATGGGAAACCACCACCTGGAAGTTCCCCTCCAAGTCACTCACCATCCTGATTTGGAAATATATCACCATTCTTTCACTGTCGCTGGGCCAAAATCCTGGAACTCCCTCCCTAACAGCACTGTGGGTGTACCTACGCCACATGGACTGCAGTGGTTCAAGAAGGCAGCTCATCACCACCTTCTCAAGGGCAACTAGGGATGCGCAATAAATGCTGGCCTAGCCAGTAATGCTCACATCCCGCAAATGAATAAAAAAATAGAGAAAAAGGGGCAAGGGGAGAGGACTAAAGTATAAACAGGTACACTAATGATGGCCAGGGAGTTAAACTACTTAAAATAAGGCTACTAGAAGGTAAAAGAAATGATGGCATCTGTCCACTTTGGGAGACAATGGATTGCGCCCGGGGTGTAAATCAGTTTTGTATTGAACATTGTCTGTTCTGGCTTTTGAGGCTGATTTGTGGGTGGGTGTCTCTTCCGCAGCTAGCACAGATGAATGGACTTGGCCTGAGGTCAGCTGATCTTTTTTCCTTCTGCTGGGCTCTCTATTCCGCCAAATGATCATTTTTGTCCTTTGCGTTTTCCACACCCTTCCTGACTGCTCCGGTCAGCAGCGAGGACTTCCCATGCATCAACTCTGATATCATCAGTGACACAGAGAAATAAAGAAAATAGAGGAGTGTGAAAATAGTGGGGATGAAGGGACACAGGCGAGGCCTATTAAAATAAAAAAGTACAAAAATGAAAAAAAATAGAAGAGTAGCAAAAGTCACAAGCTGCAGATGTGGTGGATGTTTCTTCTAGCTTTGACCTTGAAAGCTTAAGAGATGGAACATCTGGCCATTTAACTTCCCACACCACTGCCCAGAGTACCAAGACACTCCTTCATATGAGATAGCAATGAATCTGTACCTCAGATTGGGGTGGGGGTTCAAAGCAAAGACCAGATCATTGGATATCTCGATTCTGTGCCCCTGTGTTATTGGTACTTGAACTCCCCTCCCATTCTCATTCTGATTTCTCTATCTTTGGTCTCCTATGCTGTCCCAACAGAGCACTAGACTGAAGAACAGTAGCACATCTGGTCTAAGCAGTGATTTCAGTAACACACCAGCTTAGCTACACCATACACTTGCTGCCCAACAGTGGCCCTTGAGATGTGCAGAGGAAGTGTTGGTGTATGGGGTGGACTAGGCTTTCGGCCAGCAGCTGTTGTGCGAAGAGTTCCAAGAACCAGAAGGCCACCTGCAGGCACATGAAGAGGGAAAATCAAGGCACGGGAGAGGGGAAACCCAGGACAGGAAAAACTAAGGGTAGAGAAGAGGGGAAACTGGGCCATGGGCGGAGATAGGAAACTGAGGGCAGAGAAGAAGAGAAACCAAGAGCAGTGAAGAGAAGAAGCCAACGGTGGGGGAATGATTTTCAGAGGGGAATCAGAGCTGGGATCAACTTTGATTCCACCAGTTACTGGTTACTGAAGTCACACTGGAGTTTAATATTAATAGTGGTAACACTCAAATTTCCCTCATAATCAACAGTAGTACATTAACCCACTGATAGTAATGTGCATTAGCCCTAATACCCTAGCTAGTAGCAATCCAGTAAGTTGCTGATATTCACCTTGAAACCATAGCCAGAATCCCCCTGCACTATGTGATCTCAGGCTTCCTCCCTAGTGGTCGATTTTTAACAGGCTCAATTTCTCTCCCTATATCCTTGGACTTTGGTTTGGACTCTGATTCTGCTTGAAGGTAACAACTCTGAACCTGGGAGCCTCACTCAGAGCTGATCTGCACTTGGACGTTACACATTATAAACGGAGGCACAGACTGGAATCATAGAATCATAGAATTGTGGCACAGAAAGAGGCCACTTGGCCCAACGTGTCTGTACCAGCCAAAAAACGAGCCATCCTGACTAAACTGACTTTCCAGCATGTGGTCCATAGCCCTGCAGGTTACAGTACTTGAAGAGCATATCCAGACGCCTTTTAAGTGAGTTGAGGCAATGAGGCACTCCCTTTCAGGCAGTGAGTTTCAGACCTCCACAACCCTCTGGATGGAAATTTTTTTCTTCATCTCCCCTCCAATCCTTCTACCAATCTATTTAAATCAATTGCCCCTAGTCATTGATCTTTCTGCTAAAGTAAATAGGCCCTTCTCATCCACTCTACCCAGGCCCCTCACAATTTTGTACATCTCAATCAAATCTCCCCTCAGCCTTCTCTGTTCCAAGGAGAATAACCCCATCCTTTCTAATCTTTCCTCATAGCTGCAATTTTTCCAGTCCTGGCAACATCTTTGTAAATCTCCTCTGTACCCTCGCTAGTGCAATTATATCCTTCCTGTAATGAGGTGACCAGAACTTCACACAGAACTCAGACTAACTTGAACCAAGCTGAGAGATTTCACCAAGGACAGTAGGCTCAGTGTTTGGAACAGTTCTCACAGGGCACATTGTTCTACACTGAGCTCAACATCAACCTTTCTAAACCACTCCCCAAGCTTAGAATCAATAAAGGAAAGCTTTCAAAGAATTAAAGAATGACAGTGGAGGCCATTCGGCCCCTAGAGCTGGCATTCTCTCATGTAACTCCATTCCTTCCCAGGTCTTTTTACATTCTTCCTTTTCAAAAATGTATTGCATTCATTTTGAAATGAAGTTTTAGTCTCTACCTCAACAACCACATGCTGTTAATATCATACCATCTACTATATGTCTGTTGAAGAAATTTCCTCTTCCCTACTCCCTATTGACCCACGGTATGGTCCTCACATTTCACACACTCCTTTTACTGGTTTCTCCTCTCCGTGCTATTCCCACTCAACCATGACACTCATATTAACCAAAGATATTGAGCCACACTCATGCACACACTTCCTTCTTTCTTGCACAATCAGGTGGCGCACAAGGTAGCAGGACCTAACTGGCAGGGAACTTGCACGTCTGCTCTCACTCCGATTGAGGACACAGTGTCTGCCTCATTGAAGTGGTCATAATTGGCCCATGGTCAGTGGCAGGGCTGAAAGGACTGAAGATGATGGTATTCTCATATCTAATCCTTTTTCTCATATCCCACTTGTCCTCTTTGATCCCTAAACTGCACATGGTGTAAACATCCATCTCTTGCTTTCCGCCCATGCTCCCCTCACTGCAACCTTCAGCCTGTGCCTTTCTCATTTCAAATATCCAAGAACTGCCAGTTAGTGCTGCAGGAATGTGACATTGAACAGGAAAAAGACACTGAAGCTGATGAAACATCCTGCCACCAGTAGTAGCGACCTCAGTATTGGAGACGATGCTGGAATCTATTATTAGGAATGTTATGACAGGACGCATAGGGCAGAATTTTCAGTTTGACATGTGGGGATGGGGTGGGCCCTGCATGTCCACGTGTAAAATGATGCGCAGTGATGTCGGGTGAGCGTCTCGATGTCACCGCATGCCATCGTGATATTTCACTGGGTGGGCGTGCGATGAAGTCTGACATGCACCCGGCATTAATTAATGGAGCAGTTAAGGCCAATCGGTGGCGATATCTAGGCACCCGTGCGATTTTCAAGACGGTGCATGGGCGCAACGGGCAGGCAACGGGTAAGAGACTTTTCTGTGAACCTCATCCATAGGCGGGATAAGAGGGCTCAGTGGGGTCGTCAATCTGCTTTGTGGAGTATTTATTGGAGAAATTGTTTTAAACTTGCCTGTGGGATCTGCAGTAGTTCAGAATGAATTCCAGCAGCTTTCTGTGTACTTTGAACCTTCAGGTCAGCACTCTGCAGTCAGTAATCTTTATCGGGCCTGTAGCTTTCCAGAAGCCTTCCCTTAGCCTGGGTATGGGATCTGACATGTCCACTGGAGGCAGCTCCTCTGAGGAGGAAGGGAGGACTAGAAGGAGGAGGAGGCCAGGAGTGCACAATCAGCCTTCAGGGGAGCCACCTTTGGAAGGTCAGGTGCAGGCCCAAGGGGCGGAGGGCTAAAAGGTAGTCCAAGGTGGAAGGGGCCACAGAAGAGGCCATTTTCCAGCTGCCAGGGTATACAGGCAGTGAAGCAGCTAACTCCATATGTCTGAGGTGCAGTGCCGAAGGAGGCTCTAACTATCAAGGGAGACAGTGAACTATATCTCTCAGATGATTGGCCCGGAGATCTCCCCTAACTGTGTGGGTGGACACCCCATGCCAGTGGCTCTGAAGGTCACAACTGCCCTCAACCTCAATGCCTCTGGCTCCTTCCAGGGCTCGGTGGGTGATCTTTGTGATTTCTCCCAATCAGCTGTCTACACTTGTGTCAAGCAGATCACAGACACTCTGTTCAGATGGGCATTGACCTTCACCCACTTCCGCTGCGACCAGGCAAGTCAGACACAGTGTGGCAGAGGCTTCACAGCCATTGCTGGCTTTCCCCGCATCCAGGGTGCAATAGACTGTACACATGTGGCCATCAAGGCGCCATTAGGTGAGCCTGATGCCTTCATCAACAGGAATGGCTTCCACTCCATGAACGTGCAGATAGTGTGTGATCACAGGATGCAGATTCTACAAGTCTGTGCAAGGTTCCCAGGCAGCCCCCACAATGCCTACATCCTCAGACACTCTCAGGTTCCGGGGCTCTTCACTGCTCCGGCCCAGCTTGATGACTGGCTAATGGGTGACAAGGGCTATCCCCTCAGAAGATGCCTCTCCACCATCCAATATCAGAAGCTGAGCAACGGTACAATAGGAGCCAGGCCTCCACAAGGGTTGTGCTGGAGAAAGCCATAGGTCTTTTCAAGATGTACTTCCGATTCCTCGACCGCTCAGGTGACACACTCCAGTAACCTCCAGATCGTGTCTCGGTGATAGTGGTTGCATGCTGCGCTCTACACAATCTGGCGGTGGAAAAGGTGGAAGCAGTGGATGACGAAGACATCGACGCAGTGGCTGCGGCTGCACACAATGAGCTCAGCACTGATTCTGAGGATGAGCATGCACAGGGGAATGCTGAGGGGGTAGATGCTGACCTGGGACTACACCAAGGAGGCAGGGACACCTGGGAGGCTTTAATCCAATGAACCTTCACGAATGGATCAGCAGGACCAGCCTTGCCTGGCACATCCATACTCGGCACCCAAGTGCAAAATCTGCCAGGTCATCAGCAGGAACTAAGGGCTTTGGACATAAACTTGAATGTCCAAACTAACACTCTTGACATTTTTCTTAAACATACACATGCAGAAAAAATGAGCCACCCTCAGCCATGGTCACACATCTGAATTTTAATTTTAACATCAGATGTTCTCACATATCCAAAACTGTACTGTAAGCAAGCAAAAATAAATTCTAAGGACCTAATCTCAGGCAAACACAAAAGCACGAGTGAGAAACCCGCGGTGTGCCTAATGTGCCTTACATTTCCGTTTGTGGGTGCTACGTCTTGGTGCCACCCCAACGCTCGGAGTGGCATCTGAGGCAGCCTGCTGACTCTGCTGTCCTGTTGGCCTCGATGACTTTGCCGGTCGTCCTCTGGCCCGTGGAGCCTGTGCTGGCCCTGCCTGGGAGGGAGCTGTCAGTTCCACAGCTGGCATCTTCCCAGTTGTTGCAGCCTCACCAGGTGAAATGGTCACTGGGAGAGGAATGGAGGAGCTGGTGCCCTCATCTGGAGTGTCGTGAGAGGTGCCCACAGAAATGAGGCAGCTGCTGTGCCAACGTGGGGTCACCTCGGACCTCCCAGTTCACCGTGGATGGATGGGCAACAAGCTGGGAAGCTTGAAGCCCACATCATCTCCCGTATTGGCACTGACCACCTGTAGCCACTGGCACTGTGAGGCTTACAGGTCTGAGCGTAACCCCAGGAGAAGCTGTTTGTTCTCCTGGAGGCGCCTCTCCACGAGGGTCGCCACTCTCTCCATGGAGGAAGCATGATGCTCATTGTATCAGTGATGCTCCACGTGGACTCCACCATGGACACCAAGCGAAGCATAGTCTCATGTATCACATCCAGATGCTTCCACACACCCGGCCGCATTTCCTGCAGCTGCTGCATCGCGGACAACTCCAGAGGCACATCTTCAGGCACCGATTGAGCATGTGCCTGTTCCACTGCAGTCCTCCAACTGCTGGCGCCATTGGCACTTTCTGTCTCTGCCAGCTCATCCAGCGAATGTGAAGTGCCCTCTCCACTGTACCCTGGGACAATAGCCGATGTTCCAATGCCCACCAAGGTGCTAGTATCTGCGCTGGTGCCTGCCTCACAGAGATAGTGTGACGCAGGTGACACTTGAGGGCCCTCAGGTGTGAGAGGGGGCACCTGCAGTTCCTCCTGCCAGCCATGTTCTTATGATGCTGAAATGAACAACAAGGACAATGGATCAGTTAGTGTGCACACAGTGACACCCTTCATCCCTTTCCCTCGGCTCATAATGCGCTCAACCTTCCAGAACCGATGGACACAAACATTGGCGGGGTGGTAAATAGTGAGGAGGATAGCCTTACATTACAGGAGGATATAGACGGGCTGGTCAGATGGGCTGATCAGTGCCAAATGGAATTTAATGTGGAAAAATGTGAGGTGGTGCACTTGGGCAGGACAAAAAAGACAGGGGAATACACGATGAATGGTAGGATCCTGGGAAGTAATGAGGATCTGGGGGCCTTGATGTTCATGTTGACTGGTCCCTTAAGGTAGCGGGACAGGTACATAAGGTGTTTAAGAAGGCATATGCCATACTTGCCTTTATTAGCCGAGGCATCGAATATAGGAGCAGGGAGGTAATGTTCCAATGGCAGAAAACACTGCTTAGGCCACAGCTATAGTCCTGCATGCAGTTCTGAAATGCGCTTTGTGGGAGGGATGTGATTGCAGTGGAGAGAGTGCAGAGGAGATTTACCAGGATGTTGCCTGGGCTGGAGAGTTTTAGTTATGAGGCGAGATTGGATAGATTGGGGATATTTCCCCTGGAGCAGAGGAGATTGAGGGGGCACATGACTGAGGTGTATAAAATTATGAGGGGCATAAATAGGGTCGACAGAAAGAAACTTTTCCCCTTGGCAGAGGGATCAGTAACCAGAAAGGGTGGTAGATGCAGAAACCCTCCTAACATGTAATAGGTATTTGGATGTGCACTTGTGATACCATGGCATACAAGGCTATGGGCCTAGTGCTGGAAAATGGGATTAGAATAGTTAGGTACATGTTTGACCCGCGCATCCTCGATGGACCGAAGGGCCTTTATCTGCGCTCCACACCTTTTACTCTATCACTCTATGACCGAACAATGTTGCAACAATAACAAATTTAACTATCATTAGTGCTATGGATGTTGGGAGAACATTGCGGATCTCACTGTTGGCCTCAAATACCTGGCTGTGCCACCCCAGCCTTACCAACACCAGTTGACCTGGGTGCATGGCGCCTCTCAAGCTCAAGGGCCTCTTGCTTAAAGCGGCTTAACATGAGGAGATGTGCCTGGCCACCTCCAGTCTTTGCACGCTCCGAGGCATTGTGAGCATTCTTCTCCTGAGAAAGAAAGATGACCATTCATTACGGCAATTCGTACATGGACTCTGCACACACACGCTGCACCCAAACCACAGTGGGCCATATCAGGCCTCCAGTGCCTCCACTCCCCACTACTGCTGATCACTCACACAAAGATAGCATGCCTGCTCCCAACCCCCCCAACGACCACCTTGGATACATGCTGCGTACATCACTTTAGGAACCACATGGTATTTACTCCCATAGCAAGGATGCGCAACTACGTGCAGCATTGAGGGTAGTAGATGGTTCTTTGCCATGACACCTTGAGGCTTCCCTTCCACCACCTCATCACACTGAATAGGACATGTGTTGGAGTTCTAAGTATGCACTTATCTGCATCTCCTGCAGGTTGCCCCCAGACTACTCATGTGCGGCTAAGAGCAACACATGGTGCAAGGGAGAGCTCATCTCCTCATGAACCACACAGGCTGATCAATGCATTAGCACCATCTGCTTGTCCACCCAACATAGGAAAAATGCCCTACATAATTTAATGCAGTCATGACAGTAAGACTTGGGGTTGGGGGCGCCTCAAAGGCTAAGGCTAACTACTGGGTTAAATTCCCAATGCCAAAATGGTCCTCACTCTGTCAGAGTGCAACAAGTCGTTGAAGCGCTTACGGCACTGGATCCAGGTGCGCCGCAACACATCGCAGGAGCTCACCACCTCTGCCACCTCCTCCCAGGTACATTTGGTCATGTGGGGGGGCCTCCTCCTCCCATCCTGGGGGATCAACACCTCCCGCTGTGCTGACACCTCCTAAAGGAGGGCAGCAAGGCATTCATCTGAAAAGTGAGGGATGCATTGGCGCCCCCCCCGCCCCCCACCCCGGCTGGCCTATCCTGCAGCCTGCCCTGCTCCTCTGCCCTTCCCTCCAGCCTGGCCTGTGCAGCTGACCCCCTGTAGTGCGCCCTGGAACTGGCCATTGTGAGCAGCCTACAGGAGGCTGCCAGGCCTTCTTTTAAACAGACTGCCGGGTTGCCATTGGACCTGATGGTCTGTGCACACCCACCACCGCCCGCACACTCTCGCTATCCACGGGAGTCAGCAAATACGCTGGGTGGGCCTTAATTGGCCCACCTGTGTAAAACGGTGGTGCGGATCCAATCACTGGTGACGATCGGGTCTGCGCCCACACCCGCACCCACTCTCTCCACCTCCCCCTCCACACAACGGAAAATTGTGCCCTTAGAAATTCATATTATGATTGGACAGAGTCAACACGGATGCATGGAAAGGAAATTGTATTTGACAAATCTGTTAGATTTTTTTTGAGGTGGTAAGTTAGGGAAACCAGTGAATGTGGTGTATTTGGGTTTCCAAAAGGAATTTGATAATTTGCCACATGAGGTTATTAAACAAAAATAGAGCTCATGGGATTGGGGGTAACATGTTAGCAGAGATTGAAAGTTGGTTAGAGAAAATAGAGACTAGGAATTAACATGACATCAGGTTGGCAGGCTGCAACTAGCAGGGTAATGCAAGGATCAGTGCTTAGGCCTCAGTTATTTGCCACCTATACCAATGACTTAGATGAAGGGCTTGAGTGTAATATCCAAGCTTGCTGACGATACAAAGTTAGGTGAGAAAGTAAGTGGAGGAAAAAGTGAGGAGGACACAAAAGAGGTTGCATAAAGATTTAGACAGGCTAAATGAGTGAATAAAAATGTGGCAGATAGAATGTAATGTGGGAAAATGTGAAGTTGTCTGTTCTGGTCAGATAAACAGGGAAGGAAAATATTTCTAAATAGTGAATAACTGAGAACCTGTGATATTAAGATGAACCTGCTATCCTTAAACACAAATCACAGCAAGTTAACATGTATGTATAGCAAGCAATTAGGAAAGCATATGTTAGCCTTTATTAAGAAGGGATTGAAATACAAGAATAAATAAGCCTTACGCCAATTTTACACACCTGGAGTATTGGTCTCCTTACCTAAGGAAGTGTGTACTTGCCTTAGAGGGAGTGCAATGAAGATTCACTAGACTGATTTTTGGAAGAGGGATTGTCCTATGAAGAGAGGTTAAGTAGACTAAGCTATATTTGCTGGAGTTTAGAAGAATGAGAGGTGATCTCATTGAGCATTGAGACAGCTATGTTGTGGGCAGACCTGCACTGACAGTGAGGGAAGTAAATGCAAGGGTTTAGGCCTGGCAGCTGTTTGGCTGATAATTGCAAAATTGAGTGAGCTGGAAGCACTTAAATGGATGTTGCTCATGCTTAAAGTGGAGTTTGGTATAATTGTTTAGTACAAGAATGAATTGCAGATTGCTTTCACTGCCAAGCATCTTCTATGTTAGCCTGGCAGGGCACTGGTGCATAGAAGCACAAAGTTGAAATTGCCATTATAGCTGCAGGGAGAGCTTTCAATTGTCTGTAAATTTCCCAGCTTCTCATGCCGGCGGAATCTTCCTGTCCTACCTTTGTGGATGGAGATTTCAATGGCTCGCCGGCCGCGTTGTGGGGGAACAGGCTGTGAGGGAAGAAGGGGGGGCTGGAAAATTTCAGCCCAGGGCACCGGGGTAAACTCTCCTGCTTTTTGTCGAAATTGTGCTGTGCAATCTTTTACATCCAACTGACAGAATGGAAGGGACCTAGGTTTAACATCTTATTCAAAAGACGACAAGTCTGATGGTGCAACATTGCCTGAGTACTGCACTGAAGCGTCAGCCTGGATTTTTATGTTTAAGTCACCAGAGTGAGAAAGGTTCATCACAAAAAAGCTAGATTTCAATATTCAACGCTGTAAGTGGCAGTCCGTAGCAGCTCAGCACTGTTTAAAGAAAAAAGGAAGCGCTTACATTTATATAGCACTTTTTATAACTTCAGGATGGCCCAAAACACCTTTCAGCCACATGCATGTTGGTGGCACGAGTGGGACTCCAAATCCCTCTATGTACTGTTTAAGTGAGATTTCAACAAAGCCTCATTCTGCCCTAACCAAATCACAAATGGTCTGTGTGGGGTTAAGGGTTAGAGTTTCTAACAGGTGCTTGACACCAATGCCCTGGGCAAATCCTCAGAGAAATGGGGCTTACGTCCCAAATAATCAGCCAACTCAGCAAAGGCAGAGGAACAAACCCTACTTTGTTTCAGTATCAGGGGGTTTAAGCAGGAATATTAAGCAATCAGATTTGAGTAGTGGTTTTGTTACTGGACTCATAGTCCAGCTAACATGAATTCAAATCACTAACAGTACTGTGGGTGTACCTACACCACATGGATTGAAGCGGTTCAAGTTAGACTCACCAACACCTTCTCAAGGGCAATTAGGGATGGGCATTAAAACTGCTGGCCTGGCCATCCCATGAAAAAAATTTTTTTAAAAACCTAATTTGAATCCAGTTTTTTTAAAAATCTGGAAATGAAAAGCTGGTGTCAGTTAACGTGACCATGAATCTGTTGGATTGTTGTAACAGCTCAACTGGTTCACTAATGTCATTAAGAAGTCGTCTGTTGTACTTACTCAGTCTGGCCTGTGCGCGACTCCGGTCTCACGTCAATGTGCTTAACCCGATGCAGGCACAATGGGCCAAATGGCCTCCTTCTGCAATGTAATGAATTTGTGATCCTGTAAGCCCTTAACTACCCTCTGGAATGAGCCCAGCAAACCTCTCATTTATATCAAACTGCTACTGGAAATGAAGGAAAGAAAGGCTTGCATTAACCTAGTGCAGTTCATGACTTTCAGCACATCATAAGCAATGAAGTACTTTTTGAAGTGTAGTCACTGTTTTTATGTAGGCTGATTTGTGCCCAACAAGCATCCACAAAAAAAATGAAATATATGACCAGATCAACTCTTTATTAGTGTTGGTTGAAGGATAAATGTTGGAATGGTCATCCCTGCTCATCTTCAAATAGCGCCGTGGGATCTTCTATGCCTAACCAGGAGGGCTGATGGGGTCTCGGTTTAACATCTCATCTGAACTATACCATTGGATCAAGAGGTCAAGCACCACCTTCTCAGGACCACTTAGGATGGGCAGCTAATGTAGCCTAGCCAATGATGCTCAGTGAATAAATAAATCATTCACCAAATAAATTGAACTATGAAGTGTGAAAAAGATTAATGTTAAAGTTAATTTTACTGTATTCCTACTATTTTGATTCTTGCAAGTGGCATCAAGGCACAATGTCATCTGGGATTAAACTCTCTCTCGTTCTCTATGAAATATGGGCATATATAGGTTTAAAGTTGCTCAGAAAATCAATGAAATAAAAACATTTATTGGATGGATGACGAGGCACAAGAACAGAAGAAGCCAAAATGGTAACAGGCTGCTAGTGAAGGGCTTCTATTTGTAGCATTCTCTCTACTTAGACACAATTTATTTATTCCATATCTCTTTCCCGTTGCTCCAAGTATCATACATATTTTTGACATGAAGCCTATTTACAATAGGAAAAGTGATACTGCCTCTCTCCAATCAACCTGCCCCATCACCACCACCCTCTCCTCCCCCCCACACTCTGTTACCCTGGCAGCAGCGTGGGGCTGAGACTATGCTGAAAAAGAACTTAAGAGAAAGCTGAATTGTAAGCAGCGTGAAACTTGCGAAAATAAGAAGACTGAGGTTTGGACATAAAACAGCCAGAGCTGCAATATCAGATTTCATGAGTGCTGCGTCCTTCTGTCATTTGGAAGCCCTGAGGTCAAACACCTGGAGGTTGGTTTTAGTTGTAATCTAATACTTGCTGATTTGTATTCAAGTTATCCTAGGTGCACTGCATGATGGAAAATAAATAGACAAAAGAAGATAGTCAAATTTGGGTATCTAGGTAAAAATTCTAGTCAGTGAGAAATTGGTGGTGGGTGGGGGGGGGGGCTGCAGGTGGTGTTGCTGGGTCCCTGCTTAATGCCCCAGAACAATGTACTTTGGGTCAGTTTAAATTGCTGTTGCATGGAATGTGTGAGGACATTGGCCGGAATCTTACTGTGGTGGTGAGTGTCTCAGTTTTGCTAATAAGATATTCCTGATGAGGTGCCTGGCTAATTGTGTGGTAGGGGTGGGCAGGAAGCCGACATCCAGGCCATTACCTCATGGGTTCGAAGATCAGGGCACCCAGACGGGCATTAATTCCCTGCAAGCCAGTGGCATCAGTCTGGCTGTGAGACTGGACGCCTTGAGGCTACAGCTGCTTCTAGAGCCTTATGATCTTTCCCTACAATCCCAGATAACCTGAACTGCTGCTACCACCTGTTACTCTTGAGTGATGTCTCAGAGCAGAGAATGAGTGGCCCAATGACTTCGCCATGCTTCCCTACAGGTTCTCCTCCAGGCTGTCTGGGAACAACAGGAAGTCATGTTTCCCATCGATGGCGGCAGGAGGCCTTCCCATCTGACCAAGGCAGTATGGCGTTCAGCGGGGCAAAGCTTGCCTGCTGTGGGGTCCACAAATGAAATGGGTCCAGCACAGGAAAAAAGGGTCAACGGCCTTCTGCATTCCACAAGGGTAAGTCACATGAGAAGTCATGATAAAGTGGCACTCAGAAGGTCATCAAGCAATGTGAACATGCGAGTGGAGAGGAATGCTAGGCAGGAGTTTGCTTTCTAGACCTCAGCACCAGATGGAACATGAAGACTAAATGTTTTGGAACCAGTTCATACTGTGAAAGTTAGATTAACTGCAGGAGAGTCCTTGTGTGGAACACTTACTGGGGAGGTGACAGTCATAGGCCTGCATACTCATTAAGGAGTTGGGACTCCATTGAAATGGCATTCATCCTTCCTTCTGCCTGCAGGGGAAAAAAAGTGCACAACAAAAGGGAGCAGGCAAAGATGGAGGGGAGTGCCCCAGAAATCAGAATCCTGACCCCTGCAGAAGAGGAGGCTGCAGAACTGGCAGGGGAAGATGGTGCTTGATGCTGTGCTGACGGAGAGGGTGGAGCTTTCTGGCACAAGAGTGAGGATGTCTCCAGCTACAGGGACATTTGGCAGAGATGCCTGAAGCCATGCACAGACTTGAGCAAAAGATAAAAGAGTCCATCCTTTTGAGCTTCAGTATCTCTTAGGCAATAAAGACCAAGACTGACTTCTTCGGATAGAGTTTATTTTTAGTCCATAAAACTCTCAACAGACAGAACTAGTCTCACCTGTTACAAAAACAGAATTACCTGGAAAAACTCAGCAGGTCTGGCAGCATCGGTGTCTCATGTTATTATATTGTTTCGGACAGCTCATTGCATGATGGTATTTTGAGTCTCATCTAAAACCTGATTGACTACATGTTGCAACCTAATGTGTAATATACCTTTAAGACAAATGTTGTAATGTAAGGTCACATGATTCTGGTGCCCAATAGAAGAGTAGCACAGGCTACCTCTGTCTAGTAGTCTTGAGTTAGAGTCTCAAGAATGAAGACAGAGTTTTGAGTTGTAAGCACACAAGTGTAGCTACTGAGTTCCTTTTGTAAATAAACAGAACGTGTTTCTTCTAAGAACGATCTACTGATTTTCTTTGTCTTGGTAACAACTTGGTCACCCCAAAACAAGCATGCATCCCAACAAACCAGGGCGCTGGATCCAACACCACACCCTAGGCATTTCTGGAGATCATTCTTTTGTTGTGGATCCCCAATTCTATTCTCCTGCCATAACTGTCCAAGGTGTTTCTGTCCTCATTGTTTCTAGTTACAAATCTCTTTTCGTACTGAAGCCTGCGTCCTGTTTCTATATGACCTCACCATTCTGTTAACATTGTATCCTCCATTTTCTGTCTTACTGCCGAATGATCCATTTGCACTATGAATGCTGCTGGAAAGGAATGTTTTCCAAGGATTTTTTTTTAGAGTTTCTGACACCTGTTCTAGCAGTGTATGTCATTCTGCAAATTCAACTCCAGTCAAAACTAGAAGCCAATCCATATTCGGTACTCTGGCACAGTCTAGTAACTTATTGGGGCAATTCCAGATGGAATTTTTGAGATCTTGCATATAGTCTACTGGATTCCATTATGTATCTTTCCGTGGAACTATCCTCCAAATTTCTAAGTTTGTCAAAATCTGACCACTCTTTGTAAGCACATAAGTCATCCTCCTGATAGATCTTATCCATAAAACCTAATAATGTTTCCAAGCATTCATTTGTGTACAAATGCTCAGGCTCCAAATCCAAAAATGCTTTGCATCTTATTTTGCTTTTATACGATAACGAAAGTGCCAAAGCCATCCCGTTTTTTCTTTGGCAAGGACCTAACCCGTATCCACATGGTTACCTCATGGTTACCACTCAAGTTCTGTCGAAGGGTCATGAGGACTCGAAACGTCAACTCTTTTCTTCTCCGCCGATGCTGCCAGACCTGCTGAGTTTTTCCAGGTAATTCTGTTTTTGTTTTGGTTACCTCATTGTTTCATTGGTCATATGGTTGACGCTCAGAAAACATTGGTAGATAATCATACTCCAACTCTCTACATTTCGATTCAGCCATTTTTGAGTGACTCCAAACCACTCTGCTCTTAAAGTCAACTCTAAATACAGTCTTTTGTCCGAAAAAAAGCTTAGTTTCCAATCTTTTACTTACAAGCAGCAACTCTGTCACCACTGTTGAGCTCCAAAAGCTGTTAGATAATAAAGGCCAAAACTGACTTCTTCAGATAGAATTTTAATTTTAGTCCATAAAACTCTCTACAAACACAGCTAGTCACACCTGTTATCCCTTTCATACAACCAAATGGGTACTTAGGTTGTAAACTAATAGTTAGCAATAGGACTCCTTTAACTGCTTCCTTCCCCAACACATCCAAGTCCTGAGTTCTGCCATAGCTTTCTCCATGGAAAGGCTGGCGACTACCATGGAGAGTCAGGCCCACTGTCAGCCTCTCAGTGGCTGCCGGATATATGCTTGGACCTGCATTCTATCTCTCTGACCATAGGCCCTATACAGTGGTGGCTAGGCCAGAGGGGATGAAGTACTTTGATCTCCCTCGAGGTGCTTTTATCCCCTTGGAGTCACAGGAAGGAGCAACAGCAAGTTGCCCCAGGGTGTCAGCTCAGGGCACTCCAAGGGTGTGCTGCTGCTCTCCTCCCCTCTGTCATTGACCCCATCACATCCAGAAGATGAGGTGAACAAGGTGCCCCTGCACCTGTACAGGAGACCCTCAGCAGGCCAGAGCCATCTAGGCCTCAGACTACCAAAGGAGAGCAGTCAAGCCCATCTCAGGCAATGGGGCCTAGTAGTCAGTAGCCTGCCTCCACTTCAGCTGCAGATGTCAGCACCGAGACAGTGTTAGAAAATGTAAGCTGAAAAAATTCTAATGCCACAATTGGGGTGATGTTGGTGTCTATTCATTCTATGGATATTATAAGTCATGTGTAAATATTTGATTGGAATCATTTTATTCATTTGTGTTCAATGGTCATTACCTTGGGAGTTGAACAAACTGACAGGTACATTTAAGAACATGGTACTCCATTGATGATCAATGATGGGTGATGTGGGCCTATGGAAACGCCATTTATTGTGTGGCCTTGGAAGTAGTGGCATCTCTGAGTCTCTAGACATGTGTAGGCTTCTATTTTATTGAACTTTTGTGAGGTTGGGTGTTTGGACCATGTCTGGCAAACCAGCAGGTAGTGCTCATCCGCTTATCCATCAGAAACTGTTGTCCAAACAACGTCTGTAGCTGTATCATTCCATATATGGCAGTTGAATGCATAAAGTTCTTAGCAAGGCATTGCTAGCATTTGGAATGTGTGTCACTGAGTCATGTGCAACTTCCTTCCAAATCACAACTGTCTGTGGCTCTGCCAAAATCATGGATATGGGTTTATTCATGCCAAGGGCCTGCAGAATTTTTCCTTCTAAGTGCCAGAGGTTGCAGGAATGTAGATTGGTCTGAAAGGAGTGTGTCAGTTATGCTGGCACATGACTGTGACTTTTATGGAGGAGGAGATCAAGAGATCGCTCAGGGTCCTTACTCTTGTAGGAATAGGGTTTCAATGAGGGCACCATGGGCATGTCTGGTGCATCTCTCCATCACCCTGACATCTGCAGATGTAGCTGCAGCATTCACTCCCTCAGGATCATCAGGCTCTTCCCTTCTTTCTCATCAAAGGATGAATCCAGCGCCTCCATCTCCCTGTCTGGCAATTCCTCCCCTCTTTGTTGTGTGACGTTGTATAGGGAGCAGCAAGGTCACCATCCCATCTCAGTGCATCAATGCCTCCTCTCTTGTGGATCAACAAAGCTCCCCTTAAAAGAGAAGAACCCCCTATTCAATCCAAATCCCAAAGAAGACGGCCTCACCTGCTACACGCCACCTTTAACTAGTTGTGAATCTGAAGGCGTGTTTTTTGTTCTCCACAGAGTTAATTGCAAAGGTACCATTTAATCAATCGAAAGGTATTTTAATGAGTCTGCATGACAAGTTAATACATTAAAAATAGGTTGCCACCGCTTGCCATCAGGAACTTCGATCTGCCTTTAATCAGCCGCAACCTTAATTTCTTACTTTCATCCCGTTGCCAGGAATATTTGTTTTTATTCATTCATGGGATGTGGGCTTCGCTGGCTGGGCCAGCATTCATTGCCCATCCCTAGTTGCCCTTGAGAAGGTGGTGGTGAGGCTGCCTTCTTGAACCGCTGCAGTCCATGTGGTGTAGGTACACCCACAGTGCTATTAGGGAGGGAGTTCCAGGATTTTGACCTAGCGACAGTGAAGGAACAGCGCTATATTTCCAAGTCAGTGTGGTGAATGACTTGGAAGGGAACTTCCAGGTGGTGATGTCCCCATCTATCTGCTGCCCTTGTCCTTCTAGATGGTAGCGGTCGTGGGTTTGGAAGGTGCTGTTGAAGGAGCCTTGGTGAATTCCTGCAGTGCATTTTGTAGATGGTACACATTGCTGCTACTGTACGTTGGTGGTGGAAGGAGTGAATATTTGTGGATGTGGTGCCAATCAAGCAGGCTGCTTTGCCCTAGATGGTGTCCAGCTTCTTGAGTATTGTGGGTGCTGCACTTATCCAGGCAGGTGGGGAGTATTCCATCACACTCATAACTTGTGCCTTGTAGATGGTGGACAGGCTTTGGGGAGTCAGGAGGTGAGTTAATCATCACAGGATTCCTAGCCTCTGACCTGCTCTTGTAGCTATTGTATTTATATGGCTAGTCCAGTTCAGCTTCTGGTCAATAGTAAAGTCCAGGATGTTGATAGTGTGGGATTTAGTGATGGTAATGCTATTGAACGTCAAGGGGTGATGGTTGGATTCTCTCCTGTTGGACATGGTCATTGCCTGGCACTTGTCTGGTGAGAATGTTACTTGCCACTTGTCAGCCCAAGCCTGGACATTGTTCAGGTCTTGATGCATTTGGACATGGACTGCTTCAGTATCTGAGGAGTCGTGAATGGTTCTGAACATTGTGCAATCATCAGCGAACATTCCCACTCCTGACCTTATGATGGAAGGAAGGTCATTGATGAAGCAGTTGAAGATGGTTGGGCCGAGGACACTACCCTGAGGAATTCCTGCATTGATGTCCTGGAGCTGAGATGACTGATCTCCAACAACCACAACCACTTTCCTTTGTGCTCAGTATGACTTCAACCAGCAGAGAGTTTTCCCCCTTATTCCCATTGACTCCAGTTTTGCTAGGGCTCCTTGATGTCACACATGGTCAAATGCTGCCTTGATGTCAAGGGCAGTCACTCTCACCTCACCTCAGGAGTTCACCTCTTTTGTCCATGTTTGAACCAAGGCTGTAATGAGGTCAGGAGCTGAGTGCCCCTGGCAGAACCCAAACTGGGCATCAGTGAGCAGGTTATTGCTAAGCAAATGCCACTTGATAGCACTGTTGATGATCCCTTCCATTACTTTACTGATGATTGAGAGTAGACTGATGGTGCAGTAATTGGCCAGGTTGGATTTGTCCTGCTTTTTGTGTACAGGACATACCTGGGCAATTTTCCATATAGCCAGCTAGATGCCACTGTTGTAGATGTTCTGGAACAGCTTGGCTAGGGGCGCAGCAAGTTCTGGAGCACAAGTCTTCAATACTATTGCCGGAATATTGTCAGGGTCCATCGCCTTTGCAGTATTCAGTGCCTTTTATCCATTTCTTGATGTCACATGGAGTGAATCGAATTGGCTAAAGACTGGCATCTGTGATGTTGGGGACCTCTTGAGGAGGCTGAGATGGATCATCCACTCGGCACTTCTGGCTGAAGATTGCTGCAAATGCTTCAGCCTTATCTTTTGCATGGATGTGCTGGGCTCCTCTATCATTGAGGATGGGGATACTTGTGGAGTCTCCTCCTCCACTGAGTCGTTTAATTGTCCACCACCATTCACGGCTGGATGTTGCAGGGTTGCAGAGCTTAGATCTGATCCGTTGGTTGTGGGATTGATTAGCCCTGTCTATCACTTGCTGCTAATGCTCTTTGGTATGCAAGTAGTCCTGTGTTATAGCTTCACCAGGTTGACATCTCATTTTTAGGTATGCCTGGTGTTGCTCCTGGCATGCCCTGCTGCACTCTTCATTGAACCAGGGTTGATCCCTGGCTTGATGTAATGGTAGAGTGACATTTCACCTCCCATACAAATAACTGCACCACCCCCCTTCGTTTCCCAGTGCCGGTGGCAGCAGAAGGTTCTGGCCATTACCTCAAGTGGTTGCTCCATAAAAATTGCTTGTAAATCAGTGTAACTCTGATCAACTTATACCCTTTGCAACAGTGTCTCAGTTTTAGCCTGCCTGTAAACAGTGGATTCAAAGGTCTAAAACAATCTGCTCTCTTCCAGGAAGTGACTCTTTCAAAAGGGACTGGGTATTTTTGATTGCTGAAATGGACATGTAATTAGTATTTATGTTTTTTTTTTCTGAAGGTAAAATAAATGATTTATGAAGATGTCACTCCACAGATGACTGTGCAACCACTATTAACTGTGCACCCATGTTTATAGACTCAGGAACCTTGAATTGGAAATGCCTGAAGAAAATTGTCTTCATAAGCTAAGATTCACCAGGGAGACAGTGACAAGATTTGGCGGTCAGCTGCAAATTCGACAGCAGACAGCCTCTGCCACAGGCCCTGTACTGCCAGTTAGTGAAGGTCACTAAACCCCTGAATATGCATGCCTCCACTTCCTGCCAAACTACCGCAGGCAATATCTGCAACATCAGTCAAGTAAGTCACTGATGCTTTCCTCAATGGGACAGACACCTTGGTTATATTCTTGAGGGAAAATTAACAATTTTTGAATGGCAAGAATCGAGGAACTGTGGATGAGCAGAGAGATTTGAGGGTTCAAGTGCAGAAATCACTAAAAACTAGCCGACAGGTACAAAAAGAAATTAAAAAGGCTCATGGAATGTTGGCTTCACCTCAAGATGGCTGGAATACAAAAAGGTGGAAGTTACGTCACAGTTGTACAGAGCTCTGGTTGGACCCCCAACTGTGGAGTACTGTACTCAGTTCTGTGCACAGCACCTCAGGAAGGATATATTGGCTGGAATGAAAATGGCTAAAAGGACTTAATTGTGAGGATAGGTTAGATAGACTAGGCTTATATTCTGTTGAATATTGAAGCTTAAGGGACAATCTAATTGAAGTGTACAAAATGATTAAAGGATTTAATAAGCTCAATAGAGAGGAAATATTTCTCCTAGTGTGAGAGTCCAGGAAAAAGGGACATAACCTTAATCATGAAGCTAGGCCATTTAGGGTGATGTCAGAAAATACTTGTTCACAAAAAGGTTTGCAGAAATCTGGAACTTTCTTCTCCTCCCCCCTCAAAAAAACTTCTATTTAGGTCAATTGAAAATTTCAAAATTGAGATTCATAGAATTTTGCTCGGCAAGACTACTAAGGGTTACAGAACCAAGGCAAGTAGATGGAATTAAGATACTCATCAGCGAATGGCAGAACAGGTTCAGAGGACTGAATGGCTGCCTCCTCTTCCTATGTTCCTAGAAGAGTGAGGAGGCACAGCAATCCTTCCAAACTACAGCACATTATTAATGGAACCTGTGAAGGGTGTGAAGCCCTTCAACAAAATGTTGAGGCTTTCATGGGCCACAAATGATTGCAATCCTTCAGTAACCAATGAAACAGAATCAGAAAATGTTAATGCCCACTTCCAGGCTGCCAGTGTCCTTTTATTTAAGGCAATCCTCTGTGTCTGGCTTATTTACAGAAGAAAGCAGACCAGCAACCCACTGCAGACCAAGTCTTGATATCCTTGAGAGAGTCATGGACAAAAGCTGAATGCAAATCTGACAAGGATCTTGCACGTACCAGGATAAAAACAGAATACCACATCACCACATCAAGCCATCAGCAGATCAAGAAAATGCCTGTCAAGGTCTCCAAGATCATTGCTGTCTGCCACACAATATTGCCAATCAAACAGGCCTAACTGGAGATTGTGTGGACTGATCCACATGTCAGGTCCAAGTGAAGACAATGGGGATTTTACTGCAGAATCACCTTTGCAGTGTGCTACAGGAATACACCAAAAGACACATTCACCTAGTTATCAGAAATAGCCATGGACTAACAGTCATGTGCATATTGCAATGTCCAAATAATCCTTCGCCAACACTGAAGCTATCTCTTCAGTCCCTGCGACAAACTCCACTGACTCCATCCCTCTCCCTTAGATAATGGTCTAAGGCTGAACCAGATGGTTTGAAACCTTTGTATTGTATTTGACCTTGAAATGAACTTCCTATCACATATGAGCACTCTCACTAGGACCACCTATTTCTGCCTTTATAACATTGCCTGGCTCTGCCCTTACCTCAGCTTATTCTGCTGCTGAAACCCTCATCTTTGGTACCTCTGGACTTGACTATTTCAACATTCTCCTTGCCAACCTTTCACATTCTACCCTCTGTCCCAAATTGCGCCAAGTCCCATTCACCCATCAGCTCGCTGATCTTCATTAGCTCCCAGTTAAGCAATGCCTTGATTTCAAAATTCTCATCTTTATTTCCAAACCCCTCCATGGCCTTGCCCCTTCCTGTCTCTGTAATGTCCTTCAGCTTTACAGCCATGCGAGATATCTATGCTTCTCCAAACCCAACCTCTTCAGCATTCTCAATTTCAATAACTCCACCATTGTTGGCTGCGTTTTCAGTTGCCTAGGCCCTAAGCTTTGAAATTCCATCCCTAAATCTCTCCACTGCTCTACTTCGCTTTCCTCCTTTAAAACACACCTCAAAATCTACCTCTTTGACCAAGCTTTTGGTCATCTGACCTAATATCTCCTTATGTAGCTTGGTGTCAAATTTTATTTGATGATGCCTGTAAAGCACCTTGTGACATTTTATTGTGTTTAAGGCGATTGTGATAAATAGCTCTTGCTGTTTTCTGCACCACTTGAACTCCCATAGGTGCACACATCCTTCGTTCTGCTGATAAGCATCCTGGTGGCTATCATTGACCAGAAACTGAACTGGACCAGCCATAGAAATGTAGCTACAAGAGTAGGTCAGAGGTTGGGAATTCTGCGGAGAGTAACTCACCTCCTGACTCCCCAAAGCCTGTCCACCATCTACAAGGAACAAGTCAGGAGTGCGATGGAATACTCTTCTCTTGCCTGGATGAATGCAGCTCCAACAACACCCAAGAAGCTTGACATCATTCAAGACAAAACAGCCCGCTTGATTGGCACCCCATCTATCACCCTCAACCTTCACTGCTTCCACCACCAACGCACAGTGCCAGCAGTGTGTGCCATCTACAAGATGCACTAGAGCAACTCACCAAGACTCCTTAGGCAGCACCTCCCAAACCAGCGACCTCTACCACCTAGAAGGACAAGGGAAGCAGATGCATAGGAACACCGCCACGTGCAAGTTCCCTTCCAAGCCACATGCCATCACGATTTGGAACTATATCACCGTTCCTTCACTGTCACTTGAACAAAATGCTGGAACTCCCTCCCTAGCGCTGTGGATGTTCCTATAAAACCTGTAGCAGTTCAAGAAGGCAGCTCACCACCACCTTCTCAGGAGTAATTAGGGATGGGCAATAAATGCTGGCATAGCCAACGATCCCCACATCCCACGACCAAATAAAATAAAAGCTATCTTGCATAGTTTCTTGCAGAGAAATCCCAGGCTATTATGAATATACATTATCACCCCCTATTTCCAAATCTGATTGTTAAATTGTGTACATGGTTGTCATGGTGTCATGGAGGAACTCTTTCTCCCTCTATCATGCCCTCATCAGTTCTTCATGATATTTTCCTACTTCGGTTCATATTGTCTACTCTTCTCCTTCTATCTCATTTCTCTGGATTTTCCATGAATTTTCTGCCAAAGTTACAATGAACAATTGTGAGAATACCTGTGAAGTTCAACCACAGCGAATTTTACAGAAGGAGAGCTTTTAACCCTGTGGTGAAAATTTGTATGTATGTCTTACAAAGCTGATTCTTTAAAGGTCTGAACACCTGCCGACTTAACTTGGCTATGTTGTCGATGCGTTGTAAAAGACCACACAGGAAGAGATAAGTCACCATAGCAACAAGAATGGACTGGGCATCATTTTGAACACCTGCATATGCTCTGTTGTAGGCACACAGAAACAATTGTGTCAATCGTGGGTGGTTGAAAGCAATTGTTGACAAACCAGAAACTCAGTTGTGGTTCTAGGTTAAAAAGGGCTTTTAAAAAGCTAGACTCTTCAGAGATGAAAAGAGACACACTTTCATTGTGGCTGTTTCCACCTATTGCTCCTTGGTGGCATTTTTTTTTTATATGGCATTTGTTGCCCATCCCTAATTGCCCTTGAACTGAGTAGCTTTCAGAGGGCAGTTAAGAGTCAGCCACATGCTGTGGGTCTGGAGTCACATGTAGGCCCAGTCTGGTAGATTTCCTTCCCAACAGGGTATTAGCAAATCAGATGCATGGTCACTATTACTAACTTTCAATTCCAGATTTCATTAACTTAATTTAAATTCCTCCAGCTGCTTTGGTGGGATTTGAATCCACAGCCCTAGATAATTAGCCTGGGCCTCTGGATTACTAGCCCAGTGACATAACCACTATGCCGCTGTGCCACCATTCCTCTAATAGCTGGTTACTCATTCCAACAAGCTGGAGCCAAGCAAGAGTATATGACTCTAATTCTGCCATTAGTCTGAGGTGGACATTTAAATATAAAGCAAAAATAAAAATACCTGGAAAAACTCAGCAGGTCTGGCAGCATCTGTGGAGAGGAAAACAGTTAACGTTTTGAGTCCGTATGACTCTTCAACAGAACTAAGTAAAAATAGAAAAGAGGTGAAATATAAGCTGGTTTAAAGGGGGGGGGGTGGGACAAGTAGAGCTGGATAGAGGGCCAGTGATAGGTGGAGATAACCAAAAGATGTCATAGACAAAAGGACAAAGAGGTGTTGAAGGTAGTGATATTATCTAAGGAATGTGCTAATTAAGGATAGAAAGCAGGACAAGCAAGGTACAGATAGCCCTAGTGGGGGTGGGGTGGGGTGAAGGGATCGAAATAGTCTAAAAGGTAGAGATAGAACAATGGCTGGAAATACATTTAAAAATAATGGAAATAGGTGGGGAAAGAAAAATCTATATAAATTATTGGAAAAAAAGGGGGATCGGAAAGGGGGTGGGGATGGAGGAGAGAGTTCATGATCTAAAATTGTTGAACTCAATATTCAGTCCGGAAGGCTGTAAGGTGCCTAGTCGGAAGATGAGGTGCTGTTCCTCCAGTTTGCTTGAGCTTCACTGGAACAATGCAGCAGGCCAAGGATGGACATGTGGGCGTGAGAGCAGGGTGGAGTGTTGAAATGGCAAGCAACAGGGAGGTCTGGGTCATGCTTGCGGACAGACCGAAGGTGTTCTGCAAAGCGGTCACCCAGTCTGTCTCTCCAATGTAGAGGAAACCGCATTGGATGCAACAAATTCAGTAGACTAAATTGAGGGAAGTGCAAGTGAAATGCTGCTTCACTTGAAAGGAGTGTTTGGGTCCTTGGACAGTGAGGAGAGGGGATGTAAAGGGGCAGGTGTTGCAACTCCTGCGGTTGCATGGGAAGGTGCCGTGGGAGGGGGTTGAGGTGTAGGGGGTTGTCCACACACCTTCTTCTCCCTCCCAGAACCATGATAGTGTCCCCCTTGTCCTCACTTATCACCCCAACAGCCTCCGCATTCAAAGGATCATCCTCCGCCATTTCCGCTAACTCCAGCATGATGCCACCACCAAACACATCTTCCCTTCACCGCCCCGGCAGCATTATTCAGGGATCGTTCCCTCTGTGACACCCTGGTCCACTTCTCCATCACCCCCTAACCACAATCCTCTCTCACGGCACCTTCCCGTGCAACTGCAGAGGGTGCAACACCTGCCCCTTTACTTCCCCTCTCCTCACTGTCCAAGGGCCCAATTATGCCTGTCTCTTTATGGGGTATGTGGAACATTCCTTGTTCCAGTCCTACTCCGGCCCCGTCCCACAACTCTTTCTCTGGTACATCGATGATTGTTTCGGCGCTGCTTCATGCTCCCGTCTGGACTTGGAAAAATTTATTAATTTTGCTTCCAATTTCCACCCCTCCATCATTTTCACATGGTCCATCTCTGACACTTCCCTTCCCTTCCTTGACCTCTGTCTTAATTTCTGGTGATAGACTGTCCACCAATATTCATTACAAGCCTACCGACTCCCACAGCTACCTCGACTACAGCTCCTTACACCCCGCTTCCTGTAAGGACTCCATAACATTCTCTCAGTTCGTTCGCCTCCGTCGCATCTGTTCTGATGATGCCACTTTCAAAAACAGTTCCTCTGACATGTCCTCCTTCTTCCTTAACCGAGGTTTTCCACCCACGATGGTTGATAGGACCCTCAACCTTGTCCGGCCCTTCTCCCGCGCATCCGCCCTCACACCTTCCTCTCCCTCCCAGAACCATGATAGGGCCCAACTTGTCCTCACTTAACACCCCACCAGCCTCCGCATTCAAAGGATCATCCTCCGCCATTTCCGCCAACTGCAGCATGATGCCACCACCAAACACATCTTCCCTTCCCCACCCCGGCAGCATTCCGCAGGGATCGTTCCCTCCGTGACACCCTGGTCCACTCCTCCATCACCCCCTACACCACAACCCTCTCCCACAGCACCTTCCCGTGCAACTGCAGAGGGTGCAACACCTGCCCCTTTACTTCCCCTCTCCTCACTGTCCAAGGGCCCAAACACTCCTTTCAAGTGAAGCAGCATCAATTTAGTTTACTGCATTTGTTGCTCTGAATGCGGTTTCCTCTACATTGGAGAGACCAAACGCAGACTGGGTGACTGCTTTGCAGAACGCCTTCGGTCTGTCCACAAGCATTACCCAGACCTCCCTGTCACTTGCCATTTCAACACTCCACCCTGCTCTCATGCCCACATGTCCGTCCTTGGCCTGCTGCAATGTTCCAGTGAAGCTCAACACAAACTGGAGGAACAGCACCTCATCTTTCGACTAGGCACCTTACAGCCTTCCGGACTGAATATTGAGTTCAACAGTTTTAGATCATGAATTCTCTCCTCCATCCCCACCCCCTTTCTGATCCCCCCTTTTTGTCCTAATAATTTATATAGATTTTTCTTTCCCCACCTATTTCCATTATTTTTAAATGTATTTCCATCCATTGTTTTATCTCTACCTTTTAGCCTATTTCAATCCCTTACCTTCACCCCGCCCCCACTAGGCACTTGTCCTGCTTTCTAACCTTAATTAGCAATTCCTTAGATAATATCACCACCTTCAACACCTCTTAATCCTTTTGTCTATGACACCTTTTGGCTATCTCCACCTATCACTGGCCCTCTATCCAGCTCTACTTGTCCCACACCCCCCCGTAAACCAGCTTATATTTCACCTCTCTTCTATTGTTACTTAGTTCTGTTGAAGAGTCATACGGACTTGAAACGTTAACTGTATTCCTCTCTGCAGATGCTGCCAGACCAGCTGAGTTTTTCCAGGTATTTTTATTTTTGTTTTGGATTTCTAGCATCCGCAGTGCTTTGCTTTTAAATTTAAAGGCTAAATTCAACAGTCAAATGGCCTCCTTCTGAGTACTGTTAAGGCAATTCTAATTTGTACATACATTCAAGATATTGTTTTGATTTTAATTAAAGTATTTCTATTGTTATAATAATAAAAGATTGTTTTCTTTATAAAGTCATGGTTTGAGAGCCTGTACTTCCTTTAGGAAAGGAGCCCATTAAGTTGAAAATAAAATTAAATCATATCAAGATGAAGAGAAAGCCCCCAAATTAAAGTGTAAAATCCCTTTGCATTCTTTTCCTCCCACGCACCTGTTGGAGCTTTCTTAAAGAGCTATCCACACAATCCCATTCCCACGCCTTTTCCCAAATTGGTTCAACATTCTCTTTTTCAAATAGGACTGCAAGTCCCCTTTAAAAACTGTTATGGATTCTGCTTCCATTGCTATTTCTGGGACAGTGTGACATTTCCCTAAAAATATCTGCATAAAACATGTTCTAATTCCTCCCTTTGTTCTATTGGTGATGATCTTGAATTTGTGCACTCTCTTTGCCTTCTCATTATGGAGCCAAAGAGTCATTAGGATACAGAAGGAGGCCATTTGACCTATCAGGTCAATGCCAGCTCTCTATAGAGAATTCAGTCAGTCCCATTCCCCTGCTTTATCCCTGTAGCCCTGGAAATGTATTTCCCTCACATGCACTTTCAATTTCAATAACAAGTGAAGATAGTTTTCTATGATTAAACTTATAAAAATCTCATGTAACTATGAACATATCTATCAGGTCCTCCATTAACCTTTTTTTTGAATGAAGATTGCCCCAGTTTGACTAACCTTCCTTCATAACTAAAGCTTCTGATCCCTGGTACCACCTCGGTAAATCTATTATATTGACTTCTCATCATTCCTAAACAAGGTTGCCCAAACCTAGGTACAATATTCCAAGCCCAGCTGAAACAATTATCTCCATCTTTGCTTTTGTACTCAGTGCTCCTTTCTTATGATCAATGTATTCTTATTTTGGAACTTTATCAATTTTTTTCCACATTTTAAAGACCTGTCTCTGTCTGTTCCTCTTCTCCTTGTAAACTTTTGCCATGTATGATATCTACTTAATCTTCCTCCCAGTTATATCACCCCACATTCAACCATATGAGGCGAGGTGACAATGACTGCCCTGGACATTAAGACAGTATTTGACTGAGTGTGGTATCAAGAAGCTCCAGCAAAATTGAAGTCGATGGGAATCAGGGGAAAAACTCTCCATTGGTTGGAGTCATACTTAGCACAAGGAAGATAGTTGAGGTTGTTGGAGGCCAAACATCTCAGTCCCAGGACATTGCTTCAGAAGTCCCTCAGGGCAGTGTCTTAGACCCCACCATCTTCAGCTGTTTCATTAATGACTGTCCCTCAATCATAGGGTCAAAAATGGGGATGTTCACTGATTATTGCACAGACACCATCCAAAGAGAAAGTAGCCTGCCCCCATCTACCACTCCATCTACCACCTTAAATATTCACTCCCTCCACTACCAGCACTCAGTGGCAGCAGTGTATACCTTCCACAAGATGCACTGCAAGAACTCACCAAGCCTCCTTCAGCAGCATCTTTCAAACCCATGGCTTCTACTAACTAGAAGGACAAGGGCAGCAGATGCATAGGTACACCGCCACTTGCAAGTTTCCCTCCAAGCCACATATCATCCTAACTTGGAACTATATCACCATTCCTTCACTGTCACTAGGTCAAAATCCTGGATCTTCCTACCCAATGATAATGTAGGTATCCCTACATCAGATGGGCTACAGCAGTTCAAGAAAGTGGTTCACTATCACCTTCTCATGGGCAATTAGAGATGGGCAATAAATGCTGGCTTTGCCAGCAACACTCACATCCCATGAAAGAAAAAAAAAAATGAGCATTTCTGATGTCTATCTGGCCAATTCCCCACCTCAATTCATGGTGACTCTCCAATTTTCTCCATCACATCCTTAGATCAACCCTTACTCTCCCCTGACCCATTCTCTCCAGTAATCTTGTCATCCTACACAAACACAAAGCAAAATACTGTGGATTCTGAAAATCTGAAGTAAAAGCAAAAATTGCTAGAAACACTCAGCAGGTCAGGTAGCATCTGTGGAGAAAGAGTTATTGTTTCACGTTGAGATGACTTTTCAACAGAACAGAAGAACGATCGAAATATAATAGGTTTCGAGTTGGTGGAAGTGGGGAGGGGGCAGGAAGAACAAAAGGGAAGGTCAGTGATAGAGTGGAGAGCAGGAGAGAATTAAATAATAAAATATTTCATGGTGCAAAAGCCAATAGAGAGCGGTAATGGGTTTGGTAAAGAAACATAAGGTGTGTCCAGATGAGATGGGAATGACTACATAGCAACAATCTGAATACAACATTTCCTTCAGTTCTCTTCCTGAAGGCAGGTCTGACCCATGGCGCCATGACTGGGGTGAAGCCAGAGAAGCCTGCCACTGTGAATCCATCTTCCTAAACCTCCAACCTCCATTTCTTCATTGGACCAAAGAAGGAATCACAGGCTTATGACATTTCAAGATCTCATCTTGAAGGAAGCAAGTGTGATGGTGAATTTCTAGGCTTTTAAGACCTAAGTGCACGCTACCTCTTTTGTAATCACCTTTTTGAGTGTGTGGTCTGTGTGCATGTGACTGTGTGAGTGGGTGCTGTTGTGAATACATTTTGGGTGTTGAATCATCAACCTTTTATTTCAAAACCTACGAGAATACCCATCATTTGTCTGTTCTTGAAAGTTACAGCACTCGGGGGGGGCGGTTAAAACACTTTTCTTTTAAAACACATTTGTCTTCAGTCAGTGAAGAGGTGAAAAAAGGGGGAACTATCCTACCCTGTTGTAACAGCACTTTTATATGCATGTTGTAGTCTGGAGCTATACTTGGTGATGGTAGAGGTTTCAATTTTTCTTTCCATCACATGGCTGACCAGGAATCTCTCCCACTCCTACCACCTGCCATTTGTGTGCATTGGAAGAATTTACAGGTTGATACCCAACATGATTGGCAGCATTATGAATGTACCTTCCTTGGCCATGACGATCTGGGGTGGGACTAGAAACTAGAGTTTTTGGCTCACAGGCAGCATGCTACCCGCCTTAGCACAAGACCGCCCCTGAATGCAGCATGAAGAGATAAAGAAAGAAAGGAGATAAGACTGATTGACATTAAAAAAACATAGTGAACAATATGGAGGCAAATGTTATGATCCAAAATTGTTGCATTCAGTGTTGAGTCCAGAAGACTGTAAAGTGCTAAGTCGAAAGATGAGGCACTGTTCCTCAAGCTTGAGTTGAGTTTCAATGGAACACTGGAGCAGGCCAAGGATAGAAATGTTCAAGTGGGAGCAAAGTGGATAATACAAATGATAAACGACAAGAAGCTCAGGGTCATGCTTGCGGACTGAACAGAGGTGTTCCGCAAAGTGGTCACCTTTTCATCTGTCTGCTTTATGGCTTGCAGCTTCCATTTGATGCAGGATTGAAACTCTGGATCATGCTGTAGTGCTTAAAGTTGCATCTTTTGAATTGCAGTGGGAATTTTCACTGACAACATACCCATAGGCTGGGGTCCATTGTGTTGGAGCTGTAAGTGCTGTGGCTGATTTTGGATTGTGAATGTTGGCGTGTTGGTGTGTATGCAGCTCCCAGCATACCATGCTGTCCTTGATAGTTACTCAGGAGGCTCAGCTGATACAGCAACATTTGAAAGCCAGCAATATCCCATCTCCCATGTCATTCTTTCCTTCACTACAAAAGAATTTGGCCACTGAACAGGAGCAGGTGATGGACTGCAGACAGGTCTGCAAGATCTTTCCCAGAAGTCCATGTTTGAATCCCTCCAATCAGGCTTCCACCCCTGCCATAGAACCGAAAGAGCTAAATGATATTCTATGTGACTGTGACAAAGGTAAGCTATCCCTCCTCATCCGTTTGTCTTGAACCTTTGACATGGTTGACCACACCATCCTCCGCCAATGCCTCTCTCCAGTTGTCTAGCTGGGTGGGACTGCCCTTTCCTTGTTCAACTCTTATCTGTCTAATCATAGCCAAAGAATCACCTGCAATGATGAAAGCAAAGTACTGTGGATGTTGGAAATCTGAAATAAAAACAAAAAATGCTGCAAAAACTCAGCAGGTCTGGTAGCATCTGTGGAGAGAGAGAAACAGAGTTAATGTTTTGAGTCCATATGAGTCTTCTTCAGAGCTAACCTGCATTGGTTTCTCTGCTTCCACCAGCATCGTTATCTCTGCTATCTTCCAAGGATCTATTCATGGGTCCCTCCTTTTTCTCATCAAAATGCTGCCCCTTGGCGACATCGCCCTACATTCCTCGAGATATTTGTGCTCCTCTAATTCTGGTCTTTTTGAGCTTCAACAATTTTAATCACTCCATCACTGGTCTTCAGTTGCCATGGCCCTAAGCTCTCTCTGCTCCTTTACCTCTCTTTCCTCCTTTAAGATGGTCCTTAAACCCATCCTTTGACCATACCTTTTTATGTGGCTTGGTGTAAGACTTTGTTTTGTAATGCTCCTGCGGAGCAACTTGAGGTGTTACTACATTAAAGATGCTGTAAAAATTAAAGTTGTTGATGTTGTTGTTGTCCAATTTCTTATAAATCACTGCTTGATTTAAATTAGCTTGATCTTGAGGATGATGGGGTAAATGTATTTATTTTGAGAGGGAGTATCTTAAAGTTGTGTGATGACTAAAAGCAGAGTGATATGTAAAAAATGAGTCTTATCGTATACTGTATGGACAGGGTTAATCAGACTGCTGTACTGGTAACCTTTGTCTATTGCCTGTTAAGCAGGGAAGTTTAAGCCAATTTAATGTATTACTGGGCTATTGAGCTGGAGGCTGACCTTAAAGAGTAGTCAGTTTATTCATTTCAGCAGAGCTAATTAACAGACATGCCAATGCAAACTGATTCATAGCTGCAGCAAATTTTAATCAGTTAACAAGTGCAGGAAAAACAGTTCATTCAGCAAAACAGCAACTCCTGGATTGACTTATAAGAAATGGAATTGAATCAAAGACAGAAGTCTTAATGGTGGTATTGATACAAGTGAAATTGTCGATAAAGTAACAAAGTAGGGGAGTTGTACCAGTCTATGGAAAAATGACTCAGTTAACAAAAGTTATTTATAAGGGATAAGTCAATTTAATTCTCCTTTCATGGAGTAGTAGTTTAATTTTATACAAGTATGCAATATGGAGTTATATGGATTGCCACACGGAGAGAAATGTGTAGAAATTAGGTAATTGTAATGAGTATTTGGATTTGTAAAGGCTTAATGCACTGAGCTCATAACTGTAACCTATTTGAATCCCCAACCAACCTTCATTAAGTCTTGTTGTGAGTATAATTGTCTAAGTATGACTGGTCTATACTTAATAAATCTGTGACATGAGATATTTAATGCACAAAAGTCTTATTGATTTGAGGAGTAAGTTATAACTAAGAAACCCTCTTCTAATGCTAAATGATTGGACCTCATTGCACTCATGTATCCCTTATTAACATTGTTCACTCTCTTCTTCGAGTACTACTCCCTTCCAGGGCTTGGCCTAAATAGCCAAGTGGTTATGGTATTGGGTTTGTAACCCCAAGATCAAGAGTTCAAATCTCACAATGGCAAACTATGAAACAATTTAACTTCATCTGAAACAGATGGAAACGTGATTGTACTCGAAAGAGTTACAGGTCGGAGTGCTTGCTTCGTACATAGTACAGGCATTCCTTTGGCTTAGCCTAAATGGCCAAGTGGTTATGGTACTGGGTTTGTAACCCTAAGATCAAGAGTTCAAATCTCACAATGGTAAACTATGAAACAATGTAACTTCATCTGAAACAGATGGAAACGTGTTTGTACTCAAAAGAGATACTTACTGGCACTCCCACTCTGAGTGGGAGGGTTTCACTTTAGGCTTGGCCTAAATAGCCAAGTGGTTATGGTACTGGGTTTGTAACCCCAAGATCAAGAATTCAAATCTCACAATGGCAAACTATGAAACAATGTAACTTCATCTGAAACAGATGGAAACGGGTTTGTACTCGAAAGAGTTACTACTCCCTTCCAGGGCTTGGCCTAAATAGCCAAGTGGTTATGGTATTGGGTTTGTAACCCCAAGATCAAGAGTTCAAATCTCACAATGGCAAACTATGAAACAATTTAACTTCATCTGAAACAGATGGAAACGTGATTGTACTCGAAAGAGTTACAGGTCGGAGTGCTTGCTTCGTACATAGTACAGGCATTCCTTTGGCTTAGCCTAAATGGCCAAGTGGTTATGGTACTGGGCTTGTAACCCCAAGCTCAAGAGTTCAAATCTCACAATGGCAAACTATGAAACAATGTAACTTCATCTGAAACAGATGGAAATGTGTTTGTACTCAAAAGAGTTACAACATTAGCAGACCTCCAATCCTCTAGCACCTCACTTGTATCCAATGAGGATTAGAAAACAATGGTCAGACCCTCTGCAATTTCCTCCCTGGCTTCTTTAGGCTTGGCCTAAATAGCCAAGTGGTTATGGTACTGGATTTGTAACCCCAAGATCAAGAGTTCAAATCTCACAATGGCAAACAATGTAACTTCATCTGAAACAGATGGAAATGGGTTTGTACTCAAAAGAGTTACTACTCCCTTCCAGCTTGGCCTAAAATAGCCAAGTGGTTATGGTACTGGGTTTGTAACCCCAAAAATTGAGAGTTCAAATCTAGCTTGGCCTAAATGGCCAAGCGGTTATGGTACTGGGTTTGTAACCCCAAGATCAAGAGTTCAAATCTCACAATGGCAAACTATGAAACAATGTAACTTCATCTGAAACAGATGGAAACGTGTTTGTACTCGAAAGAGTTACTACTCCCTTCCAGGCTTGGCCTAAATAGCCAAGTGGTTATGGTACTGGGTTTGTAACCCCAAGATCAAGAGTTCAAATCTCACAATGGCAAACTATGAAACAATGTAACTTCATCTGAAACAGATGGAAATGGGTTTGTACTCAAAAGAGTTACTACTCCCTTCCAGGCTTGGCCTAAATAGCCAAGTGGTTATGGTACTGGGTTTGTAACCCCAAGATCAAGAGTTCAAATCTCACAATGGCAAACTATTGAAGCAATGTAACTTCATCTGAAACAGATGGAAACGTGTTTGTACTTGAAAGAGTTACTACTCCCTTCCAGCTTGGCCAAAATAGCCAAGTGGTTATGGTACTGGGTTTGTAACCCCAAGATCAAGAGTTCAAATCTCACAATGGCAAACAATGTAACTTCATCTGAAACAGATGGAAATGGGTTTGTACTCAAAAGAGTTACTACTCCCTTCCAGCTTGGCCTAAATAGCCAAGTGGTTATGGTACTGGGTTTGTAACCCCAAAATTGAGAGTTCAAATCTCACAATGGCAAACAATGTAACTTCATCTGAAACAGATTTGTACTTGAAAGAGTTACAGTTAGTTACTCAGGGAGCCTGAGTTGCTGTGAAAAAAGGGCTTGGCCTAAATAGCCAAGCGGTTATGGTACTGGGTTTGTACCCCCAAGATCAAGAGTTCAAATCTCACAATGGCAAACTATGAAACAATGTAACTTCATCTGAAACAGATGGAAACGGGTTTGTACTCGAAAGAGTTACTACTCCCTTCCAGCTTGGCCTAAATAGCCAAGTGGTTATGGTACTGGGTTTGTAACCCCAAGATCAAGAGTTCAAATCTCACAATGGTAAACAATGTAACTTCATCTGAAACAGATGGAAACGTGTTTGTACTCGAAAGAGTTACTACTCCCTTCCAGCTTGGCCTAAATAGCCAAGTGGTTATGGTACTGGGTTTGTAACCCCAAGATCAAGAGTTCAAATCTCACAATGGCAAACTATGTAACTTCATCTGAAACAGATGGAAACGGGTTTGTACTCGAAAGAGTTACTACTCCCTTCCAGGGCTTGGCCTAAATAGCCAAGTGGTTATGGTATTGGGTTTGTAACCCCAAGATCAAGAGTTCAAATCTCACAATGGCAAACTATGAAACAATTTAACTTCATCTGAAACAGATGGAAACGTGATTGTACTCGAAAGAGTTACAGGTCGGAGTGCTTGCTTCGTACATAGTACAGGCATTCCTTTGGCTTAGCCTAAATAGCCAAGTGGTTATGGTACTGGGCTTGTAACCCCAAGCTCAAGAGTTCAAATCTCACAATGGCAAACTATGAAACAATGTAACTTCATCTGAAACAGATGGAAATGTGTTTGTACTCAAAAGAGTTACAACATTAGCAGACCTGCAATCCTCTAGCACCTCACTTGTATCCAATGAGGATTAGAAAACAATGGTCAGACCCTCTGCAATTTCCTCCCTGGCTTCTTTAGGCTTGGCCTAAATAGCCAAGTGGTTATGGTACTGGGTTTGTAACCCCAAGATCAAGAGTTCAAATCTCACAATGGCAAACTATGAAACAATGTAACTTCATCCGAAACAGATAGAAACATGTTTGTACTCGAAAGAGTTACTTCAATTAGGGCTTGGCCTAAATAGCCAAGTGGTTATGGTACTGGGTTTGTAACCCCCAGATCAAGAGTTCAAATCTCACAATGGCAAACTATGAAAAACAATGTAACTTCATCTGAATAGGAACAGATGGAAACATGTTTGTACTCAAAAGAGTTACTACTCCCTTCCAGGCTTGGCCTAAATAGCCAAGTGGTTATGGTACTGGGTTTGTAACCCCAAGATCAAGAGTTCAAATCTCACAATGGCAAACAATGTAACTTCTTCTGAAACAGATGGAAACGTGTTTGTACTCGAAAGAGTTACTACTCCCTTCCAGCTTGGCCTAAATAGCCAAGTGGTTATGGTACTGGGTTTGTAACCCCAAGATCAAGAGTTCAAATCTCACAATGGCAAACAATGTAAGGGGCTTGGCCTAAATAGCCAAGTGGTTATGGTACTGGGTTTGTAACCCCAAGATCAAGAGTTCAAATCTCACAATGGCAAACTATGAAACAATGTAACTTCATCTGAAACAGATGGAAATGGGTTTGTACTCAAAAGAGTTACTACTCCCTTCCAGGCTTGGCCTAAATAGCCAAGTGGTTATGGTACTGGGTTTGTAACCCTAAGATCAAGAGTTCAAATCTCACAATGGCGAACAATGTAACTTCATCTGAAACAGATGGAAATGTGTTTTTTTGCTTGGCCTAAATAGCCAAGTGGTTATGGTACTGCGCTTGTAACCCCAAGATCAAGAGTTCAAATCTCACAATGGTAAAGCATGAAACAATGTAACTTCATCAAGAGTTCAAATCTCACAATGGCAAACTATCAAACAATGTGAATTCATCTGAATAGGAACAGATGGAAATGAGTTTGTACTTGAAAGAATTTAAAAGATTTAAAAGATTATCAAGAGTTCAAATCTCACAATGGCAAACTATGAAGCAATGTAACTTCATCTGAAACAGATGGAAACGTGTTTGTACTTGAAAGAGTTACTACTCCCTTCCAGCTTGGCCTAAATAGCCAAGTGGTTATGGTACTGGGTTTGTAACCCCAAGATCAAGAGTTCAAATCTCACAATGGCAAACAATGTAAGGGGCTTGGCCTAAATAGCCAAGTGGTTATGGTACTGGGTTTGTAACCCCAAGATCAAGAGTTCAAATCTCACAATGGCAAACTATGAAACAATGTAACTTCATCTGAAACAGATGGAAATGGGTTTGTACTCAAAAGAGTTACTACTCCCTTCCAGGCTTGGCCTAAATAGCCAAGTGGTTATGGTACTGGGTTTGTAACCCCAAGATCAAGAGTTCAAATCTCACAATGGCAAACTATGAAGCAATGTAACTTCATCTGAAACAGATGGAAACGTGTTTGTACTTGAAAGAGTTACTACTCCCTTCCAGCTTGGCCTAAATAGCCAAGTGGTTATGGTACTGGGTTTATAACCCTAAGATCAAAAGTTCAAATCTCACAATGGCAAACTATGAAACAATGTGACTTCATCTGAAACAGATGGGAACGGGTTTGTACTCGAAAGAGTTACTACTCCCTTCCAGCTTGGCCTAAATAGCCAAGTGGTTATGGTACTGGGTTTGTTACCCCAAGATCAAGAGTTCAAATCTCACAATGGCAAACAATGTAACTTCATCTGAAACAGATGGAAACGTGTTTGTACTTGAAAGAGTTACTACTCCCTTCCAGCTTGGCCTAAATAGCCAAGTGGTTATGGTACTGGGTTTATAACCCTAAGATCAAAAGTTCAAATCTCACAATGGCAAACTATGAAACAATGTGACTTCATCTGAAACAGATGGGAACGGGTTTGTACTCGAAAGAGTTACTACTCCCTTCCAGCTTGGCCTAAATAGCCAAGTGGTTATGGTACTGGGTTTGTAACCCCCAGATCAAGAGTTCAAATCTCACAATGGCAAACTATGAAACAATGTAACTTCATCCGAAACAGATAGAAACATGTTTGTACTCGAAAGAGTTACTTCAATTAGGGCTTGGCCTAAATAGCCAAGTGGTTATGGTACTGGGTTTGTAACCCCCAGATCAAGAGTTCAAATCTCACAATGGCAAACTATGAAAAACAATGTAACTTCATCTGAATAAGAACAGATGGAAACATGTTTGTGCTCAAAAGAGTTACTACTCCCTTCCAGGCTTGGCCTAAATAGCCAAGTGGTTATGGTACTGGGTTTGTAACCCCAAGATCAAGAGTTCAAATCTCACAATGGCAAACTATGAAGCAATGTAACTTCATCTGAAACAGATGGAAATGGGTTTGTACTCGAAATAGTTACTACTCCCTTCCAGCTTGGCCTAAATAGCCAAGTGGTTATGGTACTGGGTTTGTAACCCCAAGATCAAGAGTTCAAATCTCACAATGGCAAACTATGAAGCAATGTAACTTCATCTGAAACAGATGGAAACGTGATTGTACTCGAAAGAGTTACAGGTCGGAGTGCTTGCTTCGTACATAGTACAGGCATTCCTTTGGCTTAGCCTAAATGGCCAAGTGGTTATGGTACTGGGCTTGTAACCCCAAGCTCAAGAGTTCAAATCTCACAATGGCAAACTATGAAACAATGTAACTTCATCTGAAACAGATGGAAATGTGTTTGTACTCAAAAGAGTTACAACATTAGCAGACCTCCAATCCTCTAGCACCTCACTTGTATCCAATGAGGATTAGAAAACAATGGTCAGACCCTCTGCAATTTCCTCCCTGGCTTCTTTAGGCTTGGCCTAAATAGCCAAGTGGTTATGGTACTGGGTTTGTAACCCCAAAATCAAGAGTTCAAATCTCACAATGGCAAACTATGAAACAATGTAACTTCATCCGAAACAGATAGAAACATGTTTGTACTCGAAAGAGTTACTTCAATTAGGGCTTGGCCTAAATAGCCAAGTGGTTATGGTACTGGGTTTGTAACCCCCAGATCAAGAGTTCAAATCTCACAATGGCAAACTATGAAAAACAATGTAACTTCATCTGAATAGGAACAGATGGAAACATGTTTGTGCTCAAAAGAGTTACTACTCCCTTCCAGGCTTGGCCTAAATAGCCAAGTGGTTATGGTACTGGGTTTGTAACCCCAAGATCAAGAGTTCAAATCTCACAATGGCAAACAATGTAACTTCATCTGAAACAGATGGAAATGGGTTTGTACTCAAAAGAGTTACTACTCCCTTCCAGCTTGGCCTAAATAGCCAAGTGGTTATGGTACTGGGTTTGTAACCCCAAAATTGAGAGTTCAAATCTCACAATGGCAAACAATGTAACTTCATCTGAAACAGATTTGTACTTGAAAGAGTTACAGTTAGTTACTCAGGGAGCCTGAGTTGCTGTGAAAAAAGGGCTTGGCCTAAATAGCCAAGCGGTTATGGTACTGGGTTTGTACCCCCAAGATCAAGAGTTCAAATCTCACAATGGCAAACAATGTAACTTCATCTGAAACAGGTGGAAACGTGTTTGTACTCGAAAGAGTTACTACTCCCTTCCAGCTTGGCCTAAATAGTCAAGTGGTTATGGTACTGGGTTTATATACCCCAAGATCAAGAGTTCAAATCCCACAATGGCAAACTATGAAACAACTTAACTTCATCTGAAACAGATGCAAATGGGTTTTTGCTTGGCCTAAATAGCCAAGTGGTTATGGTACTGGGTTTGTAACCCCAAGATCAAGAGTTCAAATCTCACAATGGCAAACCATGAAACAATGTAACTTCATCTGAAACAGATGGAAACGTGTTTGTACTCGAAAGAGTTACTACTCCCTTCCAGCTTGGCCTAAATAGCCAAGTGGTTATGGTACTGGGTTTATATACCCCAAGATCAAGAGTTCAAATCCCACAATGGCAAACTATGAAACAACTTAACTTCATCTGAAACAGATGCAAATGGGTTTTTGCTTGGCCTAAATAGCCAAGTGGTTATGGTACTGGGTTTGTAACCCCAAGATCAAGAGTTCAAATCTCACAATGGCAAACAATGTAACTTCATCTGAAACAGATGGAAACAGGTTTACTCAAATGAGTATCAAGAGTTCAAATCTCACAATGGCAAACTATGAAACAATGTAACTTCATCTGAAACAGATGGAAACAGGTTTACTCAAAAGAGTATCAAGAGTTCAAATCTCACAATGGCAAATTATGAAACAATGTAACTTCCTCTGAAACAGATGGAAACAGGTTTGTACTCAAAAGAGTTACAGTTGAGGCCTATATATATATAAAAAAAAAATCAAGAGTTCAAATCTCACAATGGGAAACAATGTAACTTCATCTGAAACAGATGGAAACGAGTTTGTACTCGAAAGAGTTACTACTCCCTTCCAGCTTGGCCTAAATAGCCAAGTGGTTATGGTACTGGGTTTATATACCCCAAGATCAAGAGTTCAAATCCCACAATGGCAAACTATGAAACAACTTAACTTCATCTGAAACAGATGCAAATGGGTTTTTGCTTGGCCTAAATAGCCAAGTGGTTATGGTACTGGGTTTGTAACCCCAAGATCAAGAGTTCAAATCTCACAATGGCAAACAATGTAAGGGGCTTGGCCTAAATAGCCAAGTGGTTATGGTACTGGGTTTGTAACCCCAAGATCAAGAGTTCAAATCTCACAATGGCAAACTATTGAAGCAATGTAACTTCATCTGAAACAGATGGAAACGTGTTTGTACTTGAAAGAGTTACTACTCCCTTCCAGCTTGGCCTAAATAGCCAAGTGGTTATGGTACTGGGTTTATAACCCTAAGATCAAAAGTTCAAATCTCACAATGGCAAACTATGAAACAATGTAACTTCATCTGAAACAGATGGGAACGGGTTTGTACTCGAAAGAGTTACTACTCCCTTCCAGCTTGGCCTAAATAGCCAAGTGGTTATGGTACTGGGTTTGTAACCCCAAGATCAAGAGTTCAAATCTCACAATGGCAAACAATGTAACTTCATCTGAAACAGATTTGTACTTGAAAGAGTTACAGTTAGTTACTCAGGGAGCCTGAGTTGCTGTGAAAAAAGGGCTTGGCCTAAATAGCCAAGTGGTTATGGTACTGGGTTTGTAACCCCAAGATCAAGAGTTCAAATCTCACAATGGTAAACAATGTAACTTCATCTGAAACAGATGGAAACGTGTTTGTACTCGAAAGAGTTACTACTCCCTTCCAGCTTGGCCTAAATAGTCAAGTGGTTATGGTACTGGGTTTGTAACCCCAAGATCAAGAGTTCAAATCTCACAATGGCAAACTATGTAACTTCATCTGAAACAGATGGAAACGGGTTTGTACTCGAAAGAGTTACTACTCCCTTCCAGGGCTTGGCCTAAATAGCCAAGTGGTTATGGTATTGGGTTTGTAACCCCAAGATCAAGAGTTCAAATCTCACAATGGCAAACTATGAAACAATTTAACTTCATCTGAAACAGATGGAAACGTGATTGTACTCGAAAGAGTTACAGGTCGGAGTGCTTGCTTCGTACATAGTACAGGCATTCCTTTGGCTTAGCCTAAATAGCCAAGTGGTTATGGTACTGGGCTTGTAACCCCAAGCTCAAGAGTTCAAATCTCACAATGGCAAACTATGAAACAATGTAACTTCATCTGAAACAGATGGAAATGTGTTTGTACTCAAAAGAGTTACAACATTAGCAGACCTCCAATCCTCTAGCACCTCACTTGTATCCAATGAGGATTAGAAAACAATGGTCAGACCCTCTGCAATTTCCTCCCTGGCTTCTTTAGGCTTGGCCTAAATAGCCAAGTGGTTATGGTACTGGATTTGTAACCCCAAGATCAAGAGTTCAAATCTCACAATGGCAAACAATGTAACTTCATCTGAAACAGATGGAAATGGGTTTGTACTCAAAAGAGTTACTACTCCCTTCCAGCTTGGCCTAAAATAGCCAAGTGGTTATGGTACTGGGTTTGTAACCCCAAAAATTGAGAGTTCAAATCTAGCTTGGCCTAAATGGCCAAGTGGTTATGGTACTGGGTTTGTAACCCCAAGATCAAGAGTTCAAATCTCACAATGGCAAACTATGAAACAATGTAACTTCATCTGAAACAGATGGAAACGTGTTTGTACTCGAAAGAGTTACTACTCCCTTCCAGGCTTGGCCTAAATAGCCAAGTGGTTATGGTACTGGGTTTGTAACCCCAAGATCAAGAGTTCAAATCTCACAATGGCAAACTATGAAACAATGTAACTTCATCTGAAACAGATGGAAATGGGTTTGTACTCGAAAGAGTTACTACTCCCTTCCAGGCTTGGCCTAAATAGCCAAGTGGTTATGGTACTGGGTTTGTAACCCCAAGATCAAGAGTTCAAATCCCACAATGGCAAACTATGAAACAACTTAACTTCATCTGAAACAGATGCAAATGGGTTTTTGCTTGGCCTAAATAGCCAAGTGGTTATGGTACTGGGTTTGTAACCCCAAGATCAAGAGTTCAAATCTCACAATGGCAAACAATGTAACTTCATCTGAAACAGATGGAAACAGGTTTACTCAAATGAGTATCAAGAGTTCAAATCTCACAATGGCAAACTATGAAACAATGTAACTTCATCTGAAACAGATGGAAACAGGTTTACTCAAAAGAGTATCAAGAGTTCAAATCTCACAATGGCAAATTATGAAACAATGTAACTTCCTCTGAAACAGATGGAAACAGGTTTGTACTCAAAAGAGTTACAGTTGAGGCCTATATATATATAAAAAAAAAATCAAGAGTTCAAATCTCACAATGGGAAACAATGTAACTTCATCTGAAACAGATGGAAACGAGTTTGTACTCGAAAGAGTTACTACTCCCTTCCAGCTTGGCCTAAATAGCCAAGTGGTTATGGTACTGGGTTTATATACCCCAAGATCAAGAGTTCAAATCCCACAATGGCAAACTATGAAACAACTTAACTTCATCTGAAACAGATGCAAATGGGTTTTTGCTTGGCCTAAATAGCCAAGTGGTTATGGTACTGGGTTTGTAACCCCAAGATCAAGAGTTCAAATCTCACAATGGCAAACAATGTAAGGGGCTTGGCCTAAATAGCCAAGTGGTTATGGTACTGGGTTGGAACCCCAAGATCAAGAGTTCAAATCTCACAATGGCAAACTATTGAAGCAATGTAACTTCATCTGAAACAGATGGAAACGTGTTTGTACTTGAAAGAGTTACTACTCCCTTCCAGCTTGGCCTAAATAGCCAAGTGGTTATGGTACTGGGTTTATAACCCTAAGATCAAAAGTTCAAATCTCACAATGGCAAACTATGAAACAATGTAACTTCATCTGAAACAGATGGGAACGGGTTTGTACTCGAAAGAGTTACTACTCCCTTCCAGCTTGGCCTAAATAGCCAAGTGGTTATGGTACTGGGTTTGTAACCCCAAGATCAAGAGTTCAAATCTCACAATGGCAAACAATGTAACTTCATCTGAAACAGATTTGTACTTGAAAGAGTTACAGTTAGTTACTCAGGGAGCCTGAGTTGCTGTGAAAAAAGGGCTTGGCCTAAATAGCCAAGTGGTTATGGTACTGGGTTTGTAACCCCAAGATCAAGAGTTCAAATCTCACAATGGTAAACAATGTAACTTCATCTGAAACAGATGGAAACGTGTTTGTACTCGAAAGAGTTACTACTCCCTTCCAGCTTGGCCTAAATAGTCAAGTGGTTATGGTACTGGGTTTGTAACCCCAAGATCAAGAGTTCAAATCTCACAATGGCAAACTATGTAACTTCATCTGAAACAGATGGAAACGGGTTTGTACTCGAAAGAGTTACTACTCCCTTCCAGGGCTTGGCCTAAATAGCCAAGTGGTTATGGTATTGGGTTTGTAACCCCAAGATCAAGAGTTCAAATCTCACAATGGCAAACTATGAAACAATGTAACTTCATCTGAAACAGATGGAAATGGGTTTGTACTCAAAAGAGTTACTACTCCCTTCCAGGCTTGGCCTAAATAGCCAAGTGGTTATGGTACTGGGTTTGTAACCCCAAGATCAAGAGTTCAAATCTCACAATGGCAAACTATTTCATTTAAAAAAAAGATTATCAAGAGTTCAAATCTCACAATGGCAAACTATGAAACAATTTAACTTCATCTGAAACAGATGGAAACGTGATTGTACTCGAAAGAGTTACAGGTCGGAGTGCTTGCTTCGTACATAGTACAGGCATTCCTTTGGCTTAGCCTAAATAGCCAAGTGGTTATGGTACTGGGCTTGTAACCCCAAGCTCAAGAGTTCAAATCTCACAATGGCAAACTATGAAACAATGTAACTTCATCTGAAACAGATGGAAATGTGTTTGTACTCAAAAGAGTTACAACATTAGCAGACCTCCAATCCTCTAGCACCTCACTTGTATCCAATGAGGATTAGAAAACAATGGTCAGACCCTCTGCAATTTCCTCCCTGGCTTCTTTAGGCTTGGCCTAAATAGCCAAGTGGTTATGGTACTGGATTTGTAACCCCAAGATCAAGAGTTCAAATCTCACAATGGCAAACAATGTAACTTCATCTGAAACAGATGGAAATGGGTTTGTACTCAAAAGAGTTACTACTCCCTTCCAGCTTGGCCTAAAATAGCCAAGTGGTTATGGTACTGGGTTTGTAACCCCAAAAATTGAGAGTTCAAATCTAGCTTGGCCTAAATGGCCAAGTGGTTATGGTACTGGGTTTGTAACCCCAAGATCAAGAGTTCAAATCTCACAATGGCAAACTATGAAACAATGTAACTTCATCTGAAACAGATGGAAACGTGTTTGTACTCGAAAGAGTTACTACTCCCTTCCAGGCTTGGCCTAAATAGCCAAGTGGTTATGGTACTGGGTTTGTAACCCCAAGATCAAGAGTTCAAATCTCACAATGGCAAACTATGAAACAATGTAACTTCATCTGAAACAGATGGAAATGGGTTTGTACTCAAAAGAGTTACTACTCCCTTCCAGGCTTGGCCTAAATAGCCAAGTGGTTATGGTACTGGGTTTGTAACCCCAAGATCAAGAGTTCAAATCTCACAATGGCAAACTATTGAAGCAATGTAACTTCATCTGAAACAGATGGAAACGTGTTTGTACTTGAAAGAGTTACTACTCCCTTCCAGCTTGGCCAAAATAGCCAAGTGGTTATGGTACTGGGTTTATAACCCTAAGATCAAAAGTTCAAATCTCACAATGGCAAACAATGTAACTTCATCTGAAACAGATTTGTACTTGAAAGAGTTACAGTTAGTTACTCAGGGAGCCTGAGTTGCTGTGAAAAAAGGGCTTGGCCTAAATAGCCAAGCGGTTATGGTACTGGGTTTGTACCCCCAAGATCAAGAGTTCAAATCTCACAATGGCAAACTATGAAACAATGTAACTTCATCTGAAACAGATGGAAACGGGTTTGTACTCGAAAGAGTTACTACTCCCTTCCAGCTTGGCCTAAATAGCCAAGTGGTTATGGTACTGGGTTTGTAACCCCAAGATCAAGAGTTCAAATCTCACAATGGTAAACAATGTAACTTCATCTGAAACAGATGGAAACGTGTTTGTACTCGAAAGAGTTACTACTCCCTTCCAGCTTGGCCTAAATAGTCAAGTGGTTATGGTACTGGGTTTGTAACCCCAAGATCAAGAGTTCAAATCTCACAATGGCAAACTATGTAACTTCATCTGAAACAGATGGAAACGGGTTTGTACTCGAAAGAGTTACTACTCCCTTCCAGGGCTTGGCCTAAATAGCCAAGTGGTTATGGTATTGGGTTTGTAACCCCAAGATCAAGAGTTCAAATCTCACAATGGCAAACTATGAAACAATTTAACTTCATCTGAAACAGATGGAAACGTGATTGTACTCGAAAGAGTTACAGGTCGGAGTGCTTGCTTCGTACATAGTACAGGCATTCCTTTGGCTTAGCCTAAATAGCCAAGTGGTTATGGTACTGGGCTTGTAACCCCAAGCTCAAGAGTTCAAATCTCACAATGGCAAACTATGAAACAATGTAACTTCATCTGAAACAGATGGAAATGTGTTTGTACTCAAAAGAGTTACAACATTAGCAGACCTCCAATCCTCTAGCACCTCACTTGTATCCAATGAGGATTAGAAAACAATGGTCAGACCCTCTGCAATTTCCTCCCTGGCTTCTTTAGGCTTGGCCTAAATAGCCAAGTGGTTATGGTACTGGGTTTGTAACCCCAAGATCAAGAGTTCAAATCTCACAATGGCAAACTATGAAACAATGTAACTTCATCCGAAACAGATAGAAACATGTTTGTACTCGAAAGAGTTACTTTAATTAGGGCTTGGCCTAAATAGCCAAGTGGTTATGGTACTGGGTTTGTAACCCCCAGATCAAGAGTTCAAATCTCACAATGGCAAACTATGAAAAACAATGTAACTTCATCTGAATAGGAACAGATGGAAACATGTTTGTACTCAAAAGAGTTACTACTCCCTTCCAAGCTTGGCCTAAATAGCCAAGTGGTTATGGTACTGGGTTTGTAACCCCAAGATCAAGAGTTCAAATCTCACAATGGCAAACAATGTAACTTCTTCTGAAACAGATGGAAACGTGTTTGTACTCGAAAGAGTTACTACTCCCTTCCAGCTTGGCCTAAATAGCCAAGTGGTTATGGTACTGGGTTTGTAACCCCAAGATCAAGAGTTCAAATCTCACAATGGCAAACAATGTAAGGGGCTTGGCCTAAATAGCCAAGTGGTTATGGTACTGGGTTTGTAACCCCAAGATCAAGAGTTCAAATCTCACAATGGCAAACTATGAAACAATGTAACTTCATCTGAAACAGATGGAAATGGGTTTGTACTCAAAAGAGTTACTACTCCCTTCCAGGCTTGGCCGAAATAGCCAAGTGGTTATGGTACTGGGTTTGTAACCCTAAGATCAAGAGTTCAAATCTCACAATGGCGAACAATGTAACTTCATCTGAAACAGATGGAAATGTGTTTTTTTGCTTGGCCTAAATAGCCAAGTGGTTATGGTACTGGGTTTGTAACCCTAAGATCAAGAGTTCAAATCTCACAATGGCAAACAATGTAACTTCATCTGAAACAGATGGAAACGTGTTTGTACTCGAAAGAGTTACTACTCCCTTCCAGCTTGGCCTAAATAGCCAAGTGGTTATGGTACTGGGTTTGTAACCCCAAGATCAAGAGTTCAAATCTCACAATGGCAAACTATGAAGCAATGTACCTTCATCTGAAACAGATGGAAACGTGATTGTACTCGAAAGAGTTACAGGTCGGAGTGCTTGCTTCGTACATAGTAGAGGCATTCCTTTGGCTTAGCCTAAATGGCCAAGTGGTTATGGTACTGGGCTTGTAACCCCAAGCTCAAGAGTTCAAATCTCACAATGGCAAACTATGAAACAATGTAACTTCATCTGAAACAGATGGAAATGTGTTTGTACTCAAAAGAGTTACAACATTAGCAGACCTCCAATCCTCTAGCACCTCACTTGTATCCAATGAGGATTAGAAAACAATGGTCAGACCCTCTGCAATTTCCTCCCTGGCTTCTTTAGGCTTGGCCTAAATAGCCAAGTGGTTATGGTACTGGGTTTGTAACCCCAAGATCAAGAGTTCAAATCTCACAGTGGCAAACAATGAAACAATGTAACTTCATCCGAAACAGATAGAAACATGTTTGTACTCGAAAGAGTTACTTCAATTAGGGCTTGGCCTAAATAGCCAAGTGGTTATGGTACTGGGTTTGTAACCCCCAGATCAAGAGTTCAAATCTCACAATGGCAAACTATGAAAAAACAATGTAACTTCATCTGAATAGGAACAGATGGAAACATGTTTGAAAAGGATGGGAGGCCCTCTACGGAGGTGTCCTCCCCCTTTCTATCGGGGACCTGGGTTGGAGGGTGTTGCATGCAGCAGTCCCTTATAATAAGAGGATGCATAGGTTCACGGACTCTCAGGACACATGCCCTTTTTGCGGTCTTGTGGAGTCCGTGGACCATGTATACATAGGGTGTTGTAGGCTGCACTCCCTTTTTAGTTATTTGAAAAACCTTTTATTGATGTTTTGTTTGCACTTCAGCCCCACGCTCCTGATCTATGGGCACCCGGTGCGGAAGGGGGTCGGGAAGGAGGAGGACCTCCTCGTGAACCTGCTCCTGGGCCTGGCCAAGTTGGCCATTAACAGGTCCAGGCAGCGGGCGATCGACGGGGGAGTCCCGCCCGATTGTTTGTCCCTCTTCCGCGGCTACGTTCGCTGCCGGATGTCCCTGGAGAAGGAGCACGCGGTGTCTGCTGGCACTCTCGAGGCCTTCCGTGCTCGGTGGGCACCGCGGGGACTGGGGTGTTTTGTTGACCCCTTTAATCACATTTTGATTTAAAGTTTGTAAGTTTCCTTTAAACTTTGTTCTTGGTTTTACAGCTGACCTGAATTAGGGGCTGTGCCTGATTTATCCCAATTTTGTTGATTTGGTTTTCATTTAAAAGATTATCAAGAGTTCAAATCTCACAATGGCAAACTATGAAGCAATATAACTTCATCTGAAACAGATGGAAACGGGTTTGTACTCGAAAGAGTTACTTGTTTGCTTGGCCTAAATAGCCAAGTGGTTATGGTACTGGGTTTGTAACCCTGAGATCAAGATTTCAAATCTCACAATGGCAAACTATGAAGCAATGTAACTTCATCTGAAACAGATGGAAACGTGATTGTACTCGAAAGAGTTACAGGTCGGAGTGCTTGCTTCGTACATAGTAGAGGCATTCCTTTGGCTTAGCCTAAATGGCCAAGTGGTTATGGTACTGGGCTTGTAACCCCAAGCTCAAGAGTTCAAATCTCACAATGGCAAACTATGAAACAATGTAACTTCATCTGAAACAGATGGAAATGTGTTTGTACTCAAAAGAGTTACAACATTAGCAGACCTCCAATCCTCTAGCACCTCACTTGTATCCAATGAGGATTAGAAAACAATGGTCAGACCCTCTGCAATTTCCTCCCTGGCTTCTTTAGGCTTGGCCTAAATAGCCAAGTGGTTATGGTACTGGGTTTGTAACCCCAAGATCAAGAGTTCAAATCTCACAGTGGCAAACAATGAAACAATGTAACTTCATCCGAAACAGATAGAAACATGTTTGTACTCGAAAGAGTTACTTCAATTAGGGCTTGGCCTAAATAGCCAAGTGGTTATGGTACTGGGTTTGTAACCCCCAGATCAAGAGTTCAAATCTCACAATGGCAAACTATGAAAAACAATGTAACTTCATCTGAATAGGAACAGATGGAAACATGTTTGTGCTCAAAAGAGTTACTACTCCCTTCCAAGCTTGGCCTAAATAGCCAAGTGGTTATGGTACTGGGTTTGTAACCCCAAGATCAAGAGTTCAAATCTCACAATGGCAAACAATGTAACTTCTTCTGAAACAGATGGAAACGTGTTTGTACTCGAAAGAGTTACTACTCCCTTCCAGCTTGGCCTAAATAGCCAAGTGGTTATGGTACTGGGTTTGTAACCCCAAGATCAAGAGTTCAAATCTCACAATGGCAAACAATGTAAGGGGCTTGGCCTAAATAGCCAAGTGGTTATGGTACTGGGTTTGTAACCCCAAGATCAAGAGTTCAAATCTCACAATGGCAAACTATGAAACAATGTAACTTCATCTGAAACAGATGGAAATGGGTTTGTACTCAAAAGAGTTACTACTCCCTTCCAGGCTTGGCCGAAATAGCCAAGTGGTTATGGTACTGGGTTTGTAACCCTAAGATCAAGAGTTCAAATCTCACAATGGCGAACTATGTAACTTCATCTGAAACAGATGGAAATGTGTTTTTTTGCTTGGCCTAATTAGCCAAGTGGTTATGGTACTGGGTTTGTAACCCTAAGATCAAGAGTTCAAATCTCACAATGGCAAACAATGTAACTTCATCTGAAACAGATGGAAACGTGTTTGTACTCGAAAGAGTTACTACTCCCTTCCAGCTTGGCCTAAATAGCCAAGTGGTTATGGTACTGGGTTTGTAACCCCAAGATCAAGAGTTCAAATCTCACAATGGCAAACTATGAAGCAATGTAACTTCATCTGAAACAGATGGAAATGGGTTTGTACTCGAAATAGTTACTACTCCCTTCCAGCTTGGCCTAAATAGCCAAGTGGTTATGGTACTGGGTTTGTAACCCCAAGATCAAGAGTTCAAATCTCACAATGGCAAACTATGAAGCAATGTAACTTCATCTGAAACAGATGGAAACGTGATTGTACTCGAAAGAGTTACAGGTCGGAGTGCTTGCTTCGTACATAGTAGAGGCATTCCTTTGGCTTAGCCTAAATGGCCAAGTGGTTATGGTACTGGGCTTGTAACCCCAAGCTCAAGAGTTCAAATCTCACAATGGCAAACTATGAAACAATGTAACTTCATCTGAAACAGATGGAAATGTGTTTGTACTCAAAAGAGTTACAACATTAGCAGACCTCCAATCCTCTAGCACCTCACTTGTATCCAATGAGGATTAGAAAACAATGGTCAGACCCTCTGCAATTTCCTCCCTGGCTTCTTTAGGCTTGGCCTAAATAGCCAAGTGGTTATGGTACTGGGTTTGTAACCCCAAGATCAAGAGTTCAAATCTCACAGTGGCAAACAATGAAACAATGTAACTTCATCCGAAACAGATAGAAACATGTTTGTACTCGAAAGAGTTACTTCAATTAGGGCTTGGCCTAAATAGCCAAGTGGTTATGGTACTGGGTTTGTAACCCCCAGATCAAGAGTTCAAATCTCACAATGGCAAACTATGAAAAACAATGTAACTTCATCTGAATAGGAACAGATGGAAACATGTTTGTGCTCAAAAGAGTTACTACTCCCTTCCAGGCTTGGCCTAAATAGCCAAGTGGTTATGGTACTGGGTTTGTAACCCCAAGATCAAGAGTTCAAATCTCACAATGGCAAACAATGTAACTTCATCTGAAACAGATTTGTACTTGAAAGAGTTACAGTTAGTTACTCAGGGAGCCTGAGTTGCTGTGAAAAAAGGGCTTGGCCTAAATAGCCAAGCGGTTATGGTACTGGGTTTATAACCCTAAGATCAAAAGTTCAAATCTCACAATGGCAAACTATGAAACAATGTAACTTCATCTGAAACAGATGGAAACGGGTTTGTACTCGAAAGAGTTACTACTCCCTTCCAGCTTGGCCTAAATAGCCAAGTGGTTATGGTACTGGGTTTGTAACCCCAAGATCAAGAGTTCAAATCTCACAATGGCAAACAATGTAACTTCATCTGAAACAGATGGAAACGTGTTTGTACTCGAAAGAGTTACTACTCCCTTCCAGCTTGGCCTAAATAGCCAAGTGGTTATGGTACTGGGTTTGTAACCCCAAGATCAAGAGTTCAAATCTCACAATGGCAAACTATGAAACAATGTAATGTTAGCTTGGCCTAAATAGCCAAGTGGTTATGGTACTGGGTTTGTAACCCCAAGATCAAGAGTTCAAATCTCACAATGGCAAACTATGAAACAATGTAACTTCATCTGAAACAGATGGAAACAGGTTTACTCAAAAGAGTATGAAGAGTTCAAATCTCACAATGGCAAACTATGAAACAATATAACTTCATCTAAGTTGGCCTAAATAGCCAAGTGGTTATGGTACTGGGTTTGTAACCCCAAGATCAAGAGTTCAAATCTCACAATGGGAAACAATGTAACTTCATCTGAAACAGATGGAAATGGGTTTGTACTCAAAAGAGTTTCCCCTGTCCTTTCCACATAGCCATTTAAAAGATTATCAAGAGTTCAAATCTCACAATGGGAAACAATGTAACTTCATCTGAAACAGATGGGAACGGGTTTGTACTCGAAAGAGTTACTACTCCCTTCCAGGCTTGGCCTAAATAGCCAAGTGGTTATGGTACTGGGCTTGTAACCCCAAGATCAAGAGTTCAAATCTCACAATGGCAAACTATGAAACAATGTTTGCTTGGCCTAAATAGCCAAGTGGTTATGGTACTGGGTTTGTAACCCCAAGGTCAAGAGTTCAAATCTCACAATGGCAAACTATGAAACAATGTAATGTTAGCTTGGCCTAAATAGCCAAGTGGTTATGGTACTGGGTTTGTAACCCCAAGATCAAGAGTTCAAATCTCACAATGGCAAACTATGAAACAATGTAACTTCATCTGAAACAGATGGAAACAGGTTTACTCAAAAGAGTATCAAGAGTTCAAATCTCACAATGGCAAACTATGAAACAATATAACTTCATCTAAGTTGGCCTAAATAGCCAAGTGGTTATGGTACTGGGTTTGTAACCCCAAGATCAAGAGTTCAAATCTCACAATGGGAAACAATGTAACTTCATCTGAAACAGATGGAAACGGGTTTGTACTCAAAAGAGTTACAGCTCTAAATGGCTTGGCCTAAATAGCCAAGTGGCTATGGTACTGGGTTTGTAACCCCAAGATCAAGAGTTCAAATCTCACAATGGCAAAACTATGAATTGGAAGAGACATTGAACAAATATCAAGAGTTCAAATCTCACAATGGCAAACTATAAAGCCAAAAACTCACCAGCCTGACAAACGCTTTCAGCTTTAACCTGCTACTCCAAGCGGGCAGCAGGAACACCCCCCTGAAAAGTTCTTCCAGGCTTGGCCTAAATAGCCAAGTGGTTATGGTACTGGGTTTGTAACCCCAAGATCAAGGGTTCAAATCTCACAATGGCAAACTATGAAACAATATAACCTCATCTAAATAGAACAGATGGAAATGTGTTTGTACCCAAAAGAATTACTACTCCCTTCCATCCCCCACTCCAGTAATACCACAGTCTGCAACCAAGGCAAAGACATACCCAAAGCTGTTGACTTATCCCATGATCGTTGTGGATGTGGATGGGGAGAATGAGCAAGGCCAGAGACAAGGATAAGCTAGAATAGCTTGAAAAGGAACCCAAATCCTTTGAACCTAGATGAATAATTGAAAACCAGGACCTTCAAAGGAATCTATTGCAAAACATGTTTCGAATGAATCTCAAATGCTTGCATTCACAGAGCATGATTAACGTCCCCTGGTGAGAACATTAGCAAGCAGAGGAGTTTATGGAAGGTGAGGAGTTGAGTTTTGAGGAGGCTTTTCAAAGTGGGGAGAGATGTTGCTTACAATATTAGGCCTGCAATAAATCAGAATTCAGCCTGGCAGTTACCTCTTTATCCATGAGTTTTTGAGGATTGAAGTGTCTTGATTCTCTTATTGCTTTCCTGAGGGAGTTAACAGTTAAGTTTTTGACGTGACAAATATGCTCAGTAATTTGATACCAATGATGCTCTTTCAGAAAATCTGAAAGAATTCTATTAAATTCTTGTTTTCATCTGGAGAAATGAATCAGATCATGTCTGTTAAAAATCACATCCCACCTCAGCCAGGCGTTATTCAACAGCTCCCAATCTATTCCTGTTAGTGTCAATTTATTCCCAATAATTCAATTTTCTCCTTCAAAACTGCTTTTCTGTTTGCAAATGGAAGATTATTTTGGTTACACTGAACTGATTCTACATAGCAGTCATTCATTCAGGTCCTACCTCACTGGTACCAGACTAAATAACTATAAGAAGGCGAAAATGCAGGCAGTCAGCACGTTTCCAAACAAAGGAAAAAAAAATAATTTGCATTTAGATGGTGTCTTTTGTGACCTGAAGCACCTTGCAGCCAATTAATTGTTTTTACAGTAATTACTGTTGTATTGAGGCAACCAATTTGAATGCAGCAAGCTCCGTCAACAGCAATGTGATAACGACTGAATAATCTGTTTTAGCGATGTTGATTGAGGCATAAGTAAGGGCCAAGATACTGAAGAGCTCCACTGCTCTTCTTGGAATAGTGTCATGGGATCTTTTACATCTAGCTGAGAGGGCAGACGAGGTGTGGAATGGGAATTGAAGCCCACAATCTTTTCAATCCATTGCAATGTTTTGCCTACAAACCATATAAAGTGACCTGATACAGAGAAATCCAAAATTGCAGTGCTAGAAAATGGAAAAGTTTCAAGTCATACTTTTTAATTGTACCATTGACAATAATCGGTGCTATCCATGGTGTTGCTTTCTAACACAAAGGGGAAATAAAGCCATTTCTTCCCTTCTCTGCTGAAGGTTATGATTCCAATTTCAAGGAATGATGGTAGCCCCTTCACTGCCCCAGCAGTCAAGTAACCATCCTTTGTATGTGAGATTAGACAGTGAAACATGATTTCTTACTGACATTTCACTAATATTGACAGTAACCCATTTACTTTAAGTGGGTTACCAGTGGTGTTAAAATATCACCAATAGAATGTCCAAGACTCTGTGGAAGTTTGACGGTGGTGGCCATGGGGGAGGGAAAGGCCTTCTCAATCGAACCTAATCCTGACCTCACTGTCAATCTAAGGCTTTCTAACAGGAATTCCATTGGAGATGGCTCAGCAGTGACACTTTGTCTAACTTTTTCCTTCTGAGAGCCCAAGTCTAATTATAAACCCCTTTCTTCCTGCTGCACCCATCATCCTGGCCGAAATCGACTGTTTTAGTATAGAACTGGAACAAAGCCTGGAATCTTCTGAGTACCAAGCTGGGCAGTGAATTTACCCAGTAGAGCAGTGAGGAGCTAGTTTGGGAAAATATGCAAGTGGAATATAAATTGCTGTCAAGTGTTTCCTCCGATTAATGTTTTAAAGCTCTAACTGTACGACTATCAAAGGAGGCCAATCAAACACATATATAAGAACAAGATCCTTTAATTTAAATTGAATTTCTCCCTCCCTCAAGTGCCTGATCAAACAAATAGCCAATATTCAACAGAAATTAGAGTTTCCTCTTGTTAGAGGATTGCTAAGCCTTGCCATTCCATGTGACATGCTACCCTCATCTAAACTCTCTCTGATCATTTCCTCGTATTACTCTCCACTCATATTTCCCCTTCCCCCTCCAAAACCTACTTCTTTCCTTGGTTGCCCCTGGAAAAAACTACCCCTCTCCCTCATGACACTCCTGCAGTTACCCACCTGCTAAATCACACCCTCCCCACCACCTTTTTTGCCTTTTTCCCCATTAAAGGCATTATTTATTCTGACTTTAGTCACTCCCCCAGTATAGCCCTTGACTCTGCCCCCTTAAATCCAAGGGATGCAGATTTGAGCATCTTGGTGAACAACTGGTTGATATATCCAGTGCCAGATTTGGCTTGATCACATAAAGCATTATGGGGTTCTGCTCTCCATCACTTAAAGTGCTCAATATTCAGAAGTCATCAAGGAATGCTTGGATAATACTAGGCTTCGTTTTTCACCATAAACCGTCTTCTTAAATCACTCTCCCTGCTTCCCCCAATCTCACCTCCAGTTGTGGCCTCTTGAACATCACTGATATTAATCGCTCCACTATCAACTGCTGTGTCTTCAGCTCCCAAGTCTCTAAGCCCTGGATTTTAAACCCTCTGCATCTCTATCTCTCTTCCTTGCTTTAAGACGTTCATTAAAACTTACCCCTTTGACCAAGCTTTTGGTCACCTGGCTTAATACCTCCTTATATGCTTTAGTGTCAAATTTTGATTAATAATGTTGCTGGTTTGATGCACCATTAAAGGGGATGTATAAATACAACTTGCTGTTTATTGCACACAGAAAATGACGGTTCCCAACATTTCATCTTTCTCCCTCAGCAGCTTGCTGGGATTCCCTGGGGCTGCTCCAGGGTTAATTACTGGGCTTCTGACTTTTATAGACACAGGCCGAGCAACCCTCTGTCAATGAGCTGGGAGGAGATCTGCCCAGCCCCTTGCCTCACCTTGCTGCTTTCAATGGTCTCCCTCCATCAGAGGTACTCCTGAAGAAACCTGGCAAAAGGGACTAGCCCACGACCTCTTGGATTAGACAGGATGCAGATGGATGCCCTATCCATGCCCAATCTTCAGCAGCCTTTGGCCCTTTAAGATGCTTTCCAGTCCCCGCCAGGGACACAAATGTGTCCCAGGCAGGAAGGTTCCGGTGCTCCACTGTAATAGTGCTGCAACTGTTAGCTGTCTGTAGAGGAATACGTGCCCTATTGTATTGAAACAAATAGGGCCATTTTCTGGCTTCTAACCCCATGTATAAGATGATAAAAAGAAAGAAGCCAATTTCATCTACATCATAGAATCTCTCTCATTCTTCTGCCGTCCTGAGCCTGTTGTGTCAGGTACAACAGCAAGTAATCATTAACCTCAAAACTCACCTGCGCAGTGTCTGTTTTTGAGCACCATTTGATTTTCAGCCCATTTGTCTTTTGAGCAATGCATACCTCGTAGTAGAGAGGGTATGCTTCAGAGGCCTTAGATAACTTTTCTCTTTTAATGAGGGAGCTGCGGTGTATTAGAAAATTTAAGGTGAGAAGTGAGGAAGAATAATCAGTATGTAGTGAAGATATATTGGAGAATGTCACAGTGAGAGGTTGTGACATAATTAAAAAGTGCCACATTTCTTCAAGTGTGATTAAGCAGTTAACCTCTGGGAAGTAAAGTATTGATTGAGTCTCAGGAGCACAGCTTTTTTGAAGGGAAAAAAGCTAAGTGTACAATTACTTACTTTTGGGAATGAGACAGTCAGGAGCACAGGTTCATTTGATTTAGATGAAAGATGATAATAAGAGGGACTAGGTGTTGCAAAATTTTAACTTGACTCTTTTTAAACCAAAGTTAAATGTAGCTGCCTAAAGGATGACTAGGTGTTGCAAGTAGTTAACACCACCTGCCGCTTTTACTATTCAATTCAAAGTCCAGCCTGCATTGATGGGTTGAAAATCTGCCAACATTGAAAAGACCTAAAATGATCTTGTGCAGTCGCAGTGGTGCTCCAATTGGTTACTGCTCTACAGCACAGAACTGCCAATATCTTACACCAATTGGCAATCTCTCTCAGGGAGACCACAAGGCTAGCATATGTGGGGAAGTGGACATGTTGCAGGTTGGGGATAAGAGAAAGTTGTGAAGAGAAAATAAAGGAAGCTTTGTTCTGCAACTTGCTGCTTTGCACCAGACTTATGGCTGAACGCCATATGCAACATGCTCCATTGTTAGCAATGGCGGGCCTCAAGTAGAAAAGAGGGGAAAAAAGATCACCTGAATGTGTCAGGTACAAATAAGAAAGAACAAGGAGGAATCATGAGAAGGGTGGATGAAATTGACAGGGAGGAAAAGTCCAGTTGATTCGTCAAACCTGTCCCGTACCATCATGAATCAAGCGTTACGACAAAACGTTTATAACCTTCCTCTCTTCACAGTCATGCAACCTCCTGGCAGAGAGAAACAAAACGCAGAGAAACAATCAGGGTTAACAAGGGAAAAAAGCTATGGAAAATTCCTCTCCAACCCCCTCAGGTGATCAAAACAAGCTTAGGAGGTCACACAGACCAAGCATTTTCAGTAAAGATGCTCCTACACGATGTAAAGACGCTATCAGTGTAATGTGTAGCAGAATTATGTTTGTTTTTAAAACAGATTTACAGTTTGGTTCTATGTAGCATACACAGAAATGCTTACAGCCTCATGTTACTGTATAGTGAATATGCAATTAAACGTTTCTGTACTACCATAACATAGTGGATTCCTCATGGCCTGCAGTTTGATGTGTTTTAACTAAACGTTTGCACAGAATAGTCCTGCACTTGATTTTCTTTCATTCCTTTCAAGAGTCTGATGTTTGGTTGACCAGCTTCACTGAGATTTATACTTCAATTCTCATCTCGTTGCTTATTGTCTGTGAACATGCTCTGAATGGCATTTTCTCATTGACTCTTCAACCAGTGGGAGCTAATGCTATTTCTGGGTAAAAATGGAGCCAACGATGAAACTTCTATTACTGAGAATGTTCTGAGCATCAATTGGCTCAGTAAAGAGCAATTATTCCTGTAGTAAAGTAACAACTACTGCTCCTGATCAATGCTAAGACATATTTTCTCACTGGTACACAAATCTTTGCCAGGGCAAAGGTGCTTTCTGCCTTTAGACAAGACTAATGCTGTACTCCAAACACATTCCAGGCTGAACAATGAAACATACCATTTATCTTCAAGAGTGGGTCTTACATGACATAGAATTTGGAGCCTCGTACTATTTGCACCAGTTGCACAGAATTTCAATGGATCAAATCATTTGCCCTTCAATTCTCTTGTACAGAGTGGAATAAAACACTTACCATAAAATAGAATTGCAAGGAGTCAAGCTCCATTCATTCCCATTGTGTAGAATTTCAATCAATCTAGCCCCACCCAATACATTCTTCTTGAAGGTTAGATCCAAATAAAATATAAAGAATTCCTTTTCTGATTTGTGTAGTATTTGATGTTTAACCCAATAAATTAGATTAATTCAAATGCCATTAGATATGCCAGGATATTCAGAAATCTAATCAGTTTATGTAAAATATGGAATAAGATGAGTCATTTCTGTTGTTGTTTTGATTGACCTCCTGAAGGAGAAATTGAGTTGGCTGAAGAACAAATCATTGTAAATGAACTATTTTCCCAGCAGTTTACAGAAATGCTGATACAGGACATGTGCAGCATTGATCAAATTTTGAGAACTTTTCTAAGATTTTGTAGAGAAATTTTGAGAGGAAATCTAACTCGTCTTAGAATATTTATTAAATGTATCAGTGCACATCCCATTTCTTACTCCAAAGTGCATTTCATCCCCAATAAACTCCCAGACCATATGTTACCAATAATAAAAAGCACGTGGAAATGATAGAGATATTGAAATATTATAAGTAGCACTGCCCTCTCAAGAAGACTGGCACTGAAACCCAGTTCCCACTTTCTCGAGAGCCTGTAGGTATTGCTTGTGCTACAGCAGATGTAATATCTGCATCACTGTCAACTTTGAAGGATGTGCTGGGCTCAAACCTCCACAAGGTTTCTGCCAATTTTCCCTCATAACTCTGGGAGGAATCCATGGAACAACTGGATGAACAATGGGCGCCTTATTACTCTGAGGTTTCTGCTGTTTTCAGGAGTTTTCTCAATGTCACAGCTAGGGACAGAACATCTGTCCATTCCCTGTAAGGTAAATGACAGGTAAATTCTGGATGGGGCCAGGAGCTCCTACGATTCCAGGTTCATAATCAATTCTGTGCTTCTCATCCCATTTCCTCTCCTTCACCTACTTCCTCCTGCTTAGCATCACACATCTCCACACTCGCTGCTGAAACCCTTATCCACATCTCTATCATCTCCAGGTTCAATTATTCCAGTGATCCTTGGGCCAACCACCCACTCCTCATGCTCTGTAAACTTCAGCTTATTCTGGACCTCTGCTGCCCAAACGCTATCCCACAGCAAATCTCATACACCTTCCCTTGTTGATCTAAACCAGCTTCAGGTCCATTAACAACTCCAAACTGAAATTCCATCCTTATGTTTTAATCCCTTTACAGCCACACCACACCCTATCTCCCTAATCCTCTCCAGCTCTATCTCCCCATCCCAGAATGTTCCATTCCTTCAATTCTGGCTCCCTTTGCTGTGCATTCTCTCCCTAAGCTCCTTCACTCCTCTACCTTACTCTCCTGGTAGTGCATAGGACACCCACAATTCTGGATTTCTCTGGATGCTGTGGAGTTTTAACTCTACAATGGGCAACTTCTGGACCTGACAGGTTCCACGTCTGATTGATAGACTTGGCTTCCAGTCAGACAGGGAGCACTCTGGACCCAGGACCAGAAGAGTATGATCTCTGACCCTCGTAGGTAAGGGGAAGGTGCAGTCTGACCCTGAAGGAGGGTCTGATCCCATACCTGTGGGAGGAAGGTGTTATCCATGCCCCCATCAGGTGTTCAAGTCATGGTGGTGGTGGTGGTCGGGGGGGGTGGTGGTGAGGTTTGTTTGGGAGCCGCAGTGTCTGATAGTGGCCGAACTTGGGGATCTGGAAGAAAGCATTCCTGCTCCTGCAAAGCTGCTTAAATTTAAGGCTTCTAACCTCATTAACATATTTAGAATGCCAACCTGTCTCCAGGGAGCGGACAGGCTTCCCACCTCTTGTCCCACCTCAGGAAAACCCAGAAGCAGATGGGTGAGAGCTTCCTGACAAAAGTTTGCCCATTTATTTCCCACTTGCACACAATCCCACCCATTCAACCCATGTTCAAATTCCCCCCGTTGCCTCCTCCTCCAGCTCGGTGTCCATTCTTACCTGATGAGATCCCTGTGAAGAGCTTTCCGATGTTTTTCCATAAAAGGCTCTATACGAAGGCAAATTGTTGTGTCTTCCTTCAGGGAAGGAAACTTGCCACATTAATCGAGTTTGGCAGACAAGGGAGTCTAGCCCACATTCCATAAATACTTATCTCTGTGGCCAAGCAAACTACTGAGTTGTAAAATAAAGCATAACATCAGAGTATCCAGGGATGGGCAAGAAGTGTGCTTGTGCCAATTTCTTACCCTGTATTGAGCCCCATTCCTTCTCATTCGGTATTATTTATAACCGCTAACTACCCTGTCACATTTCATTCACCCGCATTCTACAGAATTAAATGGACAATATGCAATCAGTTCCAGTTCATTTGCATCACATTGAATTCCTTATCAGAGCACAATGCATAAATGTGTAATCCTGATTCAAGCAGAACATAATTATTCCCTGATTTATACATGTTTTGTGTGCTAAGATTGTCAATCGAGCAGCTCAAATATCATTTTAGCACTAATGACTCTGTGTAGAAGCCAGCACACAATAAAGCTTTATCATTTGGATCTGTTTATGTGCAACGATTCTCATTTATAGAGTATCATTCACAAAACCCCAAAGCACTTTACAAAACTGGAACTACTCTTGAAGTTCATATACCGTTGTAGTAGTGGAAACAAGGCAGGCCATTTTCACAAGGCAAGCTCCCACAAACAACAGTGAAATATAAGACCAAACAATCTGTTTTAATGATGTTGGTTATGGGATAAATATGGCCAGGACACTGAGGAGAATCCCCTTGATCTTCTTTGATATAGTACCAAGCTGGAGGAGGAGGCAATGGCGGGGGGGAGGGTCATGAGGACTCAAAACGTCAACTCTTGTCTTCTCCACCGATGCTGCCAGACCTGCTGAGTTTTTCCAGGTAATTCTGTTTTTGTGTTGGGGGGAATTTGAACATGGGTTGAATGGATGGGATTGTGTGCAGGTGGGAAATAAATGGGCAAACTTTTGTCAGGAAGCTCTCACCCATCTGCTTCTGTGTTTTCCTGAGGTGGGACAAGAAGTGGGAAGCCTGTCCACTCCCTGGAGACAGGTTGGCATTCTAAGTATGTTAATGAGGCTAGAAGCCTTAAATTTAAGCAGCTTTGCAGGAGCAGGAATGCTTCCTTCTATTTGAGAGGTCAGATGGAAGATTTAGTCATCAGTATACACAAACCTAGAATACCCATTCAAAATAATGGTAAGCTAATGTGCATACTGTTATTAATGTTTAACATGTCTATCTTTCCTGGAACTCCATGTTTGAATGCCTTCAATCAGGTTTTGCCCCTGACACAGAACTGAAATGGCTCTGATCAAAGTTACAAATGATATCCTAGGTGACTATGACATAGGTAAAATTTCCCTCCATGTCTTTCTTGACTGATCTGCAGTATTTGACACAGGTGATCACATCATTTCCTTCCATTGTTTCTCTACATTTGTCCAGCTGGGTGGGACCGCTCTCATTGGTTCCATTCTTACCTAACTAATCATAGCCAGAGAACCACCTGCAGTGGCTTCTCTTCCCACTCCCACACTGTTACCCCTGGTGTTCTCCCAAGGACCTATCTTTCCCAGCATTCTCTTACACAGCACCCCTCAGACACTGAAGTTCCACCCATTCCTCTCTCTCTCTCCACGGGGACCTCCTTACATCCCAAGCTGAATAGCCAACACAGATACTCACCCTCATCTTTGACCCACACCTCAGAGTCACCCTCCACAAGAGTCGTCCTCCTCTCCGCTCCACACAATCCATTTCTCACATTCAGACTCTCTGCTTTCTCTCTTTGCAGAGGAGAGTGCAAAACTCCAGAGAGGGGCAGGGACCTGGGATGGGACAGAAGAGTTCCCTTCCAATGATAGCCATCTTGATGACCATTGCCAATGCCTGCCCATCTGGCCCATTGTGAAGGAGATCTGGTTCCAGGAGGCTTCCAATACCAGCACCAACTTGCCATGAGAGCCGGGTCACCAGAGGCACAGGTTCTCTCACATGTCGAGACAGCTGACCTTCTGCCTGTATTCCCTGTGTTGGGGATTCTTGCCTCCTTCAAGCTAGGTCTCTGCATCCATTCACTCTGTCCTGTTGCTGAGGAGAAGGCAGCAGTTGCTGCTCTTGCTCTTGGTGCTGCTGATGTTGCTGCTGCTCCTCCTCTTGTTCCTTATCAGAGGCCCAAGGTAGAGCTGCATAAACTGCACCCATGCTGTAGTGAAGGCTAACAGCAGGGAGGTGCAGATCAAGGTGACTGAAGTCCAAAACTAGCAAACTGACTTCCAAAATGATGGAAATCACCTGTCAAGCAGTGAAAACACACTCTCCAAAGAAGTGCTTTGAGCAGCAGCCTCTCCTCTCACCTGGCTATGGCTGCGACTATTCAGTTTCACTCTTTGAAGGCTTCCCAGCCTGTCAGTTTCAAAGAGTCAGGACTCCCTGCTGTGTTTTCAACCATGTTAAGCCTGCTGAGTTTCGCATAGATCAGGAAACCCATGTGCTGGTTGTTAAAACCAGAATTCTGGGTTAAACCCTGAGTTAAATGGGGACTTTAGCATTTTAATTACTTACCCAACGGTTCCACGGGGGTTTCCCACTCACCGCCTGGGTTAAACCGAGAAGTGAGCAGGAGCGTATCATGTTTCCAACCCGACGTTACCTTTCACTTCCAGTCTGCACGCAGCTTTAACCTCTAGTCTGGACCAGACCTGAGCTCCCCCACTGTAGCAGTTAAAATTCTGTTCTTTATTTCTCATTCTAATTTGATTCCATCATTCTTCTGCTTCTTTCTCAATACGTAAATTAATTGGTTAAGGAGATAGACTGTTGGTTCTGCATTCCTACCTGGGTCACCAATTGTTAAACAATTTGAATCTGATGCCAATATGGTTACAACTTGTCCACTTATTGCTTGGCAACAAGTCTTAACATTGGTCTTGGTATGCATAATGTTCAAGCAACTGTATAACAAAGAAAGAAATAAAGTTAGACTTTTATTTCCTCAGATAGAAGGAGGTAACCTTGTGGATTCACATCTTGTTCCTCTGCATCATTAAGCTGTCTACAGCCCCATTCGCATCAGTTACACACACATTGTTTTTCTTAGCTGCATGTGTAGGTCTCCTTTATCAGTATCTGAATTCTCTCAGTACTTGCTTCTCATCCTTGCTGTATAAACAAGTTTTAGAATCAACCTTTTTAGAAGCAAGTTAATTTGAACATTTCTGTCTTTTTAGCTGTTTATGTGTTAATACTTAATCAGATTGTGAGCTGGTTATGTGCATTAATAAGCCTAACCCAAAAGCGAGTGGCTTATATGACAATAATTTGAATCTAAATATATAGACTGAAAAAAACACATGTAAAGGTTTAATTTTACATGTGGTTTACCAAGGTCCCAGATGACCAGTTGCTCCCATTATCAGCTTGCACTTCCAGCAACTTGAAGGGCAAACTATTTTCCAGTTTAAGGATGAGGGAAAAGGTCTGATGGAGTGCACCATGAGATGCTCTGCTCCAGGAAATTCTTGGCCATGAACCTGCTTCCCAACAATCTTTCATCAAAGTTGAGGTGGTCGATTCCGAAAGGCTTTGAAGAAATTCCCACCAATAATTGTCACGTGCACAGTTACAGAACACAAGATTTAAAAGTGAAAAGCTATTAGATTATATTAGGATGCATATCACAATAATGCCAAAGGTGGTGAGTATTTTGTTGCCTTGTTACATCTAACACAACACAGAACACAATGAATCGTTACTGTCACCCTGCTGCAGAACAATGATGATGGATGGAGGTGGAGGACAACTTGCCCCTTGTCTTAGCAACAACACTATGCAGTTGCCAGGGATCTGAGTGATGCCATCAATAGCATTCACTACTTACTAGAGTAATTGGACACAACAGCTACACTCCTGTGCGTAATGCATTGCAATGAATAAGGAGGGGTATATAATTTCAAAGCAACTTATAACATTAAATGTGTTGTCTTTGCACATTAAGGATGCAAAAGCAAAGCTTGAATATTTTTGTTATATTATTTATATATATGCAAGTACATTTTATATGTGTTTAGCACATATATACATACACACATGTATAATATAAAACACTTCTGCATTCCTTCAAAGGGACCCCTGCTTTGCCAGCTCCCTTTGGTGTCTTAGCAGCACTGACACCAGATTTGCTAAGGTTAGTGAAATCCTTCAGCTCCAAGTTGCCAGTCAGTCTGATCACTGAAGAGAGAGCAGTGTTGTGCTCCATTGTTACTAATTTTTCCCCCTTAGTAAGTCCTTCTTTAGCCTTCTTTGTGATTTCCTCATGTGCTCCACTACAAGTTCTCTAGCTTCTTTCAGAGCTTTCAGCTAAGTCGCCTGTTCCTTCACATGCAGCACTAAACCTCAGTATAATAGCCTAGTCTAACCATTCACTTTCCTCTGTAATTAACCTCCCACTCACAGAGATTCTTGCACAGCACAGACAAAAGTATCAGGACAGCTTTAAGATACATAAGAATGCACCACCTGAAAGTTTTGACATCATTTAACAACATTTGTGTTCAACAGCGTTCATTGATGCTCATTTGACATCAATTATGCTCAGAAGCAATCATTTAGCCATCATTTGATATCATTTGTGCTCAAAAGCCATCATTTAGCAATCATTTAACATCACAAGTAGCAATCAACTGACACCATTGTCATCAATTGCAATCAAGTTGCAGCACTCAAACATTTGCGATTAGCAAAACTACTTACCTTAAGCATTCTGACACCAGAAGCGATCATGGAGTTTGTTCTCCATGGCCTGATTCTTTAGGATGGTGGGGTCTGAGTCAGATCGGAGCAGATGGGAAGCCAGAGGGAATCCCATCCATGCAAGTTCACGTTTTCCCCCCTCCACATCAGAACCTGCTGGGGGGTGTGTAAAGTTCTGGGCCATATTTCAGAATTTCTATAGCTTCAAATGTCCTAAAACTGAGCTAACTTTATAAAAGCAGACTATAACATATATAGATTTATGTTTTTCTTTATAACCTATAACTAGTGCAGCACACCTCTGTGTCCCCACATTCCAACCTCTCCCTGAACTGCAGCAATTTTCTCCCCCACTACATCCCCACTGCCAGAACAATTTTCTCCTGACACCCACCCTCACCGCCCACTGCAGCAGTTTTTTTTCCCGATCACCTCCCTCCCTCTTCACCCCTCTCCTCCCTCCCTCTTCACCCCTCTCCTCCCTCTCTCCCTCCCTCTTCACCCCTCTCCTCCCTCCCTCCCTCCCTCTTCACCCCTCTCCTCCCTCCCTCTTCACCCCTCTCTCCTCTTCCTCTCCTCCCTGCTCCTCTCCCCCCTCTCTCTTGTCCCCACTCCTCTCCTTCCTCCCCTGTTTCTTCCACCCTCTCTCCACCCCGTCCCCTTTTTCCTCTGCACCACTCCCCCTCTATCCTCCTGCCTCTCTCCCTCTCTTCTCCCCTCACCCCTCACATCTCTCCCCCTCCACTCTTTCTCCTCCCCCACTCTTCCCCCAAGTTCTTTCCTCCCTGCCTCTCTTCAGAGTGCTCAGGTCATGGGCTGGATGGTAAAGACCTACTCTGCTGCTGTTTTCCAATTGGCGTGGACCAGCAATGGTGGCAGAAAAAGTGAGTGGGTTGGGGAAGTCAGGGCAGTGGGGAGAGAGTTTTTGGAGGGGGGAGGTCTGGAGAGAGTCATCAAGGGGTGGGGGGCACGTGATAACTGGGGGAGGTGCTCAGAGGTTTGTCGGTGGTTAAGCCCAAGACTCAGTGGCAGGTAGGACTGAGACCGGAGGGGTGTAGTGTAGGCCTGAGACTGGAGGAGGGGTGTAAGTCCGAGACTGAAGGGAGTTTAGGCCCAAGATTGGAAGAGGGTGGGGTTGTAAGGCCGAGATTGGAGGTGGGGTGAGGTGGATGTAGTCCTGAGAGGAGATTGGGGTAGGGGTTAGTGGGGAGAAGCAACAGGGAACACTGAGAAGAGATTGGAAGAGGGTGGGGGGAAAGGGAGGAACCAGGACTGCATGTTTTTTCCCCAGGATGGCAATTAATGAATTAATAAAATTAATTGAGAACTAACAGGGATCTTGATTTTTTTATGGTCATTATGCATTTTATGTTTTTTATTCATTTTGTGGTTTTATGGAACTTATTGTGCTCTCAACATGTATAATGGAGAGATTTATTGGCTTAAATGAAAAAAAAAATAAATTCAGATATTATTTAAGTAATTTGATTTTCTTATGTTTTTCAATGCAGGTTGCTGATCATTTTGATGCTATTTGAGTGTATTTGATGCCTATAAATGCATTTGTTGCCTTTGAGTGTACATGATGCCTTTGAGTGCACTTGATACCTTTGAGTGTTTAATGTTGATACTTCCAAGCACCTTTGATGTTTTTCATCACATTTGATGTCAAAAATGGCAGAATGCCGCTGACTGCATGAAAAACTCATTCCAAATTAGAACATTTGATGTCAAGTTATCGGTGATTGTGAGCATATTGAGCACATTTGAATACAAAAATGTTTTGAATAGGGTATAAGAAATGGAAGCAGGAATAGACCATTTGGCCTTTCAAGCCTATTCTACCATTCTCACATGTTCTCCATGTCCCTTACTTCCCTTAGCACCCAAAAATCTATCAACCTCCATCTTGAATTTACTGAGTGACTGAGTGCTCATCATTCTCTGGGGTATAGAATTCCAAAGATTCACAACCTTTGAATGAAGAAATATTTCCTCATCTCCATCCTAAATAGCCAATCTCTTATTCTGAGGCTGTGACCTTGTGTTCTAGATTCCCCAAGTAGGGGAAACATTTTCTCAGCATCTATCGTGTCAAGCACCTTAAGAACTTTACATGTTTCAATGTGAGCACTTCTCATTCTGCTAAACTCCTGGGAATATAGACCTAGTCTAGTTAATTTCTCCTGCAAAGTGTTAGGAAATAGGGATAGTTTAAGTAAGTTGTATTGGTACTTGTAGGTGTTAGGAATGAATTTTAGCTTTAATGTTTAAATTCAATTTGTATTTCTGTATTTGTCTGTTAAGAAAAGGTCAAGCTGAGTTTTAGTTTCACTTTAAAAGAGAACTTACAACCGAAAGAGAAGTTAAGCAAGCACAAGAGTAGAAAAATTGGGTTGTTGCCCAGTGACAGGTGTCCAGAGAGGCAGGTCCCTCCCACAGACACACACACAAGAAACTAGAAACAGCAGTTTTTGAGTTCAGTTTTGAAGACAGCTGCTAGGCAGAAGCAGCCTAGAAGGCTCAGATAGTCAGTTCTAAGCTAAAGTTGGTTGAAAGTAAATGCCAGGGAAAGACTTGGACAAAGGGGGCAGATAGGCCTTCCCAAGCTAAAGAAGAAAGTCCCCAAGAATCCAGGGGAACAGGAGAAAGTCCCAAGCAGACCTTCTAGTCAAAGCAAGGTCAGAAACCTGGAAAAGGTCCTGTTAAGTGAAGTTAAGAGTGAGGGGCAAAGAAAGGCTCCAAGCCTCAAGCTTAAAGCTGCAGGAAGCAGAGTCAAAGTGATATAAAAGCTTGTGAGAAGTCAGAAGGTTCAAAGAGTCAACTGAAGGTCTGTAACTCTTTGTTATGAGCATGTGAAGCAGTGGCGTAATGTTGACAGCTGAACTGGTGAGAGAGAGTGCATGGGAGAAAACTTGAATGCATGTGGTGACGCAGGGGAGAGGGATATTAGAAGGAGAGTTGAAACCTTGGAGGCGTACCCTTGGGGAAAGCATCTGAGAAAAAGCATTGGTTTAGGAGGAGAATCCAAAGCGAATTCTTGGAGAGCGGAGATTGGAAACCCTCGTATGAAAGACAGAGTTCAGTGAGGCAGTTTAGCTTAAGGTGTGACAAGCTTCTGGGGGGAGTTGAGGAGAGATCCATGGCATCTGTTTGAGATGGCATCTGTCACTTGTTTCAGAGTGTGGTGTGCCTAACCACAGGTCACCAATTGGTTTACATGGACTGTGTACTTACTGTGGACATTAGAATATAAGAAAGTTTTTGTAACTTATGCTATCCTTACAAATCTGTATATACCTGTAAAGGTACAGTTGTGGGCGAAGGAGTATTGCAATATAGTTAATATTCTCTTGTTTAATAAATGTTTTATTCTTTGGTTAAACTTTCGTTAGCTCACTCTGGTGAGTCTAATCAGTAGCCCCTCTCCACGTATCTAAACAAACAAATAAAAGTTATGATCTATCAAGCTGGGTTCCACTCTGGAATCAGGTTTGTCCAGTGGGGGATCATCACATAACACAATCCCCTCATCCCAGGAACCAGTCTACTGAACCTTTGTTGCACAGCCCCGAGGGCAAATATGTCCTTCTTTAGGTAAGGAGGCCAAATCTGCATGCATTACTTTATGTTTGGTCTCACTAATGCCCTGTATAATTGCAGTAAGACTATTTTACCCTTATACTCCAATCCCAGTCTAACAAAAGCTACCATTTGCCTTCCTAATTGCTTGCTGTATCCGCATATTAATTTTCTGTAATTCATGTACAAAGACACCCAGGTTCTTCTGATTGCAAACAATTCTCAGTTTCTCACCATTCAAAAATATTCACTCTTTTATTTTTTTCTGGCTTTTGAACAAAAGCATCAGTCATATTCTTACTCTGCCCATGTTCATTTTTCCACTGAACCAGGCATTTACTCTCAGAGCTGATATTATTTGTAGCCATGCTTGGATGCAGCTGACTGTACTGGTGACACCAATCAAAGATTCTTCATTCAGAGACAACAGAGAATTGATGATGTTCATGGGCTTGTTGGCTATGATGTGGACAGTCCATCCTGTTTGGTATCTCCCACTGTCACTGGGCAGTTCAGTGGGGTGAAATGCCTGTGAGAGTTGGCACTATACCAAATCTGACCCTTTGCCCCTCACCCTGCTGCCTAGTTGGTCCCCGAGTGTTTTAATTTTAACAAACTAGTAGCCCTAAAATAAATTATACATTGGTGCGAATATGTAGGCTGGAATTTTCTGTGCCCATTGGCGTTGGGTGTCATGGCAGGAGTGAGCAGACAATATGGCGGGAAGGCCAAAAATCAGTTTCACGCCACCGTGAAACCAGGTTTGCAATGGCCCACCCTCCCCAGCAATGGTGGGCTGTGTTTCCTGCCGCTGCACATCGGGAACTTTATTTTCATATATCTACATATCATTATAAGCCCTGCTCGCCAGAATCATTGCCCCACGTCAAATTTACCACCCATGTTAGTGGGAAAACTCACTGGTGAAGAACATATCTTAACAAATGTGACGTGCAGAAGTCAGATCTTACTGTCAGGGCCTTGCTCACATTGCGGACATCCGAGGAGCAGAAGATGCTGGAGCCCTACAGCTACCAGACTCTGGACGTGCATCACATGCTGGGTGGATTCTCATGGACATGGCTGCACTGCGAAGCAGCTCAGGGAAGGCAGAAGGTCACCATTGAGGGTCTGCTTTGGGATATCTGTGTCTTGGCCATGGTCTGCTACAGACAATTGCCAAGGGGGTGGAGAGGAAGGTGTAGGTTTGACTGGGAAAGGAAGGTGCATCCGGGGAGGTGAGGTTGGGAGCGGGGGATCGAAGGTGTTGGGGGGATGAGTGGGGCAGGTAATATGGGGGTGAAGGGTGTAGCGGGGGAGTATGCGGCAACTGGGGAGGTAGGTGTAAGGGAAGGAGTTTGGAGGGGGGAAGGAGTTCGGTGGGGAGGAAGGAGTCTGGGGGGAGGAGGGGCTTCGGAGGGGGGATGGCCAAATCCAGAGGCTCGTCATCTGACACAGACCTCACAGGTGCCTCAGTCCCAGCAGTCTTTCGAGTGCCAGGGAACTCGGCTGAACCTGTCTCCTGTTGCGGACACATGTCCGTGTGGTGACCACCAGATTATGAACCCAAGCCTGATCTAGATCTAGGTCCATCGAGGTCTGTGTCTCTGCGCTGGTGCAGGGTGTGGGTAAGTGCTATGATGTGTCTTCCAGGTTGTTTATTTCCAGCTCTTCAAAGGAGGAGTTGGAGGTGGGACCTGCATGGAGTTGAGGGACTGGCTGGCTAAGGGTGTCAGTCACTTGCCAGAGCTCCCTGTGAACCAAAGTAGAGATAATTAGTGAATGGCAGCAGAGTCAAAAGCAGGAGAGAGAACACTCACAGTTGCATTGAGAGAGGGATAATGTGGTGCAGGATCCTCACATGGGTGTTCACCACTGACCTCACTGTCAGCGCAGGCACGGTCCACGTCCTCACTAGTCAGCGTGATAGCACGCTCCTCAAAGTCAGTGAGTGAGGGGCCTAATGGGGGCCACTCCACTCCCGGTCTAGGACCTTTCCCTGCTTCCGTGAGCCAGCTTCTCCTGCATGAAAGTAGATGGAGAGAGTGTGAGCAGGACACAGGGCAATGCGTGGAATGTTTGTGTGGTGAGTGGAGTCATGGACAAGATGAGAATGTGAGCTCGAGAGGATATGAGCCTGATGGAGATGTGAGGGTTTGTGTGAGAGTTAGTGGTGTTGTCCCATGAGGTGTGAGATCCCTGTTGGATGTGTGATGGGTTTGTGAGTGTGTGAGTTGAGAGTGATGAGAAGAGTGACTTACCCTGGCGGAATGGATGAGATCATTCACCCACTTTTGGCACCAGTAGCAGTCTTGTTTTGCAGTGTGTTGGCGCTGCCACCACTGCCACTAATTCCCATGCTGGATTGGTGACCTTGCTGGCCTTTGTCCAGAGCAGGGTAGAGGACTTTGCAATGGGCCTTCACTGTGTTCAGTAAGAGTTCTAAATCTGGGAGCAGCATGTTTCATCCCTTTGGCAGCAATCAGTTTGCAACAGCCTCCTATCCCTTGAAGAGTGACAACTCTGTGGAGGGCTGGCCTTTAAATATGGTGCCTGGTCTACTGACGACCTGAGGTGATGGTGGGGTGGATGAATGAGAGACTGCCCTGCCAGCGGCTCGGCATGTTTAATGGGTATGCATGATTAATGAGGGTGGGATTGGAACAATACTGCGTGAAAAGCTGCCATTTTGACTAACAGGTAAACATCCTTTTTTCCCGCCTGCAACTGCACTTAGTGCAAATCTGCCCATAATCTTTGTTTTACTGCAGGCCCAAAAATAAATGCCCCATAAAGAATGAGTTTTCTGTTTAAAGTTCAGCTGAGATTGTGATTTATCAAAAGGAAAAGCAAGCAATCTGATGGCAGTAGAGTAGAATAGGATAGTGTCATCTCCCCCATCTGAAGTGAGTTCATGGCCATCTCAGCTGGATTTCCAGTGTGCCTATCCACTGTATAAAAGAGTCTGTAACTCAGCATCAAGACAAGCCTGTCACTCAAAGAGAGCACAAGCACAGCTGTTGTGTGGAACAGGGATGTCAAGCATGTGCAGTAAATGGTTGTTCTGAGGTTGGGGCTCAGGCACATTTTGGAAGGGCACTCATATGATACCTAACCTAGAGCGCTCAAGCAGATGAATGGCCTATGCCTGTTCCTGTGACCTGAGGGAACTCGGTGCTGAGAATGAGAGCAAATGTACGTTGCGGGGGGGCTGGTGGTGGCGCAGGCTTGGTGGGGGTGGGGGGGCGGTGGTGGGAGGATGGGGGATGGAGGAGTGAGGGAGGAAATTTCCGCCCCAAGCATTGACACCCCCAGGCTACGGAGCACGGAATCAAGATGAAAAGAAACCACTGAAAATGAATTTGCATTATTGAAGACGCCATCATGCTCACTGCATTTAACTTCCTTTCTTCAGAACTCAGCAGTAGCAGCTGATTTAAAAAATACTGAAATATGTCTTTTCTACTCAAATATATAGTATCTGAATATAATAATAAGCAGCAGAAGGACAATGCTAATTGTAGATGGCTATTGGCTTTGCCTTCTTTCCTCCCCACTCACCACCATGATAAGTCAGCCCCTGAGAAAGCATGCTGTCACTGGATGTTGAGGCAGGATGTGTTCACATGCCCTCCACTTCCAATACAATTACTAATAAATGTTGAAAATTCCTCAGTAATCCCAGAGCCGCTAACAAAGTCACAAGGAATGAAATAAAATTTTGCTGTCGGCACATTACAAACAGCCTGTCAGGAATTCATCTTAATAATAATGAGAAAGGCAGTGTTGTGGGAGAAGAGACAATGGTAGAAGCTGAACTAGAATGTATTAAAGTTTAACTGTGAAGCGTAGCTTTCCATCTCTCAGTATTACCACTCATGCATAGTCCTTGTCCATTACATTGATGCTAACAATACTTGACCCTTAAGGCTTTTACATCCCCAGAATATAAACACATCCTTCAAACAAGTTATAATCCATTCCTGATAGCTTAAAAAAATCAACGGTCACCTTTTTTAAGAATACATTCTTAGCAAGTGGGCATTGCTGGCAAGGCTAACATTCATTGCCCATGCCTAGTTGCCCTGAAGAAAATGGTGGTGTGCTTTCTTGAGCTGCTGAAATCTGTGTGTTGAAGGTGCTCCCACAATGTAACCCAGCAACAATGAAGCAGTGGCAATATATATCCAAACTGGAACTGGGTGTTACTTGGAAAGGAATGGAGCCAATCATGTATCCATACACTTGCTGCCCTTTTCATATTAGGTACTGGAGGGCAGGAATTTGGATGGTATTGTAGAAGAAGCCTTGGCTAGTTGCTGCAGGGCATTCTGTGGATAGGACACTTTGCAGCCACTATGAACCGGTGATGGAGGGAGTGGATGTTTAAGTTGGTGAATGGCCTGCCACTCAAGTAGACTGCTCTATCTTGGAAGGCATTGGATGTTGTGTTCAATGATTTAATTGATCTGTGTTTGACTATATTAGTCTGTTGACTAATCTATGTTCACTGTGCTTGATTAATTCTAAGTGGGGCCTCTGAGAGCTGAAGTAAAGAGATGCTTCCAGAGAACTTGAGAAATGAGAGTTGCAGACATGTGCATAACATTCCTGAGATTGAAGAGATATTTTACAGCACTGTAAATAAACCTGTTGTAGACTTAGAACTAGTGTCACCTCTGCATTGCTCTGAGGTAAATTAGACACACAAATTATGCAAAAAACTGGCAAATACACAACATTGAGCTGAAAAAAATGTAGAGGAAAATAATTTCCTGGCTAATTTTAGAAAGCTTCTGAATAGCAAGCTGGTTAATATTGTGTAGCCCACATTTCTCACTTAAGACCTAAGCTGATTTTTTTTTGAGCCAACCTTTAGATTTTTAAAAATTACTTTCTGTACATCTTGATTATTGACGTAGTGTGAAAAAAGACAGGAGTTTTTTTTTCTATAAATTGTGTCCTGGATTCAGAGACAGTTGCCCAGGGATAAAGTCTGCTGCCTTTAACGTCAAATTCTTTGCCATATTCGAGCCCGAGCTTGCCATGATGTGTCAAATCATTCACAACCAACTTTAACAGCATGAAAAATAAAAACAGAAAATACTGCAATGCGTATCAGGAAAGGGGAAAAAAAGGATGGTGAAGATTTTGGACACAGACCTGTCATCAGAACTGGACCAGAACTGGAAACTGGGAGATTGGAGCCTCTATATGGGATTGACCACCTTTTATCAACAATAGTGTTGTAGTTAGCCCTGACAAACCACCAGGAGATGCAGGTATAGGTTTTGATCATTTATTCAAGTGTACACAGGGAGAGTCCACCTTGGGCAGTCCGAGACTGAACTCTACAGATTACAGTGAAATTACCGTTTTATACACAGTTAGTCATATACACGTACAATCACATGCTAAACAGATGTCCATTTCCCGTAAGTACATATGCCAGGCATTGTTCTCATCCATGCAAGGCTTCTCATAGCTTGCTGATTGTGCAGTCTAGGGCCGCATCCCAGACTCAACGCCCACTCCCTGGCCTTTGCCCTTTGTCCCAATAGCTTATTTGTCTCATTCCTTATCCTGTCTAAAGTATATCTGCTAATCTTCAGTTCCACTCTTTTCTGTTTATATTTTATTTTTACTAAAGTACACTTCTAACTAAAATAATTTAACTCTTTCAAAAGTATAGCACTTTTTTTTACCAATATATAGACTGACTGATGCCAACCCAATGTAGTAGAAGTCTTCACAATGACCTAAAAGTGGAAGATCAGAACCACACAGCATCAACCAGCTTGATTTTCAAAAGATTTGTGGAATATGTCAGAAAATTACTTTTCCTTCCTCTACTTTTTTTTAAGATTGTATTTTTATCATAATTGTAAATCACAAGAAACCTGCTAAACCACTCTGTCTCTCATTCATCCCTGGTCTCATAATTCTATCTATCTCCCTGCGTTTCCAACTAACCCTTGATTCCTTGCTACCCCACCATTTCTCCCTTTAATATTTTACACTCTTTCCATCTACAATTTTCTTTCTTGTGTTCTCTCTTCTGTTTCAAAGTTTCCTTTCCAACTACCCATCATTGCCTGCTCTCTTCTTTCTCCATATCTTGGAGACATAGGAACATGTGTAGGCCCTTCAGCCCCTTGATCCTTTCCACTCACTATTCAATTTGATCATGACTGGTCCCTATCTTAATCCATCTACCCACCTTGGTTCCACATCTTTTAATACCCTTACCTAACAAAAATCCATCAATCTCCATTTTGATGTTTTCAATTGATCTGGCCTTGACAGCTTTTTGGAAAGATACTTCCAGATTTCTGGATCTATTCCTTCTTTTTTTTCCTGGGCATCTTACAATCCTTTTCAAGATTTCACATCAACCAGCCTCATGCATCAATACATTGTCATAAAATTGTTTCACCCAACATTAGACCATTGATGACACCTTAATCCCCATTACCCTTCCACAGCTCCCAGTGTGTAGTCTATGAAAGTCTGTTTTCTAACTGTTTAAACCTTAATTGGTTTTGCTGTGCCTGTAGTCATCAGGAAATATTTCTCTTGATGTCCTCATACCACACCTTTGGAGATCCCAAGGATCTTCCTTTGAGCACACTCCCCTGTGAGTCCTCATCTTTGCCACTCAAAGATTTGGGGTAAATGTCCACCCAGTTCCATCTCTCCACCACCTCTTGGGAACCTTTACTGCCTCTGTTGTCAGACTTGTTTCTCCAACATGCAGTCCCTGTCCAAGTGCAGCAAGACCTGGACAATATCCAGCCTTAGGCTGACAAGTGGCAAGTAACATTTGTGCTACACAAGTGCCAGTAATGACTATCTCTAACAAGGGACAATCTAACCACCTGCCCTTGATGTTCAATGGCATTACCATTGCTGAATCCCCCACTAACAACATTCTGGGGTTACCATTGATCAGAAACTGAACTGGACTAGCCATATAAATACTATGGTTACAAGAGCAGCTCAGAGGCTAGGAATCCTGCAGTGTTTAAATTCAACTCCTGACTCCCCAACAACTGTCCACAATCTACAAGGCACAGTCAGGAGTGTGATTGAGAACAACACTTGTGAAGCTTGACCCCATCCAGGACAAAGCAGCCCATTTGATTGGCACCACTTCCACAAACATTTAATCCCTCCACCACTGACATACAGTAGGAGCAGTGTGTACCATCTACAAGATGCACTGCAGATACTCACCAAGTTTCCTCGGACAGCACCTTCCAAACCCACGACCACCTAGAAGGACAAGGGCAGCAGATACATGGGAACACCACCACCTGGAAGTTCCCCTCCAAGCCACTCACCATCCTGACTTGGAACTATTTTGCCGTTCCTTCACTCTCGCTAGGTCAAAATCCTGGAACTCCCTCCCTAACAGCACTGTGGGTGTACCTACACCACATGGACTACAGCGGTTCAAGAATGCAGCTCACCAATTATGGATGGGCAATAAATGCTGGCCTAGCCAGTGACGCCCACATCCCATGAATGAATAAAAATAAAACATACAGTATTGGATGACTTACAGTTTCCTCTGGCTAAAAGCTGGGAAGACTAAACTTATTGACCCCAAAATTTGTGGGAAGGCGAAGAGCTGTGGGGAGGCCAGAAATGGCTTGTGAAGCCCAGGAAGGCCAGGGACTTGGAGGTCTTACCAAATTTAACACTGAGGATGAATGAAATGAAATGTGTCAGCAGGGTAAGGCCCAGTTACAGTATTGATCTGATGAAGTATAAACTCATTAAGAGTTTTGATACAGTAAGCACAAAAGCATTTCCAGTGGTAGAAGGGTTGCTAACCAGAAAATACAGATCTAAGGTAAGTGGCAAAGCAACCAAGGGCAAAAGGAGGAGAATTTTCTTTATGCAGTACATTGTTATGATCCGGAATGCACTGCCTGATAAGATGGGGCAATCAGATTCATTGATAACATTTGAAAAGGATTTGGATAAATACTTGAAGAGGGAAAATTTGTAGGGCTATGGAGAAAGGGCAGAGGAATGGGGGGTAATTGTGTAACTCTTTCAAAAAGCCAACACAGTCACAATGAGCCAAATGAACTCCTTCTGGCTGTATCCTTCTATCAATTTGTTTGGGTGCAGCACAGATTGGCTGGGTGAGGACTTGTGAGAACAATAGTTCACATATTGACCTGATACTGCAAAGATAACTTTGCAAAGAGGGAAATGGCCCTCCAAGGAAATAAAGTGCCTATTGTTTGAGACTCATCAAAAGTTTCTTCCTATAGTTGAGATTTGTAAACTAAACAATCACTCCAGACAACTTTCCCTTAGTAAATTTGGTGTCAGGCAATTAGCTTTGTCACTGTTAGTGATTCTGACCACATTGGCCTGTCTGTAATATCTCACATGTGCAATTGGACACAAATATCACGAAGGAGCAGTTACCATACTGCAGATAATCTAAACCTGGATTTTTCAGTTTGAAAATAAAACAATGTTTTCTAATTGTGTAGATACTGCTCCAGACCATGGCCTGAATTTTACCCTTGGCAGGTGTGTGTGATTGGCGGGCCCAGTACTGGTCAGGAAACAGCCCCCCCCCCCCCACCCAGCTTGAGCACAATCAGCCCCCGACAGCAATTTTACACTAGCTGGCCAATTAAGGCACAGCATGAAAGGTGTGTTCCCAATGCTTGGGAAGGGCCAGGTAAGGGCGAGGTCCTGTTGGACGTCATGTTCAAAAGGCACAGGCAGCTCTTTGAAGGCTGTCAGGGAAGAGCATATCTTCTGCGTTCTGGAGAGTGAAGCTATAGTCTCAACAGCAGCTGGAGATGCCAAACAGGAGGGCAGGTTGGGTGGGCACTCAGCCTCCTCAACAACCCCCACCCCCCTCCTTCCTCACTCTCTCCCCGTCTCGCCCCCTCTCCCCTCCCCTTCTCACCCCTCCCTACCCTTCCTCCCCCTCCTACCCCTCTCCCCCTCTCCCCTCCCCCTCCCTCTCCCCCCTCTCTCCCTCTCCCCGCCCCATCCCCCCGCCTCTCCCTCTCTCCCCCATCTCCCCTTCCCCATCTCCCCTCCACCCCCCCACTCTCCCCACTCTCTCCCCCATCTCCCCATATTCCCTCTGCCCCTCCCCTCCCCTCCTCTCCTCCTCCTCCTCCTCCCCTCCCCCTTACCCCTCTCTATTCCCCTCTCCCCCTCAGCTCCCTCCCGTCATCTCCCCCCTCCCTCCCACCTCTTCCCTCCTCCCCTTCCACCCTACCCCCTCCCTTCCCGCTCTCTTCCCATCTCCCCTCACCCCACTCTCCTTCTTCCCCTCCCCCTCTCTCCACCCCCTCCCCATCCTCCCCACTCACTCCCCTCTCTCCTCCCCCCTCTCCCCCCACATCTCCCTCCTTCCCCACCCCCTCTACCCTCCCACATCTCAACCCCCTCTCTCCTCATTCCCCATCATCCCCCCTCCTCCCATCACTTCCCCGCCCACACTCCTCCCTCCCCTCCCCTCCCTCCTCTCCCCTCCCTCCTCCCCTTCCCTCCCTCCTCGCCTCCATCTCCCCCATCTCCCCCCTCTTCCTGCCTCCCCCTCATCTCCCCCCTCCCTCCACTCTCCAACTCCCCACCCCTTCCCTCTCCCTTTCCCCTTCCACTCTCACCCCTCCTCCCTCCCTCCCTCTTCCCCTCCTCCCCACTCCCCCTCCCCCTTCCTCCCTTCCCTTCCCCTCTCCCCTCTTCCCCTTCCCCCTCTCCCCCTCTCCCTCTCCCCCTCTCACCCCTCTCCCTCCCCTCCACCCTCCCCTCTCCACTCCACCCTCCCCCTCATCTCCCCTCCCCCTCATCTCCCCCTCCCTCCACTCTCCAACCCTTTGCCCCCTCCCGCTCCTCACTCCGCCCTCCCCCTCTATCCCTGCTCTTGCCTCATCTCCTCTCACCCACTCTCCCCCTCCCCACCCTCCCCATTCACTCCCCTCTCTCCTCCCTCTCTCCCCATCCCCCTCTACCCACCCACAGCTCCCCCCTCCCCCTCCCCATCCCCCCTCTTCCCCTCTCCGCCCTCTCTCCCTCTCTCCCCCTCTCCCCCTCTCCCCTCATCCCCCATCATCCCCACTCCTCCCCCTCCTCTCCCCCACTTCCCCTCTCCTCCCCTCTTCCCCTCTCCCCTCCCCCTCTTCCCCCCTCCCCATATCTTCCCCCTACCCCATTCCCCCTCTCCCCCTCTCGATCTCCCCCTCCCCCTCTCTCCCCCTCCCCCTCTCTCCCCGCCCCCCCTCATCCCCCATTATTCCCAGTCTTCCCCTCCCCATCTCCCCTCCCCCTCCTCTCCCCCACTTCCCCTCCCACTCTCCCCTCCCCTCCCTCCCCCTCCATCTCCTCCTCCCCCTCCCTTTCCCCTCCTCCCCCCTCCTCCGTCCATCTCCCCCATATCCCTCCTTCCTGCCTCCCCCTCATCTCCCCCATCCTCTACTCTCCAACCCCATTCCACCCTCCCTCTCCCCCTATCCCTTCCATCTTTCCTCTTCCACTCTTCCTTCCCCGCTCCCACTTCCCCCCTTCCCCCTCCCACTCCCCCCTCTTCCCTCCTCCCTCTTCCCCTCTTACCCTCTCCCCCCACCCCCCATCTCCCCCTCTCCCTCCCCCATCTCCCCCTCATCTCCCTCACCCCTCCCCATCCCCTCCCCTGTCTCTTTCTCCCCCTCCCCACCTCCCCCCATCCCTTCTCCCCTCTCCCCCTCCCCTCTTCCCCATCTCCCCGTCTCTCCCCCTCATCCCCCTCACCCCTCCCCATCCCCTCCCCTGTCTCTTTCTCCCCCTCGCCACCTCCCCCCACCCCTTCTCCCCTCTCCCCCTCCCCTTTCTTCCCCCTCCCCTCTCCCCCTTCCTCTCCTCTCTCTCCCCTTCCCTCCCCCTCTTCTCTCCCTCCGCCCCTCTCCCCCACCCATCCCCCCCTCTTCCACTCCCCGTCTCTCCCCGCTCAACAAGCAGGCCTCTTCCAAGAAATCACCTGAACTGTATGATACTTGAGAAGGAGTTGTTTGTTTGTCTGTTTTGAACTGCAAAGTGCTTGTTGACAATTCCAAGATGAACTTATGACCCTTTTAAAAACAACTCCGGTGTAGCCTCCAATGTCCAAATAATGCAATGTTCTTCTATAATTTAAAAAGAAAAATCCAGTTTAAAGAGATATGTTTTGAGCACCAGATAATTATCTTTTGGCTGAAGGATAATGCCACCAGTTCACAGCCACAAGTACAGATACTGACACTGTGGGGACTTCCACAGAGACAGGGACCTGCACATGGTGAGTCACCGGGAACACACGGCCTGCAGCCAGGGCAGAGGAACCGGGTAGTGCCAGTGTCAGCTCACTGGAGAACAAGGTCATACATGTGTTCTGCTGCAGAGGACTTCGATGAGAACTTTGATGGGCTGGCACACAGGAAAAAGCTGGTGGATGTGCATAGAAACACTTCAGTGTATTGGCAGGCCTGTCAGGAAGCTTGTGATCACTATCAAGCAGCATGGAGGAGTCCAGCATTAACCTGGCACAGGGTTTTGTGCAGAGCTTGGAGCCCATCCTCTCCAGCGTGAAAGCGATGGCCAGCTCCATGAGAATACTTGCAGACGAAACCATGATGCAATGTTTGATGGCCAATGTCTCAGCTTCTAGTGCAGCATAAGCAGAAGCCACCCAACATCTCAGTGCTAAAGTGGAAGCTCAGACTGAAGTCATGCAAATGCAGCTTGTTGCCAGGCAAGCTCAGGCTCCCACCATCATGGCTGAGGATGTCAGTGCTCAAAAGGCTTTCAGGCTGTGAGAGCAGCCCAGAAATCTGTCCTTCACAGATTACTAAGATTGCTGAGGCACCATCCCATGAGAGTAGCAGTGGTTCCATGGAGCACCAGCCTGCCGTCCTCTCTCAGGGTGACAGCTTCCCTGCTTCCGCCACTGTCAGTTCCATTGTTGTTGCCTTTCGGCTCACGACCGAGACTACTGCCTCCCATGTCAAGATGTGCGGTCCTCAAGCTGCGCCTTCTTGGAGTAGAGCTGCTCAAGGGGGTCCAGCAAATCACCTACAGCTTCCCCAGCTGAAGGGCAGCAGGATTTCCACCAGCCATGATGCAGCCACTGCTTGGGAGCTCTGGGACAGGCAAACATACATGGAAGGCAGACAGCAAGGGAAAGCACAAGAGTGATTAGATGAGTTTTGTACGGAATGTTGGATGGTTAGTTTGATAAAGTTGGTTTAGGTTGTTTATTTTGTGGTGGTTTTTATTTCCTCATTGTGGCCAAGAGAATGATGCGTGGATCACTAACACAGGAAGGATAGGTGAGGGGCTTTGGCTGAATGGGAATTGGGCTGTAGTCACTGGTACCACAGCCAGATGAGCCAATCACAGGCAACCTGGCTGGAAATGGACTCCTCCCTCCTCCCTTCCTCTCCTCCTCCTCCTCCTCAGTGGCAATGGCTGTGCCCTCATGATGGCAAGGTGGCACAATGACTTCATCTTCTTCCATATGAAAGCTGTCGTCACAGTTTTAATATCAAGTTCTTTAAGCAGTCCAATGCCCTGCTGGAGGGCAAGTATAACATCAGGATGTCCCCCACAAACTTGAGTTGGGGCATGATGCTATTAGTTGTTCTATGGTTTGGTCAGGGTTTCTGCATTCGCAGCCAGATGAGGTTTTGAGACAAAAACAGAATTACCTGGAAAAACTCAGCAGGTCTGGCAGCATCGGCGGAGAAGAAAAGAGTTGACGTTTCGAGTCCTCATGACCCTTCGACAGAACTTGAGTTCGAGTCCAGGAAAGAGCTGAAATATATGGTTTTGAGATACCATTTGTACATCAGACGGCCACGTCAGCCACTCCTGGTCTGTATTCTTCTGAGTGTTTCCCAGATGCTCTGGGGAAAACCAAAGCCTGGTCTTTGAGATGTTGGGTCAGAGACAATGGCCTGTAACTTCCGAGATCCAGGAAGGTGTATCTGGGGGGGTGTCCCAAAGCTGGGCAGGGGAACACCCCACAGGCGTTCCCAGGTAAGGATTGCACAGCAGTTTCCCGGGAAGGTCAAACTTTCGCTGGGCACTTGCCTTGCATGGGGACCCATCCGAAAATGCAATTTAAGTCGCAAACTTCGGATGGTTCTGGCTGTGTTACAGCAACAGTTACGCAGAAAATATTAGAAGAATTAAAATCATTTCTTGCTTCTGGGTAACTACTGCACTGACACACCAGAACATCCACAGGACTCCTGACTAACCCCCACCTCATGCCCCCAAGGGACCCCCCACACCCCCGGACCTCTCATGGGACACTCCCTACACACCTCCTGAAACCCTCACGGGACTAGCCAACTAGCCCCCAATCCCCAACTGCACCACCCCTGCTACTGACTGCAACCCAACCCCCACCCTGGACCACACGTTCTCCCCCTTCCCCATGCCAGCCCCCAGACCACCCAACCCCTCTAATTCTACCTACTTATCTTATAAACTTATCTTCTCCCTGGCTTGAAATTGGCTAGACCTTTAAACTCACCAGATTTACAACAGCTAGTGCCATAAAAAGGAAGCGTCCTTGTGTCCGAGTCTGCAGCCCTTGACAGAAGGCCTCAGGAGTGCACTGCACCACACAGCTCTCGCCCAGCCTGAGTTGGAAGGTCGGGTGAGAAAGGGTAGAAAGAACTTTGATGTTAGAAACTAGGAGCAGAGTGGAAATCCGACTCTAATTGCCACTCTGTGGAAGGGTTCAGGCTCAATGTGTTTATTTGGGAGAATGTTTTCTGCCCTAGCTTTCCTCCAGGTCTTTACAGTATTATGATCAGCCATGATCATAATAAATGTTGGAGCAGGCTCGAAGGGCCGAATGGCCTATTCCTGCTCCTAGTTTCTATGTTTCTATGTTTAACTATAGTCTTAAGTATGCTTGAAATCTTTCATTTTGTTAATAAATATTTTAATTTAATTTTTAAAATCTCTAAACATTTTGGTGGACTCATTACTTCTGAATTCAGTGCATAAATCTTGTAATAAATACAATTTGCAAAATTGTTGTGATAGCACGACCAGGTTTCTCTTGTGGATTTGGTCCTCCTGGCACATATCACCTGCCACGTCATCACAGCAAGTTGCTGTGTTCCATCGAATGGTGGGGAGTTTGGGGGTGGAATGCAATATTTGAGAGGACTGGAAACCATTGAACTGGAGTTGATCTTAGAATTCCAGAGATTATCCTCATTACTGAATGAAGTTGTGTGTCAATGGCCTGTAACTTCTGAGCTTCCAGGAGTCATAACAGAGCGGTACCCCAAAGATGCGCGGAGGAACCTTCCTCCCCCCCCCACCCCTCCGGACATTCCCAGATAAGGACTGCGTTGCAATTGTTGGGAAGTTCAAACATCTGTTGAGCATCTGCATTCAGAAGCATCTGAAAGTATGATTTAAATCAGAAACTTCAGATGGTTCTGACTGTGTTACAGTAATAGTTACCCAGAAAAAGTTAGAACTAAAACCACTTCTAACTTCTGAGTAACTATAGTATTGACCTCCTCCTGACCCCCCCCAACACCCCCCCGCCCCCACACTGGACCCCCCAGCCCCCACATGGGAGCCCCCTGAATACTTGACCCTCTTCCACCGTCCACCATCCCCCATAAGACCCCTCCCACTGACCACCCAAACCCCTCCAACCACCTGAGCCCACTTCCCATTGAACATGCAACCACTCCTACTGTTCACCTGACACATCCCACTGACCACCTGACACCCCACTAACCACCCAACACCCAGCCTCCCAATGACCAACCAATCCAATCTCCATTGAACATCTGACACCGCCCCCCCCACACTGCCCACCCGACCCCCACCCTCCAAATGGCCAACCAATCCACACCCCCCGACCAACCAATCCTCAACTCCACTGACCAACTGACCTCCCCTGCACTGACAGCCTGACCCTCACCTCTGACCAACCCCCATGACCAACCCCATTCCACTGACCATCTGACCTCTACCCCCCAACTGACCACCCAATCCCCACATCCCCTACTGACCAACCCCGACCAACTGACCCCCCCCGAGACCGACCGAACGACCGAGCTCCCCACAATTGACCACCCAATCCTCACTACCCCACTGACCACTCAACATCCACCAAGCGAACTCCCGTCACTGTCCACCTAACTTCCCAAGCCTCCAGCCCGACCACCCAACACCACCCCAACACCCCCCAATCCCACCTATTTACCTTGCAAACCTACCTTCTCCCCAGCTTGAAAGTGGCTGGACCTTTAAACTTACCTGCTTCATGGCTGCTAGTGCTGCTAAAAAAAGGGGCGTGACTTCCTTACCTCCGACTCTGCAGCCCTCGACCAAAGGCCTCAGGAGTGCACTGCCCCACACACATCTTGCCTGTCAGAAGGTTGGGCAAGAAAGCAGGGCTGGATTTCCAGTTAAGTAGCTAGGAGCAGAGTGGCAATCCAACTCTGATTGCTACTCGAGAGAAGTTCGGGCCCAATAAGTTTGGTGTGACAATCTGACGCCCATGCGGGTTCTCAGTACTCAGCTATCAAGAAAGCCAGAACTATGGCAGAAGTACGGAGGAAAGAAAATGTGCAGGATGTAGCGGTGCATGACAAATCTTGGCATGTGTTCTGGAGAGTATACAGAACTCCTGCAGTTTGGTCAAGGCAGCAGAATCACTGCTTGAGCACCTCAGTGACCTCCTCAGTGGCATTTCCTCAGGCAGCATGACTCTCATTATATGCATGTTGCACATTGTAGTTGAGTTGCACACTGGAGCCATGAGTCCAGGAGTCAGTGGATAGCCCTTGCCACCTAGTAGCCATCTTCTGATGTGTCATGGAGGCAGTCCCAATGTCACCTTCTAAACACATGATCCCCAGGGCATCTGTTGCATGGGAATGCCACGACCTGCAAGTTCCTGTTCATGCTACATACCATCTTGACTTGAAACGATATCCGCTGATCCTGGGTCAAAATACTGCAACTCCCTGCCTAATAGCAGTGTGGTTGTTCTTACACCACATGGCCTGCAGCAGTTCAAGAAGGCACCCTGACTGTTGTCAGAATAGCAAGCATTCGTTTGTTTGCTGTTTTGAACCTGGCAGCCAACCAACCAACTACACATTCAGGGAATGGAAACCTTTACATTTGAGGTGTATCTCTGCATTTAGACATGGTGCTTGTAAAGCAGCGCTCATGCAGTCAATGATACTCAACATCATAGGCAAGTTCATTATCCTGGCAAAGCCATATGTATTCATTGCCTGCTTCTCTCTGGAAAGAGAGAATGCAATGTGTTCTATTTTCCTGGCATACAATGCATCAGTTACCTCCCTCATACACCAGTGAATGGTGAACTGAGAGACAATGCCTGTTCCAGTATCTTACAGCCTCTGGCATTGCTGTACTTGTTCTGATCTGAAGCTGCTATTTTGTCTACAACAGGTGACAGATTTCAATGAGCATTACCTTGATGGAGACATTGCACACACTATCCCTCATTGAGGTAGAGATAGGACATTTGTTCCCTGTAGATTCTGGGTGGATTTGGCCTCCTGCTGAGAGCCCGTCTCAAAGTTCCCTTTCTTCCTCCCTCTTCAAGCATCTTGTCCTCCTCTGTGCCACCTCTGCTCATTCTCCTTGTCATACACTAGATCAATGGGGTTAAAAACTACTGCGCCTATGACTGAGAGCAAATGTTGTGAGCAGAACCCTTGAAATGAAAGCCAAGAACTTCACCACATGTCCTGTATTTTGAATAAGTGTACAAGCTACCAAACACTTCTAATAACTTAGCAACAGTCAGTAAAAAACAATCAGCAACTATCCTGAGTGAAGTTCATGATCCCTTCACTGGAAGGTTTCATTTTTTACTCCTGAAAGCATATTCAGCTGTGTGAGGTTAAGGGAGGGCAATATCTGGGGCGTTAAGGTTGAAAATTGCATTACTAGAATAAATCAGCATTGCGCATTGACAACTGTCACAGCCTGCCTACTTTGTATACTCTGGTGCACTCCCCTGCTTCTGAGTGTGGAGATCCTGTAGGAATAAATTGCATTTGGTCGTGATGCTCCCAAAGGGTACTCTCAGTAATTAGACTCTAGACAGAAGGATAACCATCTGAGGGCTAGTGATGTCTATGGAAGCAGACATCAGCATGCCAGAGCAATGGAGAGAAAATTATGAAATGCATTGCCCTGCAATTAAGATGGACATTTCCTGAGAAAGGCAAGTGCTTAGTTTTCCCATATACGTATCTGTAGCCTTTGCTTTCAAATTCAGCCTCGTTCTTGTGGAGTAATTATCCATCTCATGATGAAATATGGATACTCTTATGGAATGGCCCAGTGGGAACGCGGTTAAAATTAATCAGACACAGAGAACAGGGTTGAAATGTATACTGGGGAGTAACACAGAGCTGGCAGCATCATGATTGGCTGTACATTATAAGCCCGCCTAAGAATTTCTACCCTAAAGGCTGTATCAGCTTGATTAACAGAGTTGAAAGGAAATTAAATGACTCAGTCCCAAATTTTCCATAGATTGTGTCTAAATGTCAGAAAGAATTAATGATTAAAGCCCTTCTGGTCCACCAGATCATGTACATTGACTGTATCATACAACTTCATAACTTTCTTAATCTTCTGTGGGAGGCACTCAACCACCCACAGATGGACCTCCAAAATGATAACGATCTTCAAAACATTTCTTGCTTTCCAGTAGTAATCAAACAACTTATTAATCTAACCTTGCACTTCCCACTTACAACTTTGGTTATTTTTGTACCATAGGTAACTCATCCAAGTGCTCAACACATTAACTGCTGTGCCATGTAGGGTATATAAATCAAATAGCCAGTATGTTCTGAAAGCTGCACATCTAATTTGTTCCTGTTAGGATTTGTCTTGGTTGGGCAAGGCTGAAGTGCACCAAGATTTCATCTTTTGGCCGAGGGGATGCACATTAAAGCAGTGATAGGCTGGTCCAATGCCTGCAGGCCAATCTTCTTTCCTAATTTATAACAATCACTGCACTTCAAAAAGTACTTCATTGGCTGAAAAATGTTTGGGATACCCGTAGAAACATAGAAAATAGGAGCAGGAGTAGGTCATTCAACTTTTTGAGCCTGCTCCGTCATTCAATTTGATCACGTTGTACTCCCACTCTCCTCATACCCCTTGATGCCTTTAGAATCCAGAAATCTACTTCCTTCTTTTATATATTTAGTGACTTGGCCTCCACAGCCTTCTGTGGTAGAGAATTCCACAGGTTCACCACCCTCTGCGTGAAGAAGTTTCTTCTCATCTCAGTCTTAAATGGTCTACCATGTATTCTGAGACTGTGACCCCTTGTTCTAGATCCACCAGCCAGAGGAAATATCATCCCTGCATCCAGTCTGTCCATCCCTGTCAGAATTATATATGTTTCAATGAGATCCACTCTCATTCTTCTAAACTCCAGTGAATACAGGCCTAGTCGGCCCAATCTCCCCTCGTACGACAATCCTGCCATCCCAGGAATCAGCCTAGTGAACCACAACCACTGGCTGTTCACCACCCCCCTTCAGAATGTCCTGCAGCTGCTCAGTGACATCCTTGACCCTTGCACCAGGGAGGCAACATACCGTCCTGGTGTTACATCTGCGGCCGCAGAAACGTCTATCTGTACCTCTTACGATAGAAACACCTATCACTATTGCTCCCTCACTCCGCCCCCCCCTTCCCACACCCCCCGCCAACCTCTGTGCACCTGAGTCACTCATGGTGCCCTGGACCTGGCTGTTGCTGCATTCCCCTGATAAACCATCTCCCCCAGCAGTATCCAAAATGGAAAATCTGTTAGAGAGGGAGATGGACCCAGAGGCCTCCTGCACTACTTGCCTAGCGCTTTTATTCTGTCTGGCAGTCACCCATTCCCTTTCTGCAAGTGCACTGTTTACCTGCGGTGGATCACCTCAATGTACATGCTATCCACAAAGTTCTCATATCTTGCGAATGCTCCACAGTGACTCCAGGCGCAGCTTGAACTCCAAAACATGGATTTCAAGTAGCTGCAACTGGAGACACTTCCTGCACACATGGTCACCTGGACACTGGAAGTGTTCCTGTCTCCCCACATTGCACAGGAGGAGCATTCCACTTGGCCGAGCTGCCCTGCCATAAATTACCCTTAAATTACTCCCTTTACTTTTACTTCCTCTAGTTTAGAGAATATTAAGGACAGAAAAAATACTTACCAGGTCCTACTTACGAAGGTCACCATTTTTCTTAATGAGGAAAGGTAGAAAATGAAAGGATCACCTCCTTCCCTCTTCACCAAACTCCCTCTCTCACCAAACTCTAACTGAAGCACTCTAATGCAGCCCAAAGCAGCACTGTAGTGCAGACCTGTGAAAGATGTGACATAAATGGAAATTTTTTTCTTTCTTTAAGCAGTTTGATGAGCTTTATTTTTGGGCCTAGCTATTAAAATTAGTCTAGGGATGGAAGGGCCTCAACAAGTTATAACGGTCATCACATTTAGATGCTTTGCCACTTGTGGGGCACCTGAACACAAACTAAAATGTCTAATAAGCTTTCCAGAAGGGTAAAGCTCTGTGCAAATAACATTGAAGGAAGCAAGGAAACTTTACATCAAAGATAATCCACACCTAATGATTAAGGAAGTGGAAGCCAGGGAAAAGCAGCAGCATGAACTTTTCTGTGTATTTTTATTTTATATATTTTTTTGAAGTTAAAACCTAAAGCTGTTTATCTCCCTATTAAGTAAAAATCTAGTTTCCATAAGTAAATAGAACAACTTGAGCTGGCAGGAGATCATTTTCACTCTGATAAAATGGAGGTAAATGTGCATTAATGAAAGAGTGAAAACCAGTGTGTTAACATATGGGACTGGGAGCTAAAAATTCGATAGTGCATTAAGTAGCCATACGGATTGCAATTCATGATCTGCCCACATTGGTTCTGGTAGAGATGGGCAGCAGGCAATTTTGGTGTTGCCACCTCATTTCTATGATTGTTACTTAGGGCTGAGTTATGTTGCTGGCTGCCTCAGCACTCAACAGGGGGACTAGTGCTGATAGCATGTGGTGCAGCCAACCTTCTGTTCTTAAAGGCAGTCTTTCCCTCTTAAAGGGAAACTTCACTGAGCAGCAGGAAGTTGCTGCTAAATGCCATTGCTGAAATTCTGAGCAAGGAATATGAACGTAGGAACATGCAAAATAGGAGCAGGAGCAAGCCATTCGGCCCCTTGAGCTTGGTCTGCTTTCGAACTAGATCATTACATAGCTAGAGGCATAGGCATGGAATGTGGAAACCAGAGGAGAGAGAAGGTTCCCAAGTTCACGGATGAGGGTGTTGGAGGCTGTCATGGTGGAAATGAACAGGAGGAGAATTGCCGTGGTCCTGCATGGGGGCAAGGAGGCCCTCAAAGATCACACTTAGAAGGGAGTGAGAGCAAGTGGCAAAGGAGGCCAACTTTCAGAGTCTGGACCCTAGCACTTAGCAGCAGTGCAACAAGAAGTCTAATGATCTCACATGGCTGGTCAGGGTCAGTCAGTGAATGCATCTTCACATGACATCTACTGCCCACCATATCACCAGCCTCTCACATGGCTCACTGCACCACACCCTCATCATCATATAGCATCACTCCCTGAAACTCAAGATTCAGACCTAACATCCAGATACTTCACCTCAACCTCACACAGCTACCAAATGCTGCCAAGCTCACACCCAACTCTCACTGCTTCCATATGCCCCTCCCAACTATTCAGCTATGGCCGGCACATCACCCAAAATCAGTCCTACATAATCATTGATATTCTTCCCTCTCTCTTGCAGGACAAGGTGGCACATAATTTCGGGGAGCAGAGCAGAATGGACAGGAAAGGCAAGGATCCTTGTATCTCCTGAGACCTATGGAGAAGATGGCTCTCCACATCATGGGGCCAACACTGCAGAAAAATTACCAGGAAAACTAATGGGGCTAAAGGCTAATAAACAACCCATGGACCTGATGGCCTGCATCCTAGGGTGTTAAAAGAAGTGGCTGCAGAGATAGTGGAATAATTGGTTGTAATCTTCCAAAATTCCCTAAGTTCTGGAAAGGTTCCAGCAGATTGGAAAACCACAAATGTAACACCACTATTCAAGAAAAGAGGGAGACAGAAAGCAGGAAACTTCAGACTAGTTAGCCTAACGTCTGTCATAGGGAAAATGCTAGAATCTATTATTAAGAGGTTATAGCAGAATATTTAGAAAATCATAACACAATTAGGCAGAGTCAACATGATTTTGTGAAGGGAAATAGTGTTTGATAAATTTATTAGAGTTCTTTGAGGATGTAACTTTCAAAGTGGATAAAAGGATATCAGTAGATGTAGTGTATTTGGATTTCCAAAAGGCATTTGATAAGATACCACAAAAAAGGTTACTGCACAAGATGAGAGCTTGTGGCATTGGGGTGATATATTAGCATGGATAGAGGATTGGTTAATGAACAATGAACATTTTTTTTGAGAGTCAGGATAAAGGGATCATTTCCAGGTTGGCGAACTGTAACTAGTGGAGTGCCACAGGGATCAGTGCTGGAGCCTCGGCTATTTATGACCCATATTCATTACTTAGATGAAAGGACTGATTGTGCTGTAGCCAACTTTTCTGAAGGCAAATATAAGTAGGAAAGCAAATTATGAGGTGGATTATGAGGTTGGAGTACAATGGAACAAAATGTGAGGTTTTCCACTTTGGCAGGAAGAATAGAAAAGCAGAATAATATTCAATGGAGAGAGACTGCAGAATGCAGCACAGAAGGATCTGGGTGAAATTCGAATTGATAAATAAATTGACAAGAGCTGTGATTTCAAGCATTCAAAGGGAAATTTCTTACACTTAAATGGACAAATTCTAATTTTCCTCCAAAAAGCTGATGGGCCAACAGTCTAGGTGGTTTCTCAGTATATAAAAAACAAGTTTGTTTTTGGAAGAAATAAACTGAACAGTAACAAAACTTGTCAGCCCAACAACATTGCCATTTGATTTTAGAATAATGTTAAAATTTAAAAAAAAGTCAGGCACTATTTAGTGCAGGCTTGTCTAATCTTTTTTGCTTGGGGGTGGGTAGTGCAGGGTGGTCACATTTCAAATCTCTTGTTTGGGGGGCCAATGCACAATTTTTGGGAAGAAAAAGAAACAGGATTGGAGGGATGGATATTTACCTCACTGTTACTCCAAACAACACACAACTGCATCTCTGTGAACAAGCTACAGATGAGAAGGCTAATTTATCACCTTACCATCACTGTCCATTGAACACTAATTCAGTGAGTCTTCTGCCCTTGGTTTTGCCTGTTACAAGAAGTCAATGCATGCCCATGTACTTGCTGTAGTGCCATGGCACATCCCAGGCCTGATGCCCGTTTGTTAGCCCGTGAAGAGCCTTCCCTTTCACCGCAACACCCACATGCCGTATCAGGGCCCTGCCACATCTACCTTTGCCAAGCCTGGTCTAGTGGGTTAATTTTGAGAAAATAAAATGTTGTTGAAGTGAAAGGCCAAAAAGCAAAATGCCTGAAATCAAGTGGGAATATTTAATTTCTGTTTAAAGATATTATGAAAACATGATATTGGACTATAAAGTTTCTCCAGAACTCCTGAAAGAGATTCAATGGCAATTAATGGGATGCCCCACTTAGAATAAGGGATAGAGTTAGGGAAAAAGGACACAACATCAAATGGGAATTGAAATGAGTGTCGTTCAATGAAATATATACATCTGGTATTGTTGTACATTCTAGTGAAAGGAAAGTACAAATGATATAAATAAGGTGACAGCTTTCTCCTGGAGATGCTTGCGTCTTTGCCTATGAACTTTTTATGAGAATCAAATTTGATAGTCTGGCCACCGCTCGAGACATTGGGGCCATATAGGGAGAGATAAGCAAAGACCTTGAGAGAAGAGACCCCCTTAAATCTTGTCCGTTACACTGAAGAACGGGTCCCAGACTTGCTCAGCCTAACAATTTCGTGGCATGAAGAGTAAGAAAACACTTGTAAATGATCAAGGCACTGACACATACCCCATAAAGAAGTTTACTTTAAAACAATTAATTTTACTCCCTCTGACCATTGACATCTTAGAGTCAAATTAAAGTTAAAGTGAAAGGAATTTTGAATTGGGAAGAATGAAGGGCTAGTGAGAAATAAAACTTAATGAGAATTATCCACAAGATGGATACAGGTGAAGGGAGGGCTGGAGAATCTTTTAAGATCAAGCATAATCTATTGCTTTAATTATATGTACTTATATGCTAGGAGCCCGGAAATTAGCAGCACCCCTGCAAAAGAATGAGGCTGGGAATTTAGGAAACCGTTATGGCAGGACCTGCCGTGGGGGATGTGGCGTGCCAGCCAAAAGTCCATTGACATTCGGCAGGACAGGGTGATCCCAGCAGTGGGTGAGGCCAGAGACTCCCACTCTAAGGAAATTTCTTTCTCAAAGGGGGAACTGTAAGATCTGCAGGTGGGGGGTGCCAACACAAGTAATCAGATAACTTAGTAACTTTAGTATGTTATCTACAATATGTAATCAAGAAATTAGGGAAACTGCTTATATTTTAGAAATAACTAGGTTAGCTAAAAATTAGTTGTGAGAAATCAGTAAGGATATTTCCTTCTCAAAGTGGGGAACTGCAAGAAATTCGAGTCTTTAATTTAAAGGTTTTTTTGCATTATATAAAACCCCCTAAAAAGCTTTCTGAAAAGGCAACAATTTTTAAACAATCTTTGGAAACAGGCAAGGTCACTTTGTTCAGGCTGCCATGTTGACATTCCTAAGCTGTTAGGAGGGCGTCCTGTGTACCCCCTTATTGAGTAATTGTTTAGAATGGACCAGGATACAACCATCAGCATGATGTAAAATAAAAACTGACCTCGAACAGGATGATAAACAGTGGGGATGGTAATCATTCTAATGTTTGGAGTACCTGTCCTGGATCCATTGGTCAGAATAGTTAGATAGATAATTGACACTGGGTAAGCTATCAGCCCCCCAAAAAGGGCATACATATTGCTGTTATACTGGTGGTAGGGGGCTGAGGTGCTGGTAAGGTGCCAGTGGTCATTGGGCAGCTGTCTTCTTCAGTTGGAAGCCGGACCAGATGAGCAGGAGGAAGAAGATTGAGGGAAGAGTTTCCTAACACTTCGACTAGGGAGCAGAATGCTGTAATCACAAACCACTGAGATCAACACACTCTGTACCAACTGCCCGTTTGTCCTCTGAGATCAGTAAATTGCTCTCAATTGTTATGGGTCATTACTTTTTCTGTCTAATTAATTAGTGTATCATATCTAAACTGTTGTTTCTTAATAACCTTAACAAACCATCTTAAAATTGCTTATGTAAAGGCAAAATACTGGAAATCTGAAACAAAAACAAAAAATGTTGGAAAAACTCAGCAGGTCTGACAGCATTGGTAGAGAGAAAGATGTTCTGAGTTCATATGACTCTTTTTCAAAGAGCTCTGAGGAAGAGTCATACAGACGCAAAACGTTAACTCTGTCTTTCTCTCCACAGATGCTGCCAGACCTGCTGAGTTTTTCCAGCATTTTTTGTTTTTATTAAAATTACTTATGGCTAGTTGACTGCTTATTTTTTGGTATCTGTGGGCCTGAATCCAAAAATCTTACACTTAGCTGATTCCTGGGATGAAATGGTTGTGTTATGAGGAAAGGTTGAGCAAGTTGGGCCTATACTCATTGGAGTTTAGAAGAGTGAGAGGTGATCTTATTAAAATGTATAAGATTCTGAAGGGATATGACAGCATAAATGCTGAGAGGCTGTTTCCTCTTGCAGGAAATCTAGAAATAGAAGGCATAGTTTAAAAATAAGAGCTCTTCCATTTACGTTGGAGATAAAGGGGAAATTTTTCTCTCAGTGGGTTGTTAGTCTTTGGAATTCTCTTTCACATTGAGCAGTGGAGGCTGGATTACTGAATATCTTCAAGGCTGGGTTAGATAGATTTTTGATCTAGCGTTTTAGGGACAGGTAGGAAAGTAGAGTTGAGGCAACAATCAGATCAACGATGATCTTATTGAATGGTGGATCAGGCTTGATATGGGCTTCATGGCCTACTCTTGCTACTATGTCTTATGACCCTATGGCCTTATGGTGAGCTCTGACAGAGTCCATGGCATCCAGCATTGCTAAGGACATTGAAGATGATTGTATGTTATGAGCTGTGCCTGTTTTCAACTCCCAGCTCAACCTCATCCTACTGTCTGGCATGATGAGCAAGCTGCTGATGGTGTTACCTAAACTCACTTTCTCGGTGCATTGTTGAGAAATCCATGGGATCTGTTTTGATTGCATCTGTCATCTATTGTATAGTGTGGTGCATCCGACGACACTTTGCCTGTCAATTCACATGCACCTCACACCCTGAATGTTAGAGTACAAGATAGATATTGTAAATTATTTTATCTTTCTGAACTTGTGTTGTATGGAAATAGAGACAGTTTAAGTAAATTATATATGTATTTGTGGGCTTTAGGAATGAGTTTTAGCTTTAAAGTTTAAGTTTGATTTGTATTTCTGTATTTGTGTGTTAAGAAAATGTCAAGTTGCGTTTTAATTTCACTTTAAAAAGTGCCTGCATTTCTAATGAGTTTTATGGCTCTTGATAAAAACAAAAAAACTGCGGATGCTGGAAATCCAAAACAAAAACAAAAACAGAATTACCTGGAAAAACTCAGCAGGTCTGGCAGCATCTAAACAAACACAAGAGTAGAAAAAAAACCTGTGCTGTTGCCTAGCAACAGGGGTCCAGAGATGCTGGCCCAACTCCCCCAACCCCTGAACACACAGACGCACACACACAGCAGTTTTGAGTTCAGTTTGAAGACAGCTGCCAGACGGAAGCAACCTAAAAAGGACAGATCATCAGTCCCAAGCTAAAGTTGGTTGAAAGTAGCTGCCAGGGAGAGACTGAAACAAAAGGGACAGATAGCAAGTCCCAAGCTAAAGAAGAAAGTCCCCAAATCCAGGGGGGTGGAACAGATGAAAGTCCCAAGAAGACCTTCTAGTCAAAGGAAGGACAGGAACCTGGAAAAGGTGCTAAGTGAAGTTAAGTGTGAGTTGCAGAGAAAGGCTTCAAGCTTCAAGCTTAAAGAAATAAAGGCTTGGGAAAAGTCAGAAGGTCCAAAGAGTCAACAGAAGTTCTGTAACTCTTTGCTGTGAGCATGTGAAGCAGTGGTGTCCTGTTGACAGCTGAGTCAGTGAGAGAGAGAATGTGTGGAGGAGAGCTTGAACGCATGTGATGATCCAGGGAGAGGAACATCGGAAGGAGAGTTCAAAATCCTGGAGGCGAATCCTTGCGGAAGACGTCTGAGAGAAAGCGTTAGTTTGGGAGAAGATTCCAAAGTGAGTTGTTGGAGAGTAGAGATTGGAAACCCTTGTGTGAAAGACAGAGTTTACAGAGGCTGGTTGGCTCATGGTGTGACAAGGTCTGGGGAGAGTTGATGAGAGACCTGTAGCATCTGTCTGGTGTGGCATCTGTCACTTGGTTTCAGAGTGTAGTGTGTCTGATCACAGGGTTACTATTGGTACATGGACTGTGTACCTACTGTAGACATTAGAGCATAAGATAGCTTTTGTAACTTCTGTGATCCTTACAAATCTGTATATATCTGTAAATGTATAGTTGTGGCTGAAGGAGTAATGTAATGCAATTCATCTTTTCTTGTTTAATAAATGTTTTATTATTTTGTTAAAAGTTCATTAGCTGACTCCTATGACTCTGTTCAGTAGCCCCTCTCCATGTATCTAAACAAAAACATAAAAGTTAGGATCTATCAAGCCAGGTTCCACCCTGGGATCAAGCTTGTCCAGTGGTAACATCAACTGGGGCCATAACAGTTTATTACTGTGTGTTCAAAACCTGTGGAATCCTGTGGCTTTATTCACTTAGTAAGTGTCTTGAATCTCAAATGCTATCTACTTGAAACAAAACGTTATTGATCCCTAAGTGGATTTCACCCCATGACCCAGGATTTGGCCAAGGATTCTAATACCATGGATCACTTGCTTCCTTCCCCAACATATTTCCTCCACACCAACTTCCCCTCCTGGTTTTCTGCCTTCAGATTCCCAAGAACAGCTGCCTGTTCAGCCACAGTACACCCAGGAGGAGGAGAGAGAGGGTAACAGCACAGCACTAATGGAGAAAAGTTGTCACTTGATCTGGCATTTGCAGCCACCACCTCAGATATTGGGACTGCACGTATCTTAGAGGCTGGAATAGAGTGTGAATCTGCATATGGTGAGTCACTGGGCATGAGTGGGCTGCAGCCAGGCTCTGGGGTAAAGGATGGTTCATTTGCCAGCCCACCGGAAGGCAAGATCACAGATGAGTTCCACTACAGGGGACTTAGATGAGGTTCTCGATGAGTGACATACAATGAACACCGATGAGGATGCACACCGAGACATGGAGATGCCCTTTCCACAGCCTCTGCTCAATCTTCATTGAATAGAAACCCCTTCCTCTGGCATGAGCATTGATGGCCAGAGGGCACAGCTGTAAGATAATTGGCAAAGGAACTGGGAAAGGTTGGGAGAAATTGTTTTACACAGCGAGATGTAATGATCTGGAATGTTATTGAGAAAGATTAGTTTATCTTCCAGTGCAACTGGTACACATTTTTTAGCTTGTTAGCTCCACCTCACCATGTTAACCTTTCTCCAAAAGCAGCTCGAGGCAGCTATCTCACAATCCCCCATGGTGCCTGTCAATGGCTCCTGGCTTTCTTATTGGTTTTTCTGTCTTAATCTTTTAGGCTAATTATAAAGCAATCTTGGTTCTCCTCGTGTTTCTTTACTGGAGCTCTTTACTTATGCTTATTAAAATGAGGCAATTTGGCAGTTTCCTGTTCTTACACTTGGCAACAGCAGGGACCTGGGCTGAGTAGTGATTCTCTGCCAGACTGTAAAATTACCTAATTGCACCAGCCTCTTTGCAAGGCCTCTTAGGGGTCAGTGTGAAGCATATTTTGAAATGCAAATACATTACATTAAGCTGCATTTTATTTGAAATATATTCAACTAGTTAAAACGTTTGCTCTCACTTGATATATTAACAGACTTCCCAACTCTTCCTCATTCAGAAGGGGAACAAGTCCACTTTTGAACAATTATCTGAATGCCCAAATGTGGGTACGTTTATCATGTTGCTTAGCTTCCCGAATTTCTGCCAGCCCAATCAATTTTAAATCAAACAGAATCTCAAAATTACACTTTACGGCTGAAACTCTACCTTTCTGAGATATTTCTGGGGTCAGAAAATCTGGTAAAACCTATACGGTATCCTTAAGTGAAATTTGGAATTAGCATATTGAGGGAGTCAGGAGCTAGTGGGGCGATGGATGTGAAGGTCTTAATGTGGGGCAGGACACAGCCAACAGAGTTTTTGGATAAGCTGTACTTTGCCTAGGTTGCAGCTCAGAGGATGGGCTGGCTAGGAATACTTTGGAAATGCCAAAGCCTTTAGGCCAACATAGGGCTTCAACAGCAGCATAACTGAGATAGGATCAGGGAAGATGATTTATTTTTACATGGAATCACATAGATTTTACTGCACAGAAACAGTTCATTTGTGTCGCGTGTGTTATAAAGATATAAAAGCACCAATCACTCATAAGGGATTGGGTAAACATGTTGTGGGTTCATTTATTAATTCTAGGCACATTTGAACAGAGAAACATGGATAGAAAGCTTGAGGACTTCAGCAGCAGGGCTATGTTTTTGTGTTCTGCTCCGGGCCAAAGTGAAACTGAGGCTGGATCGCATAACATACTTCCTTTAAAGTGATGACATGCTGCAATCCCTTAAAGACATATTACAATATCACCTTTCTTTTTAAAGATACTTTTCCCCTTTCCTAAGAAGTATAACTATTTATAATGTGCCTTCATGTTTAGTTACCATTACATAAGCTGATGTATCTATGAATCTCTAAAGTGTAGAGGTAATCTGCTGCTACACTCAGATCTTGTAATGGTAACCTTGTCTGGAGGTGCCTTTAATTGCTCACAGTGATCTGTGGGATTGGCATTCTTGGGTGTTGCTCCTGCTTGCATTTGGGATCTTGCTCACAATGCAAGAGGACCATACAGTGGTTGAGGAGCTGGAATGTTTCTGATTTATCCTCGGTTACGCCTCACTATTGTGCCTTTGCATGTAATGACTTCATAGAAGCTTGGTTCTGAACCAACCCTTGTCACCTCGACTGGTTGCCACATACCCTCTGTGGGGTCTTGGATGCAAACTTGTCCCAACCCTAAACTTGGCAATTCTGTACCTGCATTTTTGTTGTGCACATTAGCCATCTTCTCTTGCAGTTGTAAAAGTTGCTGCCTAGTTTTTGAGACAGTAGAATGGGTTAGAATAGGAATATTGGTATGCACTGGCCTGTCAAACATGATCTCTGCCAGTGATGGATTAGTCGCACTTAAAGGTGTCAATCTCAGATGTAACATTGCTTGTTTGGTCTGTCTAAATTTGAGAATTAGGGATTTCACCATGCAAATCTTTTGTTAGTTGGGCCGTTAAATTTGGGATAATGAGGAGAAGTAGTGTGGTCAACATTCCACTTCTTACACGTATTCTGAAATGGCTTACCAGTAAATTGCGGACCATTATCTGGAATGATCTCCCTAGGCACACCAAATAAACTGAAAATAGCACTTAGAATGTGCATGGCAGTTATACTTGATGTATTGTGCAATTGTGGAATAATGGAATACCTAGCAAAGTTGTCAATGATGATGATGAATTCAGTGCCATGGATATGTGATTTTGGATCAAGAATGGGTAGGAACATCATGTGGAATCAGTGGTTCTTTGTGTTGACTTGGCATAAGCTCTTGCCATTCCTCTCGCTTCTTGACAATGACTTCAATGTCATTGTTCACCTGGCCAATAGAATATCTCTCTTGCAAATCTTTTCTGATCTATGCACTTGTGTGAGTGAGTGATGGCATCTATGTTTTCCACGAGATTGACATTGTGAATCATAGAACCATACAAAAGTCACGGCACAGAAGGAGGCTATTCAGCCCATTGTGTCTATGCTGGCTCAAAAAAGAGAAAAAATAAACTAGTCACTAATTTTTAATCCCAGTTTCCAGCACCTGGTCCATAACCTTGCAGTTTACAGCACTTCAGGTGCAGATCCAGGTATCTTTTAAATGAGTTGAGAGTTTCAGCCTCAACCACCAGCTTAGGCAGTGAATTCCAGATGCCCACCACCCTCTGGGTGAAAAGGTTTTTCCTCATGACCCCTCTAATCCTTCTAATAATGATGTGTTCCCCGCTCTTCATCTCATCATGCACATCATCATCGTATTTTTGTTTGTCAGTCACCTCGTGTATACGTTTTTTACAGGACATTGGATGATCATTCTTATTCCTTGAAGATACCTGTAGTGTACGGTCTGTTTGGATCAGTGCATGGCTCTTTGTAGCTATATCAGCCTTTGCTGTAATGCACTGCCGCTGCCAATGGCCCTTTCTGCCATATGCTTTGCAGAATTGATGGAAAGCTGGGCATTTCCTTGGTGCATACAGAAGGCCACACCTTCCACGTGTTTTGCTAGGTTTGAGTGTTTTAGTGAGTGCTATGCACAATTGGGATTGTACTTAGGACCTGTAAGCTTCTTTGATCTGCGAGGATTGCCTTGACATTACATCCATCCTTGAGAAGCTCTTCAACGCTATAGGTTTTGGGTTGGTCTAGCAGATCTTTCTGGAATGCTTCCATGGGAGTGAATGTGATCACCAACTCAACAATTCTTTCTGCTAGCTCATTGTTTGAAAAATCACAGTGTGTACCCTTTTCTCCGCATCTGCTGTGGAAGTGGTCTATGGATTGCTGTTTTCGAAGTGACATGAACTCTAGTCAATGAATATGGAAGTTTAACATGATTTTGGCTTGGTCTTCCAATGTAGTCCATATCATTTGGGGATCCTGTGGCTCTTCTGTTGTTAATCCTGATGTACTCAGCTTGTGTGGACTGTTAGGAAATCGAGGTAGCTGAAGTAAATTATATCTGTATTTGTGGGTATTAGGAATGAGTTTTAGCTTTAAAGTTTAAGTTTGATTTGTATTTCTGTATCTTTGTGTTAAGAAAAGGTCAAATTGAGTTTTAGTTTTATTTTAAAAATGTGTCTGCATTTCTAATAAGAATTTTATAGCTTAAGCTAAGTTAAGCAAGCAAGAGTAGAGGAAAAATAATGCTGTTGCTTATCAACAGGGGTCCGGAGAGGCAGGTCCCTCCCACAGACACACACACAAGAAGAGAAACAATAGTTTGATTTTGGAAGCTGTTTGAGTTCAGTTAGTTTTGAAAGTAGCTGCCAGGAGAAACTGGAACAAAGGGGGCAGACAGCCAATCCCAAGCTAAAGAAAAACCCCAAGAATCCAGGGGAGTGGAACGGGGAAATTCCCAAGCAGACCTTCCAGTCAAAGGAAGGACAGGAACCTGGAAAAGGTCCTGTTCTGTGGAAGTGAAAGTGAGGAACAGAGAAAAAAGCACCAAGCTTCAAGTTTAAAGCTTCAAGCTTAAAGAAATAAGGGCTGGTGATGTCAGAAGGTCCAAAGAGACAAGTGAAGGTCTGTAACTCTTACCTATGGACATGTGAAGCAGTGGTATTGTTGGTGGCTCAGTAGGTGAGAGACTGTGCATGGAAGACAGTTTGAATGTATGTGGTGACCCTGGGAAGAGGAACGTAAGAAGGAGAGTTCGAAACCCTGGAGGCAAACACTTGTGGAAGGTGTCTGAGAGAAAGCGTTGGTGGGAGAAGATTGCAAGGTGAGTCCTTGGAGAAAGGAGATTGGAAACCCTCATGTGAAAGATGGAGTTCAGTGACACCAGTTGGTTTATGGTGTGAAAAGTGTCTGGGGGGAGTTGAGGAGAGATCCATAGCATCTGTTTGAGTCTGTCACTTGGTTTCAGAGTGTGGTGCGTCTGACCACAGGTCGCCAATTGGTTTCCATAGACTGTGTACTTACATTAGAATATAAGATAGTTTTTGTAACTTGTGCTATCCTATTCAGGAAACCAGGATGTAGAAACAGCTTGGGTAGAGACCAGAAATAATAAAGGCAAGAAGTTACTTGTGGGAGTGTTGTACAGGCTACCTAATAGTGACCATACGGTAAGAACAGGATATAAAGGAAGAAATAATGGGAGCTTGTCATAAAGGTATGGGACAATCATGGGGATTTTAATTTTCCCCCTGTGCAGGATTTTACATGTAAAATGATGCACGGTGACGTCGGGCAGAACTCCCGACATCACTGTGCCCCATTTAAACTTTCAGGAAGGCTGGGGCATAGCAAAATCAGCTGTGCCCCCACTGACCTGTCAATGGCCAACTTTCTTCTCATGCAGTATAAATTGTTGAATTGGGATGGATGGCGAAATAGAGAGTTTAAAGTACTGTGTGCAAATTTCAGCAACTGCAAAAGTTGTCAGTGACAGCTCCGTTACACCCATGGGAGTGGCCGCGTAGACCCTGGGTGCAGTTACACATTGCCTATGTTGGACCTTTCCTAGGAACAATGTTTCTGCTCATTGTTGATACCCATTCAAAATGGTTGGACATATATGAGGTGAAGTCACCAATGACGGCCACTACAATTGAGAAACTATGTCAGAGTTTTGCCGTTCATGGACTACCAAAAGTAATCATTTCCAATAATGGCACAGCATTTATGAGTGCTGTGTTTCAATGGTTTAACAGCCTCAACGATACCACTCATGTGAAAACTGCACTGTACCACTCTTCCTCAAATTGACTGGCCGAAAAAGCGGTTCAAACATTCAAGGCGGGTATGAAAAAGCTAACTGGTGATTCCTTGGCAACCAAGCTAGCATGCTTTCTTTTTCATTACAGGACTACCCCTCATAGAACAACAGGTGTCATACCTGCAGAGTTATTGCTGAAACACTGCGCAGAATTTTGCCCTTGGTGGGCGTGCGGGTCCCACTGGCTTGGCGGCGGGCGGACAGTCGACCCCTGCCACCGAAACGGGGCCCACCGCCATTTTGAGTGGGCGGGCTAATTAAGGCCCGCCCAGCAGCCTGCCCAACGGGAAGTGCTATGCGCTTCCTGTGCGGGGGAGGGGTGGGGTGGGGGGAATCCCCAGCTGTCAAAGTGCGCTCTTTCATGCATTGCTCCCTGAAACAAAGTGCTGTCTCAGGGAGATTACTGACAGTGTACAAAAGTTAAAAAATAGAGAAATAAAAATATTATTAACATGTCCCCCTCATGTGACAATGTCACACGAGATGGGACATGTTAATAAATATCGCATTACATTTATTAAAGTTTTTAAAAAGGAACATGAAACCTCACCCCGCCAGTGGATGAGGTTTCATGTATTATCAGGAGCCTGCTGGGGCTCCTGGCCTGCCCACCAGTCTTAAGGTTGGATGGGCAGGTCTTTAATGATCTTAATTAGCCTGTCAATGGCCTAAATTAGCCATTGACAGGTTGGCGGGAGGACAGCTGATTTCACTGTCCGCCCGCCTTCCTAAACATTTAAAGGGACATCATTCCGCGTAATTTTCCCATCAGTGTGTGGGCTCTGCCCCCAAATTGCTGACGGGAAAATTCTGGCCACTGTCTCAGGACAAGATTGAGCTTAATAATGCCAAATTTAGAAGGGAAGATGGAAAGGAGACAGGGAAGCCAGAAAACTGGTCATGACTGGGGCCCTTGCTGTTTGTGGTGTTCATAAATAATTTGGACTTAAATGTATGGGGCGGGGGTATGATCAAGAAGTTCGTAGATGACACGAAAATTGGCAGGGTGGTAAAGAGCTAGAAGGATAGCCATAATCTGCAGGAGGACAGCAATGGACTGGTCAAGTGGGCAGAGCAGTGGCAAATGGAATTCAACCCGGAAAAGTGTGAGATAATGCACTTGAGGAAGTCTAACAAGGCACTATGAATGGTAGGACCCTGAAAATTACTGAAGGTCAGAGGGACCTTGGTGTGCATATCCACAGATTTCTGAAGGTAGCAGGTGGTTAAGAAGGCATATGGTATACTTCCCTTTATTAGCTGAGGCATAGAATACAAGAGCAGGGAGGTAATGCTGGAGCTGAATAAAATGCTGGTTAGGCCACAACTTGGGTACTGCATGCAGTTCTGGTCACCACATTATAAACATGATGTGATGGCACTGGAGAGGATGCAGTGATTTACCAGGATGGTGCCTGGGCTGGAGGGTCTGAGCTATGAGGAAAGGTTGGATAGGTTGGGGTTATTTTCCTTGGAACTACGAAGGTTGAGAGGGGACCTGATAGAGCTGTATAAGGTTATGAGGGGCATGGATAGGGTGGAAAGGAACTAACTTTTTTCATTAGCTGAGGGGTCAATAACCAAGGAGCATAGATTTAAGGTTAGAAGGCTAAGAAGGGAGTTGAGGAGAAATGTTTTCATCCAGAGGGTGGTTGGAGTCTGGAACTCACTGCCTGAAAGGATGGTTGAGTCAGAAACTCTTGTATCATTTAAGAAGTATTTATATATTCACTTGTGTTGCCATAGCCTCCAAAGCTATGGGTCAAGCGCTGGAAAATGGGATTAGTGTAGTCAGATCTTTGTTCACTGGTGCGGACACAATGGACCGGATGGCCTCCTTCTGTGCTGTAAATGTCTATGAGTGGCGAGAGGAAATTTACCATTGGAGAGCCGGTATATGTGGAAACCTTTGGGGAAGGACCAAAGTGGTTACCGGATGAATTACGTGCGGTGACTGGACTCTAACTTATCAACTGGAGATGGAAGGCTGGATCATCCATAAACATGCGTACCATTTAAGGAAGAGGGAGACAAATCACCAAGGTTTGGTCCCCCAGTGATCATGACCGGGTTGCATTTCCTGTTGAGGATGCTCAACTCAGGACTGACACGTCTGATGTTCCTGTAAGAGTTGAGGGTACAGAACTGCAAATGCCCACCAAAGCACCTGATGTTCAGGTAACTCTGGAAAAGGAGGTTCCTGACAAAGAATCTGAAGTTGTGGAGCTGTGACAATCCACATGTCAGGAAACCACCTAAAAGACTGAACTTGTAAATTCCTTACCCAGTGTAAATATAATGTTGTCTTGCAAAATATGTACTTGTAAATATATATATACCGGAATTAAAGGGGGAGGAATGTAGTAATTATGGTTTTATTTAGTGTGTAATGTACCTTTAAGAATAATACTAGTTAGGCAAGATCACATGGTCTGCAGTAACCAATAGGAGAATAGTGCGGGCTACCTCAGGAGTCAGTGTAGAGATAGATTTGGAGTTCATAGGACACATGTAGTTGCTGCTGAGTACATTGAAAATAAACAAAGTTTCCACCCAAGAAGTGGCTGCTGATCAACTCTATTATTAATAGCACAACTCGGCCATCCTACCACACCACCAATAGATAGACATCTATAATCTTGGCTCCAGGAGTAAAAAAGGTTTTGTTTAGATTGTAAAGCAAGCACCTAAGGGTATTCTGTAGGGTGCAAATTAGTTAATATCCAGAAAACACCCATTATATTCTTCAGTTACCTGATCTGTGAGATACAAAGTCCAAGGAAACAGCAGTCACCAATCTTCTTCACATCGGTCACTTCTTCATTATTGTGGATGGCAAATTCAGTGCTACATGATGGGGGGCTTACTTAGGTTTTGGGTGATAGCGTGAAAGGATCGGATGAGCCATTAATTATGCTTCTCTCACAATTTTAATTTCTATTGTAGTTCCTCCTCCAGGTACCATGCCCTAAGAAGGCATTGGCAACAATGGGCTTCCATTGGATTGATCTTTGATGATGCTTGGCTATTGCCCTCTGCAATACGGCTGACCAGAAAACTTTCCTGCTCTTACCACCTGCCATCAGGCATATTGGACAGATTTACAGGCTGGTAATCAACCTGTTTGGCCAGGTTACAAATGCACCTTCCGTGGCTATCAAGCCCTGAAGTGGGACTTGAACCCAGAGTTTCTCGTGCAGAGGCAGAGATACAACTACTGTACCACAAGACCTCCGTTCTTTTGTAGTTACTGGAAATAAAAATTTGGAGAAATGTATAAGGGGTAATTGATCTGATCGGCCAAAATTAAAATGATCCCACACTGTGCTACACAATCTTTAAAGTTTGCATCTTTCATGGCTTAGATCCCATCACAGGCAATTTTTTCTGTGACAGTTTCCATGCTGGTGAAATTGGGAAAGTGGAACATTTCAGTGTGCTTCTGTCAATGGCAATGTAATAACATTTAATAGGAGCTGCAGTAACTGGAGTGGAAGAGCTCCTCATCTATACTCTCCCAGGTAGAAAATGAGAGTCAAATTGCTCCGTAAGTACATATGTGATCTTGGTCACATGCTATTAAGCATCTGGAAGTTATTGGGCTCATTCCACAAATGCACAGTCAATGCTGAACTGAAAGAAAAGTATAACAATCACCTTCCATCAGTTTGGGTGGGCAGAGCACAATCCACTCATCAGTTTTAGATTACAATCAGCAGAATTTTCTAATGGTGCAGTAAGCTATTAATCTGCAGATTTAGGTTAGCATAGTATATTTATTAACCTATATATTAGCAATTACTTTAAATATATATTGTGGAACTGAAGGGTTGCAGTACTGGGGAATGGAACAAACACCAGGCACTCTTCTGAGTGAATGGGGTTGGAGGGGTGTAGGGTGCAGATGTTGGGGGGAGAGCAGGGGTGATGAGTGAACGGGACTTGATGTGAGTCAGGACACAGACATCAGAGATATACTTGAGTGCAAGCTTACAAAGTATGTAAGTTGGCGGCGGGTGGGGTTGGGTGTGTGTAGTCAAGTCTAGGGGAGGCAGTGGCACTATGGTATTGTTACTGGACTAATATTCCAGAAACTGAGGGTAATGCTCCAGGGACCTGGGTTCAAATCCCACCATAGCAGATAGTGAAATTGGAATTCAATAAAAAATCTGGAATTAAAAGTCATAAAAACCCATCTGCTTCACTAATGCCCTGTATGGAAGGAAATCTGCTGTCCTTATCTGGCCTACATGTGACATCTGAACAAGGGCAATTAGGGATCGGTAATAAATGCTGCCCTAGCTGATGCCCATATCCCATGAATGAATTAGAAAAAGGCATGTATGAGCTGAGTCAGGGGTAGAGGTAGGTCAGGTTATGCAGATAGAGGTATGTGGTCTTGTTGACTGAGATGATATTTGGTTGGAAGCCAAGGTTGCAATCTATCTAACTAACATGTAGTTGATAATCCATAGCATGGACTCCTTATCTCTTTACATGTGAATTGTGTGAAGGCATGATAGACAGAGGGAGAGAGAGAAAGAGAAATCCTACTATATTGGAGAGCAAGATTGTAAATAAAAATTTGTTAATTACAAAATGGGAACTGGGCATCTTTTCCAGAAACAGGAATATATCAGCAGAGATATCTATGCCTCTAACAGGTCTATCCTGGGGATAAAGCAGTAACTAACCTGGGCCATCACCAGCAGTAATCTCACCATCAATGACACTGGCTGCTCCCTAAACCTCGGATATGAATCCAAAATTTGGAGATAGGAACTGTTTTTCACTCATTCACCAAGTCAAGAAAATCAGAAACTTCAGGCTAAATTTTACCTCGGGATTTCGAAGTTGTGCAGAAAAGCGGGTCCTAAGCCTGCAATTGCTGGCAGCAGGACCGGCTCGACAATTTTATCACAGACACCATCCTAATTGGCCACCTGAGGCCTAGCCATTCCAATCAGAGGGCAACAGCTGTGAAGTCTCAGCTGCTCCGCCAGGAGAAGTGGATGCTGCTGAGGCAGGTTGACAAACTTAAGGGTACCTGAAAAAGGAGGCAACCTCAGACAGTAAGTAAGTAAAAATTAAAACTTACGGGGGCTGAGGGCAGTAGGCCCACAGAATAGAGGGGAAGCCCCTGGGGGGTGGGGGTTTTATTGGGGCCCAGGGGATAGGGAAGGCTGCTTTTAATTCCCCTGACCCCTCTTTGAGCCTGAACTCAGGCCAGGATAGGGAGCTGTCTTGATGTGGCTCTCTCTTATTTTACTAATTCTCCCACCTCAATTTCCACACCTAGGCCCTGGTAAAATTCAGTCCATTGGAACAAGTTTAGACCACTCAGCCACTCGAGGGTACAAAAGTCCAGTGTTGCCCAGAAGTAAAAAACAGTAAAAACTTGGAATTTAGCACGCTGGTCCGAACGGGTCTTGTATACCTTAAAATGGAAGACCAGTAGGAACTGGGAATTTAGAATACTGGTCCGAACTATTTTTTCCTTCTGGATGGAGGGAGGCAGAATTATTGGACACTTATAGGGCTGGAGGAGGCTACAGAAATAGGAAAGGGGAAAGCTTTAGATGCATTGGAAATCAAGGGTGAGAATGTTAAATTGAAAGCATTGGTGAACTGGGAGCCAATATAAGACAGTGCGTATAGGGGTGATAGGTGAATGGCACTTTGTGTGTGTTAGGATCTGGGCAGCAAAATTACCCACTGCTCAAATGTCAAATTCCCATTTCCCAAAGCAACCATAATATGAAACTTGTGATTATGCCAAACTACCTGCAGTTTAGTGGTTTGAACCACTGTGCTGGCAGCTCATTTTGGACGTCACAATCTCACAGTTGGTAGAGAGAAGAGGTTCCTATCCATCATCAGTCTGGGCTGGATTTGCACTCGGGTCCCAAAGCTGAAAGTATTGCTTAGTTCCTTTTTACTACCTATGTCAGCCTTCAAATGAACAGCTGTTCTAAACCCACACGGATCATGTACATAATCCCAGCGTTTTATCCACATTAACTTTTCACAAAATGCTAAATTCTGCCCATATTGACTCTAATTGAACCTGTTTTCAAGATCTGTGTTCGAGGTCAAAGGAACATCTGCTCCAGTTCATCTAAATCAGTTGGGAGCCGGTTTATCAAATTACAAAACATGAACCTTAGAGCAATCCATTATTTTATTGTAATGGTCAAATAACTCTCTTCTGGACAGACAGTACCATTCCTGGAATTACAAGGAGTAATGTTAACATAACTCCCAGGGTGGGAAGCCCATGGGATCAGTTGGATTGCCAGTTTTACACTCTGTCCAATGAATGCAATGGACAGTAAGATTGAGAGGTGAGTGCTGCATCAATCCCATAGTTTTGGATTGTGCAGGTTAGATTAAAATTGTTCCCATATGGCGCAGAAGGAGGCTATTTGGCTCATTGTCCCTGTGCTGCCATTTTGAAAGAGCTATCCATTGGTCTAACTCCCCCAACTTTCAGTGCATTCCAGATCACTCTTTAGTAAATTTCAGCTGCAATTCCCTCATCTCCCAATATACATTAACCTGGCTGTGTTTTAACCTTAATCTGAATATTTCACATTCCTCCAGTCCTTGGATCATCCACTCTTTGTACAACAAACAGGATGGCCCTGAACCTGAGGGGATTTTCTAACTGTGTTCCACTGTAATTCCAATGGAGACCTCAGGGAAATAGCAGAGCTTCAGGCCCTATGGGATCTAAATTGGATAGTCCCTGAAATCGGCATTATGATGCCGGTTACCCAATGTCAGTTCAAACTGATGCAGGTGACATCAGTTCCAGTGCAGGACTCGTTGCTGGGTGGCTGTATGCCTCAGTATGGGGACCAGGTTTGTGCAAGGCTAGCCTGCAGCACTTAAAGCCAGACTGTAACTCAAAAAGGCTATAGCTGCAGCTGAAACTGCAAGATTTGGAGGAAGGAGTGGGAATGGTGTAACAGCTCAGACAGAGTCAGGTTTACTGGAGTTGGTGGTGCAGGAGCTGAATAAGAAGAAAGAGGTTCTCTTCCCTCAGCTGGCCAGGAGGCCCTCAAGACAAGTGCTCAGAGGGCAGTGGGAGGTATCTGTGAGGTCAATGTCAGCAATATGGCTCTGAGCACCTGAATGCAGTGCACCCTCACATGAGCTGTGTGCGTATCCTTACATGCCAAATCGTACCAAATGCACCATTTGTCTTGCACACTGCTCCAATCACCACACCCCCATCACTCACCTACTAACAATCTCCATTGACCATGATCCAAACCTCACACTCACATGCTTCACCTCACCTTCACACACTTGCCACTGTTGAAAGCTGCACACTCACATGTCACAGCTTGCACACACTGCTAGCTATTCAACTACAGCAGGTACATCACCCAGCACACTGCAATACTCTCAGTGACACGTCTCCCTCTCTTTTGCAGGACAAGCTGGCCATAATAAGCAGCAGCAGCAGACCAGCAGGGGCAGACATGCCTGCATGTGTTGATTCCCGTGGAGAGGAAGGTGCTGGGCATATTTGGAGAGGTGTCTCTGGCCATGGTTTACCTTCTCAAATCCCACCTCACCCTCATCGGACTGTAATGATGATCAAGCTGCAGATGCTGTAACCATACACCTTTCCCCACCCACTGTCCCTCACCCAAAACCCCTCCTTGTGTATTTGTGCTTTCAGATATCCAGCCTGTGGTACCTGAAGCTGAGGCCGAGATGGAGAACAGACTGAGGAAGAACCACTGTCACTTGACCTGACACCTGCAGCCACCAGCTATGATACTGGCATTGCCCATACTTTAGACAGTATGAGACAGAATCAGCTCATGGCGAGTCACTGGGAACCAGTGGGCTGCAGCTAGGTCAAGCAGAAAGGTTAGCTTGAGTGCCAGCTGTCCGGAGGGTGAGATTGTACATGGGTTCTGCTGCAGAAGATGTAGATGAGGACTTTGATGGGGCAAAATAAAGGAAAAGGTTGAGTCATGTACACAGAGATGCTTGGGTGTATTGACAGCATACCAGAGAGCCTGAGGGCACTGTCAAGGAGTTTGAGGGAATCCAGTTCCAATTGGTAAAGGGCTTCCCGCAGAGCCTGAAACCCATCATTTCCAGCATGGGAATGATGACCAATTCCATGAGAACACTCGAAGGCCGAACATGATACAGCAACTGCTGGCCGATATCTCAGCTTCCATTGCAGCACAAGCAGCAGTCACAAAATGACAAAGTACTGCAGTGGAAGGTCATGCAAGGTCCACTTGTTGCCATTCAATCCCACCTTGGTGCCATGCAGGCTCAGAAAGCTGCCAACATGGCTGCAGATCCTAGAGCTCAAAGAACTCCCTCAGCAGTCCAGCAACCTGTGCTTCAAATTACTAGAACTGCTGAGGTGCCCCCCACCTCAGAGGAGTGGCAGTGGCTCTGTGAAGCATGAACCTTCTGGCATCTCTCAGGATGACAGCCTTGTGCTCCAACCACTGCCACTCCAGCCCTGCCCTTGCTTTTGCCTGTCAGCCAGCCAGCCTAGGCTGTCGCTGCCTATGCCGAGGTGGTGCAGTTCACAGCCAGGCCCTCAATGCCCAGAGCTGATCCAGGGAACAAGGCCATCTGCTTTCTCACCCCAGTGGAAGCCACCAACCTCCCACCAGCCATGCTGTAGCCACTGTGGAGCACTGCAGCAGAACACGGAGTCAGGTAAAGACAGGAGAGACACTAAGGGGATGCATAAGGATGATTGGTTGAGCATGTTATGAAGTATTAGATCGATTGTTGGATAAAGTTGGTTTGGAATGGTTGTTTTGTGGTGTCTTTTATTTCAGAATTTTGGCAAAGATGACACTGCGATGTCAATATAGAGGGATGGTAGGTGGGGAAGTGTTGAACTACAGAAATCTGGGTTTCCATTCAGGGGAACTGGAGTCTGATGATGCGCTCATAGACAGCCCATCCGGACTGCGCATTTGCAAGATGCTTCCTCACTTCTTCCTCCTGCTCCACATCCTCATCCTCCTACTCCTGAGGTGCTCGATAAAAACCCAGGGTTGCAATGATGCCCAGTCTGTTGAAGGTGCAACAGTTCACCATAAATCAGAACACCCTCTCTGGCAGGTACTGGTGCACTCCTCCTGAGCAGTACAGGCAGTGGGGCTGTAGTTTCAGTGCCCTGATGAGCTGCTCAATGATGTTCCCTGTGGCCACATGGATCTCATTGTATCAGCACTGCTCAGGTATGGTGCAGTTGTGGAGGGGAGTCATCAGCCAGTAGAGTGATAACCCTTGTCACTGAACAGCTGCCCTCAGGTTTGATGTGGTGCCTGTAAAATTGCTGGAACAGTGAACTGGTGCAGGATGAAAGCATCATGACTGCTGCTAGGATAGTGGGCATTCACCGGCATGATGTACTGGGTCTGGATGCACACCAGCTGCATACAGAGTGAGTGGTACCAATTGCATTTGCAGTATATCTCAGCATTGAGATGTCCCACCTGTTGCAGTCTATGACTCCCTGCCCTCTATCATGGCAAAACCAAGTGCCCACTCCTCCTGTTTCTCTCTGTTTAGAAAGAAGCCAATGAAGTTCCCTATCCTGGTGTACAGGCCTTCTGTGTACCTCCTGAATGCAGTGATAGATGAGAAACTGCGTCACTTATTCCAGCCTGGAAGAATTTGCTGCCAAAATATCAAGGCTATGGTCAGCTTGACAGCCACTGGCAGTGCCATTCTCGGACTGCTTTGAGGCTGAAGGTCTGGTTCGAGGAGGTGGCACTGCCTTTGAACACCGCCTTGGTGAATCACAGCTGACGAACCCACTACTCCTAGCTTTGGTGCAGGTAGAAGTGCTCCCTGAGGCCCCAATTTGGGTAAAGCCTCCTGCTGAGAACTGCCTCCTTTTCCCCCTGTGAACAGCTTTCCTTTGTTGCTATACCATCATCCTTTTTATTGGCCCTGTAGCTGACTGACAAAAAAGAAACCCAAGGGTCTTTTATAAACTCATAAATAGGGCTGCTCTTTTCGTTATATATTATTGACCTGGTCTGGGAATACATGGCATATTGTTAAGATTTACAGGTTACATAAAATTTGGAAACATAGAGAGGAATTTTACACGGGGTGGCATTAAATGTCCATTAACTTTGGCGGGACCCAAAAGTCCCGCCACCAGGAGGGTCATAAAATTCTGCCCATAGTAATCACTGAGCAGGATAGCCACAGACTTCAGGAGGACATAGAAACACTGGTGAAATAGGCAGACACATGGCAGATGAAATGTAACACAAAGAAATGTGAAGTGAAGGAGAGGAAATATGAACTAAATTCGAAACAAGGATTCCTCTCCATGATGGTTGGTAGGGCTATCTGACTGTATCAGTCCCATTTCCCGAAGTTCTGCCCTCACTCCTTCCTCTCCCTCCCAGAACCATGATAGGGTTCCCCTTGTCCTCATCTTCCACCTCACCAAAGTCCATATTCAGTAGATCATCCTCTCCACTTCCAGTATGATGCCACCACCAAACACATCATCCCCTCTCTTCTATTTCAGCATTCCAAAGGGAGCATTCCCACTACACATCTTGGTCCCCTCCTCTTTTGCTCCATCCTTTCCCTATCCTACAACACCTTCCCATGAAAATGCAGGAGCTACTTTCTTGACTGGTTCCTTTTGCTTACATCATCAGTACTTTTGTCATTTAATCACTCCTACTATCCAACTTATCACATACCTTCCCTTTTGCTCTTTCCTCTACTATCCCTTTAATTGCTTCTGTACCTGACCTTTTGTCTCCTTCCTTCCCGCCATCCAGGAGCCCAAATATTGTTCCAGGTGAAGCAGCAATTTACTTGTACGTCTTTCAGTTTAGTCTACTATATTCACTGCTCACAAAGCATTCTCCTCTACAGTGGGGAGACAAAATGCGGATTGGATGACTGCTTTGCTCTGTCCACATGCATGACCCTGAGTTTCCAATTATTTGCAATTTTAATTCACTGCCCTAGTCCCATTCTGACCCCTCTGTCCTGAGTCTCAAATACTCTTTGAATGAAGGTCAATGGGATGTCAAGGAACATCTTCTGATTAGGCACTTTACTCAACACCAATTTTAACAATTTCAGATCAGGACGTCTGCTCCCATTTCTTTCTGAAAGCAGGAGCTGGTGATGGTTCTGCCATTTCCATTTACACCTCACTAGGCCTGTCTTTTGTTTCTTTACTAACCTACCCCTCCCCGTTTATCGTATAACCTCTCTATTTGCTTCAAAGTTGGTACATTTCTAACCTCAGCTGATGAACCAGTACTCCTCCATGTTGAACAATTGAAAGGAGACCGAGGGTGGCAAGGGCACCAAACGTACTCTGGGTTTGGGTCTTAATTATTTATCACCAAGAGTGGCTCAGTAGTACCACTACTGGAGCACGCCCAGTGCAGTCTGATTGATGTGAAGAGCTCACCACATAGGAAAAACTTGCACCTTTCCATTTATTTGCACAGCATCTCAGTGCACCAAAACAACAGGCTGCCTGCAAACAAACTTTTTCTTGATTTTATTATGTTTCTCAACTAAGAAATAATAGTCTAAAATATATATCAGTTTGGACTTGATCCACTGTCTTCTTTCAGGTGCCTGCATGTGTCTTCTTTAATAGGAATATGTAACCAGTGCGCCCACCATTCTCTCACCTCCGAGGATATTCACCCATTATGTATTCTGGATAATCTAGGGCATTATACTTTTCTATCACCCCTACAACCAGCTCAAAGGTGTCTGCCTTCCCTCACTGAAGTATTCTGCCAGGAGATATGTCTAATCAGTCACTTAGAGTGGGACTAATGACTAAAGCTTCCTTATCCATTCAATAAGCAGACCTTTCAAAATAAGCGACAAAGCAATCAAGATAAGGCCAAGTGATGATAAAAGCACTATTATGTAATTTTATATTTTGGCCTTTCAAGCTCTTGATTATAATTTCTCTTCCCTCAATATAAGCCAATGTGATGCTGTGATATCCTGTGCATTAAAAAACGCCTAAAATCTAATAAAAACAATTTGTACAATGTAAAATTCAAACCCTGAGAATACTGCCTGCAGGCAGTAACTTGGTGGAATTTATTTAGACAGTAAAAATTATTAAATGAATAATCTGGGCAAAATGAATGTCCTGAACAGGAATGTACAGCCAGAAAAAATCCACTTACAACAAATTCAAGCACTGGAGATAGCAAATTTTCTATTTTTCATTTCCAACATCAAACAGAGCCACTTAAAGAGCAATGACTGTAAACTAGGCCGGCAGTGCAACAGCAGCCAGATCAACACTGACATCAGGCTCTGTTCATCTAAGCACTTAGGCAATGATGTCAGGTTGTTTAACAAGGCTTGACAGGTGTGGAGACATCTGCTGCAATATTTGGCATTTTTTGGGAACATCAAATGATTGCGATACTGCAAACTGACCCTGCTTTTCTGGCCTGGTGCAGGCATTACATCCAACAGACTGGGAAACAAGGAATAGCTGCAAGGCAAGCATATCTCTGATTGTCTACCTATCGTCTGATCTATCTACCCATCTTTTCAATTTGTCTGTCTATCTGCCTCTCTGTCTAGCAATCTGTCTTTTTCTTTTGAATTGTTTCTCCCCATATATCTGTTCCAATACAGCTTTCAAACCACTTAAACATATTTTTATATTTATTTGTCTGTAGCATTGATCTACCTGACTACACCTTGGCTTAAATGCTCCATTAGACGAGTAGGGGTAGAAATTGGTATGCATTATGCTCAATTTTTGGGATAAAATGGGTGCAAAGCACACCAATTAAGCCATGGGATGGAATACATCTAATCTGTACATGCCTTGGTCACATTACTAAATTTGTGGGGGCCTATTTTTAGGTGTCCTGGGCGTTAGGCCCCTCAAATGTATAAATCCTGTTGAAGGACCCCCTTCTAGATATGCGTTGCCAATGAGCTCGGTAGGTATCAAGCCTGGCCTGAGTAGGGTTCTTCAGTGGTACTGTAGAGCAAAGGGTTAACATCAGAAGCATACATGATGTTGATGTAATAATGATGGCAGATCACATGGCTGAGAAATATGAGAGCTATAGAATGGGGAGAAGCTCCAACATTGATGTCCAAATGTGTAAATATTTGCTGTAAATAAAGAGAATTGATTTTGAGAAACTACAGACTCAAGCAGCATACTTTAGGGGGATAAACAATTCCCAAAAAACCTAGCTAGACCCTGACCAAACAACAAAACAGGTACTACTAAAGGAAGGCAGATTTTAAAAATAAAAATAAATCTTTGGAGATGGAGAAGCTGGAGAGTTTGCCCAACTCCACAGCAAGGCGAGTGCCACTGCTGGTGAGGCAGGCAGCTGCATATTGATATCTTCACACGGGTGAGTTGTGTGTGGAAGTGTGACCAGTGCTGGAATCCTGTGCTGAATATGCTAATAAATCCCAAGGATTGACTTTCATTGGTTCTCGGGTCTGTCTGTTCGAGCACATGCTAGTTGTGCATTAGGGGAAGATGGTGGCATAGTGGGAATGTCACTGGGCTTGTAATCCAGAGGCTCAGGCTAATGCTGTGGGGACATGGGTTCAAAGTCCATCATTAAATTCGATTAATATATCGGGAACTGAAAGCTAGTCTCACTAATGGTAACCATGACAACTATATTCAATTGTTGCAAAAACCTATCTGGTTCACTAATGCCCTTTAGGGAAGGAAATCTACCATCCTTACCTGGTTTGGCCTACATGTAACTTCAGACCCACAGCAATGTGGTTGACTCTTAACTGCCCTCTGAAATAGTCCAGCAATTAGAGATGGGTAACAAATGCCAGTGATACCACATCTCATGAAAGAATAAAGAAAAATAAATCCAACACAATGCTTTGATTCAGGCAGTCAAACAACGGGTAGTGGGTGCACTTCCTTTCGTTGCATTTTTATTGTATCAGAAGTGGCTCAGCTGGTAGTACTCTCTCCTCTGAGTCACAAGGTTGTGGGTAAAAGTCCCACCCCAGGACTTGAACCCAAAAGTTCAGACTGAAACTTCAGTGCAGTATTGAGGGAGTGCTGCACCATTGGAGGTGCTGTCTTTCAGGTGAAATGTTAAATGTTAAATGTCCGGCCCCTCAGGTGGATGTCAAAGATTCTATGGCACTTGCGAAGAAGACCAGGGAGTTATCCCTGGTCTCCTTCGGAAGTGTTATCGAAAGAGTTATCCTGGTCTCCTGGTCAATATTTATCCCTCAGTCAACATCCCAAAGACAGATTGTCTGGCTGTTACCACATTGCAGTTTGTGGGAGTTTACTGTGTGTAAATTGGCTGCCTCTTTTCCTACACTATAACAGTGACTACACTGAAAAAAACTTGTTGACTGTGAAATGTTTTGAGACATCTGGTGGTTGTGGCTATATAAATATAAGTTTTTATTTATTCTTTGTGCAACCTTTTTCCTTGTGAGGAGGTAATCTAGTGATGAAGGAATCTGAGCAGCAACTACAGTTCTCTACACCTAAATATCTGCACCCATTCTATGATTATAATGTTCACAGGAACAAGCTCTACAAGCCCATTTCCTTCAAAACTAACAGACCCCCCCACCATGTGAAAGGCAATGTGAGTCCACACTCTGGTCTTGAGCTAACATGATACATTATTGCTTCCAGAGGCTTATCTGTGAATAGGTCAATTGTCCTGTCACTCAGATGATGGGCTATTAGGGGTAAGGAGATGTGTCATGCCTTTTTCATTTTTACAGTTGTGGCATGGGGAAAAGTGGGAACACTTACCTTGGCCAACCTTGTCAGGTCATTGAACCTCTTTCTGCACCAAATGGCAGTTTGTGGAAGTTGTATTCATTGCTCTTGGGCCTCCCTTCATGAAGTCTGAACTGCTATCTTATTGGGATTCATGTTCACAGAAGTCTTTCTCTTATTTCTTCAAGCAGGACATCAGCTGATCCAGCAGGAAATTTGGGAGCTATTCCTACTGCTGGATCCTTGAGATCACTCATAGGAAACATTTTTGCACCATGCTCCCTATTGAAAATAAATTGTATGCTTTTAATGATATATCGTGTTCTAAACACTGCAACACAGTGAATGCCCCTCCCTTCTAATGACGATAAAGCAATGAGTACCAGTATAAAATTTTCCAGCACGCCCAATAAAATATTAGCCGGCTGCCAAGGGGCTCATGTGGGTGGGCAAAGGTTGTGTCCTATCGTTAACCCACTCTTCAAAGAAAAATCAATTTTTTACCCTCAAATGCCTGTTGCCACCTGGGAGATATACATACACATGTTGCCCTTCACCTGATGCACTTTCAGGAAAAATAATTGCTTCTGAAAGACAGAAGACTGAGGCTACATTCCTGAAATCAAAGCCCATACCCCTTAGGTGGAACATACCAAGAAGCTACTCGGGAGACACTCTGCATTATGAAGGGATGGGAAATGGTGAGGCTGGTGGACAGCTAAGTTGGTGATATCTTGACATGCATGTTAATAAAAAACTCCAAGTTCACTGAAAAATCAATTTTTGACAATCTCCTCACACTCTCTGGGTATTCTAAGCATTTTCCTTGTTGTATCCATGTAATTAATTTATTTGCTAGAAAATTGAATTTATTTTAGCCTGCACGTAATGATTTGTCATTCTCTTGTGTGATATATTGTTGTTAAGGGGTAACTGTTAGTCCAAAGGCATGTTGTTTTTCTCACAGCACAGAGAGCAGGTTTTGAATTATAAGTGTCTAGTCTGTTTATGGTAACCTCCTTTCTCCCAAGAGCACAATTAAAGGTGGTGGGATCAATACCAAATTGTTACACTCTGGATACTAAAAATTTTTCTAATAATTTATTTTTTTAACAGAATCAAATCCTCTGCTAAAAGGGATCCTGAACAATTGTATTACTGTAATAATATTCCCGTGCATACCTAAATAAACCCAACATTTATTTCAAATCAATAACCATTTTCAGTGTCATGTACTTCTTATGGTGTCTGGACCTAGGTATTAACAAGGATAGGTTATGTAAATTGAGTTTTGGATGGGCAAAGTCCTGGTTTCCCCACATTTTGTGGCAACTTAACTCCACATTGTGTGTCTTTTGGCCCTGACAGGTCCCCCACTTGGCAGTTAGACTGATGGACAGGCTTGGCTGTAACTCAGGGAGGGTGCCATCCAGAGCAGCCTACAGGACTATGTAGGTCTGATTTTGACCGCAGGATAGGTTTTGATCCATGACCTTAAGGGCAGGGCTGGAGAGAGAAATCAGGGTGCCTTTGCTCGCATCTGGTTACAAATATCGTCCAATTTACTTGCAGCATATGTCATTAATATTAAGAGCAGCAACAGTGTTAGTTTGTGTGCACCCTATAGGTGATCCCACCACGGCTATTAAACAAACCAGAAAGTACAAATTTTACTTATCAGCATCATGCAATATTGTTAATTCGACAAGAAAACATCCTATTAGTTACTTATAACACTGTGCAGGTGACAACACTGATTTCAGTGATTGCATCAGCCCTCATTCACATGTTCTGCTCATTGCACCATATAAACATGCTGACAGTAAATTCATAGTTGGAAGAAAAATTCAATACTTGCAACCCAGATAAATGGCACAAGATCTTTTCCATTCTGTAGAAGAATTAGAAGACTTTCTTCTGCCTGAGTGCATGTTATTAATATAATTATATAATCAATGTAATTATTGCACAGAAGGGGTGTAATTGGATTTTGTTTTATCAGTAATCTCACAGTGTAAAAATATCAAATGACTCTTTAGCAACAAAGTGGAATGATTGAACAACATAGGTCTTCACTGTCAGTAAGAAGCTTTGGAGTCCTCAGGTGTCTCTGTGCAACCCAACTTTTAAGAGACAAGAGGAAAAAGACTGAATGGTTCACAATTGTATCTGTATTTTCTTGATCAGCAAGTCTGAAGATTCTGCTGATTGCTGCTTCTCACTACAATACATTTTCAATATCTACTATGTAACACAACTTTATCACAATATGTCATTCCTCAAAAAACTCATAAAAAACACCAAGATAAAGTGGGATAATAAGTAAGTAGACAACAGGTCAAGACTGAAGTCAATGGAAAAGACTCTTGAGAATCATATGCAGTGTAAAATAGGTTACTGATTCATTATGAGCCCATTACACACTCCTGTCCAGGTAATTTCATCCCACAAAGCCCGCTCACAGTAAACTTCCATTAGCAACAAAATAAACAGAGCTCCAGCCATGATACCACCCTCTGTTTGCAATATCATTTTGGATAACCAAGGCCATCTAACCCAGCTCATCTCATCCATCAGAATGACATACAAACATACATATTAGGAGCAAGAGTAGGCCATTTGGCCCCTTGAGCCTGGTCTGCCATTTGGTAACATTGTTTACATTATACCAGTGACCAAAACTCAAAAGTATTTAATTGCTGTAAAGTGATTTGACACATCATGGAAGGTGCTGTTTAAATATGTATTTTGGGGACTGCTCCCCTAAATTGTTTGATTTGATTTGTTGATTTGTTAATTTATCCTTTTGTTAATTGTTATACTCAATAGGGTACAGTTGGAGGTTTTGTCTTTCTTTCATTACATCTGCATGCAGTAGGCAGCGTGACTAGCAATGGTGAAGTTGGAGGCCCAATGCTAATTCTCTAAGGATAACTACTCAGAGAGCAATTACCTGATGTTAGGAAAGTGGCTACAAAGAAATCATTGCATTTCCAAAACAATTCAACTCTGTAGTTAATGCAACCTTGCATTCTGACTTCTTTGGCACTAACCCACAATGTACCATAAATGGTATCTGCTCCTGTTACTCTAATTACGCTATCCCCAGGATTTGTCAATCAGGATTGACCAGCAGCTGAGGAAAAATATAGACTGAGTTGTTGATCTAAATTTTTCAGAGAAGAATGATATATGGATACATAAATTCAGTAGGCCTTAACTCAACAACTAGATTACATCCCCTTTCCCCAGAAGTTGTCATCCAAGTTGTGTTGTGAAACTAAAACAGAAAAATGTAATTAATAATTAAGGAACTCCAACAGCAAAAAGAGACACCCCCACCCCAAGACACCACTGCCAACCAGTCCCAATCTCCCCCCATGCAACCCTACACTCCACATCACCCCCCCCAGCCCACATCACCCACCAACCTCCCCCCATGGCACCCCTGCCACCTACCTCCTCAGCACCCCGAACTCCCACCATGCCTCCAGTCCCCAACCACCCCACACCCCCCAACAACCCCACCCTCCACCCAACCCCTCCACCTACCCCTCCAACACCCCCAACCTCCACCCACCCCTCCAACAACCCCCAAACAACAACCCCTAACCACCCCTCCAACATTTCCCAGCCTCTCCCCAACCCTCCAATACACCCCAAACTCCAACCCTACCCCCACAACTGCCCCCAATCTCTTCCATGCACTCAAACTGCCCCCAACATCCCCCCAACCTCCAACAACCCCCAACCTCCTCCCATCCCTTCAACAGCCTCAGCATCCCCCCACCCATCCAACACCGCCAACCTTCCCTGACCATCTCCCCCCATCCCAAACCTCAGCCTCCAATTGAGCCAATAGAGATTTCCCTTACCACTTTTCAACCAAAAACTCTATCAGTTGCTGCTGCTGCTGACCTTCGGGCAGCATCATCGTTTTCAGGAGGGCTTTCCAAAAACAATTGGAATGACGAAGCTCCCCAAAGGTCAGAAGCAGCAGCACTAACTCAGTGAAACTGTCCTGAAAGCCCTGGTTTTTTAAAAGCTGAACTTTCATGCTCACAGTTCCAACTCTTTTTAAAAGTTGGTCGGTCAGATCTGCAGCTCTGCCCCTGGCTGCTCAGGCTGGGGTACAACAAGAAACTCCATCGACAGCATTGAGGTTGGGTTCCCCCTAACCCCAGGCCCTGGTGTTTGGCACTGTCTGCACACCCCGTCTCACAGGCCCTACCTGAAGGAAGGGTTTGATGAGAGGACATCTGATCCATGATCCCAAGTTGGATTTCTTTGGAAGGGGGGCAAGCTTGGACAACTGCGGTGGGGTTGGTGGGAGGGGGGGATGTGGAGGGAGTGAAGGGGAGCACTTCTGCTTCTTCTGACCCACAAGCAGTGCTGCAAAGACACTCCCTGAGACTGCCAGTTCTGCGTAGGCCGGGGAACCTGACTGTCCACTGTAAAACCAGCAAAAGGGGTTCCAATAAAGCTGCCAACCTCATTAGCATATTTAAAAGGCCAACCAAACTTCTGGGAGTGTGTCATGTGTGCTCACCCCTTCCCCTGCCTCGGTAAAAGCTGAAAGCCGGTGGGTTGAAGCCAGCTCCCCACACAGTTGGAATTTTTGTCCGTTTACCCACCAACCTGCACCCAATACCACATGTTCAGCCACGTTAAAATTCCCCTCATGGTGAGGAAAGAGGAGGTTGAGCTTTTAAAGAGCTGTGAGAAGTGGGCTCTGAGATACATGGAGAAAGTAAAGTGGATAGACAAGAAAAGTAATGAGAGGTTTTGGAAGTGATTCAAGAATACCGTTGTTTGACTGATGTCATCAGAAACCCCAAATGAGCTAAGAGGAACAAAATCTTGAGGATGGGGCAGGACCTAGTTCCACTCAGTTTCCACTCCACCCTGGAGGAGGACGTGGACAGTGAGTGGAGAGACAATTCTTGCACCTGATGCCCAATGCTGATTGCATACAAGAGTCTAGGAAATTAGCCAGCCCCACCTTCTCTGTCCTCAATGCAAAATACGCCTACTTGATTCAGCTGTATTTGGCTTACCAGGATATCATCCTAATGGCAGGTGGACCCAGACTGCTGATTTCCTAATGACATTTGATTGCACACAAGCCACTTTTATGCAAACAATCACATTTCCAGGGATTTGGATTGGAGTTGAGGCGGGGAAGACTAGACAGCTAGAGGTTCACTCTCAACCTCACTCCCCATCCCACTTCAAATAGTGTCGGAGTGGGAATCCAGGAATTTCAGGCCAAATATATTTATGTTTAATGGGTGGATGGGTGGGGGCTAGTGCAATTTTATAAACTACTCCTTTCACTGACAGTGTTGTTTTTTTTTAACTGAAAGTTTATGGTTGAATAACTTTGCACCTTGCATTATGAGTGGTGAGTAATTACTGTCAACTTGGGCCCTATTGATGTGTCATAGCCCTCCTGTTAATCACTTCCGCATGACTCAATGTTGCTCTCTTGGTGAAACATAAGGGGAAGAGTTTTACTTTCATCGGGCTGGTACGCACCCGACCTGATAGGGCATAAAATCGCGTATTCTCGCAATCTTTTGTCGGTGGGCACCCGCGAGAGCTAGCAGCACGTCCATCGGCAATTAAGAGGCCTATTAAGGCCCTTAAGCAGCTGATTAATTTGTATTTTTCACTGCACGCTCAACTGTTTGGTTGGTGGGTGAGTGAATAGGGCAGGCAGCCTTTGCATTTTTTACGAAGCCTCGTCCACGGGCGGGATGAGGTTCCCAACGGCAAATAAAAGTGCAGAAAAATTTTTTCAATTTAATTTCAAACACGTCCCTCTTCATGTGGCTGAGACACATGTGGGGCCATATTTATATCATCTTTCAAAGCTTTATTTTTGTTTCTCCAATTCTTTAGTTCCCTGAGGCAGCTCTGTGCACTCAGGGAGCTTTCAGCGCGCGGTCCCATGTGCACGCGCAGACCTCCGCGGTCACCCTCCTCTCACCCCCCACCCCAGTAGCGATGAGTGTTACAGTGCGCGTTTCATGCCAGCTGCGTTAATTGGCCAGCCAGCACGAGTTCGCAATTGGTGAAGGACCTTTTCCCAGCTGCTCCCGGGCCCACCCGCCCGCCATGCCTGCCAGGCGAGAGTAAAACCCTGCCCAAATCTAACTCCTCTTCAAGCTCTCAGTTAGACTTGAATGCTGATGACTCAATGCACACTGACAGTTAGCTTAGGAATATCTATTTTTTATAATGAACTGAATCATTTATTTAGACAAATTGGAACTTTCATTATAAGGCCACATGGGTGTAGGCTGCATGTATTGAAGAGCTCAGTAAGGTGGAGGGTTGAGTGACACATTACCCAATAATACGGCTACACAGTGAAGTTAATGTATTTCAGAAGTCAAGAACATTGAATCTGCTGAACAGAATAAGCCCAATGAGAAGATTATTCTCAAGTCCTGCTTGAGTTAATGTCTCCTGTGACTCCTGAATTTTGGTTTGACATCAAATTTAAAAGTAGATTTTTCCATTTTCTTTGATATCCAAACCATATCTAGCCCTGTGAAGATAGGGTTTTAGTTCTAGAGTTATAAAATTATTTATAAGTTTAATTTAGATGCAGCCATTCCATGGCCAACTCCTGTTATGCACGGGTGTTCAGGCCACTGTTACATTGATTGACAGCAGCAGCCCTTATTTCAATACGGATCGTGGCCTATTTTTAACCCAATTTCCTAAATCTGGGTAGACTAGCTGCCCACGCTCTGGATAAGATTCGCAGATCTTAACTCTAAACAGCAGTCCTTAAAGGATGCTTCTCAAAAAATAGGCCTCCAAACTTTGAGAAACGTTGTCTTTGTGGATTTGGAAGGAGAAGTACAACTCCTGGACCACTGGTGACTTACCCTCACCCTCATCTCTCCTCCCCAACCCAGCTGCCTCCTTCCCTCAGGAGATTTACTTGTGGGCCCTGCTTATCAAAATTTGCTAGGCCTCAACTGGTGAGCTGCATCAAGGTACCCAATTCATGCCTGCAGCTCACTATAATTATGATGCTGATACCTGAAGAACAATTTAGGACAGACCTCGGGCTTTTCTTTTGGCAGCTGATCACTTTGTGCCTCTGGAATTGCAACTAGTTTTGAATATTGTCCAATTTCTAGACTCCCTAGTCCTCCTTGATCCCTCAGATTAGTCACCCTACACCATTGATCCTTGGATGCTGAGCAATGTATAGCTATCTCTGACCCCCATAAACAATTGGTATTCTTTATCGGTGTAGGATTCTGAAACAGGGCTCCATTCATTTTCCCATGTTAACTTTACAGGAGTTCAGTATTGGATTCAAATGTGGACATTGTGTTATTTAGAAATGATTTGTTGTCTCTAGATGCCATAGCTAAGAAGAAATTCTACACATTTGAGGGGGGAGTTTAATTCCCCCCATGATGGGTGGGAGAAGGACAGCAAGGGTAAATCAGTAAAAATTTGAAACCTGACTCCAAACCAGCAGAAAGGTACCTATTTCCAGCTTAACTATGGTGTGTTTAGAGTTGGCCTCGTAACCCACTCTGGAGAGGCAAGCCAACGGTTATAATATTTAAATTAAGCTCTGTGGTTTATATTTTAGGAGCAATTTGTGTTTAGTGAATGTGGACTGTGAATCCCAGGGCTTTGGTAACCTGACATCTAAAGGGAGGCCAGATCCATCGGATAAATGCTTTTCCAGGACTGTTTATGGGCCAGGAACAGTAGGTATGCTTCCCTTAGCAGCCCCCAAACACATCTTCCACCACCATCTCTCCGTTGGTTGACCACATACCCCGTGATCTTCAGACCCCTCCTGTGATCTCTCCCTTCCCATGATCCAACCCTTCCCGTAACTTCTTCCTTCTCACAATCTCTCCCTCTAATGAGATTGCTCCATCCCTCCCTCCTCTCTGTAGAACTTCTGAGCCCCCTCACTATCACCAACCCCCGGTCTTCTCCGATTGCCAGGGACCGTCCCCGGTGGCCTTGTCCACAGACTTTCCTGCCTAGCTGTCTCAGTCTGTTGCCATCAGAAAATAAATTTTAAAAAATTCTAATGAGATGTTGCTATTAAAGTTGCTAGGATTATAAGAACCTCCATTTTCCCAGTATTTCCAGGGATCCCCCTTATCTCCCATAAACACAATGCCCCCACCACCAGTTGTCGCTTGTGAAATCTTGATGTGCCTAAATTGACTATTGGGTTTTCTTACATACCAAACATACAACTTCAAAGCAATTTATTGCGTGTAAAACATTTTCCACATGCGATAGGGGATAGGAAATTACTGTCTTTCTTACTATACACTTTCAATAAATATCATTGCTATATAATTATATATAATAATAGTTGATTTATCATAACCATGACTTTAAATACTTGGTGGTGCTTGAACAGAACAGATGCAGAAAGCATTCAACAACTATTGCCTCAGAAGCTTCTCCACTGAAGAAATGCATCTGATAATATCATCATGGCAAAAAAACGGGGAAGCAAAGAGGTTTTCCAGATAATTGGCATTGAGATGGGCTTTTTATGACATTTGTGTGGTTCATCACACATTTTAAATTATGAAGCTGGAGGAACGCAAATGGCTTCTTCATCGAAATTACAGGAACACTTAGCGTCAGATCTAAACACTTACCATCATTCAGCTGAATTCCATTTTAATCCTGGTTTTCAGGCCATCACCAGTAAGGAAACAGGGGGTCAATTTGTGATTGTAGTGTTCATTGGAACTGGTGGAAAATAAACCATCTTTGGTCATTGTGCCTTTGGCCATCGAGGCCATAAACTCTAGAATTCACTTCTTAAACTCCACCTCTCCACTTTTTTCTTTCTTTAAGATGCTCATTTAAACCTACCTATTTGAGACAAGGCTGAAGCATTTGCAGCCAACTTCAGCCAGAAGTGCCAAATGGATGATCCATTTTGGCCTCCTCCTGAAATCCCCAGCATCAAGGATGCCAGTCTTCAACCAATTCAATTCATTTCACCCCAAGTGATATCAAGAAATTACCAAAGGCACTGATATTGCAAAGGCTGTCGGCCCTGATAATAGTCCGGCGATAGTACTGAAGACTTGTGCTCCAGAACTTACCGCACCCCTAGCCAAGCTGTTCCAGTACAGATACAACACTGGCATCTACCTGGATATGTGGAAAATTGCTCAAGTATGTCCTGTCCACAAAAGACAGGACAAATCCAACCCAGCCAATTACAGCCCCAACAGTCTACTCTTGATCATCAGTAAAATGATGAAAGGTGTTGTCAAAGTGCTATCAAGTGGCACTTAGTCAGCAATAACCTGCTCACTGGCACTCAGTTTGGGTTCTGCCACAGCCACTCAGCTCCTGACCTCATTACAGCCTTTGTTCAAACATAGACAAAGAGCTGAAGAGGTGACTGCATTGATATCAAGGCAGCATTTGACCAAGTGTGGCATCAAGGAGCCCTAGCAAAACTGAATTCAATGGGAATCGGGGAAAACTTTACACTGGGTGGAATCATATTTAGCATAAAGGAAGATGGCAGCGGTCGTTGGAGATCAATCATCTCAGCTCCAGAACATCACTGCGGGAGTACTTCAGGGTGGTGTCCTCAGCCCAACCATCTTCAGCTGCTTCATCAATGACCTTCCTTCCAACATAAGGTCAGAAGTGAGGATGTTCGCTGATGATTGCACAATGTTCAGCACCATTCGCGACTCCTCAGATACTGAAGCAGTCCATGTCCAAATGCAGCAAGACCTGGACAATATCCAGGCTTGGGCTGACAAGTGGGAAGTAACATTCGCATTACACAAGTGTCAGGCAATGACCATCTTCAACAAGAGAGAATCCAGCCATTGCCCCTTGATGTTCAATGGCATTACCATCACTAAATCCCACACTCTCAACATCCTGGGGTTGCCATTTACCAGAAACTGAATTGGAATAGCCAGATAAATACTCTGGCTACAGGAGCAGGTCTGAGGCCAGGAATCCTGCAGTGAATAACTCACCTCCCGACTCTCCAAAGCCTATCCACCATCTACAAAGAACAAGTCGGGAGTGTTGTGGAATACTCCCTACTTGCCTGGATGCGTGCAGCTCCCACAACACTCAAGAAGCTCAACACTACCCAGGATAAACCAATCCGCTTGATTGGCACCCCATGCACCATCTTAAGCATTCACTCCCTCCTCCATCAAAGCACAGTGGCAGCAATGTGTACTATCTACAAGATGCACTGCAGCAACTCACCAAAGCTCATTCAACAGCACCTTCCAAATCCGCAACCTCTACCACCTGGATCGACAAGGGCAGCAGGTTCTTGGGAACACCACCTGCAAGTTTCCCTCCAAGCCACACAGTATCTGGACTTGGAACTATATTGCCATTCATTTAGTTGGTGAGAATTGACACACTGTCACAATAGTTGGTGGAGCTGTCAGTAGAAGTGCCTTTTCCACAGACCCACACATCATCCTGAACTTGAACTATACTGCAGTTCATTCACTGTCGCTGGGTCAAAATCTTGAACTCCCTTCCTAACTGCACTATGGGTGCACCTATATTACATGAACTGTAGCGGTTCAAGAAGGCAGCTCACCACCACCTTCTCAAGGGAAACCAGGGATGAGTAATAAATGCTGGCCTAGCCAGCGACACCCACATCCCATGAACCGAATAATTAAAAAACAGATTGTGTTTGTCTGTCTTAATGTCCCTTTTATTGGCTTTGGTGTTAATTATAAGATCAAAAGACCATAAGACATAGGAGCAGAAATTAGGCCATTCGGCCCATCGAGTCTGCTCCACCATTCAATCATGGCTGATAAGTTTCTCAACCCCATTCTCCCGCCCTCTCCTCGTACCTTTGATCCCCTTACCAATCAAGAACCTATCTATCTTGGTCTTAAATACACTCAATGACCTGGCCTCCACAGCCTTCTGTGGCAATGAATTCCATAGATTCACTTCTCTGTGGCTAAAGAAGTTTCTCCTCATCTCTGTTCCAAAAGGTCTTCCCTTTACTTTGAGGCTGTGCCCTCGGGTCCTAGTCTCTCCTACTAATGGAAACATCTTCCCCACGTCCATTCTATCCAGACCTTTCAGTATTCTGTAAGTTTCAATCAGGTCCTCCCTCATCCTTCTGAACTCCATTGAGTATAGACCCAGAGTCCTCAAACGTTCCTCATATGTTAAGCCTTTCATTCCTGGGATCGTTCTCGTGAACCTGCTCTGGACCCTCTCCAGGGCCAGCACATCCTTCCTGAGATACGGGGGCCAAAATTGCTCACAATATTCTAAATGTGTTCTGACCAGAGCCTTATAAAGCCTTAGCAACACATCCCTGCTTTTATACTCTAGTCCTCTCGAAATAAATGCCAACATAGCATTTGCCTTCCTAACTACCGACTCAACCTGCAAGTTAACTTTAAGAGAATCCTGGACTAGGACTCCCAAGTCCCTTTGCACTCCAGATTTCTGAATTCTCTCCCCATTTAGAAAATAGTCTATGCCTCTATTCTTCCTACCAAAGTTCATGACCTCACACTTCCCTACATTGTATTCCATCCGCCACTTCTTTGCCCATTCTCCTAACCTGTCCAAATCCTTCTGCAGCCTCCCCGCCTCCTCAATACTACCTGTCCTTCCACTTATCTTTGTATCACCTGCAAACTTAGCCAGGATGCCCTCAGTTCCTTCATCTAGATCATTAATGTATAAAGCGAAAAGTTGTGGCCCCAACACTGACCCCTGCAGAACTCCACTTGTCACCGGCCACCATCCTGAGAAGGACCCCCTTATCCCCACTCTCTGCCTCCTGCCAGACAGCCAATCTTCTATCCATGCTAGTACCTTGCCTCCATGGGCTCTTATCTTATTGAGCAGCCTCCTGTGCGGCACCTTGTCAAGGCCTTCTGTAAGTCCAAGTAGATAACATCCATTGGCTCTCCTTTGTCTAACCTACTCGTTACCTCCTCAAAGAATTCTAACAGATTTGTCAGGCATGACCTCCCCTTGATGAAACCATGCTGACTTTGCCCTATTTTATCATGCACTTCCAAGTATTCTGAAATCTCATCCTTAATAATGGACTCTAAAATCGTACCAACGACTGAGGTCAGGCTAATCGGCCTATAATTTCCCGTCTTTTGCCTCACTCCCTTCTTAAACAGGGGGGTTACATTAGCGATTTTCCAGTCCTCTGGGACCCTCCCTGACTCCAGTGATTCCTGAAAGATCACCACTAATGCCTCCACTATCTCTTCAGCTATCTCCTTCAGAACTCTAGGATATAATCCATCTGGTCCAGGTGATTTATCCACCTTCAGACCTTTCAGTTTTCCTAGCACCTTCTCCTTGGTAATGGCCACCATACTCACCTCTGACCCCCGCCTCTCTTGAACTTTGGGGATGTTACTCATGTCTTCCACCGTGAAGACTGACACAAAGTACCTATTCAGTTCCTCCGCCATTTCTTCGTTCCCCACCACTACTTCTCCAGCATCATTTTCCAGCGGCCCAATGTCCAATTTTGCCTCTCTCTTACCCTTTATATATCTAAAAAAACTCTTGCAATCTTCTTTTATATTATTGGCTAGTTTACCCTCATATTTAATCTTCTCCCTCCTTATTTCTTTTTTAATTGTCCTCTGTTGGTCTTTGTAGGCTTCTCAATCCCCTGGATTCCCACTGCTCTTCGCCACGTTGTATGCTTTCTCTTTAGCTTTTATGCTGTCCGTGACTTCTCTTGTCAGCCATGGTTGCCTCGTCCTCCCTTTAGTATGCTTCTTCTTCCTAGGGATGAATTTTTGCTGTGTCTCCTTAATTACTCCCAGAAACTCCTGCCATTGCCGTTCCACTGTCTTTCCTGCTAGGCTCATCTCCCAGTCAATTCTGGCCAGCTCCTCCGTCAGGCCTCTGTAGTTGCCTTTATTCAACTGTAATACCGTTACATCTGATTCCAGCTTTTTCTTCTCAAATTGCAGGGTAAATTCTATCATATTATGGTCACTTCCTCCTAGGGGTTCCTTCACCTTAAGCTTCCTTATCAAATCTGCCTCATTACACGTCACTAAATCTAGAATTGCCTGTTCCCTAGTGGGCTCCACCACAAGCTGCTCCAAAAAGCCATCTCGTAGACATTCCACAAATTCCTTTTCTTGGGATCCACTACAAACCTGATTTTCCCAGTTTACCTGCATATTGAAATCCCCCATGATCACTGTAACCTTGCCTTTCTTACACGCCTTTTCTATCTCCTGGTGTATCTTGTGCCCCACATCCTGACTACTGTTCGGAGGCCTGTACATAACTCCCATTATGGTTTTTTTTACCTTTGCGGTTCCTCAACTCTACCCACACAGATTCTACATCATCTGACTCTACGTCATTTCTTGCTATCGATTTCATTTCATTTCTTACTAACAAAGCAACCCCACCCCCTCTGCCAACCTGCCTATCTTTTCGATAGGATGTATATCCTTGGATATTTAGCTCCCAGTCCCCTTGCAGCCATGTCTCCGTGATGCCCACCACATCATACCTGCCAATTTCAATCTGCGCCACAAGCTCCAATTGAGTATGGTTACACAGCTATCAAACACCTTGGGATGTTTTACTATATTAAAAGGTTCTATAAAATTGCATATTGTTATTGCCAGTTGACCTGAGTTGATCAATCTCACATTAAAGAGACTTCTTCCCACCTTCTGCCATTCTGAAGAGCAGCCATCTAACCCTACTTTCTGTTTTCTGTGTTGCAGCCAGTTAGCTATCCATTCTGCTATTTGCATGCTCTATCCTTAGTCATTAGTCTATTCCATGGCATCTTATTGAAGGTTTTTTAGAAACCTAGATATATTCCGTCCATTATGTTGCCTTTGTCTACTCTTTTACTTTTTCAAAGAATTCAATAAGGTTGGTAAAGCAAGAAATTTCGTTTTGAAATACACGTTGAGTACACATTCATCTTTTGGATTCTAGATGCTTTTCTATTTTTTGCTTTAGGTGGGATTCCATTATTTTTCCTACCACCTATATTAAACTGACTGATCTCTCATTCCCTGGAAGTGCTTCAGCTTCCTTCTGACATATAAGTATGGTGTTAGCTATCCATCAAGACCCTGTCACCACACCTTTAATGAATTATTAAATATGTGTACTTGTGCCTCTGCTATCTTTTGCCTAGTTTTTTTAAATGTGCAGCTGCTATCCATCTGGTTCCTGTTTAAGCTTGATTCATTTATTTAATATTTCTTTTTTATTTTGAATGCAGTTATATCATTTCTAATCTCATCTACCAATGTCATGTCCACCTGATATTTTTGCCTGGTAAATACTTAAGCAAAATAATTATTTATGGCTTTGACCATTCCGCTATGGATGCCTGTGATTTTATACTGCCCATCCCTTCGTGACCCTAGTCCCATCCTGACATTCCTTTTTATTATTTATGTGCCTGTAAAATATTTTACTACTTATGATTTAAATTCATAATTCCTCATTGTCTTCCTCCTTGTTTTTCTTTACTTCCTGCAATCTCTCCATATTCAACTCTTGTCATGCTTTCATGAACTTAGTGTAGGCCCTTTTTCTTAACATCAATTTTTCTCTCAAGCCTTTGCTCATCCAGTGTATCTCAGTAGTATTTAATTGGTTCTTATTTTTAGTGGAAGATCTTTTTCCTAGACTCTGTTGGAGACCATTTTAAAAGTTTCCAATTGCTGTTCGATGTTATTGTTTTCAATGTTGTTGCCCAGGTTGTTGTTAGTTAAGAGGTTGAAGCAAAAGGGATAACAGGAACAGGGCAAGCACGTGGGATTAGGACCATGGCTCATGTTCAGGATGAACAACAGCTTGGCTCAATAACCCAGTGCACTGTATAAACCCGTGATCTTCCGTTAGACTGAATTTGGTTTTCTTTTGCTTTAATATATAGAAGACATGAGAAATATACACTAGCTGGCATTTAAAAATTGAATTGCTGAATTTATTCATAAGTATCAGAGCTTAGGCTCATTGAAGCGTGCATTCATTTAGTTGGTGAGAATTGACACGCTGTCACAACAGTTGGTGGAGCATTCAGTGGAAGTACATTTTGACAGGGACACAGTAATAAGAGGGGGCAGGGATCAGAAAGTGGTATCACAGGAATCAGTAGATAAAAGCAGCAAACATAATGCGGGGGGAAGCAACAATTGTGATGGGGAGAAGGTGCCCCATTTTTATTTATGATTCAACTGAGAAGTGTCAGTTAGACACACTATAGCAGCAGTCTCACAGAACGTATGCTACAATTAATATTAGAATAGTAACCTCAGTTCTCTTACGTACTTCATCTAAGTAATTATTCATTTAAATAGTCACACTCAGCTGACATTGCTTTTCGATGCCTATCTTACATTGATTTTCATTTTCTCCCTTTTGGGTATTGCCATCTAATGTTTGGCCCCTTTTTAGATCCCCTCTGATTTCCTTGTCCTCTAGCAACACCGTAGGTGAGCAGTTCAGACTAACCTCCAGCTGAGTGCCAACGCCTTGTCGTGTTCTCATCACTGATCATGAAAGAAACAAGATGGCTCCAATTTTCATCCATCCATCAGCTGCTCCAGTGAACGTCAGTTGGCACACAGTGCCCAATCCCAAAGTTCCTGGCCATGGCTGTATTTCTGCGTTCAGCTCATTACTATTGCATGGGCAAGTGGAAAATGGGACAATGGGCAGAACTTTTCTCTTGTTGGGTGGGCGTGTGCCCAACCCAAAAGGGAAAAAAAAATGCAAGATGATGTTGGGCGAGCATTCTGATGTCATCATGCACTCGTGCGATACTTAGGTTGGCAGGCATACGCGGGAGTTGGCAGTGCACCCTGCCGACAATTAAGAGGGCTTTGAAGCCCATTGATTAATTAATTGAATTGAATCTTTCCCTCCCTGTCCAACCTTATGGTTGGCGGGCGAATAGGACAAGCGGCCTTCGCATTCTTTGTGAAACCTCATCCGTGGGCAGGATGAGGTTTCGACCAGTGATTTAAAAAAACTTTTAAAACTCATTTTTAACATGTCCCTGCTCATGCGACAGAGTCACATGAGGGACATGTTTTCCTTATTTTCCATTCTTTATTTGTAATGTCAAAAATCTTCAGTTCCCTGAGGCAGCTCTGTGCCTTCAGGGACCTTTCACTGAGCGCACCTGTGCGCATGCACTGACTTCCACGCTCGCCCTCCTCCGCCGCCACCCCCCCCCCCACCCCACCCCACCCGCAGACAGCACTGAGCATTTCAGTGCGTGATTCACATTGGCTGGCTGTTAATTGGCCGGCCAGCGTGAAATTGCGTTGCGGTCGGGGCCCGATTGAGGGCAGCGGTCAGTTTTGTGGCCGTTCCCCGGCCCGCCCGCCGCACCTACCTGATGAGGTAAAAATCCTGCCCAATGCCTTGGATATGATGCTAGACAAGTTGTTGTCCTGCTGCTACGCTTTACAGAAATCAATCGCGATCTACATCACCAATCTGAATTGTTCCTCTATAAGATCCAAACAACTGCACTGTGGTTGGCAAGATACTTACGGCGAGCAACGCCTCTTCTGCAATTTTCTGGTATCCAGCATCTTCCGTTCCTCCAGACAACACATGCACAATAGATCCCGAAAGAAAGTCCCCATTGTATCGAAAAGAGCTAATCACAAATTACTCCACAAATTCCCTTGACCTCACATACTGAAGGCTAAAATCTAAGGTTAAGAAAATTCACCGAAGGATTTACTGCCATTTTTAAAAAATGCTAAAATTCAAACATATGTGGCTGTAGGCCATTAAACTTCCTTTTGCAGACACTGTTAGGTGACCTCTAAACCTCTCTTTACATGGGTACACCCAAGAACTAACTCACACTCATTAGGTGACATTTCAATGCCACTATGGTGGCTGGATAAAATGTTCCCAGCCCTGTCACAGAAATACACATTAGACTTTAATGGGATGGAAGTCAGGCGTAAAGGATCTTGACCCATTCTCCTCAGCTTAAAATCTCGGCTTTGATGACCACAAGACTCTACCTCTCTTTGCAGACAAAGCAAAACTTCTCCCCTTAATCAAGATGAGGACTGAGGACATGAAGTGATCTCCACCCACTGACCAGAAAAGAATGGAGTGACATTAGGTATCCTAATTAATCACAGGGCAGTGGGAGCCTTTCCGCACCCTTAGCTAATATGGTCATTTGTTGTGGGGTGGTTGGGGGGGGGGTGGGGGGTGGAGGGGTGGGTTGCAAAATAAACATGGCATGAAGACACAGTTATAAACTATATATATAAAACATTAATGTAAGCACAGCAACATCCACCTGCCTTTGGTTCTATATCCTTCTTTCTCCTTGGTTCGCAAAATTCTATTAATCTCAGATTTAAAATTACTAATTAAGCTAACATCTGCTGTTATTTTTTGCAAAAAAATGTTTCCAAAATTCTCTCCTGAGTGACCTAATTCTAATTTTAAGTTGTCCCCCCCAGATCCTAGACTCCCCCATCAGTGGCAAATGTTAAATTCTATCTATTTTATCGATTCCTTTCAAAACTGTAAAATCTCAATCAATTCACTCCTTGACCTTCCGTATTCCAATGATCACAAGCCTCATTTATGCAATTTTCCTCCGTAATTTAACACTTGGGGCCCTGGTAATATTATGATCAATCAGCACTGCATTCCTTCCAAAGTCAATATATCCTGAGGTGCGGTGTGCTGAATTATACACAGTACTCTAGATATGGTAGAGGAGGATAGGATCCAATCCATAAGAGCAGAAAAACCTAAGAGTTTATGAGTATGAGTTTGATTCAGTAAAAAGCTTAGAACGGAAGCGATGTGATGTGTAAGATGTTCTGCGTGAGGCTCACACTGACTGGGGGCTCCATTTGAGATCCATTACCAACCAGTCCTGGTACAACTCAGCATAGACCAAGCTGGAAAACAACATAACCCAGCAGCTGATGAGCGACATTACTGTGTTTCCCCATTGCCATTCTTCTTTATCATTATTAATAACATCATCAACAATAACAGCTTGCAGTCGTGCCATTTCCACCTTAGAACCATAGAACCATAGAACACTACAGCACAGAAAACAGGCCACTCGACCCTTCTAGTCTGTGCCGAAATATTATTCCGCTAATCCCATTGACCTGCACCCAGTCCATAACCCTCCAATCCTCTCCCATCCATGTAACTGTCCAATTTATTCTTAAAACTTAAGAGTGAGCCTGCATTTACCATGTCAGATGGCAGCTCATTCCACACTCTCACCACTCTCTGAGTGAAGAAGTTCCCCCTAATGTTCCCCCTAAACCTTTCCTCTTTCACCCTAAAACCATGTCCTCTTGTGTTTATCTCTCCTAATCTAAGTGGAAAGAGCCTACTCGCATTTACTCTGTCTATACCCCTCATAATTTTGTAAATTTCTATCAAATCTCCCCTCATCCTTCTACGCTCCAAGGAATAAAGTCCTAACCTGTTTAATCTTTCCCTGTAACTCAACTCCTTAAGACCCGGCAGCATCCAAGTAAATCTTCTTTGCACTCTTTCAATCTTACTGATATCCTTCCTGTAGTTAGGCGACCAGAACTGCACACAATACTCCAAAGTTGGCCTCACCAATGTCTTATACAACCTCACGATAACATCCCAATTCCTATACTCAATACTTTGAGTTATGAAGGCCAGTATGTCAAAAGCTTTCTTTACAACCTTGTCTACCTGTGACGCCAGTTTCAGGGAACTATGTATCTGAACTCCCAGATCCCTTTGTTCCTCTGTACTCCTCAGTGCCCTACCATTTACTGTGTATGTCGTACCTTGGTTTGTCCTTCCAAAATACAACACCTCACATTTTTCTGCATTAAATTCCATCTGCCAATTTCTGGCCCATTTTTCCAGTTGGTCCAGATCCCTCTGCAAGCTTTGAAAGCCTTCCTCGCTATCCACAATGCCTCCAATATTAGTGTCATCAGCAAACTTGCTGATCCAATTTACCACATTATCATTCAAATCATTGATATAGACAACAAACAACAATGGTCCCAGCACAGATCCCTGAGGCACACCGCTAGTCACAGACCTCCAGTCTGAGAAGCAATCACCCACTACTACTCTCTGTCTTCTCCCAATTTCACACACAACCAATTTCGAATCCAGTTTACAACACCTCCATGGATACCAAGTGTCTGAACCTTCTGAACTAACCTCATATGTGGGACCTTGTCAAAGGCCTTACTAAAGTCCATGTAGACAACATCCACAGCCTTTCCTTCATCTCTTTCTTGGTAACCCCCTTGAAAAGCTCTACAAGATTCGTTAAACACGACCTACCACACACAAAGCCATGCTGACTATCCTTAATCAGCCCTTGGCCAAATAATTGTATATCCGATCTCTCAGAACACCTTCCAATAATTTGCCTACTATTGACGTCAGGCTCACTGGCCTGTAATTACCTGGTTTATTTTTGGAGCCTTTTTTAAACAACGAAACAACGAGCTACCCTCCAATCCTCTGGCACCTCACCTGTGGCTAAGGACATTTTAAATATTTCTGCCAGGGCCCTTGCAATTTCTACACTAGTCTCCCTCAAGGTCCGAGGGAATATCATGTCAGGCCCGGGGGATTTATCTACCTTTATTCGCTGTAAGGCAGCAAGCACCTCCACCTCTTTAATCTCTATATGTTCCACGACACTACTGCTTGTTTCCCTTCCTTCCTTATACACTATGCCAGTTTCCTGAGTAAATACTGATGCAAAAAAACTGTTTAAGATCTCTCCCATCTCGTGAGGCTCCACACTTAGACGACCACTCTGATCTTCAAGGGGACCAACTGAACGCCTTACTATCCTTTTACTTTTAATATACTTGTAGAAATCCTTTGGGTTTACCTTCACATTATCTGCCAAAACAACCTCATGTCTTCTTTTTGCCTTCCTGATTTCCTTCTTTAGTATTTTCTTACATTTTCTATACTCTACAAGTACCTCATTTGCTCCATGTTGCCTATACCTGCTATACACCTCTCTCTTCTTCTTAACCAGATCGCCAATATCCCTTGAAAACCAAGGTTCCCTAAGGCCTGTTAACTTTGCCTTTAATCCTTACAGGAACATGCAAACTGCACACTCAAAATTTCACCTTTGAATGCCTTCCACTTACTGAACACATCCTTGCCAGAAAACAACTTATCCAAATCCACTCTTCCTAGATCCTTTCTCATTTCCACAAAATTGACCTTTCTCCAATTTAGAATCTCAACTCAAGTACCAGACATATCCTTATCCATAATTAGCTTAAAACTAATGACATTGTGGTCACTGGACCCAAAATGTCTGCCTACACATACTTCTGTCACCTGACCTGTCTGGTTCCCTAATAGGAGATCAAGTATTGCATCCTCTCTCACTGGTACCTCTATATACTGATTTAGAAAACTTTCCTGAACACATTTGAGAAACTCCAAGCCATCCAGCACTTCTACAGTATGGGAGTCCCAGTCAATATGTGGAAAATTAAAATCCCCTACTATCATAACTTTCTGTTTCTTACATCGGTCTGCTATCTCTTTACAGATTTGCTCCTCCAATTCTCTCTGACTATTGGGTGGTCTATAATACAACCCTATTAATGTGGTCACACCTTTCCCGTTCGTCAGCTCCACCCATATGGCCTCTGTAGACAAGCCCTCCGGGCTGTCCTGCTTATGCACAGCTGTGATATTTTCCCTGACTAGTATTGCCACTCCTCCCCCTTTCATCCCTCTCCTTCTATCGCGTCTGAAACAACGGAACCCCGGAACATTGAGCTGCCAGTCCTGCCCCTCCTGCAACCAAGTCTCACTGATAGCAATAATGTCGTAATCCCACATGCCAATCCACGCCCTAAGCTCATCTGCCTTTCTGACAATACTCCTTGCATTGAAATAGATGCACCTGAGAATATTTCTATCCCATACAAACCTTTGATTTCTGTCTATACATGCATTCCTCGCTTGACCTTTATCCTCCTCCACCTCACTATCTGCTCTAACACTCTGGTTCCCCTCCCCCTGCAAATCTAGTTTAAACGCCCTGGAGCAGCACTAGCCAACCTACCCGCAAGGATGTTAGTCCCCCTCCAGTTCAGGTGCAAACCGTCCCGTCGGAACAGGTTCCACCTTCCCTGGAACAGAGGCCAATTGTCCAGAAACATGAAGCCCTCCCTCCTGCACCATCTCCTTAGCCACGTATTTAGCTGCATTATCCTCCTATTTCTAGCCTCACTAGCACGTGGCAAGGGTATCACTCCTGAGATTGCAACCCTGGAGGTCCTGTCCTTCAACTTTGCACCTAACTCCCTAAACTCTCTTTGCAGGACCTCCTCCTCTTTGCTATCCAGGTCATTGGTCCCCACATGGACCATGACATCTGGCTGCTCACCCTCCCTCCTGAGAATACTGAGAACTCGATCCGAGATATTGCGGACCCTGGTTCCAGGGAGGCAACAGACCATCAGGATTCTTGATCTCTCCCACAGAACCTCCTATCTGTCCCCCTAACTATCGAATCCCCTATCACTACTGCTCTCCTCTTTTCCCTCCCTCCTTTCTGAGCTGAGGGTCCAGCCTCGTTGCCAGAGACGCGACCACTACAACTTGTCCCTGGTAGGTCGTCCCTACCAACAGTATCCAAAATGGTATACCTATTGTTGATGGGAACGGCCACAGGGGTGCTCTGCTCTTTCTGTCTATTCCCCTTCTCTCTCCTGACATTCACCCAGCTACCTGCCTCCTGACTTTTAGGGGTGACTGTCTCCCTGAAACTCCTGTCTATTACTGCCTCTGCCTCCCGAATGACCTGAAGTTCATCCAGCCCCAGCTCCAGTTCCCTAACTCGGCTTATCAGGAGCTGCAGCTGGATGCACCTTTTGCAGGTGTAGTCACCAGGGACAATTGTGCTGTCCCTGACTTCCCACATGCTGCATTCGGAGCACTCAACTGCCCTAACTACTGCCTACATTACCTACTCCTAATTTAATTAAAGGAACTTACCCGGCCTTACCCCACTAGGAGCAAGCTCGTCCTCAGCATCTGCTCGCTGAAGCCTCTCGAGCCAAAGCCTCAAAGCTCCACTCCTTCACTGGGCCACTCACACACTGGCCGCTCCTCTTCAGCTTCCTCTCCTATTATTTTCAATCTCTGCACTCTTTTTAAAATGAACTCCCCTCGCTCACTGCGCTCTTTTTAAAATGAACTCCTCTCGCTCACCGCGCTCTTTTTAAAATGAACTCCCCTCGCTCTCCGCGCTCTTTTTAAAATGAACTCCCCTCGCTCACTGCGCTCTTTTTAAAATGAACTCCCCTCGCTCTCCGCGCTCTTTTTAAAATGAACTCCCCTCGCTCACCGCGCTCTTTTTAAAATGAACTCCCCTCGCTCTCCGCGCTCTTTTTAAAATGAACTCCCCTCGCTCACCGCGCTCTTTTTAAAATGAACTCCTCTCGCTCACTGCGCTCTTTTTAAAATGAACTCCCCTCGCTCACCGCGCTCTTGTTGCTGCATTAGGTCGATAGTAGCCGGTGACAACACTTTCCTGCCTCAACAGCTAACATTAAACCAGCACTATCTTTTTCTTTTTTAATGATCTTCAGTTTAAAAAAAAATCGTGAATAAGAAGTTAACATGTTATGAAAACAGCTAAACTTGACAGGAGGATAAATGTGAAAGTATTTCTCATGCACTGGTTATGTTAATTCCCAGCAACATACAAACTAAAAGTCCCCTCTGTAATATGAATCACACGGTTCACTCACAGGACGTTAGTACTGTATCTGGTTGACCAATGCCATGTCTATCAAAGGAATGTGATTCAAAACACCAATATATTCCAGAACTCTCGTGATAACGATATATGGACCAGCTAAACTGCTTGTTTATTGTTTCTCAATTCAGCAAAGGTAACATTTATTGTCAATACCTTAGTTACTCCTGAGAAGATGCTGTCTGGCCATTTTCTTTCTGTGGGTGACCGACTGCTGCCATTTACTGATTATGCTCCAAAAATGCCGCTGCTAGGGAGCTCCAGAATTATAGCTGAATTTTCCCAGTGCTATGGTGGTGGGCTTGCAGGCAGGAGGCCAGGAAATCAGGAGGGGGCCCTGCCACTGGGGATCATTTCAGGGCAGGGCTGGGGGAAGCAGATGGCCTGCCTGTTTCACAGATGCAGGCAGCAGCCAACAGTGTTAAGGCCCCAGTTAAGGGTGATTTTGTGGCCTTGCTGGCATTTTGCTGCCAGTGGAGAGCCACCCCACCCACACTGCCCTGTGTGGAGGCAACCAGCTCAGTGGAGGTGGCCTCATTGGGGTGCCATCTGAGCTAGAGGCTCCATGGCCCAATGACAGCACCATGGGCAAGAAAGGCTGTCTTCATGGTCAAAATTATGCTGCCGGAGGGATGTCACTCTTACTACCCTCAGGAGCCTAACAAACTTGTAATATTTTATTTGCATCTACTCCTCCGAGGACGCCTCCATGTCGAGGTGCCCTTGCAGTCCCTGACCTGCCTCAGCAGTGTCCAGTGGAAGTGCTGAGGTTCTGCAGCTGCCAGCCCTTTGATTGGGCCAGTAGCCTCAGGAGTCCACCCTAATAGGATGATGAGCATGGAAGCAACCAATTAGGAGGTGGCTCTTTGAAGATTGCTCTGCCAGCCTCACTGCTAGTAAGTGGGGATTTGGGATTCCACAGCCTGCGGGAAAATCCTGCCGTATGACTCAATGACAATTTACATCCAGTACAGGATAGCGTGTGACTTGGATAGCAATTTGGAAGAGGTGGTGTTCCCACGCACCTACCCAAGGTTGATATCATAGGTTTGATAGGTGCTATTGAAAAAACCTTGGCGAGTACATCTCATAGGTAGGATGCACAGCAGCTATGCTATGCTGGTGAAGGATACTTTGGTTGGTGGGTGTTGCCTTATACTCTCCCTGAGTTGGTTTTTGTGGTCTCATTACCTATCTGTGCCTTCCCTCTTATTCCCCACTCCCACCAGACTGGTGCCAGCCCACAAATGAGCAGATTTATTAAACCCATATACAGCCTGCTATCGCAGCACGAGTGGTATTCACCACTAACAGGATGTTGCCGTCAAGCCAAAAAGACATTCTGCCTATCATACAACTGACTAATGCGGTATATGAATTTCAGTGTCAGTATGTAGGCTGTACATCCCAAAGACTGGCAGATTGTATCAAACAGCATGTCCCAGCCGCTGTTCACAATGGGCAAGGTACAGACCGTAGCCAACCAGCCTGTGCTTGAAAAATTCAAAACACCAGTGTCCAACTTTAGATGTGATGTTGTGATTGGACAATATTTGCTAAATAATCCTCAGTGTACTAAAAATTCCTCAATGTGCTAAAAAATTGAAGATTGTCAGTCAGGCTCACAGTGTGGCACATTTGCGTGTACTGGACACTACATATATTAATACACAAGCCCTGTTCTTTGCAGACAGAAAGACCATGTACACACATTGCACCTGTTTCAGTTAAACAAAATAAGTGACAGCCATTCGCTGGTTCATTCCTCAGGGCAATGCCTTGACCAATTGGATTCAAGCTACCTGGTTTAAATTTCAAACACTGCTTGGAAATTAACTGTCAGTCACCATTAACTGGTACATCCTCTTGGCAAGGCCTATACCAATCCCAGTCCACTTGCCAACCAATCAGAACTCTCTTCTCATACAGTATAAAGTTGTTGCTTCTCCTGATATTGGTATTCTTGTGATTGTCCTGATGAGTGCAAGATGAAACATTTTGACAAAATGTATTTTTTTGTGCACTTTGTATATGGTACACACTGCTGCCATTGTGCGTAGGTGGTGGACAGGCTACCAATCAGGCAAGCTGCTTTTTCCTGGATGGTATCAAGTGACTTGAGTTTTGTTGGAGCTGTACCGATCCAGGCAATTGGAGCGTATTCCATTACATTCCTGACTTGTGCCTTGTAGGTGGGGGACAGGCTTTGGGGAGTCAGGAGGTGAGTTACTCTGCAGAATCTCCAGCTTCTGACCTGCTATTGTAGCCACAGTATTTATATGGCTAGTCCAATTAAGTTTCTGGTCAATAATAACCCCCAGGATGTTGATAGCAGGGGATTCGGCAATGGTAATACTATTGAATGTCAAGGGGAGATAGTTAGATTCTCTCTTGGTGGAGATGGTCATTGCCTATCACTTGTGTGGCAGGAATGTTACTTGCCACTTAACAGCCTACATCTGAATGTTGTCCAGGTCTCGCTGCATATGGACACAGACTTCTTTTGTATCTGAGTAATTGTGAGTGGTACTGAATACTGTGCAATCATCAGTGAATATACCAACTTCTGATCTTATGATGGAGAGAAGGTCACTGGTGAAGCAGCTGAAAATGATTGGGCCGAGGGCTCTCCCCTGAGGAACTCCTGCAGTGATGTCCCAGGACTGAGATGATTGACCTCCAACAACCACAACCACCTTCCTTTGTGCGAGGTATGACTCCAACCAGCGGAGTGTTTTCCCCTTGATTCCCATTGACTTCAATTTTTCTCAGGCTCCTTGATGCCACATATGGCCAAATGCTGCCTTGATGTCAAGAGCAGTCACTCTCACCTCACCTCTGGAGTTCAGCTGTTTTGCCCATATTTGGATCAAGGTTGTAATGGGATCAGGAGCTTAGTGGCCCTGGCAGAACCCAAACTGAATGTTAGTGAGCAGGTTATCGCTGAGTAAGTGCTGCTTGATAGCTCTGTCGATGAAACCTTCCATCACTTTACTGATGATGGAGAGTAGACCAATGGATCAGTAATTGGCTGGGTTGGATTTGTCCTGCTTTTTGTGGACAGGATAGGCCTCATGATGACCATAGCAATAATGTCAGGCATTGCCTCCTCCAAAGGTGTGAGGACATGCAGCTATGCCTGTTCCCCACTGGTTTGCTGCTTTTCCCTCATGTAATGGACCATCTTAGAGAGATAGAGGGAAGAGTGTCAATGAGTGTGTTGCAATGTGCTTGTGTCATGTGCCTGCCATAGCTGAATAGCTGGAGGCATGTGAAAGCAGTAAGATGTGGATGTGAGACTTTTCTGTAATGTTTTGATTGCTAGAGATTGATATAGGGAGAATGATGGAGATGTGGAACATTGAGCTGTGTTGTAAGGTTGGTGGTACAATTACTGGGATATGGCACTTGAGTTGCATTGACTAGCCTTGACCACTTGTATGAGGTGATTAAACTTCTTCCCACATTGTATCCAGGTCTCCATGGCCAGGCTCCTGGCATTGTTCTCTGTGACCTTCTGCTCTCACTACCTTTGTAGTGTTTGTCTGAATGGCCACATAGCCGATTTGAATAGATCACTTCTCTCTTTTCAACCTCCTGCACTGCATCCGATAATTTAAGAGCCTTCTCTTTGGCTTGCTGCATCATTAGTCAGGTTATTTCCATCCCTAATTTGTTTCACAGCCAATTGAATGAGCTGCTGCAGCCAGAATGTAACTCCCCTTCAAAAGGTGCAGGCTTGCTTTAAGTAGAGCAGGCTAACTTTAGGTGTTGCTAGCCTCCTTTCTAAGAGTACAGTCATTCAATAGTTTATTTAACACTGGGCTGCATGTCACCATCATGAAACTGAGCAAGAAGCACAAAGATTGCATCCAGCCTTCATTACTCTCAATGGGTACAGGTTAATCGCGTTTCACAATCCCTGTTCCAGTTGTTAGCTGTTATCGAACTTTTTTAGCCTTATATCTCTTCCTAGTTCAACATGAGCTTTAATATTAATCTTTTCAAGCAACTAGCTGCAATAATTTATAGATGGTTCAACATTTGTTTGTGACAGATTTCCATATGCTACTCCCCCGTTGTTTGATGGGATAAAAATTTGTTTTCCCCATTTTTATGGTGCAGGAGTCAAGGTTTGTGACCTGCCTTTTCTTGGTCCAGTGGAGGGAAACAGCGTGTACATTTGGGGCTGCCACAACATTTACCTGATAGTAGCACCAAGTGGAACAGTTCTCATGCTGCAGGGTGCCTCTGCACTCAATAGGGAGACAAGAAACGTTCACATGGTGCAGCTAGCCTTCTGTTGTTAAAGGCAATCTGTCCCCCTTAAAGGGAAACTGCACTTAATTATAGGAGGCTGCTTCAGAATACCATTGCTGCAATTCTAAACAAGCAAAATGGAATATCAGAGCAGACAGGGGGCTCCAGGGTCACAAATGTCATGCTGGAGGCCTCAGTGGTAGAGGTGGACTGGAGTTGAGGCACCATGGTTTCATGGGGGGCCAGGAGACTCTAAAGGACCACCCTCAGAAGGGAGTATATGGCCAGAGAGGTCAGTTTCTGGTGTCTGGACTGGAGGACCAGGCAGCAGTGCCACAAGATGTCTAATGATCTCACATGGTTGGTCAAGGTCAGTGAATTTATCTTCACATGACATCTTCTACCCACCACACTACCAACTCCTCACACCGCTCAAAGCACCACAGCCACATCATTCACGCAACAGCACTGTCTGGCACTCAGGACTCACATCTAATATCCAGATACCCCACCTTCCCTTCACACAGGTTCAACAGCTGCCAGCCTCATAACCACCTCTTGCTACCCTCCAGCCATTCAGCTATGGGAACCAAATCACTCAAAAGCAGTCCTACACAATCATTGACATTCCTCCCTGTCTCTTGCAGCACAAGATGGCCCATCATCACAGGAAGCAGAGCAGAACTTGTGGCTGTTTGGATTGAAATGTAATCATGTACGAAATGTACTACCTGACTTGCCATAGTCATGTGACTTCTGTCATGTGACACTGATTGGAAGCAGCCATGTTACGCTCAGTTCTCATAAAGTCAGAGTACAAGAAGCAAAGTACTCACTGAGCTCGTAACATAAATTTTTCAGGCGGCGGGCAGCTTGGTGGGATCGGGCAGGGCCAGGTGCGGAACCAATCGCCGCCTGCGTATGCCTACCCAGTGTAAGATGCAAGCGGTAGTGCTCAGCACCACCTGTGCGGGGAGGAGAGAGAGTCGGGGCCAGCATGAAAGAGCGTTTCAATCTCCCTGAGGCAGCTCCGTGCCTCAGGGAGATTCAATTGCTACTGAAAATATTAAACACATGGAGCAAAAATTTATTTAAACGTATCCCCTCATGTGACTGTGTCACATGAGATGGGACATGTTTTTATATGTAGGAACATTTTTAAATTAAAATAATAAAAGCTTTAGGAAACCCCAACCCACTCATGTATGAAGTTTCCATAAAAACACGAAGGCCACTTGGCCTTTTCGCCTGCCCGCCAACCTTAAGGTTGGATGGGCAGCATTAACAATTAGCTTAATCATTTCCCTAATGGCTTTAATAGGCTGTTTACATATTGCGGGCGTGCAGCTGACTCCGGAGCGCGCCTGCCGAATGAAACATTGTGAGACAACGCGATGATGTTAGGACACACATCCGACATCATCACACCCCATTTTATGCGTCAGCATGTCAGGCCCGCCCCCATACACCGACTGAAAAATCCTGCCCATGGTGTCACATATGGAATTGAGATTGAGTTTTGAAGAGATTTAACAAAGCACTGCTACTAAAAGAGGAACCCCGAAATGTTCAGAGCTGATGAAAGCTGCTAAAAAAGCCACTGAAAAGGAAAAGCAAACAAATGAAGTAGGCTGCAAGTAAATCACTGGGTAAGTCACAAAGGCTGTCAATTTTCCTCTCCCCGCTCCTGTCAAAATGAAAGGAGATATGCGGCAGATGTGGCAATTTTTCCAGTTGCAATGGCAAAACTATGAGATTTCGACGGATTTAATTAACATGCTAGAACAAATACGAGTAGCAACACTTTTAACACTGTTGGGGAGAGTCTGCTACAAATTGTTTACCATAAATCTCTCTGAAGAACAGAAAAAATAGACTGCAGAAATTTTGAAAGCCTTGAAGGCATGCTTTGAACCCCAAGTGAAGGTAATTTATGAACAGTATGTTTACAATTAGGGCTCAAGATGAAAAAGAGTCCATTGATCAGTATGTGACTGCAGTAACACAGCCCGCAAAATCCTGTGAATTCAGGCAACTAAAAGATGATCTCATTAAAGAAAGGATTGTCTTCGGCATAATAGATCCTGCAGTGAGGGCTTCTACTGAGAAAGGACAAACTTACTCTCAAGGAAGTGATCAATGTGTGCAGAAGCGCTGAGATTGTAAATCATTAGCTAGAACATGTTCATTGTAGAACATACCAGGCTTTGTACTGTGCTGATAGACATTCCAGGCCAAAAGAGCAGAAAGATCATGGGCAAAAGGACAGAATGCAAATACTGCAGAGGACGTCACACATTGGAAGAAGCCATTACTGATCACGATCAGAATCTATTGCGACTGTTAGAGAGTTCGCCAGATGAACCTGAAGCTGAACAAGAAAAAAGTACAATTGAAGATGCCTGAAGTCATGTACATAGGACATGTACTGACCACAAAAGATCTTTGTCCAGATCCTGACAAGTTGAGCCCTGTAGCAGCGATGTAAAAGCAGTGCAACAATTTGTAGGATTCTTGAACTATTCAGCAAAATTTTTGCCTAATTTGCTGTCGGATTGTGAACTATTACACCAGCTCACTGCCAAGGATATGCTGTGGTATTGGGGCACAGAACAAGAAGACGCATTCACTAAGGTCAAAGAGCTAGTGATGACAATGCCAGTTGTGAAGTCCTACGATGTCAACGATGAAGTCACTTTGCAGTGTGACATCACTGAGACAGACCTTGGAGCAACCCTAATGCAGCATGGACAACCAGTCATATTTGCATCCAGGGCATTTATGCAAACTTATTGGCTGTGTTCAAATCAAGTGAGTCCCTGGCTATTCTTTTTGCTTGTTAGCATTTTCATCAATATCCTTTTGGGAGAGACAAAGTAACATTGGACTCCAATCACAAGCTTCTTCAAAGCATGTTCCTCAAACTGCTACTATCTGCTCCAAAGTGTCTCCAAAGAATGTTACTGCATTTACAGAGATATCATCTGGACATGACCTACAAGAAAGGGAACCAGATGTACACTGCAGACATGCTGTCGAGAGTAGTGCCCCCCATGAAGAAAGTTGAGGATGCTACAACAGGATGTGAAATCTTCCAAATTCAACGTGAAGCAGCAGCTCAACATGATCTGGAAGTCATCAAGCCAGAAGAAACATTGAATCTGACAAGTGCCTTGGTCAAATCAAGTGAACTACCCAACAAGATGCAACTCTCCAAGTGCTGTAAGAAGTAATGATGAAAGGATGGCCTGAGAGCATCAAGGACACACCTGTGGTCACAAGAACACCTTGGGTATACCGGGATGAATTTACAGCCCAAGGTAGCATCTTGTACAAAGGAAATAGTCAATATCCCTCCGGATATGAAAGGAGAGATGCTGAAGCACATCCATGCAACCTATCAAGGGATTGAGGTGAATCTGAGGAAGGCAAGAGAAGTACTCTACTGGTAAAATGTGAGCAATGAAATTAAAGACTACATCAGCCAGTGCAGTGCTTGCATTGAGTACCAAGCTAGAAAGCCACTGATGATGCATGACATCCCAGACAGACCATGGATGAAGCTGAGAGTAGGCCTCTTCACTCTAGCAAGAAATTATCTTATCACTGTCGACTACTATTCTGACGACTGGGAGTTAGGCCAGCTGACTTCAACAGCTACCGGTGAGATTGTAGAATGCCTGAAAGCACACTTCAGTCATTATAGCATTCCAGACGTTGTGATGAGTTACCATGGCCCTCAGTTCACAAGTGAAGAATTCAGCCACTTCACAAAAGATTGAGAAATTCAACACTCTACATCATCTCCAACTATCCCCAGTTAAATGGAAAAGCTGAGGCAGCAGTGAAAATCTCCAAAGGAATCATCAAGAAATCAAGCACATCTAGCACAGATGTATACAAGGCAACCCTCAAGTGGAGAAACACACTGACTGAAGACATGGAAAGTAGCCCAGTCCAAAGACTAATGCCACACCTCACACAAACTGCTCTTCCAATGGCAAAAAAGCTATTGAAACCAGAAGTAGAAACAGGCTTGTGAAAAAATCAAGGTGAAAAGGCAGAAAGCCAAATTTCAATTTGACAAAACTGTCAAACCATTGCTTCAGAGAGCCAGTCAGGGTACAAACCCTTAACTGGAGTCAGTCCATGTGGGAACCTGGGACATGCATAGGGCAGTTGTCACCTCAATTGTACACGGTGGAAGTGAACAACCAAATATACTGGCACAACTGCAGACATGTATGGATAACTGGAGAAGCTGTTCCTTCGCTGTAGGCAGCCAATCAGGAGATGGGATCTCACCAGCTGCACAGAGTACAGGACAACCATCACTCCAGAAGTCCACTGGTACCCAACAATGGAAATGGAACAACTACAACAGTTACCATGGCAACAACAAGTGCCATGGGAACGACGCTCCCCAGAGAGGGAACATCACCCAGATGAGCAGCCAATGGCAACATGCAAGCATGCCATTAAGGGACCTGCAAGATTTACTGACTATGTATGCAATGCATGTGCTAAGACTGACTAGAATAATGAGCAGTTTGTTAATGCATGAAATGCATGGGTAACTTGGACAACTCACAGTTACACATGATAGTGCTTGCAAATTTGTCATTTGTTCACTATGCAAAGGAGGATGTTTGGATTGAAATGTAATCATGGACTAAAGGTCCTACCTGGCTTGCCATAGTCATGTGACTTCTGCCATGAGGCACTAATTGGAGTAGCCATGTTACATTCAGTTGGAATAAAGTCAGAGTACAAGAAGCAATGTACTCGAAAGAGTTACAAGAAGCAATGTACTCATGGCGCTCGTCACAGTGGGGGACAAGGACCCTTACATCTGCTGAGTTCTCAGATGGCTGAGATGGCTCTCAGCATTATGGTGCCAGCTGAGACAGAGCACATGGCATTTTGCATTTCTGAGAACATCAAGGATGTTACTGTAGAATATCCCACCCCTTTCTCTCAACTCAGTCTTCCACTTTTGACTTCTGGCTTTCAGATACTCAAGAGTAGCTGGCTGTCCAACCACAGCAGCCCCAGGAGGGGGAGAGAGGGAGCAACACCACATCACTGATGACAAGGCACCATCACAGCTACCAGCTCAGATACTGGCACTGCATGTACCTAGGAAGCTGATTTAGAGTTGGGGTCTACACATGGTGAGTTACCAGAGATGAATGGTCTGCGGCCAGGGTAAAGGATAGATTGTTTGCCAATTCACTGGGAGGGAAGGTCACAGAACAGTTCTGCGTCAGGGGGATTAGATGAACACATTGATGGGCTGGCATGGGGAGAAAGATGGCATGCATATCAAGGTGCTGGGTGCATTGGCAGGTTTGCTATATGGCCTTCTGTCACTGTCAAGGAGTATGGAGGAATCTATGGAGGAAACTTTATAGATGGTACAGTGTAGAACTTGACCTTTCTAAAGCCTCTACCTCATCTCCCTGTCGTGCTGCAAACCCAGAGGCACTGCCACTGCTCCCCGATACCTGTTCCAGCCTTCATGAGGACAGGTTCCCTACTCCTCTGCCATCCCTGTGAAGATGTACCAATACCCTCTGGCGAATCCAGGAAGCAACCCAACACCTGCAGGAACACCCCACTGCGCTGCCAGAGGCTCAGCAATAACAGAAGATTTTTTTTTAAAATGACCATAATTTAAAGGGCCAGGCACCCAAATTGAAAGTATGTTAATGCATGGTCCCTCTTGCTGCTAAATGCTTGACATTTAGTGAAAGATGTACAAAATTGTTGGATGCATGCATGTTGTCCGCATTAGTACAATGGCATTGCATCAGCCAATGGAGCTGTGAAAGCTCATGATATCACCGGTTCAGCAGCTTCCAGTGCACCAAGGAGCCCTATTGAAGCAGTGCTCCAGCGGCGAACAATGCATATGGGTTTGCACCTGAATTTTATCTAGTTTCCCTTTAAGTTAAAAAATTCTGATTACTTGTTACTCGTTGTATCTGTGATTGATTCTGTTTCCGGTTCTGCGTTGTCTTCTCAAGCTCCGCTGCTTATTTGGCACCCAGTCTAAAATATTCCCAATTACCTTGGCAGGGCTACCTGGCCTGGTCTTACTCCTGCCAGGCAATCCGCAGACTAATTCCCAAAGTAATACACTGTTCAGTCCACACAGCTGCCCGTGTAACACACTGTTCAGTCCAAACAGCCCACTGTGTGACACACTGATCAGTCCACACAGCTCCTTGTGTAACACACTGATCAGTCCACACAGCCCCCTGTGTAACACACTGTTCAGTCTGTACAGCCCCCTGTGTAACACACTGTTCAGTCCACACAGCCCCCTGTGTAACACACTGTTCAGTCTGTACAGCCCCCTGTGTAACACACTGTTCAGTCCACACAGCCCCATGTGACACACTGTTCAGTCCAACACAGCCCCCTGTGTAACACACTGTTGAGTCCACACAGCCTCCTGTGTAACACACTGTTCAGTCCGCACAGCCCCCTGTGTAACATACAGTTCCACTGTACAGCCTCCTGTGTGACACACTGTTCAGTCCGTACAGCCCCCCGGGTGACACACTGTTCAGTCCACACAGCCCCCTGTGTGACACACTGTTCAGTCCATACAGCCCCCCGTGTGACACACTGTTCAGTCCACACAGCCCCCAATGTAACACACTGTTCAATCCGTACAGCGCCCTTGTGTAACACACAGTTCAGTTCATACAACCCGAAGTATGTCATCCTAATCCCTCGATAGAAGGATGAAATATACTCAGGGTCACGAGTTTCTGCCTTGGGTCTTCATGCGGTTGCTTCTCACCTCACACATCTTTGGGCAGGTGGGATAGGTGTTGTTGGATCTGGAGTGCAGGATTTGCTTACTTTATTTGCTTCTCTACTGTTGCTCTGCCTCATCATTAAGATGTTGTGACTCAGCTGGGACTGTTTTCTTTAATGAGAAGGTGGAGAGAGGATTTGTTGGCCTTCAACATTATAAGTGTTTGGATAGAGTAAAGAGGGAGAAGCAGTTCATTGACAGAAGGTTTGGGAACCAGAGGACACTGATTCACAGCAAATAGCAAAAAACCAAAGATGAGGTTTTTTTAAACAATGCAGTAATGGTTTCGATTTGGAATGTATTGCCTGGGTGTGGTGGAGGCAGATTCAATTGAGGCTTTCAAAATGGAATTGGATAATTATCTGAGGATAAAAAAAATCTTGCAGGACTTCAGTAAAATGGCAGCAGAGTGGGATTAACTGAGTTGCTCTTGCTGAGAGCTGGCACCAGACCAATGGACCAAATGGCATCCCTCTGTGCTGTAACCATTCTATGATTCTATAGTCTGAAAGCATGATGCAGCTTGATGGATAGTTTGTCACCATTTTGAATATATTGGTAGCAAGCTCTTCCCAGTCCTCCCAATAATAGTGTTCAGTCCACACACCTCCCAGTATCACAGTATCTTTGCAGTGCAGGAGGCCATTCAACCCATCGAGTCTGCACTGACACTCTGAAAGAGCATTCCATCTCATTCCACTTGCCTGCCTTACCCCTGTAACCTTGCACATTCTCTCTTTTCAGATAACAATCCAATTCCCTTCTGAATAGCTGCTTCCACCATCCCCTCAGGACGCTCATTCCAGACGCCAACCATTCTTTGGGTGAAATTTTTTTTCCTCACATCACTTTTACTCCTTTGCCAATTATTTTGAATCTGTGCCCTCTAGTTCTTGATATTCTCTTGACTGGGAACAGCTTCTCACTATTTACCCTGTCTATACCCTTCAGGATCTTGAATACCTCTATCAAGTCTCTTCTCAGCCTTCTTTTCTTCAAGGAAAACAGTCCCAACCTCTCCAATCTATCCTCATAGCAACAGTTCCTCATCCTGGGAATCATTCTTGTGAATCTCCTTTGTACTCTCTCCAATGCCTTCACATCCTTCCTCAAGTATGGTGCCCAGATGCAGGGTTCCAAATGAGGCTTAACTAGTGTCTTATACAAGTTCAACATGACCTCCTTACTCTTGTACTCAATGCCCCTATTAATAAAGCCTAAGATACTATATGCGTTATTAACTGTTCTCTCAACATGCCCTGACATCTTCAATAACCTATGTACTTATACACTGAGGTCCCTCTGTTCTTGCACCTCCTTTAGAGGCTCTCCCTTTATTTTATACTGCCTCACCATGTTTTTCCTGCCAAAACAAATCACCTCACGCCTCTCTGCATTGAACTTCATCTGCCACTTGTCTGCCCAATCCACCAACATGTCTATGTCCTTTTGAAGTTCAAGACTATCCCCATCACTGTTGACAACATTTTCAATCTTCGTATCATCTATAATTTTGAAATCATGCCCTGAACACCACAGTCTAGGTCATTAATATATATCAGGAAAAGCAAGGGTCCCAACGATGACCCCTGAGGAATTCCACTTTAATCCTTCCTCCAATCTGAAAAACAATAATTTATCACTACGCTCTCTTTCCTGTCACTCAGCCAATTTCTTATCCAAGTGTCTATTTTCCCTTTTATTCCTTGACCTAGAATTTTGCTCACAAAAATCCATATACACCACATCAACAGCATTTCCTTTATCAACCTTCTCTGTTACCTCCTCAAAAAGCTCCAGCAAATTAGTTAAACATGATTTTTCCTTGATGAACCCATGCGGGCTTTCCTTAGTTATCCCACACTTGTCTAACTGATTATTTATTTTATCCTGTACTTTGGTTCCAGAAGTTTCCCTACCGTTGAGATCAAACTGACTGGCCTGTAGTTGCCAGCTTTATACTTGCACCCCTTTTTGAACAAGGGTGTAAGATTCACAGTTCCCCAGTCCTCTGGCAGCACCCCCTGCTCTTACCCCATGTCTAAGGAAGATGGAAGATTATCACTAGTGCCCCTGCAATTTCCACTCTTACTTCCCTCAGTATCCTTGGATGCATCTCATCCGGTCCTGGTACCTTATCTGTTTTAAGTAAAGATAACCTTTTCAATATCTCCTTCCTCTCGATGGTAAATTCTTCTAGTGCACCAGTTACCTGCTCTCTCGCCTCAGCCTGGGTAGAAAATTCTTTCTTTGTAAAGACAGATGCAAAGTACTCAGTCAACACCTCTGCTCTTCCTTCAGTCTCCACATGCTAGTCCCCTTTTTGTCCCTAATCAGCCCTACCCTTTCTTTTACCACCTTTTTATTATTTACTTGCTTATAGAAAACCTGGGGATTGCCTTTTAAATGCCAGCCTCTTTTCATGCTTTCTCCTTGCTTTTCTTATTTGTGTCTTTACTTCCTCTCTGGTCCTTCTATATTCAGCCTGATTTTCCATTGTATTTTCTTCCTGACATCTTTCATACGTACACTTCTTCCTTTTCACCTTTACCTCTATCTCTCTCATCATCCAGGGATCTCTGGATTTATTTGTCCTATCTTTTCCCTTCAAGGGAATATACCTTGACATTGACTGCAATACTTTTTCTTTGAAGGTGGCCCATTGTTCAGCCACCGTCTTTTCTGCCAACATTTGATTCCAATTCACTTGACTCAGGTACATTCTCATCCCATCAAAATTGGCTTTCCCCCACTTAATTATCCCTGTTCTGGATTGTTCTCTGTCCTTTTACATGATTAACCTAAACCTTATGATACAACTCCAGCATGATGCCACCACCAAACACATCTTCCCTTCACCCCCCCCACCACCGCCGGTGGCATTCCGCAGGGATCGTTCCCTCCGGGACACCCTGGTCCACTCCTCCATCACCCCCTACACCACAACCCCTTCCCACGGCACCTTCCCATGCAACCTGCCCCTTTACTTTCCCTCTCCTCACCACCCAAGGGTCCAAACACTCCTTTCAAGTGAAGTAGCATTTCACTTGCACTTCCCTCAATTTAGTCTACTGCATTCGTTGCTCCCAATGCGGTTTCCTCTACATTGGAGAGACCAAACGCAGACTGGGTGACCGCTTTGCAGAACACCTTCGGTCTGTCCGCAAGCATGACCCAGACCTCCCTGTCGCTTGCCATTTCAACACTCCACACTGCTCTCATGCCCACATGTCCGTCCTTGGCCTGCTGCATTGTTCCAATGAAGCTCAATGCAAACTGGAGGAACAGTACCTCATCTTCTGACTAGGCACTTTACAGCCTTCCGGACTGAATATTGAGCTCAACAATTTTAGATCATGAACTCTCTCCTCCATCCCCACCCCCTTTCCCACCCCCCACCCCTTTTTTTTACCAATAATTTATATAGATTTTTCTTTTCCCACCTATTTCCATTATTTTTAGATGTATTTCCATCCTTGTTTTATCTCTACCTTTTAGCCTTTTTCGATTCCTTCACCCCACCCCCACTAGGGCTATCTGTACCTTGCTTGTCCTGCTTTCTACTCTTAATTAACACATTCCTTAGATAATATCACCACCTTCAACACCTCTTTGTCCTTTTGTCTGTGACATCTTTTGGTTATCTCCACCTATCACTGGCCCTCTATCCAGCTCTACTTGTCCCACCACCGCCCCCCCCGCACCCCCCCCCACCACCTTAAACCAGCTTACATTTCACCTCTTTTCTATTTTTACTTAGCTCTGTTGAAGAGTCATTCGGACTTGCGACGTTAACTGTGTTCCTCTCCACAGATGCTGCCAGACCTGCTGAGTTTTTCCAGGTATTTTTGTTTTTGTTTTGGATTTCCAGCATCCGCAGTTTTTTGCTTTTACCTTATGATACAATGGTCACTGTTCCCTAGAGGCTCTCCCACTGACATTTGATCCTCTTGGGCCAACTCATTCCCCAGAACCTGGTCCAAAAGTGCCTGTCCTCTCATTGGGCTGGAAATATACTGCTGCAGAATATTAACTTGAACACATTCCAGGAACTCTTGCCCCTCTTGTCCTTTTGTATACTCCTATCCCTTTGTACTATTCCTATCCCAGTCTATATTTGGATAATTGAAGTCCCCTATTATGATTACTTTATAACTTTTGCACCTCTCCATAATTTCTTTGTAAATTTGTTTCTCCACATCTTCCACTAGTTGGTGGTCTATATGCTACACAGTCAATGCACCTTTCCCGTTCCTTACCTCTAGTCAGAGAGATTCCATCCTTGACCCCTCTAGAACATCTTCTCTCTCCAGTACTATAATGCCATCTTTAACCAATATTGCTGCAATATCCCCCTAATTCCACCTGCCTTTTCTTCCTTCCCTGTCCCTCTTAAACACCTTGTATCCAGGGCTATTTAACGCCCAGTCCTGCTCTTCTTTGAGCCAGGTCTGTGTTATATCAATAATATCATAATTCCATTTGTCAACTTGCGTCTGCAGTTCACCAATCTTATTAATCACACTCTGTGCATTTACATACATGGACATTAGTCCTGATTTAGGCTTTTTTACTTTCCCACTTATTCTGACCCCATCTCCCTATTCAGTGTGTACAATTACTTTATAAGCAGGTCTTTGCTCAATCCATGGATATTCTGCCTAATTTTCTGTAAGCTATGAGAAATGTTTCATGGATAAATCATAGTTTTCAGGGAAAAAAAACTGTACCAGAAAGTGCTGTCATGGCTTTAGTAATTGATGTGCCAATGATACACAAATTCAAATATTTTTGCAATTGAATATACTGTAGCCAGTCAATCCTGCTCATGAATGTGTAGTAATTCAGGCAAGATCTGTCATACTCCATGGGTACCTTTCAGTGAGTTACCATCTCAGTGAAAAGGCATACTAGAAGCTAACATTAAAACAAAATATTTTCTAACCCACACTCTGCCATCAGCAATTTCAAAATACATGCGTCATGGATATTGATGGAACTGAAATAAAATGAAATGCCTTCAAAGTGAAGACACATCCCACACCTCACTGGTGTCTCACATCTCAGTTTTTTCCCAACATTAATAAAACAGTAACAAAAGAAATGTAACTTTTTTTTTCCTTTTCTCCAACAGAGAAACGTCAATGACAATTTGTCATCCTAATGATGTGGGATTTTCTGACATAAGGAATCTGAAATTTTCCTTTTTGTAGCTCTTCATGTTGTGTGGGCTGCAAAACAAACTTAAGGTAGGATCTTAGAGTGATACCATACCAAAGAAGGGCCTTCAGCCCATTGTACCTGTGCTGGCTCTTCAAAATAGCTATCCAATTAGCCCCACTCCCCTGCTATTTTCCCACCAAAACTTTTCAAATTTCTTTTGAAATCTACAATTTAATCTGTTTTCACCACCCTTTCACATGGTGCATTCTAATTCACTGTGTAAACTAAAATCTCCACATTTTCCTCTGGTTATTTTGCCAATCATCTTAAATCTGTGTCCTCTAGTTACAAGCCCTCTTTCCACCAGAAACAATTTAATCTTATTTACTCACCAAAGCTATGATTAAAATATCTAATATTGCTGAAAATAGAGACATGTTGGTGAAGGTTTTCATCTTGCACTTATCAGGACAAATGCAAGAGTGCCAAATTTCAAACAATATCTCAAATCTGATCCTTGTTGTATCTGTCTCAGGTATTCAAATAGTCTCTTGGTAGTAAAGAGTTTAAATATTGACGGAGATACAGATGTGTTGCTGAAGCTTTTCATCTTGCACTCTTCAGGACAAATGCAAGAGCACCAAATTTCAAACACTACCTGGAATTTGCTTAAAGTATCTAATCCAAAGCAGAAAGTGAGTCAGATGGAGTCTTAATAAAAATGATGGAGCACACTTCAACACATAGGTGCATCTGAGTAGCTTCTTGCTTTTGCAAAGCAGCGTAACCCATTGCCTGATAGCCAACCTTCTCAGGCAATTGACTGATGCAGTCATAAGTACAAGGGAGATACTCCTATCACCACTTTCCAGTAGGATCTGACAGTGAGATGCTTCCAACTTGACGAGTATCTGTACCTATACAATGGACTTAACCCCAGCTTCGAGAAAAGAATCCCTACTGTTGGTGAATGTTATTTCTATTTCTCACGCCAGCCACCTTTATGGATCACTGAATGGCTATTAGTTTACTACAATATGTGGTGAGATACAGGCAGTTCTATTTTGTGAACTTACATGACTTGTCAACTATATTCAAGCTGACTTAACTCAATTCACTTACCTCCATCAGATGAGACATTCATCACATTTGCTGGAGCAGGTTTCAAATCTGGTTACTGGGAAAGGAAAAGAATACGAGTACAATAGGAAATTGTGGGCATGCTACACTGGTTTTCCATCTAATAAGTATTAATAATAAGACAATAATTAAATAATTGACAGATTTGCTGATGTGCACTACCCCATGAAAGGAATTGGTCCTTTCCTTTCGCTCCCACTACCCAAACCTTCCCCTCCAGATTTGTACTTTGGCCAAGTTCCTTTGTTTGCCTTTGTTCATTTTACATGTGATGAAAGGAGATTCTGCTTTATTCTTTCCTTCACGGCTGTGAGTAAACTTCTCCAGAATGTTTCTTTTGCCACCTTGAGTTATTTTTAGCTTTCGCGTTTGCTTTCAACAGAAGAACTGGGTTTCCCAATTAGCAGGAGCAGTCTGCAAGATTACTTATTACTTCCTAATGCCTCCATTTTTATTCTGTTTAGAGATGTTTGTGATTTACTCATCTTAGATTATGTGCCAAGGGTACTCTTTTGTCAGGCTTTCTGGAGACAGGTGTCTATCGTTGTTGGGTTTTAATGACATTTTTACACTTGTAGTTATGTGTAATGGGAAAAAAAACATTATAATGGTTTCTGTGTGGAACCCTCTTCAATTTAATTTCTGACCTGCTGCTGTTCTTGAGATTTCCAAAAAAGGCATAAGTGATGCAGAGAATTCAGAGTAAAGATGCGATTCCTGAATTTAGAAGGCCGAGTTATGAGAAAATATTGCCTACCTTGGACTTCACTCTCTGAACAGGGGGAGAGTTAGGGGGACCTTGATTCATGTCTTTTCAGATTTTACTGTATACAGAAAATTTGGATCCAGCGGTAATTTTCTCTGCCAGTGACAGGATTTAAGGGTAAGGGGAAGCAGCTGAGAGTCAAGATTGTCCAAAAAGTAACAAATTTAGGCAATTTTATTTTTTAGCAAAACGGCAATACAAATATGAATGAAATTACCAGTGAGGTGAGAACAGGAACACAGATGGAGGGGAAACATGAATGAAATATCTTAAATAATGAACATAGATTCTACTCAGCTGACTTGCTTATTTGAGATAGATAGGGATGATAGAACTAGGGGAAGCAATTATAATATGTACAAGCAAATGGTTAGAGCAAATGTTAGAAAGCGTTCATTTTCACCGAGAACCATTGCTCTCAGGAACAGATTACTGTAGCCTGGGTTGAGTATGGATTACCTGAACTCCTGCAAAATGGCCAAGAACCTGAAACAGAAGGATATTTTCAAAATGGTAGCTTGCAGTTTAGCTAGCAATAGGTTGATAAGTAGCCACCATCTTTTGGAACTTGCTTGGAATTTCCTAAATTGGCTACAAGTTTCATTTTTCTCTCCCAGCTGACTGGGTGACTAAAGTGGTGGAGGATTGAGGGTGGGTGGGCCATATGATGCACAAGGCTGCACTGCATCATGTCCAGACAGGATGTTTTATGAATCAGATGGTCTTCTCCCATCTCTCTATTTTACCTGTATTCAAATAAAACTATGCCAAGTTTAAAAAAAGGCTGCGTGAGTTTCAATTACAAAATACTATTAGTTCCAGCATCAGGATCCAGATGGTAGATCTGGAAAGCTATGCATGTTCAAATACAGGAAGAAAAATACACTGTCATCATGATATGTGTTGCTCCATTCTCAGAAAGGGCAAAATAATTATGTAACATAATGAGCAAACAGTATACCATTCTTAATTGAATATTTGATGAAGTAACAATGAAGGTTGATCAGGGTAACGCAGCAGATGTTGTCTATATAGTTTCTAAGAAAGTGTTCAACAAGACATCACATAAAAAGGTGTTTAACAAACTTGAGGATTATTGAATAGGAAGGTCAGTCTCCAATTGGTTAATAACTTTTCTTAAAGGCAGAAAACAGCAAGTCATAGTAAAGGGTTGTTTTTCAGACTGGAGGATGATAGACATGGTTGTTTCCTAAGGGTGAGTGCTAAGGCTACTGCTTTTTTTTGCTATATACAATAAACTTGGATCTTGGAATGTGGAGAAAATTTCAAAATTTGCTGATAATACCAAACTTGGAGGAGCGACAAACAGTAAGGATGATACAAATTACCTGCAACAGGACAACAATAAGCTATCAGAATGGGCAGAAAAGTGACAGTTAAAAATTGATACAGAAAATTGTGAGTTGATGTATTTTGCAGAAGGGATAGAAAGAAGCAATATAGACTTAATGGCATAATTCTAAAGAATGTGCGGATACAGAGGGTCCTGGAGGTACACGTGAATCAATCTTTGAAGGTGGCAGGATATATTGAGCGAATAGTTAGCAAAGCAAATGAAACCTTGACCTACATAAGTATAGGCATTGAGTACAAAAGCAGAGACGCTATGTTGAGCCTTTATAAAGCTCTGGTTAGGCCACAACTGGAGTATTACATCCAGTTCTGGTCAACACACTTTGCAAAAGATTTGAAGATCTTTGAGAGGGTGCAGATGATTTACCAGTATGGAAGGGTTTTAGTTGCAAGATTAGGTTGGAAAGGCTGGGGTTAATTGTTCTCCTTGAAGCAAAGGAGATTGAGGGGAGATTTAATAGAGCTATACAGGATTATGGCAGGCTTAATAAGGTAGACAAGGAAAAACTCTTCCCATTAGCTGATAGTGCGGGACTAGGGGACAGAGATTTTATATTTTGGGCAAGAGATTGCAAGCGGAATATGTGAGGAAAACCTTTTTTATGTAGTGAGTGGTAATAACCTGGAACTCGCAGCCTATGAGGGCAGTGGAAGGGGAAACAATTAATGATTTCAAAAAGAAATTGGATGGACACTTGAAGGAAATAAACTTGCAAGATTACAGGGATTGAGTGGGGGGTGGGGCTGACTGGATTGTTTGCGGGGAGCTGGCATGGACTTGATGGACCAAATGGTCTCTTTCTGTATAAATAAATGAATCTACAACAGGGATTAACGTGCTATTGTCAAGACACAAACACACAAGCACATGGGAATGACAAGCAATAGATTCCATGCTTACTAAGTAGAAATTACATTAATGGCACAATTGTCTCCAATTTTTCATGGCCTGTCCAACCTTATGGTTGGCAGGCGAACGAATCAGCCAGGTAGATTTTGCATTTTTCATCAAACCTCATCCAATGGCGGGATGAGGTTTCCATTAATAAGTAAAATAAAACTAAAAATCTGTGGACAGCATTTTTATCACCTCTATGTTCAGGTATTTGATTAGATGCTTGGACATTTTTTTCTGATTTTCAAAACTTTATTTGATGGCTATCGGGTCTGCAGCTCCATAAGGCAGCCTTCAGGGAGCTTTCTCTCAGCGCTCGACCATGCCCACATTGATGTCATCACCCATCCTCCTCTCAACTCTACCCTGGCAGCACTGAGCTTTTCAGTGGGTGCTTTATGCCGGCTAGCCATTAATTGGCCAGCCAGCGTGAAATCACGATTGGGCACTGTTTGCAGATGGTGGTCTGTTTCCTGGCCGATCCTGGGCCCACCGACTGTGCCCGCCTGCCGAGCTGGAAATTCAGGCCGTAGAATTTGCAGCACAAAAACAGTTCATTTGGCCTACCTAGTCTATGTTAATGTTTATACTCCACATGAGTCTCCTCCCACCCTATTTCACCTAATCCCATCGCAGCTGCGATTGAGACTTCTGAAAGTTTGGGTTCCCAAAACACTTGGAACTCCTGGGGTTGCCACCCTTATATTTGGGAATGCCAGGAAAGGTAGAAAAAACCCCACATCTGCTGTCAAAACCTGTCTCTCAGAATAATAGTAAGGATAATTACTTCCTAAAGGTCTATCTGAGGCTATCCATGTAATTGTCAACTGTCTATTCTTGCTGCAGATAATGCAAAATTAGAGCAGATGCTGTTTCTCAGAGTTAGGTTCGATAATATATTTTCCATAATTGACTGAAGAGGGTTTCCTGTCTGAAATAGATCCTAATTGGAACTTAGAAGATAAAAAGGGCAACATTTTGCTTTTCTGAGTCCACTAAGAGAAAAATTAATTCCTATCTCAGAGCAAGGAACAAATCACAAATTTAAATAAAGTCCATTTTCTCCAGCAAGCCCTGGGATACAGATGCTGCATGTATTGCAATGGCACAGTTGGGGAAAATATGATATTAAAATAAAGAATTAGTAACCAGTTGGAGATGGACTGCTACTACTTTTCAAAAATAAGAATAAAGCTCAGAAATGAAGGTTGTTGATATTAAGAGTACAAATCCCGAATGTTTTTGCATAGCATTTCTTCATCTGCGAACTTAACAGAAGGGTTAATCCACTTTAAATAAAATACATCCTGCCACAATATAAGCAACAGTCTTTTTGAGACTTATGCAAGTTTGAAACAAAATAAATCTTGCAATTTTTGTGGGAGATCTTTGAGAGGAAGTAGCTCTTTGATCAGAATACCTATGGGCACCACTTTGCTGTCCAGCAGACTCCACTCCTCTACTATATGTAGATGAGCACTTAAAATTGTCTTTCCATTCTGCTGTTCTTGCAGGCACCAACCCCTCTAGGACATACATATATCACAATAATATATTTTGTGCTCTAAATTCTCTGTTACCATCTCTCCTACAGCATGCCAAACTGACACAACAGTGGATAGAGATTCAATAGTGGCCTTCAAAAGGAAACTGGATAAATACTTAGGAGAAAACATTGCAAAGTGATAGTGAAAAGCAGGGTAGTGGGACTAACTGGTTTGCTCATCAAAAGAACATGCATAGACTTGAAGGGCCAATTGGCAGCTTCCTGAGCTGTATTGTTCTATGGTCCCACATCACAACACATTATATTAATAGAAATACATAAAAAAGGAATTAAACCATGTTAAAGACCAAACTAAAACACATGACCCAAGAACGCTAAACACTTAAGTTAAGACAAGTGTTTAACACACTACCAGTAGAGTTAAAGCACAACTGTACCAAAGTAGCATTGACGTGTTTTATATTTGTCGAAGCAGAATTTTCTATTTGCATTGGTTCCTTAGATTGTAACAAAGTCTTTCATTTTTCACCAGTGAACAATATTAATGTTCTGTTCACTGTACTAATCTCTTGCCCATTTCTGTTCGTACTTCAAAACCTTACATGCCTCTCTGCCTATGTATGCTTCTTAGTCAAGTTGATTACTCTTGCTTAAGCTTGTTTGGCACCTCCAACTCATTCTTCTGCTATGGGGCTTATCATGTTCAAAAGTCATTTTAAACTTAGGTTGACCTGATTAGATGGCCCTGACAATAAATTCGAAAGCTACTGATGGTGGTCATCTTAAACTTCCTCCTACATTTGACTCCTTGTTTTATTAAAATCTTCTCTGTAGTAAAATATGAGATCATAAAATTATAAAATATCAGAACAAATTTGTTCAATTCAGCTTGTCTGGCAAACAAAGCAAATCTTTAGGTTCATAGCTTAAAAATGAGGCTGCAACATACTGGGAAATATCTACTTTGTTCCCCCATCAGACTCACAATGATAAAAGCTGAAAATTAGGGTGGGCACCAAACTGGCAGGTGATGGGAAAGTGAGCTCATAAAGGCCACGTCTGGCTATTGTGTCAAATTTCAAACTCTGCCCCAAGTGCGAATATGCTGCCCTTTCATTAGTTGATTTCTTTGTTTAAAATTGTATCTGTCATGCACAAAATTGCACCTGTCATGCACAAAAGCTAACCTATAACCCGAGCATAAGTTTCAATTAAACTAAGGAGCAATGAAGAGAACTGCCATCAAGGATTTGTAACCATATTTTTAATATTCTACTCCAAACCAATAGTAATCATTAATCTAGATCAAAGCGTGACCAGGACCCATGAGGGTCAGTAACTTCTGCTCAAAAACTTCTTTTACAAAAGCTTCAATGTCTTTACATGGTTCAAGAGATGAAATGGAAGACACTTTAAATTCTCCCATCTATGTGTGTAGAGGGAGGAAGAGTCATTTTGCAGTATCTGTGACAATGCAATATATTAAAAAAATGTTTGTTTGAGCAATCTGTCCTCTGCTCCAATGCATTTCCTGTATAGCGAATATTCCCTGCAAGTTGTGTGCATCATGTGGTGGGGGCGGGGGTGGCAGGGGGTGGGGATGGTGGGGATAAATGGAAACCTGGAGCTCTTCTCTCCAAAATGTTGTTGAGGCTACACCAATTGACAATTTCAAAACTGAGATTAATACATTTTTGTTTGGCAAAGGGATTAAAAGTTCTAGAACTAAGGTGCATAGATGGAGAGATGACATAGATCAGCACTTCCAGTAACTAATTGAATGGCAGAACGGCTTGAGCAACTGAATGGCCTATTCCCGTACTTAAGTCCTTATGTGTAGAGGAGGCCTACACTGTTTCCCTTTCTGGTGCACCTGAGGGGCTTGGAAAATAACCAAGAACATTTCCACCAGCAACACAGATTGTTTTGTTAATGAATATCACTCCTCTGTTGTAAGTTGACCAACTAATAACCCATACAGACAAGCGCTGAGATTGATTTGCAATGAAAATGTGCAATACCGATGTGGTTAAATAGTTATCTGGTGTCTACTGTATATGGATTGAAATTAACTGAGACTTACACACTGTTCAATGCCAGATCTGATGAACTATTCTGTGACAAAACATTTGCTAGTACTGACATTTTTTCCAATAAATGTGATTTCATTAGTAGGACAGTAAAATTTTCAGAGGTGTGTGTCCTATTGCAAAGTTTGAATCACTTTTCACATTGGTTGGACAACCTATAGCCCCTGATCTATGAGCGATAGTAACGCTATTGAAGTGCAGTCAGCAGTTCCTGGTTTACACTCATTTCCTGTTCTCATAGCCAGGAGAGAGCTCTGTGCACACTTGCTTACATGCGCATGCAGACCTCTGCTTCTGAATTGGAAGAATAAACAGCAATGTCTATGCTAATGATATTTAAATAAGTTCTGTTTCAGCTCATGACATATTCAGCTGGCCCAAGTGATCCCTGAGCATTTTCAAACTCAGTTTGAAAAGGTGATGGAGTTATACCACTACACGCAGGTGTCCGGCTATGACCCAACACTAGAATTATAGTGTGGGTTTTGTGTTGCTGATAAGTGCAAACTACAATGTGGAAATTACTTTGCAGAAATATGAAAATGGAGGGACACTGCATCTTAAAATTACCTGATGTACTGCCTTTAGTAATTTACAGCATGTCAGTTGCAATGATCATTTCAAGCGTACCCCCAAGAGGATACACAAACTGATTCAGTTCCTGGTTTATGTGATGTAAGTGCAGAGTCATCATTCTAAAATGGTGATGAATCTAGGACTACTCCCCTTAAGGGTATTGAGATGGCCATTACCTACTTAGCTGACGCATAGTATGGAAACTTGAATTTTACAGAAAAAGTAAAATAATCTCAATAATGATTATATAACAGGAGGATAACTTTACCTTGAAATAATGCGCTTACAGGAAATTATGCATATAATATTGGTGAAAGCTATTCTGTCATTTCAAACTAACTACAATTGGTAAAAGAGAATGAAATCCTTTAAATGAGCCGTCCTTGAATTTGCTTGTATACTTCCTTCCCTTCCGCAAATCCTTGCATCAATTGATTGACAGACTAGGTGGTTCACTTGAGTCGTGCAGAGGAATCCTTCCTTCTTGGCCATTCTTCCCTCGCTCCCACCTGTATTGGTTTCAGAGGAAGTCCAACTTCAGATATAAAGCGGTCCTGGAATTGAAACGGTTGGCTCATATTACAATAGGCCCAATATACTTAACAATGGAGCAATGGGTTTCAGCTTTTTACCCATCCAAAGCTGTGCTATAACTCAAGTATGGAGTTACTTGAATATCTTTTGCCCAGAGACCTTTTGAAATTTCATTTTAAAATTTTTAAGTACAAGCAATAAGTTCCACTGGCTCTAAACAGGTATTACAGAGACATGGCTGCAGGACGATAAAGATTGGGTTCTTAATATTGAGGGGTACATGACAGTCAAGAAGAATAGCATGCTAGATAAAGGTGGAGGCTAGCCCTATTAATCAAAGAGGGTATTGGTGTAATAGTTAGAGATGACCTTGGTTCAGGAGATCAGGATGTAGAATCGTTTTGGGTGGAGATGAGGAATAGTAGGTGAAAATAGTCATTGGTGGGAGTGGTCTACAGGCCCCCTAATAGTAACCACAGTGTAGGACAATGTATTGAAGGGAAAATACTGTGTGCTTGTGATAAAGGGACAGCAATAATCATGGGTGATTTTAATCTACTCATAAACTGGAAAAATCAGATTGGCAGTAGTAGCCTGGATGAGGAGATCTTAGAATGCTTTCAAGATAGTTTCTTAGAGCAGCATGTTCTGTAACCAACCAGAGAGCAGGTTATATGAAGCTTCGTATTGTGTAATGTGATAGGATTAATTAATGACCTCAGAGTAAAGGCACCTCTAGGTAGCAGCGACCACAATGATTAAATTTTACATCCAGTTTGAAAGGGAGAAGAATGGGTCTAAGATTAGTATCTTAAACTTAAATAAGAAAATAAAAGCTGAGCTAGCTTAAGTGAACTGGGAAACTAGGCTAGAGGATAGATCAATAGGGAAACAGTGGCAGACATTAATGGGGATATCTCAGAGTATTCAGGGTAAGTACATTCCTATTATAAAGAAAAATTCTAAGGAGTGGACCCACCATCCGTGGTTAACTAAAGAAGTTAAGAAAAGCATCAAACTTAAGGAAAAAGCATACAACTCTTCAAAGAAGATTGGCAGGACAGATGATTGGTCAGAATATAAAGAATGGTAGAGAATGACTAAAAGGTTAACCAGGTGAAAGAAATTAGAGTGTGAGAGGAAGCTAGCTAGAAATGTACAAATGGATAGCAAGAGTTTCTACAGGTATTTAAAAAGGGAAAGAGTAAGCAAAGTGAGTGTTGGTCCTCTAGAGAGTGATAGCGGAGAGTTAATAGTGGATAATAAGGAAATGGTGGAAGGAAAGAACAAATATTTTGCTTCTGTGTTCACTATGGAGGATACAAAAAACATTCCAGTAATAGCTGCAAATCAGGATGTGAAAGGGAGAGACGAATTTGCTGAAATTGAAATCACTAGGGAAACAGAACTGAGCTGCAGGCTGGCAAATCTCCAGGTCCCAGTGGGCTACATCGTAGGGTCTTAAAAGAAGTGGCTAATGAGGTAGTCATTGCGCTGGTGTTAATTTTCCAAAGTTTGCTAGATTGTGGAAAGGTTCCATCAAACTGGAAAGTAGCAAATATAACCACTCTATTCAAGAAGGGAGGGAGGCAGAAAACAGAAAACTATAAGTCAGTTATCTTGACATCTGTTGTGGGGAAGTTGTTAGAATCAATCATTAATGAGGTTATAGCTGGATACTTAGAAGAGCTCAAGGCAATTGGGAAGAGTCAGCATGGTTTTGTGAAAGGAAAATCATGTTTAACCAACTTATTGGAGTTTTTTGAAGGAGTAACATGTGGATAAAGGGGAGCCTGTAGATGTACTGTACTTGGATTTCCAGAAGGCATTTGATAATGTGCCACATCAAAGGTTATTATGGAAAATAAAAGCGCATGGTGAAGGAGATAACATATTAGCATGGATAAAATATTGGCTGGCTGGCAGAAAGCAGGGAGTATGCATCAATGTGCTTTTTTTCTGATTGGCAGGATGTGGTCCCACAGGGGTCTGTACTGGGGCCCCAACTTTTGTGATTTACATCAATGGCGTAGATGAGGGGAGCAAAGACATGGTAGCTAAATTTGCAGATGACACAAAGTTAGGTAGGAAGGTATGTTGTGTAGAGGACATAAGGAGGTTGCAAATGGTTATAGATAGGTTGAGTGAGTGGGCAAAGATCTGGCATATGGAGTCTAATGTGGGAAACTGTGAAGTTGTTCACTTTGGTAGAAAGAAAAAAAGGCAGTGTATTACTTAAATGAAGAACGGCTACATAATTCTGAGGTGCAGAGGGGTCTAGGTGTTTTAGTACCAGAGTCACAAAAAGTTAGTAAGCAGGTACAGCAAGTAATTAAGAAGGCTAATGGGATGCTATTATGAGGGGATTGAACATAAAAGTAAGGATGTTATGCTTCAGTTGTACAGGGCATTGATGAGACCACACCCCGAATATTGTGTGCAGTTTTGGTCTCCTTATTTAGGGAAGGATGTAAATGCATTGGAGACGGTTCAAAGAGGTTTACTAGATTGATACCTGGATGAGTGGGCTGTCTTATGAGGAAAGGTTGGACAGATTGGGCTTGTTTCCTCTGGAGTTTAGAAGAATGTGGGGTAATTTGATTAAAGTATACAAGATCCTGAACGGCCTTGACAAGGTGGACATCAAAGGGATGTTTCCTCTTGTGGAAGTGTCCAGAACTAGGGGGCATTGTTTTAAAATTAGGGGTCGCCTTTTTAGACCAGAGATGAGAAGAAATTTTTTCTCTCAGAGGCTTGTGCGACTTTGGAACTCTGCCTCAGAAGGCGGTGGAGGCAGGGTCATTAAATATTTTTAAGACAGAAGTAGATAGATTCTCGTTAGGCAAGGGAATCAAAGGTTATTGGGGGTAGGCGCAAATTTGGAAATCGAAACACAAGAAGATCAGCCATGATCTTATTGAATGGTGGACCAGGCTTGAGGGGCCAAATGGCCTATGCCTTGTTCCTATTTCTTATGTTTTTATTGGTCTCAAACTGCCTCTCACGATTTAAGGTCACCTCAACAATCCAGGGCTACAGTAACAGAATGCCAAGCTAAAATAAAGAGCGGTTATTAATGAGGATTTAGAAAGATTTTGTTTCTATCTCAATTTATGTGCAAAAAAATCTTGACAGAGACCTTGTCGAATATTTTGCAGTCTCAGTTAATTATTGAGTTCCTACCACACTGCCAATTATATAAGTTCACCAACAGATGTCACGGGTAGAGTCTGTTTTTTTTCTGGTGTTTTCTTTCTGGAAAAATGTTGGAATTTATTTTCAGCAACACCCCTCAGGCAGCCATTGTTATCCAAGCTACCTCAACTATAAACGGAACTGGATGGCCTAAGCTGCATTTTCACTATTGAAGTTTCCTGCAAGGATGATAGGCCTTGAAGAAGGAGATGGTTAAAGCTGTCTGGGGTAAATTACTTCACTGGTTCCTGCATCCTTGATGCTTGCAAGCATCTGGTGTCAGTAAATTGGCTGCATGGTGTAGGCTTGGCCCAATGGGAGAACTCTCACCTCTTGAGTTAGACATGATACTTCAGTGCAGCACTAAGGAAGTGATGTGTTGTTGGAGGTACTGTCTTCTGGATGATTTAATAGCTTGTGCTCCATCTAATTATCAAAATGAACATAAAAGGAAGGTAGCAAACATAACCCAAGAAATTCGAGAAAGGAGGGAGAGAGAAAATGGGAAACTATAAGCCAGCTAGTCTGACATTAGCAGGAAATCATAATATGATTGGCAGAAGTAACATGGATTTATAAAATGGAATTGAAATTTGATAAATATGTTAGAGTTTATTGAGTTTGTAACTAGCTGGGTAGATAAGGAGGAACCAGTGGATGTAGTGTATTTGGATTTTCAGAAAGCATTGTATTGCCACACAAGAGGTTATTGCACAAAATTAAGGCTCATGGAATTGGGGGTTACATATTAGTATAGATTGAAGATTGGTTAAAAGATGGAAAACAGGAAGTAGCCATTTTCACCAGTAAAATCATGGCTGATTAGCTCATTATCTGGTCATTAACACATTATTGTTTGTGAGCATTTGTCTGCTGCATTTCCTACATTAGAACAATGGCTAGGTTTCAAAGTAGTTGGAGTGGGCAGATAGGTGGCAGATGAAGTTTAATGTGGAGAAGTGTGAGGTGATACACTTTGGTACAAAGAACTTGGAGAGACAGTATAAAATCAAGGATACTATTCTAAAGGTTGTGCAGGAGCAGAGCAATGTGGGTGTATATATGTACATAAGTCATTAAAGATGGCAGGACAGGTAGAGAGAACTCTTTCTAAAGCATACAGTATTCTAGGCTGCATTAATAGGGGCATGGATTACAAGAGCAGGGGTTATGAGAGACCTATATAAGACATTGGTTAGACCTCAGCTGGAGTATTGTGTCCACTTCTGGGTGCCACACCATAGGAAGGATGTGAACATATTGGAGAGAGTGCAGAAGAGGTTCACAACAATGGTGCCAGGGATGAGACAGTTCAGTTATGAGGAAAGATTGGAGAAGTTGGGACTGTTTTCCTTGGAGGAGAGAAGGCTAAGAGGAGATTTGATCATGAGGGGTCAGGACAGAGTCGATAGGGAAAAACTGTTCCCGTTCGTAAACAGATTGAGAACCAGGAGGCACTGTTTTAAAGTGTTTTGCAAAAGAATCAAATGTGAGGTGAGAAAAATCTTTTTCACACAGTGAGTAGTTAGGGTTTGGAATGCACTGCTTGGAAGTGTGGTGAAGGCTGGTTCAACTGAGGCATTCAGGAGGGCATTGGATGATTATTTAAATAGAAACAATGTGCAGGGTTACAGGGAAAAGGCAGGACATTGGCACTAAGTTAAAATGCTCAGAGAGCTGGTGCAGACATGATGGGCCAAATGGCCTCTTTTTACACCTTAACAATTCTGTGATTGGTTGTAAAGCACTTTGAGACTTCAGCTGCTTGTGAAAAGTGCTATATAATTGCAAGTCTTTCTTTTTTTCTTTAACTCCAGCTGATCACACTATCCTCATGTCACTTAATTCCCATAGCATCCAAAAATCTATTGACCTATATCTTAAATAAACTGAACAACTGAGCATCCAGAGCGCTCTCATTTGAAAATACCAAAGATTCACAACCCTTTGACTGAAGAAATTTCTTCTCATCTCAGCCTAATGACCACCCCTTTATTCTGAGACTATATCCGTTACAGTTTTAGACTCCCAAGCCAAGAAAAACATCCTCCTAGAACCTAACTTGTTAAATCCCTTAAGAATTTTATATGCTTCAATGAGATCATCTCTAATTCCTCTAAACTCTTGGGGATACAGGTCTAGTCTACTCAATCTCTCATCCCAGAAGCCAGTCTAGTGAACCTTTGCTGCACTCTCTGTAAGACAGGTATAAGTTCTTTAAGTATGGAGACCATACAGTACACCAGGTGGGGTCTCACCAAGGCCCTGTACAATTGTAGTAAGAATTATTTGCCCTTATAATGCAATCCCTTTGTAACAAATGCTAAAATGTCATTTGATTTCCTAATTGTTTGCCCTACCTGAAATTTATGTGATTCATGTGCAAGGCCCTCCTTCTGAATACAGGTATCCCCTAATCTTTTACCATGTGTTGCCATGTACTGAAGTATCAAACCTCTGAAGTGCAATATGAACCTATGAGCCTCTGACTCAAAGGTGAGAGTTCTCCCATTCAACCAAGCTTACAACATGCAACCAATTTACTAATGTTAGACACTTGTGAGTAGCTGTAACTAGTGAGGTACCACATGGATTGGCTTTTAAAACTGATATTGAGTTGAGGTAGAAGACTAGCCATGATCTTATTCAATGATTGTCTCAAAGGCAGAATGGCTTACTCCAGCTCTAATTCCTTCAGGTCTTAGATTTTTAAGTCCTTTAAGACCTGTCAGGAAACTTTGACAGTGCAGACAAAAGAAAATCTGGCATGGGAAACAACATCTTTGAAGAAAAGAAAAACATGTAAGGCTCACAGTAAAACATTAACTTTTCTCTCTCTCACACACAGCATATTCTGTTTAGTTCCACTATAGGAGGCTTTAAGAGATTTTCTACCTCACCCAGAAATTCAGCATTCAGCTGGAACATTGTCCAGTACCGGAAAAATAAATTCAAAACCACCTCCCATCTCCTCTCCCTGCGATTTCAACACTCTTCAATGCTGTGACTCCACTGAGGTCTGACCAGAACGTTGAAAGTCAATTCATTCCATGCATCACAATCTAAGACTATTCACCGTGTCATACTTGTACTGAATTTTGCTGTTATCCTGTGCACCACGTCATTTCGAAGGAACCACTGCTGCACACCATGTTGTGTTTTTATAATGATATCAAAGCACCAATCACTCATAAGGTCAACACATTGTGGGTTCATTTGTTAATTCTGGGCATATATGACCAGATATACACTGACAGAAAGCTTGAGGATATCAGAGCTGCAAAGCTGTTTATCTATGTACTGCTCCAAGCTGAAGTGAAAGTGGGGCTGGATCACATGACACACTTCCCTTAAAGTGATAGCATGCTGCTTTCTCTTAAAGGCTATTACAATATCCCTCACTTCCCCGACCCCACCCCATCTCCTTTCAGCCGTCTCCCACCTTCCAACCGGCTCTATGCGCCTCCTCCAAGTCGATCTACCCAGAACTGTGTGTCACTGAAGGGGACAGATGAAGCCGCAAGAGAAATAGACACAAAACGTGTCAAATTCAGGGCTTACTTCCGCATTGTTAGGCCGAAATGTTGATCAAAGAAATAAAATCCACTCAGAATACACAGATGACTATTAAATGTGCAGACCCCGCTTTCCTTTGGGGGTGGGGGGTAAATTTAATCTGTTAATCCCAGAGCTGTAACGGATTTCAGGTTCCAATTTGAATTATTGGTCATTATAACGAATGATATTAGACAATCTCCAACGACCAGGCGGCTTTATGACTTGCCACGCGGGGAATAAGGCACTGAACTGGCCCAGTTGCCCAGGAAGCCACTTTCCTTCTGAAATCGCATTGTCTCATATTAAAATGTTCTACCTCAGCCCTGCTTCGCTTGAAGCAATGGATTTGGATATCAATTTGGCTGCCATTTCAGGGAGGGGAGGAGTTGTCCCAGTTAAATGGAAAAGTGACAGCACCCCCGCACCCTTCCATAAAATGCCGCCAGAATAAGAATGAAATCAACAACACAAAATGTACCACAGTAAAAGTGGCGTCTATCCCCTTGCGATGAGATTCAATGATCAGCGACCATTTCCAGCTCCCTTACACACGGATATTAAGCAGCATGTCTGTACGGCGCTAATATAAACTCCCTTCCAAACAGGAGTATATCGCATTGAAAATAATTGTGTGTCACAGTTGCCCAGATCACTTTTACTCCTGAGTTTACTGAGTTGTAATTGGTACCATTTATATAAACCTGACTAACTGCTTTCGCCTATGTTCCGTTAGACCTTGTCAGAACTAGTTTGCCATCTTCACCACACTTCATTACCCCACCCCCACCCCGAGAAGGCAGGCAGATCAGAGCAGTTCAAATCTTTTTGATGTTTTATTTATCCTTACATTAGATTTCCACAGCCTATGTACCCCGAGGGGAGAAGCAAAGAGACCACACGGTTCTCGGAGCCAGCTGTTGGTCTCCGACTCCAAACGTCTCCAACAGATGGCTGCGGCTCGGAACCCAACCATCTGCCAAAGCCTAAGGTCCAACTGGCGAGCAAAGGGAATAGCTTGACTGGGAGAGGAGAGGGAACAAAGACAGGCGCCAAGATTTTGCGTTCGTGGAGCTTTCTATCAGTTGTCTTAGCACTTCCCTCTTGCAGGAGGTGGATGGATGCACTTGGTAATGAGGAAGCAGGGTCTGGTTAGTTAACATGTTCCCAGCTGACAGTAAAATTGAAGGGAAGGCTTTCTGAAAGGAAGTTGCATCAAGTCATGTAACATATTAAACCAATTTTATTCGCATCTGCAATTTCATTGAGTATCTCAGCGGAGCAAAACGGCAGTGTACTTTTTTGGGGCAACACTTCTCACTCAACATGGTGATCTACCAGGATCCTTTTTGAATACCTTGCACATTTAACAACATTTGAGAGGTGCTTCTATCCGCCGATGTCGATTAAATAGTAAAACAGCACTGAAAACATGTACACCTCAACTTAAAGTAACCGTATGTGACTACATATATATGTGCGTGAGCAACTTAGGTATGATTTATGACTGAAAGAATAGCAAGAGAATGTAATACTGTGTTGGTTTTGTCATTATAGATACTGACTAGTGCGTGGGAGCTACTTTGGGATATCATTCTGCCTGGTTAAAGAGGGAGTGTGAAACCCTATCACAGTCAAAATGAATTTTAGATTGTGCTGCCAGAGGTCAAAGGGGAAAGTAACTAACAAGTGACATTTCCATCCAAGGAATGCATCGATTGTGTTTTCCTTTGAAAAGCTGACACAGTTTCTGAACCTATTCATTGCTGAGGGCTGCTCAATCCCAACCGCTCTGAACACAATGATGCTGTTCTGCACACTAACTTTATCTTAATTTCTCACTAGCCAGTGATGTCAATACGTTGCCCACTTTTTGTCATGCAAATACGTTTAAAACATCCATGGTTTGAGGAATGGGTCACTCTTAGTTCCCCTTGTTTTTTGAATCAATCTAATCTAACACTTCTGTTTAATACGTTTGGATCTGGTGCGAATTAGGCACAGAGTTTCTGCAGGTTGCTGCAAGGGGTCCGTGAATGACTACAATGCCATCTATTGGCCATGCCGGTGGGCACTGGCATCATGCCTTTGTCTAGAACGAAAAGAAATGCCCTTTAAACTCTCGCTCACCATCCTGTGTCCCATCCCTTTCCTCCAGTTTCTCGAGGTCTAGTCCCTTTTCTTTCATGCATTTTTGACACTTTCTTGGCGCCGTCCTGAAAATTGTCTTCTCACTCGCACTCACTGCCTCTCGTTACTATTTGAGGGCTGCCTCTGGTCCTGATTCCCATTCGTTGTCTGTATTTGTTTTTAAACGGCCACCTTTCTCGCTCACTGTAGCTTTCACAGGGACTTTATGTTTCCATTTCCACACCTCGTGCTTTTTTTTCTGCAAGTCTGACATCTGATCCAGTATTTTGAAGAGTTATTTCTTACTACTCGCTTCTATATGACCCCACTCCCCCTCCCTCACCAACCCCCCCCCCCCTCCCATCCCCCGACTTTACACTATACGTCCCAGTAAATTTCGCAAAGTTTGTCCCTCACGCTGCCTGCATTCCAAGCATGCATCGTTTTGCAATCTAGGCTAAATCAGGGAATACCAAACAATGAATTGTGTTGCTGTCGAAGCAGCCAGATTAGTTTCAATCTCCTTATAATTGAATTAGCTTTTCCACATTAGCCCCACTGGCTTCAAACTCTATACCATCTTCCAATGATAACAAATCATGGCGAAGGTGACAGTTCAGCTGACTGATCTCCAGCTTCAAATAAAACACTATCCGTCACATTTCTCTCTATGTTCTTTTTGCCTTGGGCTGGAAATCGGGAACATCTGCAGTCTGTCCTGCCCATCCTGTTAGGTATGTACATCATCGTATATTGGCACACAGTAGACGGTTAATAGAATCCATCGTCAACTATACTAAACATAATCCTGATAAAAGCAAACATGTTATTCTTTAATAATCTTTTTCAGTGAAAAATCTGATCATCCTTGCCCCAATGGTAATATTGGATTGTAATTAAACGTGATTTATCTCAAATGCAGGCTTGCAGAAAATCATTTGAAAGTTTTCCACGCCACTAAGTTAATGCAAACGCCTGTGGTGCTTTTGTATTATTGTTTACCCACTTTGGCAGTTAAATTATTTCATTAAAATATTAACCACATTTAATGAGAGAAAGAGACAAGGAGGGAGTGCAAAAGATGGACGCTGAACCATAACACTACTACATTGGCCACGGGTGTCACAACGCAGCCGTATTCTTAATTTATCTCATTTATATATTACACAACATATGAACATAGATAACACCCCCCCCCCCCCCACCCCCCCCCCCCCCCCCCCCCCCACCTCCCCACAACCCATCGCTGTCCTAACTCAAGGACAAGTGGAGAGAAAAGCTATTAGAGAAATTCTTCAATGAATTATCACCTTAAATCTCCATCAGAATCCCATATATGTAAAGAAAGACTTGCATTTATATAGCACCTTTCATAACCTCAAGATGTCCCAACGTTTTATAGCCAACAAAGTACTTTTCAAGCGTAGTCAGTATAAATGTAGGAACCGTAGCCACCAATTTGATCACAACAAACTCCCACAAACAGCAATAAAATAATCTGTTTATTTGTTTTAGTTGTTAGATAATTATTGGCTAGGACATCGGGGCGAACCCATATTCTTCCTTCATTTACGCCATAGGATTGTTTCGCTCCCCCTGAGAGGTGGGATAGGGCCTCAGTGCAACATTTAATTCAAAAGACAGTATCTGAGTTGCAACTTTCCCTCAGCACTGTGCTGAAGTGCTGGTCTGAATTATATGCATAAGCCCGTGGAGTGGGGCTTCAACCCACCCACATTCGTCTAAGAGGTCACAGTGCTATGACTGAACTAAGGCTGACACCTATTCACTTAGGCACTATGTTGCCTGAAGTGTTGTAGATATGACTGTATGATGTGACTCAAATTTAAACGTCGAAGAGCTATTATAAAAGTGTTGTGCTGATTCAGTATGCAAGACAGAGCTCTGGCACAATTTGATTTTGCCGAGTTCCTGGTCATCTCTGATCATGGGCGTTTTAGCACCATGGACAGCGACTGGAATCTCAGCGGCTCTATCCCCGGTACTGAAATGCTGTTTACAAAACAATTAACTTTCCAAATACAGTGACTAGGCCAAGAACCCCGTTGTATAGCTGGGGAATAGAAGGAGTATGAAGCTCAAATAATTCACACATTCTTAAATAAATTGCAGACGAAGCTAGCTCATGAGACTGGAAATAAATTACCGACCCTTAACAATCCAGGGTTCGCTGACTTGATACAGAAGTGTAAATGTTTGTGACGATGCATGAAAGCGATGATTCCTCTCTGGAATCACACGGGCCTGTGCCAGACTTTTCATGGAAGAATACTAATGTTTGAAATATATGGGGGTTAATCAGAAGTGACAGAGGACATTAACATAACAATTTTCCTGTACTGGGAGTGAATAGATCTACAAGAGACGCAATTACTTTTGTAATCAGCTGTTTTGTAATCTGGATGGCCACCGACTGCGGATTTTTATTCAGAAATACTTAGGCCTCTTTGCAATGATTCCTGTTAATGGACGAAGATGGCACACACATATCCATCAATATATTCTAAAGAGAATTATACTCAGAGAGTGGAACTCGCTACCGTTTTGAACATTGAGGCAAAGAAGATTGATGTATAAGTGGAAGCTAAGTAAGTACATGTGGACAAAAGGAATAGAAGGATATGCTGAAAGCATTAGATGAAGTATTGTCAGACAAAACTGCTGTACAGCACAGAGCACCAACGAGTTGGGTTGATAGTCTGTCTTCGTGCTGTAAATTCAATGAGAGAGGAAAAAAAGCATGTCTCCTATTCAAACGAATAGTTTGCACTCAGTACAAGCTGTTGGTCCATTTTACTGGGATACAAGTTTCTCACTCGTTCAGAAATCGAAATATTGCCTTGCTCCATTCCTTCAACGCCACCCCCTCCCCCTCCCCCTCCCCAACCCCGCTATTAGAGAGAGATTGGAGGCGTTCTACTCCTAACAATATTACCCTGGAGAGTGAATTTGATAGATGGATGTTTTATCGGAATTGTTTGAAATTGGCTACACTCAGCCGATTCAACCGGAGTTTGAGATTGGATTCGGATTAATAGAAGGGTTGGCAAGAGGTAATTTGTCTACAGTTAGAGTTAAGGTTAAGAGCAATATTACCACTCAGCATTTTCCAGTTATAGTTGAGATTAGGATCTTACCTTTAAGGTTGGGGTTAACATAATTTACAGGCTTCTCATTAAAGACAAGCCGAAGCGCCAACGTTGCAAATTCAAATATCACTAAACTACCTCATGTTTTGTGTTTTGGAGGGCGCCTTATATGAATGAAGTTGAGTTGCTCCCGGGCATTTCCGATTGGGTGCCCCTCCAGTGTGTCACCTTCAAGCCCCTGTACTTGATTCTTGCGTCATAACATATGCTCTTCTATCAGTCTACATAGCATGGCCTCCCCGTGATACACGACTTTTCGCGATGGGCATTTACCTAAATCCCCCTTGTTATGACACTGCAACTGATACAGTGGCAGAGGGAGACCCTGAACAGAGGCAGGGGAATCGCTGCAGTGACAAGAAAGGAAGTCGTACTGACCAACGCTAGAATTCTTGGTTTTCCTGTCTAATCTATGCCCATGGTAATTTCAATTCAATAGCTTCTCCTACATGGGGTAGGCGACCGGGGGGAGGGGGGGGGGGGGCAATAGCTAGCCGATGATATGCCTGACATGCACCAAAGCTACCGAGGCTGTAAGCAAGAAGGACGGTTCCCCATCTAAATCCAACGATTCTCCGCCGAGCATGAGGATTAGTGTAGCAAGCGCTTTGCTTAACCGTGGCCTCGTCTTGGGAGCTTTGCGCTTTCTGAGCCAGTGGGGCAGCACGTGGACCTGTCCTTGCTCTCACTCCTCCCTGTTTCTCCACCTTCTTCCTGTGATATCAATCAGCAGTCCCATTCTCATCGTTAAAATGCTAGGAGAGCCTTCCAAAATGTTCAGGGGACAGGAAAGAAATGAACGCGATTTAATGGCCGATTACTGCTTAAGGAGCATCGTAAATCCATGAGATGGCGAGTTTGATTCTACCATCTATGTATGCTCTAACCTGATGTTTAATGTCCAATGTTAAATAGCCGGGGTGGGGGGGGTGGGGGGGGGGTGGGGGGGGGGGGGGGGTGTGTGGGGGGCTGGTTGGTGGGCGATCTATATTGTAACCAGGGGATCGGGAGACTCCGAGTTGATTGGCTGTATTTGCATTACATCACCTCTACTGGCTTGCCGGTATTTCTATGGACTGAAAAAAAGTCTGTGCTTGGCGGAGGAGCATCACATCTTGCTCAGCCTCCTCTGCTCGCTTTTTGAACACAAGTTCATGGGAGCTGGAAGCTCCGCTCCCTCTGCCAGTAAAAGGAAGGGGCTCTAAACATCAAGTAGGGCGGGACGGGGGGTAATTTCCTCAGACAGAAACACGAGCAATTCAAAAAATGTTCAAAAAAAAAGATTGGATGGACAAAGTGTTTGCCGGTAACTCATAGCTAGCAGAGATACACTGGCAGGTAGCGTCTTCGCACACAATCCCTAGCTCAGGACATTCCTGGTCAAATACTCCCAAGGATTGTAACTACATCTCAGAGATTTCATGAAACCAAAATGATGACAGTGGACGATTTCAGGTAAGTGGTGCTTTATTACAGAGTTCTGAAGTGATGCTCGTCAAGTTGTCTTCAATATGAGAGAGTTGGTCAATGCGCACCTGACCGGGTCGTACCGGGTAAAAAAAAAATAGTTCGGATTGCCGCTGACAATGCTTCTCTTTTTAAGTGCCCTGATGTATTAACATCACACGCCTGAGATTGAAATCCGGCGGACGATATGTGACTAAACGCTTGTAATCGAATTGAGAAGCTTGTAGAAGTTTATTGCAACTTTGAATCTTGTCAAAAAGGTATTCATAAAATCTTGGAAAGCGCGGTCGTTTCGCGGGAAAACGTGCCTGTACTTCTCATTCTCATGTCCTGAGAATTGCTAAACGTTGGCCCCAACCTCATAATTCAATGCAAGTCTCTAAGGGAATTAAAACGGTGCTCTCCTGCTAGATTCAGCTTTGTGTTTAATAAATAATAGGAAAGCTTATTTGGGATAATCTTCGAGATATATAGCGTTTACCTTCTGGAAATGAAGTCAACGGAGTTTTGTTAGTCGAATGCCCTTCTATTTATAACACTCGAACGTATAACTTCACCCATGTTCTGATCATGTTTGAAAACAGTACAATGATCTGAAGGTCATATTCAAAACCCCTCCGGTTAATTCTTGATTTGTAAATTGATTAAAAATTAGTTTGTCACTTGAAAAACTGTAATGAATCCAATCGATATTGGATATGATGTGAATTTAGTTATTTTACACCATTTTTCACAAGATCTCCAATCACAATGGTGGGATGGGGAAATATTGGAACAATGTCCAATTCCTGCGACCAAGCTTTCTCTTCAAATGGTCCACCCCGACTAAAACACCCGCAAAACTTCCGTTAACTTTGCCAACTAACAAATGATGCATTATCTGACTGAAGGGTTCTTCCTAACGAATCTCTATGCTCCAACTTTGAAAGCGGGGACCTAGGTGTAAGATTCAAATCCAAACAAGTATGATTTAAGAATTGGTTTCCAACCAGCAATTGTCACCGCACTCAACCTGCCATATAGTGCAAGCAAATCGTAGGTGAACGGATTGGAGGGGGGGTGGGGGGGGGGGGGGTGCGGGGGTGTGTGGTGGAGAGAGAAAGTCAATAAACCAAACACAAACAGCTCCAAGATCAAAACCAGAACCGATCAACAAACTATTCCAGCCCCAGGATCAAAATCAGGCCATGTCATAGCCAGAAAATAAACTAAACCAAACCCAAGGTCAAAATCGGTCCGTCTCAAAACCACTCAATAAATAGAAGAACTCAGGTCCACCCAAAAAAGCTATAAAACAAACATCGCGAATCCAGCTATGAAGAATGATCCACCCTCTTACCAAACCGCTAAACACAAAATAACCCAACCCATCAGCAAACCAAGGGAGGAACTGGGAAGACTCGCCCTCCAGCCACCAGATGAACAAATCCGATACGGTCGAACCGAACTAAATTTTAAGTAATCAAACCACAGCGTATGTAAACTACAGAAATTAATCAAACAGGAAACAGTCTCAAAATCCAACGACTATCTAACCTCACCACAAACGCCTCCATATGTCAGCCCCTAATGTAATTAATACATTTCCAGTCTTTTCTGAACCAATCCACGATTAGACCATGTCAAAACAAGCAGGCGAGGAGCACCCCCAGCTCACACCAACATAGCTACATCACACTGGTAAGGACAGAGATGAAGATAATGTGTTACCCTCGCATTTTGTATATTAAACTCATATACAGGACGAGTTTACGAATAATTAAATGCACATTTAGAATAAATTCCTGTACTTGCTATGTTGGCACCTTTTCGCCATTCCGAAGGGCAGACACATGCACTTTGTTACAAATGACTTGAGGTGGCATGAGGAATCTTTATTTACACAGCATATTGGTGTGATCTGGGATGCACTGAATGAAAGGGCCATGGAGTAGACTTAATGGTATCATTCAAAAGAGAATTAAACACATTCTTGAAGGGAAAAATTTACAGGGATATGGGAAAGAGCAGGAGAGTGGAGTTAATTGGATAGTTCTACCAAAGAGTCGGCACAGGTACCTCTGTGCTGTATCGTTCTATAAATCTATGGAAACAAATTATTTCATTTTTTAGAGATCTCCAACAATAATTAAAAGCTGAAGGAATGAGTCTCTGCACTTGTAAAAGTTAATTTAAATGCCAGCAAATTAGCAGCAGCTAAAATTTATCACACCGTGCATAGGGCACTTGCATTGGAATGAACAAGCCCTTGCTGTTTTTCAAATTTATCATTATCCATGAGGTAAGTACAGAAATTGTGTGCATTGCAACACATTTAAATGGTGAATCAGATGGTGAGATGCCATCTTATGGAGGGGCAGGACATCACTGACAGCACTTCCCTATTTCAGTATTTAACTGCATGCCCAGTTATGGGAAGCTACTTTTAGCATATAACAATCAATGCAATAAACCAGTATTTCCACATCTAAATCCAGCCTGATATCCTCCATAAGGAATGCAATGAACAGAAAGATAACTTCTTATTTTATAACACCTGCCCAAGCAGGGATAGGGATAGTGATTCCAATCAAGGGTTAACCTGCACCACCAGTTAGAAAGGCTCAGCTCCAATCTCAAACTGGCTAGGTTGGTCCTAATCTAAAATTAACCATGAACCAGACAAAGGATGGCAGCTTCAATTTAGAAACAAACCCCATTCTACACGAAGCCCGCTGCTTCCACTAAGGATTACCTCCCCCAACCTATGAACTAACTAAACATAACTTTCTTAAGCAATAATTCAGCTAATTTTTAAAGGTAATCTCCCTAAATAACAAGGTTAGTCCTGTCAATTAATAATTCTCCCCTCTGCTTACATATTAAGGTCAGTACCCCTCTAAAAGCAAAGACACCAAGAGCTACAATTTGTGTTTAACTAAAAGCACCAAGCTCTCCAGAACAGCTATGTGTAAATTCTCCTCACTTCAAAAGAATGGTTCGGTGACTTTCTCACTTAAAGAATATTAACAAAATGGGATCCTACCAATTCTAATGTATGAAATATGGGATACCCTGTGAAATCCTTTGCTTTTTCATGTGCATTTACAGCACAACTGCAAGAAAACTGTTTCAATTATATTCATTAGTAGCTAACAGTCTCAGGAAATCACAGTTTGAAGCTCATGTCTCCCAGCTATATTATGTTCATTATAGGTCCTGATTAAAACTATGCTCCAGGTAATAATTATTTGCTTTATATGTTTTATTCAATGACACACCATAAGTAAAACAATGCAATGGTATTTATGGAGCTAGGACAGTGCCGATAATGAAAACAATAATTAATGTAATGAAAAGGAGTAGCAGACCCCGATTATCAGAATTGTTATTTCTTATCACAATTTTTACCCAACTGCAATATTTACAATAGGTACAAAGGCACATGACTGATCTCAGATAAACACATGCTGGATCCATATACAATTGTGATCCAGCACAGAACTCACCTCCCAATCATTCTCATCTATAAAATTCAAATGGTGACAGCAGTAGGTTTATTCCCATTGTATACCATTCTCAAACAAGCAAAAGGAAACTACAAGAGTATTCTAGAATGCTTCTGTCATAAGCTGCTAATGAATATAGTTGATGTAATAGCTAATAATCCAGCTTTAAAAACATCTTTAAATAAGACTCTTTTGCGGATAGATGAAATAATTTGTAAATATGCATGATGATTTGATTAAACTAATTCAAGCACTGCTGTTTGAAATAAATTTTAATTGGAATAGCATAGCTGTAATGGAATTAAAGCACAATATTTTAAACAATTTTGATTGATACAATACCCTGGATTAGAGACAATAGGTTAAATATGGCAGCATCACCTTATTCTCTGTTTTTTTTAATGAGTTAACAAATACCTGGGAGTGTGCTTTAGGGAAATACACATTGTGAGATTCAGATGTCCTTGCAACCTGTTATAGAAAATTTGAATGATTTATAATGACAGCAGGAACCTAGCCACATTGGTAGAGCTACGACATAAATTCTCCTTTTTAATTTGGTACAAGTGATGTTGGTATTTCTTTTGCACTTTTTGGAAGTATTGGAAGAATAAGGCTGCAGAATGAATAGCGGGGCTGAAAGCCAATAGTTATGGCATTAGTAGATGGACTATTACTATAATATAACAAAATAACCAAAGCATAATAGACTGATGGGTATTGTTATTTCCACGGTTTGGAAATGTTACATATATGGATTTTCATTAATCTACAAAACATACCATATTCATATTTGAGAAAGTACAGTGAATTTCACTGCATACCTCCACCTCCAAGCCTTGTAAAAATTTAGACCCTGCATATTGTTTTCCAACTGATAAATAACAACATGGCATAACACTAGAGATTGCCTGTACTTATTTTCCCACAGTTGCCTGTGCTTATTTTCTCACAGTTTCCATTAGGTACCAATGATTCCATGTTACTGACTTCATTCAAAGTCTGCCAGCCCTTCCAAGGTCTCTGTGCTCCTCTAATTCTGGCCCCATGTGCATCCCCGATTTCCACTGCTACATCATTGGCAGCTGCATAGGCCTTAAACTCTGCAATCCCCTCCTTAAACCTCTCTGCTGCCAATCTTCTCTCTTTCTTTAAGTCACTCTTTAGAACGTATGTGTTTGACCAAGCCTTTGGTCATTTGTCCCAATGTCTCTTCATTTATCTCAGTGTCACGTTTTGTCTGATTATGCTCCTGTGAAGCACCTTGGATGTTTAATTAAGTTAATAGTGCTACATAAATGCAAGTTGTTGTTAGTAAATCACTGTATTAGTGTTTTCTTTTGATACCGTGCATTTCTGGGAAGTTTGAAGTATATAGCAGTGGAAATAGACCTGGGTACATCTCCAAACTAGGCTGGGCCAGAATGGGACATACCAGTCCAAGGGTTAACCTCAACCTTTCAAGGAGCACATTTTCTCCAATCTAAATATGATCTCATGTTGCTAACACAGAGAACCCACCACTGGCAATAAGAAATCAGCTTAATTCCTGTAATGTACAAGAAAAATAGTGGTCATTTTTGGTTCCAATCTAATCTTGAAGCATTTTTTTTGGAACAGCAAAGGAAATGGTCAATGCATTAGAATAACGAAGGAAGAAAGAACATATAATTGGTTTTCATTGGATTTAACTAAACATCGATTTTTTTCAATAGATGCTTTGTGATATGCCTTTCACTGAGGCTGAACACTATACTGGAAATATATCAGTAACAGTTATCTCTTAGATTGATGTTCTTAACTAACCACTGGAGACTCATTTGACCAGTTACAAGAAGACATTTCTTTGTCCTGTACTGTTGGCATGCAATTTTGAAACTCATGTCGGCAGTAATTGAGAGGCCATAAAACACATCTGTCAAAGCAAAGTTACCCATCTAATAAACCATCACTTTCAGTGCAAGAATGTCATATCTTAGTTCCATTACACAATTAAAGCTCCAGTTCTACATATTTATAAGTACTTTTGAAAATATGATATTTTATTTAGTGCCACAAATTTTGCTCGCTGAGGTACTTTATGTGGATGTCAGGTTAGTGATTAAAGGGGTATCTGTTTCAAAAAAAAAATCCAATACCTCCTCCAATCCCTCCTACTCAGCCTTATGTAACTTTTGACTCCATCCCTATAAATCTTTGGGTTTTATAAGTACTACAGCCACAAGGTGAAAATAAAATTTATATTGCTTTTCAGAAAAATAAAATGAAGGTACAATTTATGGTTCAAGTTTTTCAAAAATATTTGTCCAGATTTAACATCCCTCTCATTAACACGTGCATATGCGCAAATGTTGAATTCCTTTGTCCCTTTCTTTCATCACTGTTAAGACGGGACTCAGGTTCCATCCGATCACCAATCTCCCATCTCATTGTTACTTTATTTCTGAATTAACCCACCCTCTCACCCTATCCTCAAGTTACATTGTGGTTAAATTTAGCTTAATATTATTTTGGATGAGATTAATTTCCTTGAAGGGGGAGAGTTTATTTTGGGCAAGATTATGTATGAGCATGAGGGGGAGGCAGTGGCATAGTGATATTGTCATTGGACTAATATTCCAACAAACCAGTGTAATGCTTTGGGGACTTGGGTTTGAATCCCACCTTGGCAGACGGTGGAATATGAACTCAATGAAAATCTGGAATTAAAAGTCAGATGATGACCATGAAACCATTGCTGACGGCTTACTAATGTCCCCTTAGGGAAGGAAATTGGCTGGCCTACATGTGACCCCAGACCCACAGCAATGTGGTTGACTCTTAAATGCTCCCTAAACAAGGGCAATTAGGGGTGGGAAATAATGCTGGCCTAGCCAGTGATGCCCACATCCCATGAGTGAATAAAAAAAACTTATCAGGGCAAAGGTTAGACATATTTTCTAACTTGGAACATCAGCGCGGTTCACAACGTCAGTGCCTGGATATAGCAGTAGCATCTCAGCTGGCAAAGATACTACAGAGAGAAAAAATGGCAGCAGAAGTTCCATTCTGGAGTGGCAGTGGCAGAGGTATGTCTGGTGGGAGGGAACATAGCCTATAGATACAGTAATGTCATGGTTATGACACTTAGAGGTCAGGAATTTAATTCCTGGCATGATAAGTTGTGTAACTAAAGATGATAGATTTGGGCATTTGTGGGTTAACACCAAAGAATATTATTTTCAAAGCTGCTGGATTGCTATAAAAATTAAACTGATTCACTGATATCATTCAACAAAATGAACCTGTCAACTTTTCCTGCATGTGATGCCAGTCCTACAATATGTGTCTGACACTTGCCGATGTATGTCCTCTGAAATGGCCTGGCAAGTCATTCAGTTGTATAACAACAGTTTTTTTTTATATTATTTGTTCATGGAATCATCCCTAAGAGGGCATTTCAGAGTCAACCACAATGCTGTGGATCTGGAGTCACATGTAGGCCAGATTAGGTAAGGACAGCAGATTTCCTTCCCTAAAGGTCATTAGTGAACCAAATGTGATTCTACAACATCAACACTGGTTTCATGGTCATCATTCAGCTTTTTTAATTCCAGATTTTTATTGAATTTGAATGCCACTATTGGCTGTGGCAGGATTTGAACCCAGGTCCCCAGAGCATTACCCTGGGTCTCTGGATTACCAGTCCAGTGACAATACCAATATGCCATCACCCCCCCCCCCACCCAAGGATATAATCATAAGAGAAACATCAGACTTCACTGGTATCCCAATCCTCAACCATGCCAGGACCCAGCACTTGAGGGCAAAAGATGAAGGGTGCAAAATGGGGTTCTGTAGTACTTCTTGTGCTGGCGCTACAGAATCCCTGAAGCAGGAAAATGGCATCATTTGTGTTTCCAGCCACTCCCACTGTGGTCTGCATGGTGCCACAAGTTGGGAAGGGCACTAACTAGACATGCTGTACGTGCACAGGAAGGGTCAAGAATGATGCTGCCATAATGTCAAACAGCCTTTCTGGCCGATTTGATGTTATTTTCATCTGCACATGTGCTGTGAATACCTGTGTTGATCATTCCCAGCTGAAGAGGTATTCAGAAGTATGAGGGCCACACAACAGAGATATTAAAACAAAACAGATAGCAAGGTGAGGATTTTTTTAGTTACTTCTGCTTTAGGCTGAGTTTATAGACTTGCGGTGCTGTATTTTTGGAGCTGTTTTGGAGAGCTGGTGCTTAAAATTATGGGGGATACAGGTATTAGGTGAACAAGTTATGAAGAGTGTGGTTGCCGTGCCTCTTTGTCTGTAACATAACCATGAAAGGAATGAAGGCTGTAGTGAGGGGAAGCTCTATGAAGAGGGAGGAGGAGGAGGGCTCTCCACAGAAGGACCTACCCACAGAGCACTTCTTCTACTGCCACCTGATCCAGAAGCAGTGCCTGTTGCAACTCGGGTTCAATAAGTAGAGCGTCACTGAACTCTGCCACCTCCTACAATACAACCTGCACCAGAGTAGGAATGTCCCTGCTAGTGGCTGTAAAGATCATGGTGGCATTGAGCTTTTATGCATTAATTCTTTCCAGGCAGGAGTGGACAACATCTCAAATATTTCCTAGAATGTTATCCATCAGAATATTCAGGAGGTGACAGAGGCCATCTGCCCTAGAAGAAGAGGGTACATTGTTTTCTCTGTCAACAGAGAGAAGCAGGATTAAAAGGCATGTGGCTTTGGAGGCTAATATGATTCCCAATGGTGCACAGTGCCATCAACTGCACACATGTAGATCCGCAGGCACCCCCCCACCCCATGTCAATGGGGAGTGGTACAGAAACCCCAAGGGCCATCACTCAATTACAGTTGGTGTGTGGCCATACACAGTACATCATGTTGATAACTGCCCACTATCTTGGCATGATGCATTCATCCAGTGGTCCAGTCGTACTGCGAGCCTCTCTAGAGAACCAGAGGTGACTGTTTGGGGAAAAAGGCCCAAGTGCATATGGCTGAAGACACTCCCCCGACACCCTCCTATCCCCACCACCTGAACCATGGAAGGGCAGCAGGCATGTAATGAGAGCCACTGTGACACAAGAAACATAGTGGAGCTGACAAGCAGCCTGCTTAAGCAACTGTTTTACTATTATGCCAAGAGAGCCGTCCAGAGCAGGTTTTGAAGTTTGTGGTGGTCTTCAGTATCTTCCACAACATTGCCACCATGGAGGTGCAGCTATTACCTCCAGGAACCCCAATGTCATCTCTGCAGGTTGAGGAGGAGGAGGATCTGGTGGGAGTAAAGGAGGCAAGGGAGATGCATTCTGGATCCCTTCACTTTGGGTGAGCTATCGGAAAGCAACTTCCCAGGCTCTGCTTTCAATAAAACTACTTCCCTTGGACCACCGTTCCCCATCATTACATCCATCTGAGATATTCCATCACAGGGACCCCTTGGCCACCATCCAAGGAAAACCCTCTGAAGGGATTGGGAGCAGGTGGGTAGGGAGGTCAATGCAAGAAGTCTGGCGCTGAGAACATAGCAGCAGTAGCTTAATGACTTTATGGGGCTGCCACACTATTGAACGGAACAGCAAAGAAGATAGAGGGGATAACTGTCTACATTGTGAAGTCGGCTGCAACAAAACTAGTAGCATCCATCTTTGGTTTGCTTGAGGGCCTCCTGAGTGCTGACGAAAATATTGTCTCCCTCCTCCTATCCATCTTGATGACAAGGGCTTTCAGCACCATTTCCCTGTGCTGTTGAGTGCTCTTTCTGCCCAAGCATTCTGTCTCCCTTGGTTACAATTGCACCAGTGGCATTCAACAGCAGCCTCCTGTGAATCAGTGCAACTTCCCTTTAAGAGGAACAGACTGCCCTTAAGCACTAAAGGCTAACTAGAATAGGCACTTGTCTTGCACTCTATTAGATCCTCTGTTGTGCATGCAGCCAGCCAACAACCCGGATCAAACAGATGAAGTTATAGAAATGAGGAGGCAGTGTGAGGTTTATGTGCTGACTGCCTGCCTGGAGTGGGTAGATCATGAATTGTGACCCCTGCAACCAAAAATGTGTGTGAATCAATCTTTCCTCCAAGATGTTCAATGACCATCTTCAGCTAAGAGCGCCAAGGGCACAATTTCACTTGTCTCCTTCTGAAATCCCCAGCCTCATGGATGCAAATGTCCATCCAAATTGATTAATTCCATTTAATATGAAGAAGTGACATTGGACTTAGGGAAGGCTACAATTCCTGACACCTTGATTTTCATTTGCATTGATTTCAATGGAGATTAAAATCAGGTTGTTTTATAAGGGGAAGTCAATCTGTGCAGGTGTTGGTCCCGCTGCTGGATTTATGGGGACAATTTTATTGGCTGTGGGTGGGCTGAGATTGAATTTTGTCATGGAGCATGCTTCTGGCCACTAGCAGCTCACGCCAAGAATTTAGATGATGTTAGAGGGTCAAAATCTGGTGACTTTCAGGGCTGTTTGCGTCCTCTTTCCAGCACCAAATATTGGCCTGAAAATAGGTCCAGATGAAAACCTACCCAATACACATTCGTATAATGAAAGGCCAGGTTCATTTGTTTTAACTATTGTTCTGTGTATACTATGGGTTATCCTCTATTTAATATCAAACACCCTATAGAAAATAAACTGTTACTTTTGTGTGCAAGCAATGTTTGCTTTCCATCCTGTCAAGCTAGTCTTCTCAAGTTGAGAAGGACAACCTGCCAGGGCCACTCCACAACCAGTTGCTAAGGGGGGTGTAAAAGGCCCCATTAGTGATTAGTCCTCTGATTCTATCCCAGTACCACACCAGGAATCCATTCGATTACCAACTTACTGTAAGGGGAATTAAGGAATGGTTTCCAGCATGATGGATTCTGACAGAAGCACTGATTGGAAAGGGGTTGCTACATCCCTTTCATCCCATCCTAAGACATCCTATCCTAAAGGAATAGGTGCATGAATTAACGGGTAAAACATCTCCTTGTCAGGGAATTTAGTAGAAGAATTGTTAAAGAGACTGCATTTTGAGGAGTTGATAGTATTACTGACAGGAAAAAGCAGCTTGAAATATTATGACTTTCATCCATGAAAGTTAGCCTTCCAAATCTTGTAAGACATGGAATGTTCCAAAACAGCTATATTATGAGTACAATTCCTTATACAGCTTCTTGGGAAAGTGAACCAGGGGATGGGTGATCACTATCTTTTCTCTTATTCTAATTGTCACTCAAGATTACATTTTGGCCATGTGAAAAATGAAACCTTATAGCAAAGCAATTTATTTTAAAAAGCACATAAGGCGATCTCTGGATACCTCTAGGAACAAATGCATGAAACGCACTCACCTCAGATAATCAAAATAGAACAGAAGAGACAGTAGTGACCTCCGATTAACCTTTCAAAACAATTACAACAAACAAGGAAATAACCAGTGAAATAAAAGGGGGCAGGAATGAGGCAGAGCAGACTTGTGTCTTTATAAGGTCTGGGTGTAGGAGTAGAGACTGTGCAGTAATGTGCCCATGCATTTATTAAAGTAATGTCCGACAGTGGAGGGAAAATGAATTCATTGCACACATTGATATGGTGGAGAAGGTGCAGCAGAGATTTAATAGAATGGTACTAGGGTTAATGAACTTCAGTTATGCAGAGAGAGTAGAGAAGATGGGACTGTTCATCTTTGAGCAGAGGTTAAATGGAGATTTAGTAAAGGTTCCAAATTTTGAAGAGTTTTATTAGAATAAATAATGAGAAACTTTTCACCAGCAGGAGGATTGGTACCCAAAGGTCACAGATTTGAGAATATTGTCAAACAGCAGGGATGTGAGAATTTTTTTTAAGCAGTGAGATGTTGTGATTTGGAAAGCATTGCATGAAAGGGCGGTGGAAAAAGATTCAGTAATAACTTTAAAAAGCAAATTGAATGTAAACTCCATAAGCGAAAATCTGCAGGGCTGTGAGGAAAGAGCAGACGAGTGGAGCTAATTAGATAGCTCTTTCAGAGAGCCAGAACAGGAGCAATGGGCAGAATGGCATCCGTCTGTGTTGTACAATACTTTGATTTTATGATTCTATGATAACAGCACTCCCTTAAGAGCCCAGTGCAGCAGAAACCAGATGCAATACAAAGCTCCCTTATGATGCGTCAGAATGAGATTACTGAATTACTGCCAAATTGATGACCAACGTTAACATAGTTTTGTAACTGGATTTATGTTCAGCAATAACTATATTAAACTGCCTAGCCTCATTGCACTAAATAGCTTTAACATGCTTCAGGGAAGAAACCTTAATTCTATCGCTGGAATACTATTAGAAATAACAAAAGAACTTGCATTTATGCTGCAATTTTCATGTCCTCAGGATGTCCCAAAGTGCTTCACAACCAATGCATTACTTTTGAACAAAGTGAAATATTTCAGATGTCGGGAATCTGAAATAGAAACAGAAAATGCTGGAAATCTTCAGCAGATCTGGCAGCATCTGCAGAGCAAGAAACAGATTTCATGGTCGAGATTTTCCGTCCCCACCATGGGGGGTGTGGTGGGCCAACGAGAAGCCCATTGACTGCAGGCAGTGAGTGTCCTTTCATTGAAACAACTTCCATCAGACTTACTTTTCAGGTTTAGTTTTGAAGGGAGCATATAGCAAAGATTTGCAAGCAGCCAATTAATAAATTATCATGTATAGTTGAGGAATGAACTAGGGCATATGGAGAACTCTACTGCCCTTCTTCAAACAGTGTTGTGTCCAGCTAACAGGGCAAAGTTTTTTCTTATTCATTCATGGGATGTGGGCTTCACTGGCTGGGCCAACATTTATTGCCCAAGCCTAATTGCCCTTGAGAAGGTGGGGGTGAAGTACCTTCTTGAGCTGCTGCAGTCCCTGTGGCATAGGTGCTATTAAGAAGGGAGTTCCAGGATTTTGACCCAGTGACAGCGAAGGAAATGGCGATATATTTCCAAGACAGGATGGTGAATGGCTTGGAGGGGAATGTCCAGGTGATGGTGTTCCCATGTATCTGCTGCTCTTGTCCTTCTAGATGGTAGTGGTAGTGGGTTGGGAATGTTCTGTCTAAGGAGCCTTGGTGAATTCCTGCAGTGCACCTTGTAGGTGGTACACACTATTGCTACTGCGCGTCAGTGGTGGAGGGAGTGAACATTTGTGGATATAGTGCCAATCAAGTGGGCTGCTTTGTCCTGGATGATGTGAAGCTTCTTGAGTGTTGTTGGAGCTGCACTCATCCAGACAAGTTGTGAGTATTCCATCACACAACTGTCTTATGCCTTGTAGATGGTGGACAGGCTTTGGGGAGTCAGAGGGTTAGCTACTCATCGCAGGATTCCTAGCCTCTACCTGCTTTTGTAGCCACAGTATTTATATGGCTAGTCCAGTTCAGTTTCTGGTCAATGGTAACCCCTAGGATGTTGATAGTGTGGGGTTCAGTGATGGTAATGCCATTGAACACCAAGGGGCGATGGTTGGATTCTCCCTTGTTGGAGATGGTCATTGCCTGGCAAATGTTATTTGCCACTTGTCAGTCCAAGCCTGTATAATGTCCAGGTCTTGCTGCATTTGGACATGGACTGCTTCAGTATTTGAGGAGTCACGAATGGTGCTGAACATTGTGCAAATGGAACCTCAGCTTAAAATCTCAGCTGAAAGATATTGCAGCACTCCCTCAGTACTGATTGAAATCAAAGGGGTTCATTTTCACCCTTGGCTGGGGTGGAAATTTGATGATCGTACATCAGCTGCTTTATACATTTCACCTGTCAAATGTAAGTGGACAGTAAGATTTGATGGGTTGTATAACAGATGGGTGGTCTGCTGTAACCAATTCTCATGCTCCAACTAAAAGTGAAACTTGCTCCCGAAGTTCCAAGGAATAATATTCATGCATCAAGAGACCAGTAACCAATAGTGAGCTAGCCAAGCTTTCACTAGATAAAGTGATACTCAAAGATACAATCAAATGTTAGGTATTTGCTTAATATATATTAAATAAACATTATCTCACTGTCACCATTTAACTTTCCCAGCAGAGGTTTACATAGGCTACTTGCTACCAACTTGAGTATTTAATACATATACTCGAAACAATCATAGACAGAATCTCATTGGTTTCTGTGTTGTGCCAACATTCATTCATTTTTCCTCTGAAGTTCTCTAGTTCAGAGAGCTGTGGATGCTCAATTGTTGAGTGTATTCAAGACAGATAGTAGTAGGTTTGTAGATACTAAGGGAACCAAGGGATTTAGGGGTATGAACATACGAATTCAGAGCAGGAGTAAGCCACCCAGCCCCTCCAGCCTGCTGCACCATTCAATAAGATCATGGCTGATCCGAATGTAACCTCCACCCCATATTCCTGCCTACCCCGATAACCTTTCACCCCCTTGTCATTCAAGAATCTACTTTAAAAATATTCAAATGCTCTGCTTCTACTGCCTTTTGAGGACGGGTTCGAAAGACTCACGACCCTCTGAGAGAAAAAAATTCTCCTCATCTTTGCCTTAAATGACAAACCCCTCATTTTTAAGAATGAACCCCTAGTTCTAGATTTTCCCACAAGAAGAAACATCCTCTCCACAGCCACCTTGTCAGGACCCCTCAGGATTTTAAAAGTTTCAATCAAGTCACTCTTACTCTTCTAAACTCCAGTAGATACAAGTCTAGCCTGTCCAACCTTTCTTCATAAGACATCCTGCTCATTCCTGGTATTAGTCTAGTAAACCTTCTCTGAACTGCTTCTAATGCACTTATATCTTTCCTTAAATAAGGAGACCAATAGTGTACACAGTAGTCCAGATGTGGTTTCACCAATGCCCTGTACAACTGAAGCATAACTTCCCTACTTATGTAATCAGTTCCCCTCACAACAAACAATAACATTTTATTAGCTTTCCTAATTACTTGCTATACCTGCATAATTGTCTTTTGTGATTCATGCACCAGGACACCCGGATCCCTCTGAATCTCTGATTTCTGCAATCTTTCACCATTTAGATAATAAGCTTCTTTTTTATTCTTCCTGCCGAAATGGACAATGCAGGAAAGTAGGGTTAAGGTATAAGTTCAGCCATGGTCTTCTTGAATGGCAGAGCAATCTCATAGGGCTGAATGGCTGACATCTGCTCCTATTTCTTAGATTCTTATTATGTGTAACATCATTATATGTTGTCTATGCTGGTAAAAAAACATTATACAAGTGTCTGACAATAATCTCCAGTGCTAATCAGATTATGTGAGTCATCTGAAATCCTGACTTCAAAAGAAGCAACTGGTTAGAAACGAGGCTTTAAATTCAGTTGACCATTCAGATCTTTGAAATGTGGTCATATGGAGGACTGCACAATGTGAAGATGTAAAACACATTTCAATTCCAATTGACAGACTAATTACAAAAGTGGTATGAGAAAACAAGGGTCCAAGAATACACTCGGCATGAACCTGGCTGTGCAACCCAGAGGGTTGTTTTATTCATTCTTGGGATTTGGGCTTCACTGATAAGACTGGCATTTATTGCCCATCCCTGGTGGCCTTGAGAAAGTGATGGTGAGCCTTCTTTTATGAACTGTTGCTGCCTGTGTGGTGAAGGTGCTCACACTGTTTGGCTGTGTGCTCCAGGACTTTTATCCAGTGATATTGAAGGAACAGAGGTATATGTCCAAGTCAGGATAAGTTGTAACTTGGAGGGAAGCTTAGAGGTCAGGGTGCTTCCATATGCCTGCTGACTTTGTCCTTCAAGGTGCTGAAGGTCACTTCTGACATTTGGTGATGCCTGCTTGCTTGTGTTGGCCAGAAAATCTAGCCATTGCAGAGTGAGGGTGGGACTTCTCAGGCTCTTACACCCCAACCTCAGCCGCAGTCCATAGCTGCCTGAGAAAAGGGGATGATCTGTATAAATTATCTCAGAAATCAATTGAAGGTCCAGGCCTCTGTCCATCTTATGGAAGGGTGCAGCTCCGGTTGGTGTATACTTTGTAAGGGGAGCATAGATGTTACAAGGCCACTGGAAAACTCCCAGAAATGCTAGAGACTCTGTTCGACTGGGTGTCAGCCATTTCCCCTGGTGCAGTGGGGTAAGAGGGTGAGGGGAGGGGGTTCTGCACATTTCCCACTCAAGATACAGAGGAGATAGAGAAATCTGAGGAGTTTGGAAACAAAATCTTTTGAATGCACCAGTTTGTTGTTAATCATGAGTTGTGAGGCCAAAGCATTGAATAAAGAGTCCTCATCCACCCAAATTGTCTTATGAGACCTGTGAGAGAGAAAATGATTCTCTAAAAGCCGTAACTTGTAACAGGCAGTGACACTTGAGTACATTTGAACATTTGAGTACATTTGGGCTGATGACTAGCAACATCTGCAAACTCCAGGGGAGATGGTGGGTGATGGATATATGTCTTTAGCTTGTTTTTGAGAAAATTAGTCTCCTTAACACATTCAGCCTAATCAACCTTGCAAGATGTAATGCAGTTACATATCAACAAAAGCATCTTTTGTGCTTTGGTTCCTCAGAGCACTTATGGGCCCCTGCAGTGTCATGATCAGCAGCTGAAAAGCAGATCCTCGCCCATGTCATGATGAGCCCCTATTTATGAAACTAATTACGGTATCTTCCTTTGCCAAGGGAGCCCCAATTGAAGGATCCTACTATCCGACAGAGTTTCTCTTGTCTTGGCTGTATTTTGTCCTCAGTCATGGTGCATCAGTTCTCCATTCCCCATTTACCTCTTTCTCTTGCTCAGGCATATGGTACTGCTTCCTAGTGAGGTTTCACAAGCGAATGAACTACCCGTGTCAATATGAAAGTGCGTCGAGATAATGTGACTGTAGGATCAGTATCATCTGAGGTAGTTTTCTTTTAATGACAACACCATTTAAAAATTCAACTATATAAAACAGAAAATGCACTTGAGTAAACATCTGTAAAGAGAAGCCGCTTAGCTGCTCTGTATTCCCAGCATTTTCTGCTTTTATTTCCGATTTCTAGCATTTAAGGTTTTTCTTTTACTTGAATTGAATGCTTCCTTACAAAAGATTATGAGCCACAGAGAAGCATATGGGTAATGAACATCATTTATCTGATGTGCTTTGCTCTGTCCTGGTCTTTTGGCAACTTTATATTTTCATAAATTACATCTATCCCAGTAATTTAAAACAGTGACTGCTGTAATCTACATGCTCCAATTTTAGAAAATTCATTGTTTGTACACATTATATGGAACAGCACGGCTCCATTCATTCTTCCCAACAAAAGAGACTTCTTTTTGTAACACAGTTCCTCTTGCTTCTTATTACTTATTACTTAGGACTACCTTGTCCTATTGTTACTGGTTTCAGGTCTTTCCTCATCTTCTGAATCTAAGATTTATTTTTGACCAATTTCAATGATCAGTTGATTTTTGTATCTGGCATTTTGATCCCATATTTGTTCTCCCATTTATACATATATTTACATATTTTCATGTTAAAGCATTAAGCTTATGCTACCTGGAAATGTGACTAGCAGCTTGATGGAATTCTTGCACACTATTGTAAGGTTGTATGTTGTCTCATGAAGTGGTCTAGAGGCTTATATGGTTGAACAATAACTATTTATTAATAACAAATAATTATACATGTATATATAAGATACAGCCCTGGCTAGGTGCTATCTTCTCGCCGACTTCTACCAGACTCACTACTATAGTCTACTACTCTCATGTGACTCTCTACATCATAAGATGGGCCGTACTGTTTCCCCAGTCCCACACTGTCACGAATACCCTAATGCTACACCTCCCCCAAGTCTTAAGCCAAACAGACTCACTACTATACTCTACTACGTCATATTGTGGATGGTAGATACAGTTTCCCCAGTCTCACATTAACTCTTCAGTCCCAATCACCCTAACACTACACACACCATATTCCTTTTGCTACCTGAAATGGGAAGTAAAGCCACTTTTATATTGGCAGTCAGGCCTTGAGAAAGAGAAAGCAACTTAAATACCTTGTTCCTCCATGGTTATATTCTAATGCTGCAGCCTACTGAACCAGTTAAAATGTGATATTACTAAGTATTTACAGATTGTCTGTACATTGTAACTTGCTTTTGCCAAATGTGTTACAGCTCGCATCTATATACTGCCAGTCATAATGTTTCACGTTTCAGCAATTGTGGAACAAGTGTACTGGGCTATTGGTCAGTTTGACCCTCATGTCAGGAGCTGATGGCGCAAGAACAATAAGCTGAATTTTGCTGGAGTGGGGCGTCTGAAATGTAAGCCATTGGATATGTTTTCCTGCAATGTTCAGCTCAAAAAAGTTTGCACTGTAACTTGCTGGCAATGTGAGATGATCGCAGCTGATAATGAAAAGAAGAGCAGGGCATCTAGCAACTTAGTGGACATGGGACCAACAGTATATCACTTTAACCACTGAGATTAAGGATTGAGAAAGAAACAGAGCAATGACTGAGAAGGAAGCTGAATTTATGTAAATTTACATTCAGAAATAAAGAAAGGAAAGAAAGAAAGATGGATTAGGAGAGACAAAAGGGAGACAGAAAGGAAAAGTAAGACAAAAAATATTTTAGAAGTCACTTGATAGTACAAAACATGAGTATTGCTGAAAAAGTGACAAGCTGTTAAAGCTTTTCATCCTGCACTCATCAGGACAGATTCACAAGAATACCAAATCTAAAGGGAACAACAATTTCTACCGCATGAGAAGAAGGTGCTGATTGGTTGGTTAGATATTTAAAACCTTAAGTTTCTAAATCACCAACAAAAATTTGCTTGGTACAGGAAAAAGATTGAATACCGTAAATTGTTTATTTTCTCGGCCAGAGAGGTTGATTTGCATTGTGTTAAAAGCGGTCAAACTCTTCAAAGGGTACTTATGCTCTTGATTGCCAGACTCAATTTTCTGCATTAAGTTCAATAGATAATTAACGTGTAAATCCAGCAAGTTTTTAAAAATATTCTGGGCAGGTTGAGGGCAAGATGGCTTTTTTGGGAAGCAAACCTCCGAATGGTTTCTGGGATTCATGATGATTCTCTTAATACCCTGGATTTGCTGGCTGATTTGTATTTAATATGAGCATGCATTATAAACATGCCATTATTTTTTTCAGCAAGATCTGGCCCAATAGCTTAAGTCCAATTCACGGGTAAAGGAAAAATAGTTGCTCTTCTACCTCTAAAATGATTAATTTGCAGGATATATGACTGGATGATCCCATTTATTATAGGCTGTGAAATAGCACATCGAAAAATTGATAAGTTGCATGTATTTTCTTAATTGTTAAAAAAGCATTCATTACCTTCCCATTTAACAGGCCTACATAGGACAATCCTATGAAAATCTTTAATGGTAAGACAAGATGGCAGACTGGAGTCTTTATTATGTGTTAGAGACACTGTTCTTGTCCACAGTGATGGAACTGATTGAATCAGAAAATTGTTCTTTCACAACTGCCATCTCTCTCAGGACCAGTAAGTAGACAAAGGTTGAATGATCTCAAAAAGAGCTATTATTCCTGAGGTGAGAAATGGATTCTGAATCTTTAGTGGTGACCTTATCACTCTGCAGAACGTTGACAGGTAATCTTTTATATATTTAGATTGTCAAAACAGACATCAATACTTTAGCACATACATGCAGACTGATGGAGACACACTGCACACGGATCCACATATACATTTTCTTTCACAAACCAATTTGTGAATCATTTGAAAGAGAATATGTGAAATTAAATATATATAAATGAAGATTACCCTGTAAAGAGAATGAAAATTTTCTACCCCACAGCTTTATGATTAAGAAATGCATATGATGCACAAATCAAATTTAATTTAAAATTCACAAAGGTAGCTGAGAATCCAGGACCTAGGTAGACAGCTAAACAATACATCCATCAGGCCACAACATTTTTTCTGTTTGTGTACTTACTTACATCAGTTTCTCCTTATTTGTTTACAGTGCTTTGGGATTCATGGGTAGCAGATTGGGGGCTGGGGGGCAGGTGGCGATAACCTCCCTAACTAATGAGTCTAGATGAATGTGGGAGCAGCATTTTCCCATCAGGCCCAGGAAAGTTCAAAATGTTGTAACTAACACATGAAAGAAGATGGCAGATCCAGCATGAGCAAGCAGATCATACTGGCTGCTGGAGGACAGCCGATGTCAGTGCAGCAGGCCAGGCCAGGAAGAGGGAGGCATCAGCTGAACCCAGGTTACAGGGAGCAGGACCTATCACCCAGCCAATAGAGTAAGGAGTAGACAGGCATCCAGTCAATTGGACAGTACGGAATTTCACTTTTACTGTGTGGGCATAATTGTCAATAGGAACAGTTTTTCACCGTTAACACATAAATCCTGGGTTGTTTGGAATGATTTAGAAGGCTGGGCCAATTAATGTGGCAATGCTTTTTGGAAAAAAGAGAGCAACTGAGTCAGAAGTGGTGCTTGATCATAATTTAGCTGAACTCAAAAAGTGGTTAAATCATGTGAGACTCACTCAATAGCTATAGTTAAAGGATCCACTCCCTCTCATTAGCTGTGCGATGTGGGTCCGCCCCTACTCACTAGTCCTCACATGGATCCGCCCCTACTCGCTAGTCCTCACGTGGATCCGTCCCATTCACTTGTCCTCACGTGGATCCTCCCCACTCACTAGTCCTCAAATGGATCCACCTCTACTCGCTAATCCTCACGTGGGTCTGCCCCTACTCACTAGTCCTCACATGGATCCACCTCTACTCATTAGTCCTCACGTGGATCTGCACATATTCACTCGTCCTCACATGGAACTGCCCCTACTCACTAATCTTCACGTGGATCCGCCCCTACTCACTAGACTTCACGTGGATCCATCCCTACTCACTTGTCCTCACGTGGATCCGCCCCTCTCAAAAGTCTTCATGTGGATCCACCCCTTTTCACTTGTCCTCACGTGGATCCATCCCGACTCACTAGTCCTCACGGGGATCCGCCTCTACTCGCTAGTCCTCATGTGGATCCGCCTATACTCACTTGTCCTAATGTGGATCCGTCCCTACTCACTAGTCCTCATGTGGATCCGCCTCTACTCGCTAGTCCTCACGTGGATCCACCCCACTCACTAGTCCTCACGTGGATCCGTCCCTTTCACTAGTCCTCACATGGATCCACCTCTACTCGCTAGTCCTCACCTGGGTCCACCCCTACTCACTAGTCCTCACATGGATCCACCTCTACTCACTAGTCCTCACGTGGATCCGCCCCTATTCACTCGTCCTCACATGGATCCGTCCCTACTCACTAGTCCTTACGTGGATCCGCCCCTACTCACTAGTCTTCATGTGGATCCACCCCTACTCACTCGTCCTCATGTGGATTTGCCCCTATTCACTCGTCCTCATGTGGATCCGTCCCTACTCAAAAGTCTTCACGTGGATCCACCCCTACTCACTCGTCCTCACGTAGATCCGCCCCTATTCACTTGTCCTCACGTGGATCAGTCCCTACTCACTAGTCCTCACGTGAGTCCGCCTCTACTCACTAGTCCTCATGTGGATCCACCCCTACTCACTGGTCCTCATGTGGATCTGCCCCTATTCACTCGTCCTCACGTGGATCCACCCCTATTCACTCGTCATCACGTGGATCTGCCCCACTCACTAGTCCTCACGTGGATCCGCCTCTGTTCACTAGTCCTCATGTGGATCCGCCCCACTCACTAGTCCTCACATGGATCCGTCCCTACTCACTAGTCCTCAGGTGGATCCGCCTCACTCACTAGTCCTCACGTGGATCCGCCCCACTCACTAGTCCTCACATGGATCTGCCCCTACTCACTAGTCTTCACGTGGATCTGCCCTTACTCACTATTCCTCATGTGGATCCGCCCCACTCACTAGTCCTCATGTGGATCTGCCTCTACTCACTAGTCTTCACGTGGATCTGCCCTTACTCACTATTCCTCATGTGGATCCGCCTCTACTCGCTAGTCCTCATGTGGATCCACCTCTACTCGCTAGTTTTCATGTGGATCCACCCCACTCACTAGTCCTCACATGGATCCGTCCCTACTCACTAGTCCTCAAGTGGATCCGCCCCACTCACTAGTCCTCACGTGGATCCGCCCCACTCACTAGTCCTCACATGGATCTGCCCCTACTCACTAGTCTTCACGTGGATCTGCCCTTACTCACTATTCCTCATGTGGATCCGCCCCACTCGCTAGTCCTCATGTGGATCTGCCTCTACTCACTAGTCTTCACGTGGATCTGCCCTTACTCACTATTCCTCATGTGGATCCGCCTCTACTCGCTAGTCCTCATGTGGATCCACCTCTACTCGCTAGTTTTCATGTGGATCCGCCCCACTCACTAGTCCTCACGTGGATCCGCCCCACTCACTAGTCCTCACATGGATCTGCCCCTACTCACTAGTCTTCACGTGGATCTGCCCTTACTCACTATTCCTCATGTGGATCCGCCCCACTCACTAGTCCTCATGTGGATCTGCCTCTACTCACTAGTCTTCACGTGGATCTGCCCTTACTCACTATTCCTCATGTGGATCAGCCTCTACTCACTAGCCCTCACATGGATCCACCCCTATTCACTAGTCCTCACGTGGATCCACCCCACTCATTAGTCCTCACGTGGATCCGCCTCTACTCGCTTGTCCACATGTGGATCCACCTCTACTCGCTAGTCCTCATGTGGATCCTCCTCTACTCACTAGTCTTCACGTGGATCTGCCCCTACTCACTAGTCCTCATGTGGATCCGCCCCTATTCACGTCCTCACATGGATCCGCCCCTATTCACTTGTCCTCACGTGGATCCGCCCCTACTCACTGGTCCTCATATGGATCCATCCCTACTCACTAGTCCTCACGTGGATCCGCCTCTACTCACTTGTCCTCACGTGGATCCATCCCTACTCACTAGTCCTCACGTGGATCCGCCCCTACTCACTAGTCCTCATGTGGATCCACCCCACTCACTGGTCCTCATGTGAATCTGCCCCTACTCACTAGTCCTCACGTGGATCTGCCCTTACTCACTAGTCCTCATGTGGATCCACCCCACTCACTAGTCCTCATGTGAATCTGCCCCTACTCACTAGTCCTCACGTGGATCTGCCCTTACTCACTAGTCCTCATGAGGATCTGCCCCTACTCACTAGTCCTCATGTGGATCTGCCTCTACTCGCTTGTCCACATGTGGATCCACCTCTACTTGCTAGTCCTCATGTGGATCCACCCCTACTCATTAGTGTTCACATGGATCTGCCCCTACTCACTAGTCCTCACGTGGATCTGCCTCTACTCATTTGTCCATACGTGGATCCACCTCTACTCGCTAGTCCTCATGAGGATCTGCCCCTACTCATTAGTCCTCACATGGATCTGCCTCTACTCACTTGTCCACACGTGGATCCACCTCTACTCGCTAGTCCTCATGTGGATCCACCCCTACTCTCTAGTCCTCAAGTGAATCCGTCCCTACTCACTAGTCCTAACGTGGATCCGCCTCTACTCACTTGTCCTCATGTGGATCAGCCTCTACTTACTAGTCTTCACGTGGATCTGCCCCTATTTACTAGTCCTCACATGGATGCACCTCTACTCGCTTGTCTACAGATGGATCCACCTCTACTCGCTAGTCCTCACATGATTCCACCCCACTCACTAGTCCTCATGTGGATCCGCCCCACTCACTAGTCCTCACGTGGATCCGCCTCTACTCACTTGTCCATACGTGGATCCACCTCTACTCGCTAGTCCTCACGTGGATCAGCCTCTACTCACTAGTCTTCACGTGGATCTGCCCCTATTTACTAGTCCTCACGTGGATGCACCTCTACTCGCTTGTCTACAGATGGATCCACCTCTACTCGCTAGTCCTCATGTGGATCCGCCCCACTCACTAGTCCTCACGTGGATCTGCCCCTCACGTGGATTCGCATCTACTCACTAGTCCTCACGTGGAGCTGGTCCTGCTCAGTAGACCTGAGGAGTTCAGCACCTGCTCCAAGAGGGTGGAAACTCTTACTTTCGAGCTGCACAGAAAATTAAAAGCCTTGTGTAAACCTCCACTTTAACATTAAATCGACCATAATATTTTCACAGCTGAACTAGAAGTAATTTTTAAACATATCCATGTTGAAAAATAACAAATGATTAATCAATAAGGAATAAAAAGTGCGATGGGTTTTTTAATTTTTCAAAAAAAGCTCTCCAAAAAGTCTAACTTATTGGAAATAATGGTGTGAGCTGAAAAGGATTGATTTGGACTGGTCCTTTTAACGATTGCCATTTAAGAGATATCGCATCCAGAGACATCGTATGGTGTAGGGTTTATTTCAATGTAATGTTCTGGTTGCTTTGGTGATCAGTGGTTTGAATAGATCTCATCATAGGTCAAATAGCATATAGAGTGTGGGTGGGATTGTGTTTGATGGGCCAAATGGTATTATGCAGTTCAATGTTTCTCAATATTCTTAATTGCCCCACCCTATTGTGTGCTTCCTCACTATAACACAAGCAAGATTAGGAACTCAACAGGTACACAGCCCAAGCATAAACACACACCCTGTCATTCTGTCACATAATGAGTGTTACACCATTGCACCACCATGAGTGTGTTGTATTTTCAAGTGTTTACTGATTATCAAGATGATGGGATTTTCCATCCAGCTGTGCTTACCACCAAGGGAAATGCAGAACCAGCCACCCACAGTTAGCACCAGGTGATCATACAGGTTCAGTGCTTTATTCCTCTGAACATACGCGGTGGAATGTTAATCTATTTTATGTTAATCTATCCAATAAAGTGTTAGATTGAATTGCGCAAATAGAAAAGCTCAGCAAATGGAATTAACCTCCTGACCTTTATTAACAAGTCAGTCCAATTGTAACAGTAGTTAAGTGACGTGTAAAAATCTGTGTATCCAGGAGCATCAGCTTCAGATTTTAATGGAGCAACTTACTGAAAGTAAAGAGGTATTTTTAGGTGAGCAAGCCAATACCTCAAGCCAGTAGACATCACTATATTCAAAATATGAGTGCATCTCAAAAAATAATGGGGGCTGTTGAGGTTTCAGTAAGTTGCCTATGGAACTCAAAGGGTGGATGGAGCATTGCAAAACTGAGGCAAGTGTGGAGCTGCTGCTGTTTGTCACTTCCATGGTCCTCTGCTTGCCATCTTCTCACAATAGGCTGAGATCAGGAATATGGGCACCTTAAGGAATCATTAACAACTAATTTGCTCACTGACCTACATTGGTTCCTAGTCAAGCAATATCTTATTTTAAAATTCTCATATTTGTTTTCAAAACCCTCCATGGCCTCCCCATCCCTACCTCTGTAATCTCCTCCAGCTCCACAACCCTCAGATTTCTGCTCTCATCTAATTCCGACTGCTTGAGGATCCCCGATTTTAATTGCTCCACTATTGGTGGCTGTGCCTTCAGTAGGCTCAGCTGCAAGCTCTGGAATTCCCTCCCTACATCACTGCCCCTCTACCTCTCCTTTGACCCACTCCTTAAAAGTTACCTTTGACTAAGTTTTTGGTCATCTGACCAGATATTTCCTTTTGTGACTTGTGAGGTGTCATATTTCACCTCATACTGCTTCTGCAAAGTGACATGGGACAATTTATTGTGTTAAAGGTGCTATGTGGCTTGTTGTTGTTGAAAAAAATCCATCTAAAACTATAACATGGCTACACTGTGCCACTCTGAAAGCAGGAAGAAACACACGTTGACAGAAGCCTTGCACTCTGGTAGGTTGCTGCTGTGTTATACATAAAAGTGTTAAGCACATCATTAATACGATGCCAGAAGCACATCATGAAAGCTCACAGACATACAATTCATTTCTATAAGATTTGCAATTAAACATATTGTTCAAGGCCTAACTCATGCATGGTCACTTGTTAAATTCGCCTCCTCACATGATGTGGAAATGAAAATAATATATTCAGCAATATTACTCCTATATCCCACACGACGATTAATTCACAGAACTACTATTCCTGGTTAATTCTTCCAAAGATGGTATTATGTCTGTGTCAGAGCATGACGTGCAGAAGGAGCAAGCAGAGGTGGAGGTGGTCCCCATTGGCACTTTGGGCTGCCATTCAAGGTCTGAGGGCTATGAAGTGACCAGTAAAAGAGAAAGGATGAGGATTGTGACTCAAGTCCAGAATCCGACACAGGCAGTACTGCATGAGTATTAAATTGTACTTCAATCAACCTTCATAAATAGGTCTCAGACTTTAACCTACAACTTAAGACAGTGGGAGGGCAGGCATTGCTCTGGGGCATCAGGGTATTGAAATTGAAGTTTTTCAGTGTAAATCAGGTTCAGCTAGTTGCAGAGGTATTAACCCCACCCCAGGCCAGGAATGTTGATAAACCCATTAAAAATTGTAAGGTACACAAAGGCCAATCTGTCGTCTCAGGTGGACATCAAAGGTCCCATGCCAATATTTCTAAGAAGAGCGGGCTGGTTCTCTATGGTATCCTGGCCAATATTTATTCCACAACTAACAACTAAAAATAGTTTTTCTGATAATGGTCACATTAATATTTGTGGGAGCTTGCTGCACACAAATTAGCTGCTAAGTTTCCTACATTACAACAATGACTTCACTTCAAAACTATTTCATTGGCAGTAATGCACTTTTGAGTCACTCAGTGGTCATGAAATGCTTTCTAGTCTATCATTCTTTCTTTTACTTTTCTTATTACGGAATTATAGGGTGGGATTTTTCGGTCGGCGAGCAGGGTGTGGGGCTCGCTCGCTGATGCATAAAATGGCGGAACTCCCGACAACACCCCACCTCATTTCCATTTTCAGGTCAGCAGGGGCACAGCCAAATCAGCTGTGAGCCCACCGACCTGTCAAAGGCCTACTGAGGCCATTTAAGAAGTCCTTAAAATAATTAATGGACATGCCTGTCCAACCTGACGGGCTTGAGAAAAAGCATGAAACCTCATCTACAGGCGGGATGTGGTTTCACGAGGGTTTTAAAATATTTAATAAAGGTTTCACTAAAAGTGATGGACATGTCCCAACTCATGTGACAGTGTCACATGAGGTGACATGTCAGGGAAATTTTGTTGTTGTCTCTTTAACATTTTTAAATTTGGAGCCAATCTCCCTGAGGCAGCACTTAGCCTCAGGGAGATCATTGTGCTCTTTTGCGCACATGCGTGAGAGAGCACACTTCCGGCTGAGGGAATTCCCCTCCCCCCGCCAGCATAGGGAGCGCATAGCACTTCCTGGCCAACGTCACGCTGGGCGGGCCTTAGTTGGCCTGCCCACGTAAAATGGCGGTGCGCCCCCAGTTGGGGGTGCCGAACGGAGGTGTGCCTGCCCCCGACGGGGGGAGAATTCTTACCATAGAATGGTTATAGCACAGCGGGAGTTACAAGAACAGTTCAGATAGTCCCACTCCCCTGCCCTTTCTCTATTGCCCTACAATGTATTTTTCTTTTCAGGTGTTCATCCAATTCTCTTTTGAATCTCCTTCCAATACACTCTCTGGCAGAGAATTTCAGATCCCAATCACTTTGTTGTTCAAAATAGATTTTCCTCATGTGACCTTTCATCCTTTTGCCACTCACATTAAATCGGTGTCCCCTGATTCTTGACCCTTTCTCCAACAGGAACATTTGGTCTCTATCTACCCTATCCAGACCCATCTATCAAATCTGCTCTCAATGTTCCCTTCCCAAAGAAGAACAGCCCCAGCTTCTCCAATCTATCCACATAACTGAAGTCCCTCATCCCTGGAACCATTCTCATAAACCTTTTCTGCACTCTCTCTAGGTCCTTCACATCCTTTCCAAAACGTGAAGCCCAGGACTGGATGCAATAGTCCAGTTGAGACTGAACCAGTATTTTATTCAGGTTCATTTGCTTTCGTACGTGCTACCTCCATGTATGAGACCCAGGATCCCGTGTGCCTTTTAGTCACTTTCTTAACCTACCTGGCCACCTTCAATGATTTAAGATGTACCAGAAAGAGAGTCAGGTTCTAAGCAGATCTGAGCTAAGAAGCATTGCTTACTGCAACACATCAGCTTGCCATTATTATAAGAAATGGTAACAAATCATGGTGATGGAATAATATATAGCACATATTAGATTAACATACAAAGGTAAGCCATTCCATAACAAGACACCAAGTGTGGTACTGAAAAGAAAGGTGATGCCTAATTTGGCATTGGTTTGTTTAAGTCTGTTTCAACCACAATAATTGATTTAGTTGGTGGTTTGCACAATGGTGCATTGCACCCATGATTAATGTACCAGCACAAATGCACGTGAGCAATGACTACATTGAAACAAGCTAAACATGCTTAAACATTACCATAGACACAACTATTCCTGGATTACTTCCAAGACAAAGATTAAGTATGTGTTAGTGATACACTGAGGGCCTTCATAGAATCCAATGGGTTCCTATTGATAACACATGGCAGTTAATCACAGATTCTGTTGTAGTATTAGATATTGAGATAATTTTGGAAGGTTTAAAATCCTGGTAATGCAGCACATTCACTGGTATACAAGGTGGTCCCCCATGGAGTTACAGGGCACAGCTCGATGGCCTGGGAATGAAATACATTGGTGCACAAGGTGCCTTGTGGAGTGTCAGGGCACACAGCTTTGAAGCCACATGCTCTCACAAGCTACCCAATGCCAGGCTGATCATCTGGGTGAGACACTGAAGAGAGAGATGAGGTGGTGGAATTAGGGAGGGATCAGCAAAGGAGAGATTGGTGATAGGACACATCACCAAAATAGTGAAAAGATATATTTTAGCTGTGAGGAACTCCTTTGATTTGGTATTCCTGACCAATATTCCCACTAAGCTGAGCCTGTCCCCTACCATGCAGCAGCCTGGAAGGAATTATGCAGCCCTTGTTCTGTATTGGAACCACGCCTCATGGATGTGCCCGAAAATTTGAAGGAACTACTCATTGAAAAGCTGCTCGTGCACAACAAAAAGATTTACAGGAATCTTATTTTGCTCCTGCAAAAAATAGACTGGGCTGGATTTTAGTCCCAGAGTCCTGCTCCTGATGCCAGGATGAATTCGGGAACCCCGAGATGCTGGTGGTAGCATCCTGGAAGCGATTTTGGTGGAGGCAGCCATTTCTGGTCCAGTGAAGAATGGACAGGCTCCCGAGGCTGGAGGGCTAATAAGATGCCCTCTAGCACTGTAAGATCGACAGCCCTACCTTTAAAGATGGGAGCTGCTGATGTCGGCAGGAGCAAGATAGAGTGCCTCAAAGTGAAGGCCTTTAAAAAATTTATAAATACAAAGAGCCCGCAGCTGTCAGGCCATCATCATGGAGGGAAACCCCTCTACTGGATGGCCAGTGGCTGTAGCTGTGGTCCTATGACAGATGTGATGTGTTGTGGGAGAGGGGCTTCTTGCAGGATAGGAGCATTGATCCTTCTGGTCCACCAGTAGGAGGTAGCCTCCATCCCTCAGCTGTCTTTCAGTGTCTTTCAGGGCCCGCATGCTGACTGGAAAGTTCCAGTCAGCGTCGGTAGGGTGGCCTTAATAGGCCCTTAAAGTGGCCTATTTGGCTACCCGTCACTTGCAGGCAGGTAACCGTCCCATCCTCTATTACCTCCACCGGCCCCCAGCTTCCTTCATCCCATACAATCCAGCTTGCTCCAAAATGGCCCAAAGGCAGGAACATACCAGCAAACTGGCATGTTGGCGGTAGTGGGTAATTGCCGGCCCATCCGTCTCTGGCCCTGTCTCTGCAGCTGTATGAAAATATAGCCTATTGTTCCAGAATTACAATTAGCCTAATGCGTTCCATAATAACTGATATTTATTTCACCTTGTCCAGAATAGTGTATCCAAATGGCAATGGGGGTTAAATTCAAAATGAGTCCAGTAAGAGGGTGGTCAAACTATGGATCTGGCTCGCTATAGGGAGAGAATGGAAACAGGTAGTTCTGAGCCGTTCAAATGTGAATTATCTGGATATTTTTTTCAGAAGATAATGTTTTCAGACACAGTAAATGAGTAATTTAAAACATAACTTATGGTAAGTGCAGAATGTTTGGGAAGAACCGGTGCGTTTGGAGCCAATGTTCCCAAAACTCTCCAACACTGGGGTTTAACTCACCTTCATGTCAATTGTTGATCAATGTAAGTGACTGATTGCTCTGATTAGTCAATGACTCCAGTATTGTTGTATCCTGTGATCAGCAGGGCGGTAGAACTAGGTGGATCTTGTTTTCTTTCTTTGTCCAGTAGTTCCTATGCTCCTATAATTCATATCCTGCATTTGGGCAGTTACAATGGGTTCTGGGTAATATAGGCAATGAACGACATTCAGCGAGAAGCTAGTTCAAAAAGTGATGACTATTTTACAGAGAATAAAAAGTTTTGCATTCAGTTACTACTTGCTGCCTGCTGTACTTTTTTTTAACATGAATACTTGTTGAAGTAATAAATGCTAATTAAATCACTGGGGGCACAGGCAGTGGAGGAGTTAGTGAGCCAGTCAGTGCACAACAGCTGAATTATTGTGAAGTGCAGTTAAAGGAATTAGACTACAGGTGCACGGGTGGTGTTAATTGCATTCCCTCATGCTGTCAAACACAGTAATGAGAAAATATAATCAGGAAACAAAATAAATGCAACACATTAAACCTAATTATAATTCCTTGAAGTGAAGACTAGATGAGGTTGTGCTAGCAACAGGTCACGTGGGGTCTGATCTACCCAACAGTGGCTCAGCAGAATGGCTCCTTGAGTCCATATGTTGTGGGTTCACTCCAGAAACTTGAGCATAAAATCTAGGCTGACCCATCAGTGCCGTACTGAGGGAGTGCTGCTCTGTCAGAGGTGCTGTCTTTATGTGAGACATTAAGCTAAGACCCCCCCCCCCCCCACCCACCCCCTCCAACTGCTCTCTGAAGTGAGTGAGAAAGATCAGATGGTGAGTGCCAGAGTGGGCTGTTTGAAAGCCCATGGCCCCATAGTCCTTTCTAGCTCCAATGCAACTTAGTGCCAAACTCTGCCAACCCATGAGCCCCACTCACCTCTTAGCCCTTTATATACCCTATGTTAATTTCTTGCCAACTTATGCCTAACCCATGCCTCCCACCCACCATCCTTTGCCCTTGCACCTTCCATGCCAACTCACCCAGTATCCACCATGAGCAGACCTCTAGAGCCAGGCTATGAAATAAAATAAAGTTCTAGGTATCTATCACTGTATTTTTAAAAAATCCTCATTGATAAAAGCCCATTTAATACATTTAAATTTCTTCAAGCATTTTATCTCTTATAAACACAAACATTTTTATTCATAGCCCCATATTAAAGACAACTAATCCCTCCAAAACCACTTGGAGCCGTCAGTCAAGCTGTGAATTTACAGCACACAACCCACGCCCCCACCCACCCGTGATAACGATACGTTGTGGAAGCAGTCAAGCAATGTTATTCCTATAGTGCTGCTCTGTCAAAGGTTCTGTCTTTTAGATGAGACATTAAGCCGAGACTCCCCGTCTAAACTCTGATGTGGGCGAGAAAGATCTGATGGTGAAATTTTGAGGAACAGCTGAGAAGGTCCGGCCAATACTTATCACTGAAATATAGCAGGCCGAATTTTTGCTCCCAAGTCAGGTGTGCAGAAAGTTCCTGACTCCCCAAAAAGTCACATTTTAGCTCGGGGTGGGGAGTGAGAGGCTAATTGGAGTCAGGCCCGCCACACCTGGAAACAGTGTGGAGACAGCTACAGGTTCTGCCGAGTGCCAAAGAGGACTATTTAAAAGGCCCACCTTGGTGCTCTGGGATTTCATCAGTAATGCCTTCTAGCCTCACCAGCCACACACTCCCCATGACAAATCCATGCCAAGTCATGCCCCACACCACACCCGCACCGCATGGCCTCTCAGTGCCTTCCATGCCACCTCATGGCCCTCTACCCACCCTCATGGCCCCTATGCTGACTTAGTGGCAGCCCATGACCCCCAATTATCCCCATAGTCCTTTCTAGCCATTATGCCAACAGTGCCAATTCATACCAACCCATGAGCCCCACTCACCTCATAGCCCTTTGTAGACCCTATGTCAATTTCATGCCAAACACATTCCCCCACTCACCGCCCTATGCCCCTACATCTTCCATGTCAACTCACCCAGCATCCATCATGGGCAGACCTCAGGAGCCATTCTGAGATTAAATAAAATAAAGTTCTAAGTATCTATTATAGACTTCTCTATATTAAAAAATTAGCCCCAACGATAAAAGCCCATTCAATACATTTAAACTATTCAAGTATTTAATCCCTTATAACAAACATTTGTATTCATAGCCCCACATTAAAGACAATCAATCCCTTTATAACTAATCGGAGCTGTCAAACTGTCAACTTACAGCCACACCACCCCCACCACCCAAGCCCCCACTGACCCAAAATGTGATAATGATAGGTTGTGGAAGCAATCAAGCTGTACCTATAATGACAACTCTCAGGCTTATGTCAACAAACATCTATTGAAATTATAAGCACCAAATTATTTCAATTGAAAATGACAGCAGGCTACTTAAAAAAAGTTAAAAGATAGTGAATTTAAGGGCGGAGTTTTGCCCTTGGTGTGCAGGATTGGAGGAGGCGAGTAGAGGCATTTGGAAAGCCAACTGCCGCCTGCGATCAGCAGTGTTCTGCGATTTTACATGGGCGGACCTTAATTGGCGTGATATGCGAGCGGCAGCGCTGAACGCTGCCTGTGTGGGCTGGGTGGGTGAGGAGTGCGAACAGGCCTAGTGTGAACTTTGTGCATGCGCGTGACAGAGCGCAGAATAATCTCCCTGAGGTACAGACCTGCCTCAGGGAAGTGAAGAATTTTCTTTTAAAAAAGCAGAAAAATATAATGAAACATGCCCCTCATGTGATTCCATCACATGAGCAGGGACATGTTTTTAATTAAAAAATAAACTTTTTATTTTATTTGTATTTGCTTTTGGAAACCTTATTCTGCCCATGGATGAGGTTTCCAAAAATGGCATTTTTGCCTGCCCGCCAACCATTAGGTTGAATGGGCAGTGAAAAATTGAAGTCAATTGTTAACTCAATGGCCTTGATTGGCCTTTTAACTGTCGGCGGGCATGCTGCAGGTTCCGGCGCATGCCCGCTGACTGCGCATTGATGTTGGCATGCTCGGCCGACGTCACTGTGCATCATTTCATGCTCAATCAGGTTGGGCCCATGCCTACCCACCAAGCTAAATATTCTGCCCTTAATGACTTTAGAGCTTGACAATTCCACAGATTTAATGCACTTTTTACACATATTCATATCTACTGTTAACAATTCTGAAATGGTACCTAAACCTCTCCAAAATGGTACCTGACCTTTCCAAAGAACTCCAGTAGGTTTAGACATTTTCCTCAAATTCACAAAGCCCCAAAAGACTACCAACTGGCCTTTGTGAGGAATGCTAAATTCAGACCACAATTGCATTGAGGTTGAAGTAAGGGTGTATTGCAGGGATGGTGCAGAGGGAATTTTAATCAGCAACTGTCCTGTACTACTGAAAACTAACTGGTCGGTGCTGACATTTAGAAACGGAAGCAGAAAAAGTGCAGTACTCTGTTCCCTAATACTAAAATCTTAAGGTTTCCTCAGTGTTACAATTTGGATTTCCCTTAATGTTCTTTATTCATGCTTTCTTTGAACTAAAACGTAAATGCTTTGTTCTTGCAATGATTGGCCTAACACACCCTATGGTCAATATTTACCCAGTTCTTGACTTATATGTTGGACGTATGGGATGCTAACATAGAATGCTGATTGCAGAAAGATATGTTGAAAGACTGCATATTTCATACTAAATTTTATTGTAAAATACAGATGCTTACTACCAATAATGAAAGCCGCAAGTAAAGCACACAATAATATTAAACCATTATCCCAGATAAAAATATTTTCTACAACACATCAACTTGTCTTATCATAGGAACTTGTAACAAAGCTCACTATTTCTAAAAATCACAACCTTTTCAAGTAACAAGATGTTCAAAAAGATTCAGAGTGTTTCAAATCCCTGACCTTGAATAATTTGAGCACTTAGGCTCCACAGAGTCTCAGCGCTGTGGCATGGGGTTACACAGTGGAGACAAAGGAATTAAAGATATGGTTGAAATAGTTCTTTATTTGAGCCTGAGACAATCCTGCATTCAAAGTTGATAACTAAGCCATAACAAAGATACATGATTGGAGATTATGACATTCCATTTTAAAGAGCACTGACACTTTAACTCCCATTTAAAACTAATAGGGCAGGTTTGGATCAGATGCCCATTTTACACTCCGTACATTAACTTCAATGTGGTGCAATAGCAAGTGGGTGTAAAATGGACATCCAACCCGACACCGCCTCACCCCCCTGGTGGAGTTTGGTTTAAATTGGGGCTTCGTGACTCAGAAATTGGTATTGCTGGTGTTGTGCACCTCTGGCTAGCTTTTCTAAAACAAGGTTTATTTTTGACAGCCTAAACTTCAAAGAAATTCCACAGGCTTGTGATGTACATCTGACCAAAGATTCAGAGAACTCTCCAAACAATGACAATTGGTTCTGTCAGTGGTACTGATCAGATGGGTGAGGAGTTTATTCTGGGCCTTAGGCCCTTGGGTTTTGCTTTGAGCTCACAAAGCACCATCTTGGTCACCCAGGTCACTATTCAAGAGCAAAAAAGACATCTGTACTTTTCTAATCTCATTAAAAGCCCTGTGAATTTATGATCATTCATTAACTGTGACCACAAATATAAAATAGAAAACTGTAAAATGCAAAACCAAAGCAGTCCACAATTAAAACCAGCAACAAAAACAATGCAAGAATAAGCAATGAATACTGCTCAAGACAAAATGGATTTAAGATACCTATTGACACATTTGTCGAATGCTTTGTGCCAGTAATGTACTAAAGTAATTCCATACCCATTTAAATGGGTATAGCTAGAAGGCCACCTCAGTCACCTTTAATATATCAATCCTAGAGAGAGGTGCCATAACTAGCTGCATAAATTTATGGAGGAATAAGATGTGATTTACTCAGTACATAAAGGCAGATGGTTATTCTTCTCAAGCATTAGCCATTCATGATGTCTCCTGTGTCCATTTAAGTGTTCACTAACTGCATTAGACCGATGTTAGCATATTAATGTAAATTAGCAATCGCAGATGCCAACATTGAAGACAGCTCTACTCACAGCTGCCTGTCTCTGGCAGGCATTGAAGATATACTGGCTAATTTAAAAAGAAAATCCTTTCGTCTGAAATGTTATGTATGCCTAATTACGACGGTCTCTTCCTGTATTTTATGTATACACAAATTCCGGGTAAGGATCAACTCAGGGTTACACATTCTCTCATGCTGGTGGTGGTGGAATGTGAAGCCACATGCCCCTTGGCCATCTACTCAGATAGTTGCTCCTTTTGTATAACAAAACCTTCTTTGGTAACAATATGAAGTTCCTCCCTGGAGACTGGTTGCATAAAGAGCAGGGAACAGGTCTCATGTTCCAAATAGCTTAAATATAATAGAAAATAAAGTGCAACCTTACATTTATTCAGCACCTCTCATGACCTTAAGGCATCACAAAGCACTTTACAGCCAATGAAGTACTGCTGGGGCTGGATTTTATGACTCTACCCCCACACCCCCCACCCCAGATGTGTTTTCACTAGGGCGGGGGTGACACATAGAATATGTTGGGTGGCCAGCCCACTGCCTTCCCACCCAGCCCCAATCCACTATCCATTAAGTGGAAGGTGGGTGGGTGCTAAAATCAGCAGTCCACCCGCCATTTAAAAAAAAATTACAGGCAATTCAGCTTGTTAACATGCCAATTGACCTGAAGTATTATGCTGCACATGCCATAATACAGTTAGCCTGGGCAGGAGTTGGAAGGCTTTTTTATAAACCAACTTGTTAAAAGGTGGGAAGGAAGGGGGAATACATCCTTTGGAGGCTGCCCTGTGCGCATAGGGAGCACCTGCTCCCAAGATGTTACCCCTCCCTTTGTTACTTCCCGCCCGGGCACCAAAGCCTGCTCCCCACCTCTTCGTCCGTCTCCCTAAACACCCCAATACCTTCCCACCCAAAAAGCCCAGGAGTCACCTGGATCCATCCTCGATCTTCATGGGACTGCTTGCAGCCCTGACAGCGCCTACTACTGAGTTCTGGCATTGCTGGAAGTGCTAGAGCTGTCAACCTGCAATCAGATTGACTGGCAGCCCTCATGGGTGGGTCTACCACTTGCAGCAGTCTAACCCTCACCTCCTTAAACCTGCCTGGGGCGGGGCAGCCTCTTTTAAAGTCAGTTTGTTCGGGGCCGACTTTTCTTTTGAGAGACAAGCAGTACATATTCTGTAAAGTTCAGCCCTTGAAGTGTAGTCACTGTTGTAAAGTAAGGAACACAGCAGCCAATTTGTGCATGGGAAGATCCAGCAAACAGCGATGAGATAGTGACCAGATAATGAGTGCAAAATTCATTACTGGAGGTAGTGCAATGGGCATTTTGCTCTGCTGTGCTGAGGTGCGCAATGCTGCCATTTCTAGGGCAACCCAAGCAGCACAAACTCTTCAAACTGGTGCCTGCATGGGCAACACCAGTGTACACCAGAAGCCTGTAAAGTATTGATCGCTTTCCCAATACCACACAACCAAATCAGCTGCTGTGACACTAGGATATCTAATGTGAACCACGCAGGCCCTGGCAATTAATGCATACATAACTCTCTAAACAACAGATGCTGAGTTGCAAGATGTTCCTTAAGTGGTCAGGCACCCAAATTGCAGTAAGATCATTTTTAAGAACTTCTGCTATCACAAAGTGTCTAGAAGTACTCTGGAGTCTTTTTAGAGGTGTTGAGCCTCTGAATTTGGCTGGGGGTGTTGGTGCATCCCCACAGAAAGGGCAGTACATTTTTTGGCCTGTCCACTCCAAGGCTGCAGTAGGTATGGGAGAGCAGTGGCAGGGCCTCTGTGTCTGCAGCAGAACAGGGAGGTGGAGCAGAGGCTGCAGAGAGGGCAAGCTCCATGTGAAGTCCCCTGCCAACTTGGAACCAGCTCCTTGACAGTGACAGGAGGCTGTCTGGCTAGGCCAACCAATTCTCCCGGCATCCCAATGTGCATGTCTGACAGCATCTGCGGAGAGGGATACGGTTGACATTTCGAGTCCGTATGACTCTTCATCAGAACTAAGACATATAGAAATGAGTTGAAATATAAGCTGGTAGAAGGGGATGGGACAGGAGAGCTCGATAGAGGGCCAGTGATAGGTGGAGGCCAAGAAAAGACTGCCAAAGATGTCATAGACAAAAGGACAAAGAGGTGTTGATGGTAGTGATGTTATCTAAAAGATGTGCTAATGGGGGCATTAAGGGGAGTAAGCTAGTGGCAAATGGCCCTAGAGCAGGTGGGGTGGGGGAAGGGATCGAAATGGGCTAAAAGGTGGAGATGAAACAATAGATCGAAATAACTTTAAAAATAGGAGGGAAGAGAAAAAAAAGTTGTAAAAAAATTTAATTTTGCTTCCAATTTCCACCCCTCCATCATTTTTAAGTGGTCCATCTCTGACACTTCCCTTCCCTTCCTTGACCTCTCAGTCTCAATTTCTGGTGATAGACTGTCCACCAATATTCATTACCCGCACTGGCCCCCTATCAAGCTCTCCTGTCCCATCCCCTTCTGCCAGCATATATTTCATCTCATTTCTATATGTCTTAGTTCTGATGAAGGGTCGTACGGACTCGAAACATCAACTGTATCCCTCTCCTCAGATGCTGTCAGACCTGCTGAGTTTTTCCGGGTATTTTTGTTATTGTTCTAGGTTTCCAGCATCCGCAGTATTTTGCTTTTATCCCAATGTGCATGCCCATCAGCAATCTCCTGTATGCCACTCATCGAGGTGCTCATCTGAGTCCATAGCAGAACTTGCTTGTGACCTCATCTTCGGGTGAGCTGGAAAACAACCCTACTCCTTACCCTTGCCTGGCTACAACCCACTGATGCATGACTCATGCTGATCCCAATTCCATACTAGCCTTGAAGGTGTGTACAGTGCCAGTATCTGAGCTGGTGGTTACAAGTGCCTGATCGAGTGACAGGGCCTCTTCAGCAGTCCTGTGCTGTTGCTTTCTCTTTTTCCCTTGGGCAAGCAGCAGCCCGGGGATGTCTGCAAGCAGGGAAATCAGAAGGTGAAGGACAGGGGTCACACGATCTGCAGCTTTCTCATCATGCCAGATAACAGGGTGAGGGTGCCCTAGGAGTTGAGAAGGGGCATAAGGCAGGAATACACCATCATCCTAAGTGCTCTGCATTGTGCTGGGTGGCCTCCTTTCCCCCACCGAGCCTGCTCTTCCCCCTGTTATGGACCACCTTGTCCTGCAAGAGAGGGACTAGAATGTCAGTGACTGTGCAGCACCATGTTTGGGTGTTGTTCCTATCATTGCTGAATAGCTAGAGGTATGTGGAGGCAGCAAATGGTGGGTGTGAGGCTGGCATCATTGGAGGGTGTCTGAGGCTGAGGTGGAGTATCTGGATGCTAGACCCAAGTTCTGAGTGCCAGGGTGACTGTTGGGGGTGTGGTGCATAGAGTGGCGGGTAGGAGATGTCATATAAAAATGCATTCGTTAACCCTGACCATCTCCATGAGGTCATTAGACTTCTTGTGGGACTGCTGCTCGGGCCCTCGGATCCAGACTCTAGGAATTGACCTCCATGATCACCTACCCCCACTCCCTTCTGAGGGTTGTCCTGAAGCACCTCATTTTCCCTCCATGGAAACATGACACCTCTCTTCCTGCCCACGTGTGCCACTACCACATCCAGTGCCCCATCCATTGTCCTGGAACCCCTCTCTCTGCCCTGGTGTACCGTTTTCCATCATTTAAATTGTACCAATATTATTCAGTGCAGTCTTTAAGAGGGACAGCCTGCCTTTCAGAATGGCAGGTTGACTGCACCATGTGGTATCTGCACAATGAATCTCAGTCCCCTGCCGAACACAGAGGCCACAGCAAGCATGAAGAAGGACGCATTCAGGGACACGCTTGCCCATTGCTACGACCATACAGATGAGGGTGGGACATCAAATTTGTGTGTTGCCCTTCTCAATGGGGGATGGCATGGGCAGGTAATGAATCATGACCCCCACACCCAAAAATCAGGCACACAAATTACTAACCTGATCTGCTTTAATGATATTGGCTGCAGAATAAATATTGGCCAGGACACTGAAGAGAACTCCCTCACTCTTCTTTGAATAGTACAGCACCAAAAGATCTTTAACTTCCACCTGAGAGGGGTAAATGGGGCTTGGTTTTCATGTCTCCATTTGAAAGACGGTACCCCCAACAGTGCTGCACTCCCTCCCTCTGCAATAGATGTCAGCCTGGGTTTGTGTTCAGGACTCTGAGTTGGACTTGAATCCACTTAAATGAACAAAACACTGTCAAGGAGCCTTTGGCATACTGGGAGTATCCCAAAAGAAATAAATGAATTTAAAATACACAGACCCCAGGAAAGTCATGTTAATTTTCAGTTGGAGGCTGCAAGTAACAATGAAATAACAAAAGGATTCTGCTAATATCTTCAGTACAAATTAATGGCTACACATGGAAGTCAAAGATAATCCCCTTAAAAACTTCTCACAAAAGGAAGCTGATGGGCATTAGAGATTGAGAGTGATGTGTGAAGTAGACCATTCAGCCCCTCAAGCCTGCACTACCCTTAATCAACTTATAGGTGACCTGTACCTGAACTCTATTTGGCCACCTTGATCCCATACCCATAACACCCTCATAAAATTCTATCAATCTCATTCTTGGAAGCTCTAATTATCCCAGCATTCACAGCCTTTCCACGTTCTGTGGAATTCTGTGTTCAAAGACAGCCAGAGCCTACGTTTCCCTTGGCTGAACAGCTGTGGGACGTCGTTCCAATATTAAAGATTTTTAAAATTCATTTATGGGATGTGGGCTTCGCTGGCTGGGCCATTATTATTGCTCATCCCTAATTGCCCTTGAGAAGGTGGTGGTGAACTGCCTTCTTGAACCGTTGCAGTCCAGGTAGTGTAGGTACACCTATAGTGCTGTTAGGAAGGGAGTTCCAGGATTTTGACCCAGCGACAGTGAAAGAACAGCGATATGTTTCCAAGTCAGGATGGTGAGTGACTTGGAAAGGAAATTCCAGGCGGTGGTGTTCCCACCTATCTGTTGCCCTTTAATGTGCAAGATGCTGTTGTAATTGTTGAATCCAAACAGACTCTTTGTAGATTTCCAAACCTAGACCATTTACAACAGACCGCTGTCAATTATTATCATGTTAGAATTGTTTCCATGAGAAATAGAACAAGAAAAATGAAATAGCAGCAGAATATTCCTCTACTCTCAATAGAAAGTTGTCAGCTGTGCTGAAATGCTGCAGCCACTAATGGATAGAAAAGTCACAGGCCCTAGTTGTTCCATAAAGGTCAGACCATTAACTGAGATGAAACAACATGCGCTACATGAAAAGGTAAAGATGTCTATTTGAAACTCCCTTTAAAGGTCCAATAATCCTTTATTCACTAGCGCTGTATGTGAATCTTGTTCCCATGGGTCCACTGGAGATACAAGGGCATTTTTGTCATGAGCCCTATTCCACTCTGGTTGAATTCCTCAGCTGATGGCACTTCACGTGTAGGCTGGGAGTCCAGGACGGTTTGCAGCTGGTTATGTGATTCTGAGTAGGTTACTTAGGGCAGGATTTTTCACTGAGCGGGCAGGCGCGTACCCGACCCATTCGAGTGTAAAATGACACACCAAGTGAGCTTCCCGACGTCACCATGCACTCGTGCGATATTTCTGTTGATGGGCACGCGTGGGATTCAGCAGCATGCCCGCTGACAGTTGAAAGGGCTACTAAGCCCATTACAGTCCCAATTAAATGTTATTTTTCACTGCCAGTCCAACCTTACGGTTGGCGGGCAGGCGAAAAGGCCGATCGGCCATTAGCACTTATTAGGAAGCTTCATCCACGGGTGGGATAAGGTTTCCGACAGCAATTAAAAATAAAATATAAACTTTGACATTTCATTAAGAACATGTCCCCACTCGAGGGACATATTTTTAAACAATTTTAAATTGTTTATTTTTAATTCTTAAACTCTTAATCTCCCTGAGGCAGCTCTCTGCCTCAGGGAGCTTTTTCCAGCGCGCACTTGCGCACATGCGCAAAGTTGAACGCTCGCCCCCCAACCCCCCCCCTCCTTGCCTCCCCCCACCCACATACAGGCAACACTGAACGCTGCCGGGCATGTTGCACGCTGGGCAGTCCTTCATTGGCCCACCAGAGTGAAATCGCGATCCGGCCCCAATCGAGGGCAGCGGTTGGCTTCCCGACTGCTCCCGCCTGCCCCCACTGAGCCCGCCTGACGAGGGAAAAGTCCTGGCCTTGGAGTTGCAGCATTATAGCAGAATCAGAAATGGATTTGTGCAGTTTCACTGAAATGAACAAGGACCTCATTAAACCAGAGTTGCTGTTCGCATGGAGTTAAGTCTGATGACATTACCATTAGTTTTCACAATACTCCAACAGACTTAAAACAAGTCATCACCAGCAATAATGTAACCCATATTGTTTTTCTGTAAGCTAGTTAGTTGTCAGACTGTCACTGAGCTAATAGTGAAATGGCCAACATGTTTATTCTGGTTAGCCCACAGAGCACAGGTTTAGCTGCACAACAGAAACAAGACAGGATGATAGTGAACTACTCTTCCTCAAATTGTAGACAGGGTGAGGAGTGAGGTGGAGTAAAGAGAGAACATTCTATACTGAAAATTCTCTGTGCCGTATTCTCCTTTAACATGCAGTTAATGCTGCGAAATTCCCATTCTTGCACACTCGAGCTAGATTTTAATTGTTCATACTGGGAGCTGAGAGGAGTGAGCCCATCACAAGGCTTGGGTCTCCAAAAAGGCATCTTGATGAACTCTCTGGATTGGGGCACCAGACACTGCCTGGTCAGAAGCAAAGTCAGGGGGAGAGTCTGTGGCACAGTGACCAGGGTTTTGTGAGGCCTGGATGAGCGCTCCTGACCCCACCAAAACAATTGCAAGGCTATCTTTTCAGGGCCTCTTTGGCTGCGCCACCATGTTGCTTACGATTCAGTCAGCTCTCTAAAAATGGCTATCATGGCTCTACATCCAGTATCAGACCCCAGTTTGCATATTCCTCCTGGATCAGGCTGGCACTTCACCACTAGGCCTAGTCAGGGTATTGGCTTTAATTGTATGGCAAATCCACCGACAAATTTTGGGGCCACTGGCTTCCCATTTAAGCCAATATTGCAAAGTGAAAATCAGACTTATTTTTTCCAGTTTCCATCTTTACTGGAATTAGTGGTTTAAAAGGTTATGGGTAGGAAGGCAACAAAAACACTGTCCTTTTTGGCCTGGGTTCAAATTAACTCAGAGAAAGCAGCTTGAGATCTCACTTCAGTGGGTCATATCCTATTGTTCCCCTATTCCAACTGATGCAACTTCAAGTCAGCCTGCCATTCTCGCAGCAGTTCCCACCTCCTTAACAGGGAGAGAAATCAGGAATAAAAACTGAAAATTCTGGAAAAGCTCGGCTGGCGAGCCATCGAAATCTCCATTCACATTGGTGGAACTGGAAGATCCCGCCGGCATGAGGTGCAGGGAAATTCCAGCCAGCAGCTCTGCCAGCGTCTGCGGAGAGAGAAACAGAGTTAACGTTTCAAGTCCGCACGACTCTTCTTCAGAAATCAGGAAGTTGTGAAGGTGAGGTGAGACCTAATTTGTGCATTAAAGAAAGAAAAATAGAAAGACATGCATTTATAGTGAACCTTTCACAAGCTCAGAACATCCCAAAGTGCTTTACACCCAGTGAAGCAGCTCTCAAGGGTGGTTACTGTTGTACTGCAAGAAATGTAGAAGCCAATTTTCAGAAAGCCCCACAAACAGCCACGTAATAGTGACCAGATAATCTGTTTTTAAGTGTCAGCTGATGGATAAATATTAGTCAGGACCCAAGCAAAAATTCCAGTCTTCCACATAATAATCCTATGGGCTCTTTTACTTCAACCCAAGAGGTCAGATGGAGCCTCAGTTTAACATCTCATCTGAGGGATGGCACCTCTGACAGTGCAGCATCCATTCAATGTAGTGCAAGTGAGTCAGACTTGAATCCAAATCTTCCTGACTCAGTGCTAACACTGAATAATGGCTGATTTGGGAGAAGGCCTAAAGTTGGTGCTGGAGGATGGGGGAGGGATGCCAGGTTGTGCTGATTTGTATCAACACATGCTGACTGTCTATGTTGAATCAGTGCACAGTCAAAGTGCCCACGTTAATGATGATAGGTGCAATCACTCCATTTTTTGTTGGCACAAAGTAACTAAAGAAACACTGTATGAGATTTCCAAGCCATTATATTTCTATTAATATTTTTGGCATAGCTAAATAACTGTTGGCATCATTGCATTATAAAGAGGTTGTCAATTAAACCAATTTGTTAAAAGGTGGATCTAACAACAACTTTTTTAGGGTTCATATACCAGCATTAGATATGTGCAGTAAAAACAAAAGGTATTTGTATAAGTGCCTTTCACATCCTCAGGACATCCCAAATTACTTCCTAGCCAATAACTTACTTCTAAAGTTCAGGCACTGTTCAGGTGAAACGCGGCAGCCATTTTGCGCACAGCAAGGTCCCACAAATAATAATGAGATAAACGCTGCATATGATGCTGCATGAGGGATGAATTCCTTGCTCTTCTTTGTGTTGTAAAGCTTTTATGTTCACCTGAACAGGTAGATAGGACTTCACTTTAACAATTCATCCGAAAGAGGCAACTCCGACAGTGCAGCACGCCCTCAGTACTGAACTGAAATATCAGCCTACATCATGTGCTGAAGTCTTGCAGTGGGAATTTGAAGTGAGGTTAACAATTACTTCCTCACAGAGGATCTATCAGTGCATTCCCGAGATCCCATGCCTTATGGTGGAATATCCATTTCTGCAGAAGGATAACTGAGATACCAAGAGGGGGTTCTGGAAAATGAGGTATCAATCTCTTCAGGGAATTTGTCAGAAAAGCTTACTTCAGGTTCAGTAAAGGCACACTCACTGATGTATATTGTCCACAGCACATAGACTCTCTCTTGCTTCATCTGTCACTGTAGACATCAATGCCTCAATGAATATCTGATCTACTTACCATTTCCTGCACAATCGAACACTTCAAAATGCATAACAAAAACAGAATTACCTGGAAAAACTCAGAAGGTCTGGCTGCATCAGCGGAGAAGAAAAGAGTTGACGTTTCAAGTCTTCATGACCCTTCAATAGAACTAGGTGAATCCAAGGAGAGGGATGAAATATAACCCAACCCCCACCGCCCCCCCACTCCCCACACCTTAAACCAGCTTATATTTCACCCCTCTCCTTGGATTCACCTAGTTCTGTTGAAGGGTCATGAGGACTTGAAACGTCAACTCTTTTCTTCTCCGCTGATGCTGCCAGACCTGCTGAGTTTTTCCAGGTAATTCTGTTTTTGTTTTGGATTTCCAGCATCCGCAGTTTTTTGTTTTTTACTTCAAAATGCATAACTGGCAACATTGGTGCACCATTAAATAAGGACCTCCCAGCACACATATTTCCCAAAGAGTGGCAGGTTGACCCTCAGTGAAGGTTCTGTGCTTGGCGCCATTGAAGGCAACACTGCTAAAATTGGATTAACTGCTTGTTCATCATCTTCTTGTGCAGCAAATAATAGTCATACATGACTACAAAGCAGTGACTGTGCCTCAAAATAATTTGTTATATGCAAAGTGCTTTAAGGATCTGAGGGATGTAATCAGGTGCCATATAAATGCATATCTTTCTTTAAACCTTTTTGTGACATAGAACCATGGTTCTGGCTTTATGAATAATTGCATTTATAAATGACTTGTATATTGGAAATAGAGTAAAACTTTGAAATTTGCTGATGATTCCAAACCTGGGGATGTGACTGGCAGTAAGAATGATACAAAACAACTGCAACAGGACATAGGTAGGCTAGTAGAATGGGCAGAAGAGTGGCAGATGGAATTTAATAGATAGAAGTGTGAAGTGATGCATTTTGGCAGAAGCTATAGGGAGAGACAATATAGATTAAATGGCACAGTTCTAAAGAGTGTACAAATAGAAAGAGAACTGGGATGCATATGAATAGATCTCTGAAGGTGACAGCACATGAAGAGAGCTGTTAGCGAAGCATATGCAGTCTTGGGCTTCACAAATAGGGGTATTGAGTACAAAAGCAGGAAGTTAAGCTGAACCTTTATAAAGCCCTTGTTAGGCCACAACTAAAGTATTGCATCCAGTTCTGATCACCTCTCTTTAGGGGGGATGCAAGGGTCCTTGAGAGAGTACTGATGAGATTTACCAGAATAGTTCCAGGTATGAGGAGTTTTAGCTACAAGGTTAAATTGATGAAGCTGGGGTTGTTCTCCTTGGAGCACAGGATGTTGAGGGAGATTTAATAGACGTGTACGAGAAATGCAGAGTGGGGTGGGAGGGGATGGTGCTGGTGAGGGGAATGTGAGGAAGGACCTCTTTATGTAGTGAGTGGTAATGACCTGCAACTCACTGACTATGAGGATGGTGGAAGCAGAGAAGGTCAATGATTTCAAAAAGAAATTGGATGAGAACTTAAGGAAAATAAAGTTACAGGGCTACAAGGATAGAGCAGGAAATGGGGCTCACTGGATTGCTCTGCTGAGAGCCAGCATGTACTTAATGGACAGAATGGTTTCCTGCTGTGTAATAATGACTCTGTGGCTCTGTAGCCGTGATTTTCATGGAATCAGGCCAAGTTGGGAGGTCTTTAAAAATGGTGGGTAGGATCCAATTCTATGATTCACAGGCTAATTCCCGTTTCTGGCAATTTTTGCCAGTGTGGGCTTAAGATGTGGGTAGTCAATCCACATGCAGCACTCCAGCCCTTGCCAGCTGCATTGCTGGACTGGGAATTTCAGATCCCCAAATATTTTGAAGATCTTTGGCTCATTTTGTTGGTTTTGTTGGGAGACATAGTTCACGGAACCTGAGAGGAGTCATGAAACATGAGGAAACCCAAGTTTCAAGTCAGAAACAAAAAAACACAGCCATTCAATATCCCATTGGAAATACATTACCTTCTTCTTATAAAGCTATCAAACACAGCCAATCATAACATTAATGACAAAAATGTTAATCCATTTCACATCTCTTAAACTTGTATAAATAAACACATGGGCATTTAAAAACTCTTCAAAGAAAGATTGGGGGTTTATTGCAAGCTAATAAAGATGACAAACAAATCTCGTATTTATCTTCAAGCTGTGTAAACAGGCCCTTGCTTAATTGAGTGTTTTGGAGATCAGCCAAGCATTCATAATTCAACAATCTGGTAATAATTTCAATAGAAGCAAATTGAACAGTTGGCAAGCCATGTTTCCTGATGGCCTCATTATGAATTGCTTAGCCGAGCTCCAAGAATGGCTAATGGACTGAGGCCTCAAGGCAATATTGACACAGCTTGCAGGGGCATGTTAGCTTTGTGTGACTTGCATCTTTATTAGGTTGTATAATCTGGTCTTTCTTTGAAGAATTTGTTTTCAATGTCTGTGTGTTTATTTACACAAAATTAAAAGTGTGAAGTGTATTAAAGATTTTTGTCATTGATGCTATGAATGGTTGTGTATGGTTGACACATTTCAGAGGTTGTAAGATGAACAGTTTTTTTTTGGAGGAGATTTTCATGGCCTCTTTTCTTATTGTATCTGTTTCAGGAGCATTGCAAAGATTTTCCAGACTCGCCAATGGCTCATTGGTTCAGAACACAGTGAATGCTAAAAGAGTGCATATGGAGGATGCATGGGGGCATAGGAGATATGATAGACGTGAAGTGGGCATGGGTTGTATGAAAGAGCATGGAGAAGGCATGGGCAATATGAGGGGCCATGGGGGATTTGAGGGGGCATGAGGGATGGGAGATATGAGAGGGCATGGAGGGTGACATGGGGGTGGTGAGGGATAGAGGGCCTAACAGCCAATTATCACAGCTGGGTCGTTGGAAATGGAGGTGGTCCTTGTGACCTTCTGGCCTCGCCATCTGCCCACCTCTGTTGCCATCTTAGAGCTGCATGCTGAGGTGGCGGGACAGCCTCCAGCCCATGCTCAACTCATTGACACAAAAATAGGACGGGTGGCCTCCTCCAGGACGGAGACGGGATCATGGGGTCGAGGAAATTCCCGACTCGCAATATCCATCTCCTTGACGAAAATTCAGCCCCAGTAGCTTCCTGGAATCAAGCCAGTCATTTATTTAAATTGTGTATTAAAGTGTGTATTGAACTTTGAGACTATTCCATTACTCTCTTGGTCAGTCTCCCATTTTCCAACCTCCATAAACATGAGTTCATTCAAAACTTTACTGCTTGTATCCTAACTCACACCAAGTCCTATTCACCCATCACCCCAGTGCTCACTGATCTACTTTGGCTTCAAGTCTAGCAATGCCATGATTTTAAAATACTGATTCCAAGTGTTCAAAACTATCCCTGGTTGCACCCCTCCATATATCTGTAGCCTCTTTCCTCCCTGGGCTCAAAAACTCCAATTCCAGTCTCCTGTGTGTTCTTTCACTTCCTTTGCCCCACCTAGACTCCAAGCTCTGAAAGTCCCTCCCTCAACCTCTCTATCTCTTCATCTCTCTCCTGCCTCTCATCTACCTCTTTGATTGAGCTTTTAGTCATTCTAATATCTTCCTTGTTTCGGTGTCGATCTTTGTTTAATAACACACTTATGAAGTGTCTATTATTATTTTACCATATTAAGGATGCTATATAAAAGCAGGTTGCTGTCATTGCAGTTGTGCTTTCACAGCTATAAATTAATCAAATGTGCAGCTTAAAAGTGATGTACTGGTGATTTACTTCCCATTGATCTAAGTTTTTTTGTCCTGTCCCTAATTCTCCTTACAGTCAGAGTGTGGCTCTCCAAAGGTGCCACTAGCAGCCATTTTTTTCTGGTTCATATTATTTTCTCTCTGATTGCCATCTCTCTCCATCGTTGTCACTGCTGACATGATGGCATGTCCAGGGTCTCCAGCAGAGGGCACTACATCCCCATCATCAAGCTTCCACACTGAGAAGCAGAAACAAGCTGTAACAGTCCCCAATATAAATAAGTAATGAATCCCAGATACTGGATCAAATCCAGGGTTATTAACTACCAGAGCTGAGGAAAAGTCTCCATGTCAACTGCTTATAGTTAGCAGCAGTGTGGACATTGTGTTTTAATAAAATCACTGGACCTAATGCCCGCTGGGTTTAATTTCCATATAGTGGGGGTAATCATATCTTAACTTGACCAACCACATGTAACATAGGTTAGGGGGAACATTGGGCTACAGAAAATAATACATCAACCAAATACATTTATTTTTCAGTAATTTTTATATTCAATTGCTTAGCTTCCATGACATTTTCCTTATCGGGAATATGGGACAGTCCACTTAGTGTAGCTGCCATTAATATTGCTTCATGCTGGCCAACAGAATTTTTGGATACGTTGCCCCACAACCTCCAGCAGCATTCGCTTTCACATGTACCCTCTGATGTTATGAATAAGGATCTCCCATCCATCTATTGACATCACAGCTTGAGGTTCAAAGGTTTAAACTCACTGCCCAAAAGGGCGTAAGGGGCAATGGTACAAAATATGGAGCGGGCACCAGGGGGGAAAATTTAAGCAGTGTAAGTTTCATGTCCAAAATAAGTGTAGGTTTTGAGATAAGATGCACACTCACATAAGAAAACAAGACATTTTGGGAATACAGAGCATTGTTTCATATTGCAATTGCAATTTCACATTGTGTACTATGGTGACAGCATGGAATAGCCTCACAAGGCCTTCATCATAGAAACACACTCCCCAGACATTCTCTATGCTGAAAAATTTATTTTAACCCTCTGCCAAACATATCCAATACTTCCAAATAAACCAGCTCCACACTCAGATCCGATATCTCCTATCAATCCTAATCTCAGATCCGATATTTCCTAACAATCCCAATTTCATATCCACTAACCACAGCTCCAACACCTATACTGACCTATCTTGGATAACTCTTAACTATCCCCCTGCACCTCCTACACAGAACTTTCTCAGTTTCCAGAATCTGATAATGGCTGAAATTTGGTGCTGACGGACTTTTAGCAATTGATCTTTTCCCTTCCTCATGTGTTGATGTGTCTGAACGTTCCATTTTCCCTGGACACTTGTAATATTCTGCATATTTCATATTTCAACTCTTTCTTGGACTCGAACGCAAGTTCTGTCGACGGGTCATGAGGACTCGAAACGTCAACTCTTTTCTTCTCCGCCGATGCTGCCAGACCTGCTGAGTTTTTCCAGGTAATTCTGTTTTTGTTTAATATTCTGCACTTTGGCCATAATTCACTTCCATGACCTGTGCACAATGGACACAGTTAAGTATTTTTTACTTGTTTAATTTGAATTTTTTTCCCTGTAGGTGTTGACTCTCTGTTAGTGTATGATCCCACTATCTAACCTTCATGTGTAAGCTGTAACATTGAGTGTCAGAAGATCCTTGGTCATGGAGAACATCACAAACAACCTCATTCCCCCTCCCACCTCAATATTAATGGTATCCAATGTTCACATGAATATATTTTCCATCACAGAATCATGGAATGATACAGCACAGAAGGAGGACATTCAGCCTCTGGTGCCTATGCTGCCTCTGTAAAGGAGCCATACATTGGTCCCAACCTCTGGTCTTTCCCCAGACCCAGCAAATGTGTTTTTAAAAAATATTTACCTGATGCTCTTTTGAACATTGCTATTGAATCATCTTCCTCAGTTTAGGTAGTGCATTCCTGATCATAACAACTCGTTGCTTTAAAAAAATTCTCCTCAGCTGTCCCTTCGTTCCTTTACCAGTCACTCGATAGCAAAAGGATCTTACTGATTTACCCCTCCATGGAGTTGAAGTTAACCGTACTGCTTCTAGCTGGGTTCCTTACTGAAATGGGCAAACTCAAAATAGATAGCAATAGAAATGGTCACCTGGGGAGAGTTCTTAATGAAAACTATTTTTTAAAATCTTGAACTAAAAAAAAATCACACACTGACAAGGAAAAGAAGACTTTCCAGTTTAACTTAGCGTTATAAATACATTTTCAACCACCCTATTTCAGCACCTCTTTTAGACAAAAGCATCTAAGCAAAGTAAAAAAAATCAAACCAATCACAGAAAAAAAGGGAATTGATTTTGTTTGCCCTAGGTTGATTTTTGAAATATATGTTGATCAGTACACTGTCCTAAATTTACAAGCCAGGAGGAATCAACCAACTGTCACAGACCAAAGTGCGTTAATTCCCCTGTAATATAAATGAAAAAACACTAGAGGGCACTGCTTTTGTCAGTCTCTGGGTATGTATCCTGTCACATGCACCATTCAATCAATTCAGCTGATAAAAGAAGCAGATCATTGGCCCCTTGCTGACCACAAAATATACAGACTTATATAGCCCCAATCACCTTCTTTATTAATGTCTGTCTTTGGTTGGCCTCATGTGAGTCAAGTTCTGGGATGAAGGTGGGGGAGAGGGTGGATGTCCATCACTCTGATACAAAACTGCAGTTAGTACTGATCGCATGTTTGTGAGGTACCAGCAAATATATTTGAAGTGTCTTATAAATGTATCTATAACTTGGCTGCGCTGGTTTTAAAGTGACCCTTCTTTGTTGCTGTGTTGTTCATTCCTCAGTCCATCAACAGTGGTGGTCACGTTGCTGTAGTGCATTGAAGTCAGGGATGGAAGAAGAGCAGGAGCTGTTACTGACTGAAGACAGTGCCTATATTGTTGTTTACTTCCTGATGGGAAGTAACAGACTTTGATCAAATTGCTGTTCTGAGTAATTGTTGGGAAGTTTTCTTCTGCTTACTTTCTTTCACTTACCTGTTTCTTCTTCAGAAATGCACGAATGGCTCCGTTGACACTGAAGGCACACTGCACTTTTTAAAGGAAAGATCTTTCTCCAGTAGCCCAGAATTTTTCTCTTCTTTTGTATTGAGGGTTGTGCAGACACTCTCAGGCTATGAATTGGTATAAAGGAGTATAGAAAATTGAGGAATTAAATGATCGTGAATTTTAAAATGTTAAAATGATTCACTAGGTTAAAAAAGCAAAATAGGATGGATACAGAGAAACTATTTCCACTGGTGAGAGAATCAGGAATGAGGGACCATAAACTTAAAATTAGAGCCAGATCACTTAGGCACAAAATCAGAGTGCATTCTTTCATACAAAATGTAGTAAATATCAATGCCTTTCTCCCACAGAAGTCTGTAGATTCTGGTACAATTGGAGCTTTCAAATCTGAGATCAATAGATTGTGGTTTGGTCAGGGTGACAAGGGATTTGAAAAGAAGGAGGGAAAATGATGTACAGAAACCATAATCCAATAGAATGATGCAACAGGCTTGAAGGGCCGAATTCTTCCTATGTTTTTATTGTGCAGTGTGGCTCAATATAGTACTTTCTGAGTCAGCAGGTCGTGCATTCAAGTCCCAGCCCAGAGACTCAAGCACATAATCTAATCTGACACTTAAGTGTAGTACTGAGGGTGTGCTGCATGGTAGAGGGGTTATCTTTCAGATGAGGGATTATACCAAGTCTCCATCCAGTCTCCCAGGTGGTCGTAGAAGATCCCATGGCACTATTTAAAAGAAGAGAAGGTGACTTCTCCCAATGTCCTGTCCAATATTTATTCCTCAATCAATATCACTAAAACATCGTACCTGGTCATTATCTCATTGCTGTTTGTGGGACCTTGCTACGTGCAGTTGGCGGCCATGTTTCCCTATGTTAGAACAAGTCCTACTAAGAGAATGCAAGAAGTTAGGAACTAACTTACAAAACAGAACCTCAAGGGTGATGATCTCAGGATTTCTACCCAGCCACGTGCTAATCGGCATTGGGATAGGCAGATCAAGTATGTGGGTGAAACACTGATGTAGGAGGGAAGAGGTTCCATTTCATGGGACACTGGCACCACTATTGGGACAGGAAGAAGTTGTACCAGTGGGTTGGGCTTCACCTGGACTGGAATGGGATGAGTATCCTAGCAGAAAGGATAAACAGGGCTGTCGATAGGGCTAAGATTGTAAGATTGGAGAATGGGAAAGAACCTGGTGAAAATAAACATAAGCTTGAAGATAAAAGAAATAGGAGATGAGAACAAAAATCAGACAAAGAAAGGCCTATAAGAGAGAAATAATTAAGGAATAAATACAGTTATAAAATAAAAGTATGTAAGGACTGTTAAAAATCAAATTAAAGGAGCAACTATTTGAGATCAATTTAACTGCCTCTTCAGCAATGTACACAGCTTCCAAAATAATATAGGGAAACTAGGGGCAATAGCCCATGGGTGTAGTAGGAATAACTGAAACATGGCCAAGTAAAGATCAGGACAGCTAAATGTTGAATGTTCTATACAGGCAAGGAGTAGCTGCACTAATTAGTAATAACATAATGGCTGTAAGCAAAAGGTACTCAATTAACAGAAGGATTGAAACAGAATCTTCATGGATGAAAGTAAAAGCTAAGAGGGATCTATTGCATTAATAGAGGAACACTACAGACCAATGTTTCCCCTAAACTGCATGAGTGCACAGCCACAGAACAATCAGGAACTTGCCACACAGGGGACAAACAGGCTATGTACGAGCAGCAGTCCTTTTAAGATGCACACATGTGCAACCAGTTGACAATGTTAAAAGGGTCATGCAGTGCAATAAATGCACACAGCAATGTGGAGTAGGAGGAAGCATTGCTGCAGAATGCCTAATTGTGGAAACTAGTCGAGGAAGCAAATATGTGTAATAAGTGAAGGACATAGAATAATAGTCATGGGAGATTTTAGTTTCCAGCCTCCCACAACTAAACTGACAAGGAGATGTATTGAAAGTGGTACAGAGAATAGAGATTTTACAATGTGTATGGGACTTCTCTCTTAACCAGTTTGTAAGAAGTCCATCTAGAGGGAAAGCACTGCTGAATCTAGCAAGGGGAAATGAACCAGGACAAATAAGAGAAGTAAGCATAGCGGAACTTCTAGGCAATACCGATTACAACATGACTAAGGCAATAGCATGTCGAGTCAGGGAAACAAGTAACAGAATGGAATAACCGGCTACAAAACAGAGAGTAGGGGTTAGGATAGTTACTTAGACTAGCAAAAGGTGGCAAGTGGTATTCCATAAGGATTAGTGCTAGGACTAGCGTTGTTGTTCACCATTTACATAAACAATTTGGCTCGGGAATCTGAAGTATTATTTCAGAATTTGAAGACAACACCAAGCTTGGGGGTATAGTTAATGCAGAGGATGACTGCAACAAAATACAAGAAGCCATGAATAAACTTGTAGAATAGACAATTAATTGGCTAATAGTCTTTAATATAGATGGGTTCGGGGTGATATATTTGGGTAGTAAGTTTAAGAAGGTTAAATCCTGTACTCCTTTGAAAACAAGTGTTGAAATGGAGTTGAGGAACAGAAGCATTGTGGATTGGGGTTGTTGGTACAGATACACCAATCATTAAAAGTATTGATGCAGGTTGATAAGGCCATAAAAAGCAAATAAAGTTTTGGGTTTAATTCTACAAGGATAGAATTGAAAAGTAGAAAAAATATGTTAAATGTATATAGAACCTTGGCTAGAAATACTATCATTAGTATAACATCCACGTAATAAAAAAGTTTTAGAGGCTGTGGAAAAGCTGCAATAAAGGTTTACTAGGGTGATACCAGAACTGAGAGATTGTATTGATCAAGAAATATTGCACAGCCCTCTACTGAACCAGCCTGGAGTACTGGTTTTTGCCTGCAATTTTTCCACCTTCCTCTTTAGAGTAGTGGTGTGCTCCATCTACTTGATCTCACCACACACCTCTTTCCCCCACACCAGTTTTTAATGTGGGAAAGCAGGTTAAATAGACATGAGTTTGGAGGTTTCCCTCAAGGCAAAACCTTCCACTCCACTCAGGCATGACAAAGTTAAACTAAGTTCCCGCTGCAGCATCTACACTCAAGAAGAACGGCCAACCTGTGTGATGAATAGTTTGCCAGCCCTTTCTGTCTCATTATTACTGACAGCAACATGATTTCAATTTCTGGAAGATACTGCAAATTTTCTGTAATTAATCACATCACGCTTTGCTACCAAAAATAGCTGCTAGCTGCATTTTTAGAAAAAGTTGATAAGTCCACAAATGTCCTAGTGAGCTCAACCCAGTTCCACTTCTAAAAAAAATTATTTTGAATCTCTGAATAATTTATTTTGTATGTGTCTGTGTGAGCACCCAGAATTGCATATAAATCTAACTTAATAATGGACAGTCCTTAAACGCACTACATAGAGAGTGATTGGCTGATCACAATAGGGTGTATATCCACATGAGGGGTTCAGTGAAATGCAAATGAGCCCAGGGTTAATTTAGAGACTGTATTTCTCTGAAAGACCCCAAATATTCCCGGTAAAATAAAGCTTCTCAAAGTTTTTGACAGTAGCTGTATTCTTTGCTAATGGAGGTTAATACCAAAATAGCACCTGATTTTACAAGCTATCGGAATTAGATATGGCACCTCACAGACTATCTTCTCTGACATGGGACCTCATGGCATAGTTGCTTTGATAAGAGAACCTACAGGACATCTAAGAACATAAGGAATAGTTGGGGGAGTAGACCTGCTCTGCTGAATAGGATCATGCCCCTTGACATTCAATAGCATTACCATTGCTGAATCCCCCCACTATGAATATCTTGGGGTTACCATTGACCAGAAACTGGACCTGCCATATAAATACTGTAGCTACAAGAGCAGGTCAGATGCTGGGAATCCTTGGCAATTAACTCACCACCTGACTCCTCAAAGCCTGTCCACCATCTACAAGGCACAAGTCTGGAGTGTGATGGAATACTCTCCACTTGCCTGGATGAGTGCAGTTCCAACCTCACTCAAGAAGGTTGACATCATCCAGGACAAAGCAGCCCTCTTTATTGGCACCCCATCCACAAACATTCACTCCCTCCACCACTGACGCACAGTGGCAGGAGTGTGTACCACCTATAAGATGCACTGCAGGAATTCACCAAGGCATCTTAGTCAGCACCATGACCTCTACCCCTTAGTAGAACAAAGGCAGCAGACACATGGGAACACCACCACCTGCAAACAACACCCACAAGCCACTCACCATCCTGACTTGCAAACATATCACCGTTTCTTCACTGTCTCTGGATCAAAATCCTGTAAATCTCTTCCTAACAGCACATGGGTGTACCTACATCACCTGGACTGCAGCGGTTCAAGAAGGCAGCTCACTGCCACCTCTCAAGAGCAATTAGGGATGGGCAATAAATGCTGGCCTAGCCAGCAATGCCCACATCCCATGAATGAATTAATAAAGAAATCATGGCTAGTCTTGAGCTTCAACTTCACTTTTCTGCCTGCTCCCTATAACCCATGATTCCCTGAGACCAAAAATCTGTCTCAGCCTTAAATATATTCAATGATGCACATCCACAACCCTCTGGGATAGAGAATTCCAAATGTTCACAAATCTTTGAGTGCAGAAATTTCTTCTCATCTAAAATATTGGCACACTATCCTGAGACTGTGCCCCCTGTTCTAGATTTTCCAACCAGAGCAAACAGCAGGTGGAATCTTGTGGAGGTGCCAGGGGTCTTGGCTGCCAGCTGGAGAGCCCACGACCGGCAAGAGCTGTCAGCCAATCAGAGGCACCCCAGTTGGATGGCAGCACCACTAGGGAAGGGGTAGCCGCAGCTGGTACAACACCCACCCGACACCCAGGATCATTGTTGGATCCCAGGCCAGAGGTGAGTGATGGAGGGAGGGGCATCACAGGGTGGGAGTTGCGGAAGAGGGGGGTCAGCAGCAAGCGAAGCGGGTAGCTCTCAGAGAGCCCCTCCTCCCAATGCTGGGTCATTATGCGATATAATAATATTATTATAGCATTACATAATAATATTATTCTATTATCATAATGGCATTAGTTGCCCACTTAAGGGCCTCAATTGGCAGCAGGTAGGAAAGCAGACCAAGGGCCTTCCCTCCATAGACTTAATTGGGGTGGAGGCAAGAAGGTGGAGGCGATCCCACCTGTCAATCTCCCATCTGATTAAATGCTGCCGCACCATCAACATCGCTATGGGGGAGGACACAAGATTCCCCTAATGTCTCAGTATGCACTCTGCCAAACCCTTTATAATATTGAATGTCTCACTGAGATCACCTCCCATTCTTCTAAATGCCGGAGACAATTGGCCCAATTTATGCAGCCACTCATCCCAGGAATTTAGTGAACCTCCACTGTACCAACACCAATGCAATATATCCTTCCTTAAATACAGAGACCAAAGTTGCATGCAGTATTCCAGGTTTAGTCTCACCAAAGCCGCGTATGATTGTTGCAAGACTTCTTTATTCTCATGGTTGGAATTTTACAATCGCCTGCCATCGGATTCATTGGCATGGGTGGCCGTAAAGTTTTTCGGAGGGCCTTCCCCACCCTGGGCTCCCGCTCGCCCTGACCTCTTCACAATTTTACTCTGGGACGAGTGAGGCCTAGGCCAGCCCACCTGCCCTTGCCCCGTATGAGGCTGTTAAGTGGCCAATTATTGACCACTTGAGGGCCGTTTAATGCCCAGCCTCCATTTTAAGGCTGGTGGGAGGAGTTCAGGGGCAGAGGTGAAACTGGCAAAGTGATTCTGCTCAGGCCTTCAGCAGCCTCCTTTTAACATTGGACAACCACCCCCCCACCCACAAAATGTCTGGCCCCTGTACTTGCTCCCTCTGCTCCCCCACACTCCCCTCATCACCAGCCCCTCCATCAATACTCCCAGCCCCCTTTGTTTCACCTCCCCACCCCATCCTGAGACCCCCATACTTATCTGGTCCTGAACCCCCAGGGCTTAGGCCCTGGGGACTGCTGGCAGTCCCAGTCCCGTCCACTGCAGCTTCTGATGCTGCAGGGACTAGAGAGCTGCCAGCCAATCGGATTGTCCGATATAGTTCCAAGTCAGGGCATTGGGCTCTGACAAAGCTGTACTTCTGCTGAATGTTCCACCAACTGTTGTGAGAGTATTCAATTTTCACCAACTCTCTGCTTCTGTCCATGACCAATCCTCCATCCATGAACAATTTTCTATTCATGTATCTACTCTATCTACTCTAACTCAGTGGGATATCCATGCAACATGGATTTTCATGGGATCTCAGTTGTGACATGAGACCATAAAGGATAACAGCTTTTATACTAGACCTATGGGACTTCAGTAATGATGTAAGACCCCAACTGTTTGTCAGGCTGATAGAGAAGAATTCAGTATCCTCCCATTTTATATTAATGTCCAATTTGATCTGGCAGGCAACATTGTCCCAAGTAAAACAATGCTAATCCTCCAAATGCTCTTGAAGTAGTACACAATAACATATACCTCCTTTCCCTCAACATCTTTGAAACCCCCTCACACACGTCATGCTTCCATATAACACTCATAAACCAGGCATGTACTCGTGAATGATGGACAATGTTACAGATGAATGATGGACAATGTTACAGAAAGGACAAACAAACATCTGTCCTGAAGTTACCAGGTAACAATTCAATATTATGGATTCCAATGACATTTTTAAACCACTCAAGTTTAACTGTTATGGTTATCAGAAGCATTCAATTGAATTATGGCCTGGATATTCTACACACATTTTGATATTCGCTAAAGAGCAGAGGATTCTCTGTGCTAGATTGGATTTCCCTCTTATTCCTGCCTCACGTGTGTGAAAATTATTTCAAGATGATTCAATTCAAAGCCTTTAGTCTCCTTCAGGCTCTGGCCACCAGCCAAATAGACTAAGGGCGGAATCATCCCAGATTTGCGCTAAATGCGGTACCTGGCAGGAAAAAGAACGTTTTACCCACTGGCAGCAATGGCAGCTGTTTACACCGTATTGCCTGTTTCCTGCCTCATTAATTATGCAGCCACAGGAAACACGTCGTCTCGCTGGTGGGCGGCCTCTGAATTGCCCGCCATGTTGTTACCTCCTCTTTTCCTCACTCCGGGAGGAAACTGCAGCCGTGCACACAGTTCTCAATGCTTGCAGCCCAGGACTGCTCCAGTGAAGTCATAGCCTCAAAATTTAAGAAGAGTTCAGTGACCAATCACGGGAATGCCTTTAAGAAGCCCGCCATGACATCCTCTCCACCCCCACTCTGGCTGCAGGAGATCCAGCAATCTCATCATTCTGGCTTGGGAGGGGGTGGTAGTGGTGGTCAGTGCCAACGCTGCATAGAAGAGGTTCACCATCCATTGCAGAAAGAAGATAAATGATCTCATCCATGCCGCCAGGGTAAGGCAACTATCTTATCACTCTAAACTCACACACTCACAAGGCATATTCATTGGTATCTCTCTCACTGCCAGCTCAAGTGACACCACCACTCACTCTGTCACACACACCTTCACATCTCCTCATCTCCCCTGGAGACTGCCTCCTCAGCCCTCACCATCCTGAGGCCACTTTCATAAATCAACATGTGTTCCCACATATACCCTGGGGCATTCCCCTTCCCCAGTCTCATCCTGCAGCCATTGAAAAAGCCGTCCCCACCTTACAGCTTAGTCTGATAGGTTGAGGCCTGCCCTTGAGCCCCTCTAAAAGTCATGTGGTGCAAAGCCTGGCACTGCGAGTGCTGCCCGAAGCAAGGTAGGCAAACAAACCCTCGAAGTCTCAAGTGAAATGCAGCTCTCCTGGTGCATGTTGCGTATGTACATTTGTGAAACATATGGGCGTGATGCCGGATGATCCAGGGTGGGGGCATGATTCCAGTGGGCAGGGGTTAATTATATGCAGATGTATTGCAATGACGTTCTCAACGCCCAGTGGTGGGAAACATGGCCCCCCATTGACAGGTGGAGCAGATGACAGCAAAATGGTTTCACGATGTCGTGAAACCGATTTTTGGCCTTCCTGCCATATTGTCTACTCGTGCCCACCATGATGCCCGACGCTAACGGGGTCAGAAAATTCCACCCTAATTCTTGATGGACATGAAATTGGAAGAGACATTGTTCCAGGGTGAGTTCTCAAATGGAAAAGCATTTTTTTCAATCCTACCTCAATCCATATTTTTAAAAAATAATCGTCTTACCACTCACCTTTAAATCAAACCTTCAGTGTGTTCCAGAGCTGAAACCTTGAATCTTCCTGACCCAGTCTGTTCCAGAGCTGCCTGTCTTTTAATTCCTCTTGATCGCTTGGTCTGTTCTGGAGCTGAATTATTGAATCCTCCTTAGTCGGTCCCAGAGTGGTCTGTCTCTTGAATTTTTTTGACCCAGTCTGACCTAGAGCTGAATTCTTGATTCCTCCTGATGTATTCTAGAGTTGTCTGTTCCTTTAAATCTGCCTCTGTAAATCCAAGGGCTGCTTTTCACTCTAAACTTCCTGCCTCAGTCAGTCCAAAGTCTGTGCTTCAGTTGCTCATTGAGATTGCCTTTGAGAGGCAGCACACAGAAAGGAGCTACTCCAATTCAATAAAAGAAATGCCTTGACTCTGCTGGTAATATTCAGATCAGTGTTGTCAGCCACTATGGGGGAGTGTGACATTGTTCACCCCCAAGATACTGGAAACAAGCACGCACAAACTGAAAAGAAACACAATACGAGTGGTTGGATTCTCCTTTGGAAGGAAGCATTTGTTGAATTCTGAAGTATTTCACCTACTACGAAAGCTCAGATTAGTGTTATTATGGCTTGAAAATAAAGGATCTGAACTGATGATTTACATGACGTTGGTTTGAGGAGAGTCTTGTGTCACAACTCACTGGGGATTTTGCGCTGTAATAACAAGTCCCACTGCTCCCCTAGCCTTGACAAATGTGAAAAGTTTGACCAAACCACCAGATTGCCCCAATTCTACCTAACTGTTTAATTTAGGTTAACAGAACATGAGCACCAGGTTTGTAAACTTAATAAATAAATAACTGTTTATTGAGAAAATTGTGTTTAACCAGTGGCAAAAGAAAGAAATATTAACTGCTAACTTCTGACACTATGGCCAGGATTTTACATTCGGTGTGTGGGGATGGGCCCGACATGCCGGAACGTAAAATAACGCGTGATGACATCGGACATGTGTCCCAGCTGCGCGATGTTCTATTCGGTGGGCGCACGCCAGGGTCAGCTGCATGGCCACCGATAATTAAAAGGCCTGTTAAGGCCATTAGCAATCCTTTTAAATTGAAATTTACGCTGCCTGTCCAACCTAACCCTTTTCCATTTTACAGGGACTTCATCAGAAAGAGAGCAGGTTATAGAGATATGAGGAAAAGAGATTTTAGATGTTTCCTCTTTGCAGGCCAGGAGATTTCTGCTGCACTGCTACCATTCAAAACCCTGGTCACCTAGCCAGGAGCCAATTAAAATACTGCTGTCAGACAGCTCCCTTGGACCAGGACTCCTTTCCGGCACCATCCTGTCTTTTATGCCATGCTCTGACCCAGGACTGCAACACTGTATATGTCTCTCACCCTGTTCCAGTGGACATGTCCTTTAAACTGCAGCCATTGTAATTCTAATCCACAGTCCAACAGGAATGTTCTTTACAACAGTCCAACAGAAATAAGATATGATCCTTACACTTGTGAATTCTAAAACACTGCTTCCAAGCCAGAAATAGGAAGAAGAGTTTGTTATTTAGTAAACCCTTTAGCAAGTCTTTTTTTCAACCCCATGCAGACTTTTGTCATGCCAAGGATGGTACTGTTGTTAATGAGGAGAAATTTGAGGTACCAGACCAATTGTCACTGGAGCAGAGAATTGTTTTTTTTAATTATGAAGGATTTTGAGAGGGTAAATAAAGTGAATGGGAGAAAGACTATTCCATCTAGGAAGTCACTGCAAGTGAAGAGAGAGGTTAAGGGAAATTGCTTTAATAGAGGGTTGTTAAGAGTATGGAAAGCTTAACGATGGGGAATGGTTGAGGCAGAAATTATTGCATCTTATAAACCAAAATTGGATAAACATTTGAAGTGGAGGAAAACACACAGCTATGGTGGGAGACCAAGAGAACTGGATTATTTTTTGAATTGCTCCAGCAATGTGCCAGTGCAGAGTCAATGGGCCAAATGGCCTGCTTCTGTACTATAAAACCTGTGCTAAGCCCACATATCAGCGCTTCAGGAATTTGTCTTTTCACTGAATGTTTCTCCTGAGCCAGCAATCTCTACCTTGTCCAGCAATTAGTCTCCTAAATTAGTTCCTTTAAATGCTCCTTTACATTAATAATTAAGCTCCTTTAAATGCAACATAGTTAATCCTCGTGCAGTTAATTCAAGGTATGCTTAGGCTATAACCTAGTCCCATTGACCACTTTCATTTCAGCACCAGAAGCTACCGAATGTAATTTAAAAACATGAATCATGATCAACAACTGCTCACCACCTTACTATGTTTGCATTCCAGTTAGAACAACATGGACATTGTAACAAGCAGTGCTGTATTGGCTGCATGTAGTGTTCATCATTCTGCCCCATAGTTCGTTATTATGATAATGAGAATGTATTAATTTAGTGTTGATCATCTTGAACAGCTGTTTTACAGAAAAGGTAGAACTCAAGCATATGCTTAGCAGCCCCTGAGATTTCCTGTAATTGAAACAAAAGTTGATGGGATATGGGTGTAGGAGTACAACAGTAAAGCTTTTGGCTGACTGGAGTTTTTAACTGCAGCCGCATGGTTCACTACTCACACCTTTTCCAAACAATGTCCCAAATATACCTAACAGCACTACAACACCAGATCAACAGGTGTCCTGTGGTTATTGCATCAATTTAGTGGACTGCGTCCTCTCCAAAGCAAGACTTGCACATTAACGAGGACATTTTCAATCCCTATTGATTTCAGATCCCAAACCAACCTTAATGTCAATCAATAAGTTCATTGCTCTGAAGAAGGCTCATGTGGACTCAAAACGTTAACTCTGTTTCGCTCTCCACAGATGGCATCAGACTTGCTGTGTTTTTCCAGCATTTTCTGTTTTTACTTCAGATTTCCAGCATCTGCAGTACTTTGCTTTTATATAAGTTCATTGCACTGACTACCTCTATGTTGCTTAAAACTGGAATTTTTAAACCACATACTGCAGGTTCAATCTTAATAATGCTTTCAAGGATAACATTATGAAGGAGCAGGAATAGGCCCTTGAGCTTGTACCATTGCTGATCTGTACCTTTACTCCATGACCCTTAGCTAATAGAAATCTATAAATCTCAGTCCTGAGAACTTCAATTGATCTAGCATTTGTAGCCTTTTGGGGAGAGAGGTTCAGATTTATACTATACTTTGTATGAAGAAATGCTTCTTAATTTGACTCCTAAATGGCGTAATTCTAATTTAAATTAAGCTCTCTTGTATAAGATTCCCAACCAGAAAAACCATTTGTGTCTATCTATCCTATTGAATCGTTTTACCTTTTTAAACAGCTTGATTATATTACCTTTCAACCATCTAAATTAGAGAATACAAACCAAGTTTATGCCACCTATCTTCATAATTTGTCTTTGTAGTAACCCTTCCAAGGTCAGTATATCTTTTCTAAGGTTCGATGCCAAAAACGGAATGCAATGTGATAGATGGGGTACAAGACTCTACAATCAAAGCATTACTTGCTCGCTATTGTACTCAATTCCTTTTGAAATAAAGACTATCATTACATGAGCCATTTTGATTATCTTTTGTACCTGTGCACTAGCTTTTATTAAGTTTTACACATGGACACCCAAATACCTTTTCTCCACCAGCCTCTCATCATTTTTCTCAGGATGTTTCACCCTACTAAAAGATGCCATATAGCATATTACTGTGAGAATTGATTTGTAAGGAAATCCCGTCTCGTCCTTCCTTTTCCTGACACTTCCCTTATGAGGAAGTTTGACAGGAATGAGCTTCATTGAGCGGCATAATCTTCCTTCATCCTCTGCCTTTTCTTTATGGCTACACTGGATTCATCCTAAGCTCTCAATCTTCTACATACTTTCTCCAAAACAACATTAGCCTACAATTAAAAAATACGTTAAAAGAAAATAATCTCCAAGGTGAATAATTTGAGTACTACACAAACTGACACCTAAACATTTTGCATTATTCTGCATAGAATATGCACTTACACAATTTCTCGTGGGCTTCATTCCTTCTGGGTGTACGAGGCAAGGTGATAAAAATGCTTTTCCCAAGGCAAATAAAGTAACACATCAGCTTGCAGGAACTGACTAGTGCCAAAGCATCCTCACTGAATATTTTATAATCCTGTTTAAGTGCCATGATCATGGACAATGTACCCATGCAGGACATGGCTCTCATTTATACAGCTGCCATAATCCTCGATAAACATCTGATTCCCTATCACCAACAAAGATCCTCCTGCTCTCGAGCATCGGTTCCATTGCTGTGGTCAGTAAATAATTTGCTCAGTTTGCAGCACCTGGTGCAGAACTGCACTATATGGCCCCAGCTGTAACTGTTCCTCTTTCCTCAATGTTTTCTGGATGATTGTAGAGGTTACTGAGATGTACATGAACCGTACAACAACAGAAAGGAGTGAATGAGCAATGTTTACACAAAGCCGAAAGATAGCCATCTGCTCAATGCACATGTTCACTGTTGTACAGTTATCAGATTGGCCCATGTCTTAATAATGAAATACTAATTAACTTCTAATAATAATTAATCTTACTGCTGTGCAAGCTAAGGCTGCCATGTTGCCTACTAACCATAACTGCATTTAAAAAATAGTTGATTTGCCTTTAAATTTGGTTCTGAAATATTCAATTTTATGGCACTACAAATACTGCCTTGCCTCCAAAATGGGATCCACAGCTCATGTATTCAATCCTGGTGCTATCAGTGCCAAGTGCCATTTTAGTGAGGGCATCAAAACAGACGAAGAAAGATTCCACTAGAAGTATGCAAAATAAGCAGATTGTGACATCAACCTTGATGTGTAATACTGATTTGACAGCAGCACTGCCATTTTTGAGCTCCAATCTCCAGCTAATGCCCTTCCTTAACCTCACACAACTGAACACAACTTCTGTTCTAGGAAGGGCACCCCAAACTATTTAAGGAAGTCACTCAGCTCCAGACCTCATTACAGCCTTGATCCAAACATGGACAAAGAGCTGAATTCATTAGGTAAGGTGAGAGTGACTGCCCTTGACATCAAGACATCATTTGGCTAAGAGTTGCATCACAAGGTGCCTTGGCAAAATTGATTGGAGTCATACCTAGCACAAAGGAAGATGGTTGTGGTTATTGGAAGCCAATCATTTCAGATCCACAGGTACTGAAGTGGTCCGTGCCCATATACAGCAAAACCTGGACAACATTCAGTCTTGGGTGGATAAATGGCAAGTAACATTTCCCACACAAGTGTCAGGCGATGACCATCTCCAACAAGAGAGAATCTAACCATCTCCTCTTGATGTTCAATGCATTACTACAGCTGAATCCCTCATCATCAACACCTTGAGGTTTATCACTAACCAGAAATTTAACAGGAACATATATATCTACGAGAGCAGGTCAGAGGTTGGGTATTACATAAGAATGTAAGAAGTAGCAACAGCAGTAGATCATTTAACTCTTTGAGCCCACTCCAAAATTGAATGAGATGATGGCTGATCTTCTACTTCAACACCATTTCCCTGCACCATCCCCATATTGCTCAATGTTTTTAATATGTAGAAACCTATCCATCTCAGTGTTGAACATACTCAATGACTGAGCCTCAACAGCTCTCTGGGATAGAACGTTGCATAGATTCACCACCCTCTGAGTGAAGAAATGCCTCCTCATCTGATTCCTAAATGGTCTGCCCCTTATTCTGAGACTGTGTCCCCCAGTTCTAGACCCCCTCCACCCAGGGGAAGCTTCCTTCCTGCATCTATCCTGTCGAGCCCAATAAGAATTTTGTATGTTTGAATGAGATCACCTTTCATTCTTCTTAACTCCAGAGAATAAAAGCCCAGTCTTTTTAATCTTTCCTCATAGGACAACCCCTCTATCCCGGGAATTAGTTTGGTGAATCTTCATCACACTCCCTTTACAGCAAGTCATATCTTTCCTTTCAGTAAGGAGACCAAAACTGTGCACAATACTCTAGTCTCACCTTTATTTGCAATAAGACATCTTTACTCCAGTACTTAAATCCTCTTGAAATGAAGGCCAACATACCATTTGCCTTCTTAATTGCTTGTTGTACTTGCATGTTAGCTTTCAGTGTTAGCTTTTCATGAGCAAGGACATTCAAGTCCCTTTGAAATTCAACACTTCCCAGCCTCTCACCAATTAAGAATGTACTTCTGCATTCCTGTTTTTCCTACCAAAGTGGATAACCTCGATTGTATTCCATCTGCCAAACTTTTTCCACTCATTTAGCCTCACCAAATCCCCGAAGCTAGTTTTGTACCATCTGCAAACTTGGAAGGATTACATTTAATCCCCACATCCAAATCATTAACATTGACAGTGAGTAGCTGGGGCCCAAGCACTGATACTTTTGGTACCCCACTATTTGTACTCTGAGGGGAGTAGCTTATCTCCTCATTCCCCAAGGCCTGTTCACCATTCACACGGCAAAGTCAGGAGTGCAATGGAATACTCTTTAATCCCCTGCTGGTTAGGTGCTGCTGCCTATGGTTAGATACCACCTTGTCTAGCAACAGGGAGGCAAATGTGTCAATGAATGCGAAACAATCTGTTTGAGTGATGTGGCTGGTTCAATAGTGCATGCAGGCTGTGGGATGTGGGTGTGAGGCTTGCAGCTGATTTTGAGGATCAGGTTAATCCATGAATGTTAGGTATGAGACTGATTGATAGGGATTATTGGTAGGTTGCTGATGGGGATATAGCGTGTTAAGCAATATGTGAGGCTAGTTGTGCAGTTGGTGAAATATGGCATTTGGAGATGCATTCAGTAACCTTAACCACTCATTGGGGTCATTGAACTTCTTGTGACACTGCATCCAGGTCCTTGGGGACTGCTGGCATTGACCATGGTGACTATCTGCACCCACTGTCTTTGCAAAGTTTTTTTGGATTGGCCACCTCTAGATCGATTACATCTCTGCTACTCTTCACCTCCTGCATCAAGGCCTCCAGTGCACCATTAGAAAATCTTGGAGTCATCTGTCATGTTGTGTCTTTTCCTGGTCAACATCATTTTTATAGTGGCTTCTGGCACCTGCTCCAGCTCTGCTTAAGAGATGCAGTTTAGCTTTAAGTACTGCAGGTTAGTTTCAATGTGTGATAACCCCTTACAATTTTGTGCCACCTACTCAGGTGTGCAGCCACTTGGAACAGTGTGCTTAGTGCCAGCTGCACATTACAATCATTTAAATGAGCAGGTAGTATAAGGTTTGTGTGTTGCTTACATTGGAAGTGATGGACATGGGTTAGCTGTTCATTTTGATCCCTGTGCCTATTTTTGGGAGCTATCCAATTTTGCAGGCCTCTCTCTTGAGGGTTTTGTATAATTCCCATGACAAGATAAGAAATTACATTTACAGAAATCATTCTTTTGCTGCTAGTCAGAATTGGCTCTTTCCCCCTTCTTATCATCCCCTCCGAATCACACTGCTTTATGTTGGGACATGTGCCCATTGTTGGACTGCTTTCTTGTCCTGATTCATTCTTTTACATTAAGCACGCACAACAGTTGTAACAACTGCAATATCAGGTCCTTCATGAGACATAATATAATCCAGTATATGCTCTCAGGTACATCCCACTACATGATTCCAGTCTGTGTACATGGGCCTTTAATGAGCTCACATTTCAACATGAGTACAGAGGTACACTACACTCCATAATCCGGTATTTATACCCAGGTACATCAAATTATGCAATCCAATATGAGTAAAACATACAGTGGTTCAGTCACACAACTTTATACAAATTCTACCTTTGGTCTCTATATTCCATAAATACTATCACTAAATCGCAGTACATCAAAGATACATAAAAAGTGACATTAAAATAAAAAGGCAAACTTAGGATCACTTCTAATTATTCTTTTACCATGGTTATATCGCCTACTTCATTTTATTACCATAGGCATCAGTGACCAAACCAATGTTTCCTGGACTGAAAATATAGATGAGTGACTTCCATATATTGCATCAGTTCTTCAATCTTAAGAAGAAACCCTTGCATTCAGCCCATTTGCACAATTCATCCATGTTCAGCAAAAACTGTTTTAGCTTAATGTATGCTGATCCAACAAACAGCCCAGGATATCAACGTATGCAGGTAGTGTGAGCTATCATTCCCACACCCATGACTCACAGAGATCTTTGCCACATTGCCAGTTTTTATGTTAGCTAAGACATTGAATGTTAAGCAGGCTATTTGCCCACAGAGATCATTTAGGCAAATGACCAAGCTCTTTCTCACATAGACAGCCACGTATTCTCACAGGTATTAAAGAGTTGGAACCCTTTGCAAGCCCAGGGCATGAAAATCCATTGTATTGCCCCTGCAAGAGCTCCAACTCAGATCAGCTAACCTTGCAATGACTGAATATCGGGGTCGCTTTCATGTTACACTTAACCACGGAGTCATCGCAGGATTACAGAATTGGCTTAATTGTAGAAAAATAAGGTAAGATACAACTCACAACTGTATCGGTCATGTTTAATTCAATGTTTAGCACCCTTCATTCAATCATTGAAACTTTGTTGCATTTCTATGCTTGCTTCATGCAAACTTACCAATCTCACACAGGACTGGTAAGCTACATGTAGGTTCGGTTTATTTGAAGATGTGGTATAGGATTTCTCAGCAGATAGATTTACTATAAAGATTCAACAGCTATTGTTCACAGAAAAGTACAGCTGCAACTTCTCCACATGACATGCTACTAGCTAAACTGAAAGCTCCTCTGAACAATATCTCCTGGCCAAATGGTTTACATCCTGGCTACTTACTCATTAGCATATTTTCTCTTGAAGCGATATCACAACAACCTTTGCAAGTCCGGGGCACTAGAACCTATTGTATTTCCCCAGTAAGTGATCCAACTCAGATCAGTTAACCTTGCAATGACTGAATATATGGGTCATTTACACGTTGCATTTTACCACTGAGCCATTTTGGAAGCACAGAATTGGCATAATTGTAGAAACACAAGATACAACTCATAACTGTATTGGTCATGTTTAATTCATTGCCTAGCACCCCTTCATTCAATCATTGAAGCTTTATTGGTTTATGACTGGTTGAGGCTACTGTATGGCTCAGGTAAAGGCATTTAGGGGTCATGACCGATATGACAGGCAAGGTGAAAAGATGCACTGGCCACGGATTTTTAAATGTGCACAAAATGGGCAGAGTAGAAAACAAAAAGTCAGTTCTGTTTTGAGGTGCAAATTTGACACAAGTTTCTAATCAGCAGGCGCAGCATTCCAAGGGGAACAGAGAACTTGCATATTGAGCTTTGTCATTAGAATGCAGTAAAGCATAAGGATGGACAGATGATATTTTCACACAGTCGACTGCTTTGGAAATGAAAATTGATAATGTTTAAGAGGCTGCCAACGCATTATCATCCATCTTGCACCATTGCACAAAGTTAATATGAGCCCCTTTTTTTTATCTAACAACTTGTATTTACTTCTAATAAGACATCTTAAGGTGCCTCACAGGAGTCTTATAAAATATTTGACACTGAGCTGTATAAAGAGACAGATGTCCAAATGCTTAGTGAAAGAGGTAGGTTTTAAGGAGTGTCTAATAGGAAGAAAGAGAGGTTGAGTTTTGGAAGGCAATTTCAGAGCTAAGGAATTTGGCAGCTGAAGGCATGTCCACCAATGGTGAAGCGATTAAAATCGGGGATGCTAAGGAGGCCAGGATTAGAGGAGTGCAGATATCTCAGAAGGTTCTGTGGCTGGAGCAGATTACAGATTATATATATAGACACAAATGTACAGATTATAGCAAGGGGTGATGCCAAGGAAGGATTTGAAAATAAAGGATGAGAGTTTTAAAATCAAGGCATTGCTTAACAGTGTAGAACAGTGAACACAGATTGAACAGGACTTGGTGAGAGTTAGGACACGGGTAGCAGAGTTTTGGATGACCTCAAAGTTACGGAGTCAATGGCCAGGAGAGTATTGGAATAATGAAATCCCGAGGTAACAAAGTTATGGATGAACATATCAGCTGCAGATGAGCTGAGGCAGTGGTGGTGTTACGGAGGTAGAAATAAGCAGTTTTAGTGATTGCATGGATATGTGGCCAGTAGTTTGTCTCAGAGTCAAATAAGACAGCAAGGTTGCGAACAGTCTGCTTTAGCCTCAGTAGGCATGGAGAAGCTTGGAGTCGGTGGGTAGGGAACAGATTATGTGGTGGAGACCAAAGACTATGGTTTCCGCCTTCCTAATATTTAGTTGGAAGAAATTTCTGTTCATGCACTACTGAATGTTGGACAAGCAGACTGACAATCTGGAGACAGTGGAGGGGTTGAGAAGGGTGGTGGTGAGGTAGAGCTGGGTGTTGTCAGTCTGCATGTAGAAACTGATGTGTTTTGGGATGATGCTGCCAAGGGTCAGCTTGTTGCTGCAAAATAGAATGGGGCCAAGGATAGATCCTTAGGGGACATCAGGGGTAATGGTGCAGGAGCAAGAAGAGAAGACATTGCAAGTGATTCTCTGGCTACGATTAGATAGATAAGAATAGAACTAGGCAAGTGCAGTCCTACCCAACTGAACAACAGTGGAGGAGTGTTGGAGCAGGATATTGTAGTCAACCATATAAAAGGCTGCAGATAGTTTGAGGAGGACAAGGAGGGGTAGTTTACCTTTGTCTCTGGCACTAGGATTACATTTGTGACCTGAATAAGAGTTGGTTCAGTATTGTGGCAGGATTTCAATAAAGCTTGCAGAATTGATCTAAAAAACTGGAGTGGACTATTCACCTGTACTGACTTGGGGGGGTTCATGACAATAATGTGTATTTTATACAAAGTCCAAGGAGTGGATGATAGCCTGCTAAAGGAACTTTCCCATATGATCCAATCAGATACTTTAAGAATTAAAGAAATTTTCCCCATTACTAATAATCCAGGCAGAAGCGCAGGAGGCACTGGGCAGCTGTCAGTTCTTCTGATGGGAAAAATGCGATGGTGGTTAAAAGAGGCATAGATTGCACAAATACCTGAGTGGAGCTGGAGATCAAATGTGCCAGATTTGTTTAAGCAGACAAATCAAATCCTGCTTCAGGTAAAGTTAGTCTGAAGTGCTTGGCTGGCCGACCGGCAAGGTGCATTATGATTCTATTTGGCAAGAAACAAGAGTGTGGATAGGCCATATGTTATCCAGTCATAAAATCGCAGTGGTTCCTAGAAGCTGGAAGTCGGTTCCAGGTTTTAGTCATTTTAATTTAGTGTGAAGTCCTTCCATTTTTGCCTAGATTCTGGGCTAATATCCACCTGGTGACAGACCTTGGGGAATTGGACCTGCTCTTTCCTAAAGTATGTTGTGATAGAAAAGCTTCCTGGTTAAAATGTGGACTGAAAGCTTACATCATCTAATGTCTGTCTGCCTGGTGTTCTCCTCCCAGAGGGAGAAGGCAGCAGTGCAGAGAGAAGCACCTATATCTATCATGCAAAAGCCAGAAATCGTCATTATTTTTTGGTTTGGATCACATAGCTTAATGAGAGGAATGTATGTACTATGATGCACAAGGGCGTCACTATTGTGTGGGGCAGGCTCAGTGGGCCAGGGGACTTATCCAGTCTGTCATTTTTCTTATGTTTGTACCACTAGCACTCCCAGGACCTCCCATTAATCCAAATCAGTCTGCCGTATCCCTTTTTTGAAGTGGAAGAGTCCAATTGCAGTTCCTGACAAGCAGAGGGGGACAATTTTATCCCATTAGTCTGGGCGAGTTACACAGCAAAAGTGTTAAGACTACAAAGCTGTTTGATCCGTTGAAGCTCATGCCTAAGCATTCCACCCCTCCCAGCTGAGCATCGGACTGTATTCTGAATGTCCCTAAATCTGCCTCTTAATTACCCTGCTCTTCGAGACATTTACAAACATTTGTGTGAAAACATTTCTCTGCTATTTATTCTGAGTTTGTTTTTCATTTGTTTCAATTTATAACCTCTGATCTAATTATCCTTCCTTGTTTTAATGTAACATCTGGAACATGTTGTTCCAGAAAGTTACCTTGAATGTACTCAAGACATTCAGTATACTTAAAACTTAAACTATTCTGCACTTCCCAATTGATATGACAGTTAAAGTCTCCCATTATCTGTCACTCCTACTGTAGCTACTTGAGCTACTTTCATATTCGCTTCACTTGGAGTATTTATATTGCTGTTTGTGACCTGAACTCTGCTCTTACCTCTTTTTAAAAAAACAATCTCCTCACCTCATTAATGTTGATAAACCCCTTTAAAATTCTAAGGCACATAGCCATTACCTCTCCAGTCTGCCTCTCAGCTGGATATCAAAGATCCTGTGCCACTACTTTGAAGAAGAGTTGGAAAATTGCCCTGGTGCCCTGGTCAATATCTTCTTAAATATAACTTATCTAGTCATTTTCAAGTTGCTGTTTCTGAGCTCTTGCTTTGCTACATCACAACAGTGATTTCACTTCAAGAGGTACTTCATTGGATCATGAATTACAATTGATGAATGCAATTCTGTCTTTCATTGTTGCTTTTTTTCCCCCTTTATTCCTCTCTTTCTCTCCATATGTAGCAGGTCATCCTCCACCATTTCTGCCACCTCCATCATAATTTCACCACCAAACACACCTTTCCCTCCCACCCTGTTTCAGCATTCCGAAGAGACCGTTCTGTTTGTGATACCCTGACCCACTCTTCCACCAACCCGATCAGAGTCACAACCCAGCTACCTTCACATGCAACACTTGCAGGAGGTGCAACACTTGCCCTTTCACCTCCACCCTTCCTACCATTCAGTGCTCCAAACAATCTTTCCAGGTAAAACACTGATTTACTTGTACTCCTTTCAATTTAGTATGCTGTATTGTCTGCTCACGTTGCGGTCTGCTCTACATTGGGAGACCAAATGCAGATTGGGTTATCGGTTTGTGGGACAATTCCATTTGGTCGGCAAGTGTGACCCTGAGCTTTCAGCCACCTGTCATTTTAATTCTTTGCCCAACATCCACCTTGATCTTTCTGACCTTAGCCTCCGATACTGTTCCAGTGCAGCTCAGCGAGAACAAGAACCTCAACTTCCAATTAGGTACTTCACACTCATCCCAACTCAACAGCGAGTTTAACAATTTCAGATCACAACCACTGCTCTCGTATTTTTCAGCCAGCAGCTGTTGTTGATGATTCTGCGTTTCACATTCACACTTCCTGTGGACCCATCTTTTGCTTCTTTACTTCACCCATTACCACCCACTTTTGCCTTGTACCATCATCTCTTTTGTCATTTAGTGTCTTCTGCCTTCCATCCTATCACGGACCTTCCCTTTTGTTCTTTACTCCTTTCAATGCCTCAGTTCTTGTTTAAAACCTGTTAAATATCTAACAATTTCCAGTCCTTTAAAAGGTTATTGATCTGAAAAGTTAGGCTGGATTTTCCCATGGATTCAGAACTCCGTTATTTTGGGCCAAATGGTGTCCTGGCAGTGAGGCCAGCGTTCAGCTGTCTTTCTTGAGGTGGTATCCTAATTTGAGCTTGCCTTCCAATCAAGGACAGTGGGCAGGCTTTCAATGCTGCAGCCCAAGCAGAGGGCCAGCAGATTTAGAAGCTTGGCAACCCCAGTGGGAGAGGCAGGCACTGCTGTGGCAAGTCGGGCACCGTGAGGGCACGTGAACAAGGAGAAGCCTTGGTTGGCCTCTACAGTAGTGCAGAAATGAACAAGATCAAGGCCAGCAGGGTTGAAGAGGAAACCCCTTTGCTCAGTCAGAATCAACTGTGGTCTCATGCTCAAGGCCTTCAATGCCCTCCACCCACCAGCAACCACCTGCACACCCCCCCCACCCCACCCCACCACCCCGCCCCCCACCCACTCCCCACCAACACCCCCCTCACCCCCGCACCCACCACACCCCACCACCAACAGGTTGCCGCAGGGAGGCACCTCCACTGAGCTGGCAGACTCTGCGCTTGGGGGTTTGGCTGCTTCGCTGGTGTCAAAATGCCAGGAAGGCCACAAAATCGCTCCTATTTGAGGGTCTCAATCATCCTAATTGGCCTCTGTTCTGCAGGAATTAATCATTTCCCTAAACTGCCCTCAAGAAACTTCCCTGGCAGCCAGAATACGTCATGGTGCTGTCCCGTTGTGGCTCCCCCACTATTTTCCCAGCGACACCGCCTCCAACCCTCTTTACCTCTCAACAAATGCTGCCTAACCTGTTGAATATTTCCAGCATTTTCTGTTTCTTTATTTCAAATTTCCAGCACCAGTTATGTTTTGTTTTGCTACATTTGTATGTACTGAGGATGGAGGAGATCGCAGCTCCCTGGTTATTTTATCTTGAGCCTTTTAAAAAAAATTAATCTGTCATGGGATCTGGATGTTACTGGCAAGGCCAGCATTTATTATCCACCCCTAATTGTCCTTAAGCCAAGTAGCTTGTTGGGCCATTTCAGAGGGCAGTTAAGAGTCAACCACATTACTGTGGGTCTGAAGTTACATCTAGGCCAGGTAAGGACACTTTAGTCAAGCCAGATGGGATTTTACAGCAATCAACAACAGTTTCATACTTGTATTAAGCAGGCTATTTTTTAAGCACATGTTTTATTAATTGAATTTAAACCCCACCAGCTGCCATGGTGGGATTTGTACCTGAGCCCCCAGAGTATTAGCCTGGATTTCTGGATTACTAGACCAGTGACATTGCCATTATGCTTACCCCCACCTTTTGAGTATATGCATGGAAAGTGTACCTTTCTGCTGTCTGCCAAGGCAGGTTACAAAAGTGACTGAATATTGTTGTTGGATAATGCTAACAAATAGAAAGCAACCAAAGTAACTACAAGCCAGTCAGTTTAACCATGGTGGTGAGAAATCTTTTAGAAACAATAATCCAGGTCAAATTTAACAGTCACTTGGACCAGTGTGGATTAAATAATGAAAATCAATACAGACTTGTTGATGAGGTAACAGAGAGGGTTGATGAGGGTAAGCGGATGATGTGTATAAATGGACTTCCAAAAGGCATTTGATGAAGTGCTATGTAACAGACTTGCCAGTAAAGCTGAAGCTCATAGGGTAACAGGGACAGTGGCAACATGGGTACAAAGTTGGTTGAGTGATTGGAATTGGAGAGTAGTGATGAACGGTTGTTTTATGGACTGGAAACAGTATACAGCGGGGATCCCCAGAGGCCGGTAGGGCCACTGTTTTTCTTAACTTATATTAATAACTTGGACTTGGGTGTACAGGGCATAATTTCAAAATTTGCCGATGATACAAATCTTAGAGGTATTGTGGACTGTGAGGGTGAAAGCAATAGACGTCAAAGGGACATAGACAGGTTGGTGGAATGGGCAGACATGTGGCAGATGAACTTTAATGCAGAGGTAGCGAGAGCTGATACAATTTATAGGAAGAACAAGGAGAAGCAATACAAAATGAAGTATACAATTATAAGTGGGGGGAGGTGGGGGTGGAGTGGGTGCAGAAACAGAGAGACCTTGTGTTTAGATTATTGAAGGTGGCAGTTGAAAAGTGGTCAAAAAGACAATCGGGATCCTGGGTTTTATAAATAGAGGCATAAATTACAAAAGCAAGGAAGTTATGGTGAACTTTTATAAAACACTGCTTTGGCATCAACTAGTGTATCGTGTGCAATCCTGTGCACTGTACTTTAGGAAGGATGTTGTGCATTTGGAGAGGGCATAGAAGAGATTTACGAGAATGGTCCCAGTGTGAGGGACCTCAGTTACAAGGATGGATTAGAATTGTTCTCCTTCAAGAAGAGAGGGTAGAGAGGAGATTTGATAAAGGTGTTCAAAATCATGAGAGGTCTAGACAAAGTAGATAGAGAGAAACTGCTCCCAGTGCCAGAAGGGACAAGAGCCAGAGGACACAGGTTTAAGGTGATTGGCAAAAGAACCAAAGATGGCATGAAGAAAAGCTTTTTAACATATTGAGTGGTTAGGATCAGGAATGCTATCCCTGAAAGTCTGATGGAGGCAGATTTAATCAGGGTTTTCAAAAGGGAATTGAGAAAAAGAGAAAAAAAACATGCAGGAGAAAGAGAAAGGGAATGGGACTATCTGAACTGCTATATCTGTGCTGTAACCATTCTATGATTCCATGATAAGAATTAAAAAAGAAAGACTGATAGACTGACTTATATTCATATAAAGAATTTCTCGACCACAGATGGCTAAAAGTACGTTCTCACCAATGAAATACTTTTGAAGTGAAGTCACTGTTGCAATGTAGGAATCTTAGCAGCCAATTTGTGCACAGCAAGCTCCCACAAATTGCAATGTGATAATAACCAGAAAATCAATTTTTAGATCTTCGTTGTGCGATAAGTATTGGCCAGGACACCCTGGAGAACTAACTTTGAAATGTTGGCACGGGACCTTTGATGTCCACCTGAGATGACAGATGGGGCTTTGTGTACCTTACAATTTTTAATAGGTTTAACAACATTCATGGCCTGGGGTGGGGTTAATCGGCAAGTTTAAAGGCCAAGAGATAGCATCAGATTTAAGGTCACAAATGCTAATGTGCCAGGTGAAGAGAATACTAAAGTAATTAGTTTTACCAGGAGTGACAGAAATATTTTAAGCTGCGTGAGAAAGATAGGATCAGGACAGAAAGACAAGTTCTGCCCAAATAAGCATTTTATATGCTCATTAATGGAATATAAGAAATCATTTTGAGTGAATTAGAGACTCAAGCACAGCTTAGGGAGTCTGACATATTGGTTATTACTGTGCATGTCTGCAAGCTAGTCATGACTGTGAGTTAAATATTCAAATTTATGAAGTCTTTAGAAGGGATAGGGAAGCTGGAAGAGAGGGAAGGGTATATTTATTGATTAAAGATACTATTATAACATAAGTAAGAGAGGTATAGGGAAAGGAAGGCAATCAGTGGAGATTCTATGGTTAGAACTGAGGAAGAAGAGGGCTTAAACTGTAATGGAGCTGCATGTTTGTGTTTGCAGCAATAAAGTGACAGAATGTATTAATCCAGAAATTAAAGAGGTTTAATCAAAAACAGAGTTGTGCCAAAGGGAAACCTTCACAGCCTTCTCTTCTTGAAAGAAAATAGCCCCAGATTCTTCCATCTATCTTTGTTACTAAAATTCCTCATACCCTGGAACCATTCTTATAAGTCTTTCCTGCACCCTGTCATGTCTTTATGTCCTTCCTAAATTGGGGTGCACAGGATTGGACATTATGCCTCTATTTATAAAGCCCATGGTCCCCTTTCCTTATTAATCACTTTCTCACACTGCTCTGTCATTTTGTGCATATATACCCCTAGGTCCCTCTGCTCCTGTACTCCCTTTAGAATTGTTCCCTTTATTTTATATTGCCTTTCCTCATTCTTCCTACCAAACTGTATAAATTCATATTCCTTTGCATTAAATTCCATCTGCCACATGTCCACCTACTCCAACAGTCAAACCCTCTTAGACTCTCTTATTATCGTCCTCAGAGTGCAGAATACTCCCAAGTTTCGTGCCATCTGCAAATTTAAAAAATGTGTCATGCACACCCAAACCTAGGTCAGTAAAGTAGATCAGAAAAAACAGTGATCCTAACACTGACTCCTGGGGAACCCTATTACGTACCTTCCTCTAGTCAGAAAAACAATCAGTCACCATTACTGTTTCCTGACTCTCAGACCAACTTTGTCTCCATGCTGATACTGTCCATTTTGTTCCATGGCTTCATTTTGCTGAAAAAACTATTTTGTGGCACTTTATCAAAAGTCTTTTGGAAATCCACATATACCACATCAACTACACTACCCTCATCAACCCTCTCTGTACATCAAAAAGCAGTCAAATTAATTAAACATGATTTGCCCATAATAAATGCATGCAAGCTTTCCTCAATTAATCCACAATTGTCCAAATGAGTGTTAATTTTGTCCTGGAGTATCGTTTCTAAAAGTTTTCTCAACACTAAGGTTAAGCAGAATGGTCTGTGTTTGGTGAGTTTATCATGACATCCTTTTTTCAACAGGGGTACAACATTTGCAGTTCTCTAGTCCTCTGGTATCACCTCTATATCTAAGGAGGATTGGAAGATTATCACCAGGTGCCTCCACAATTTCCTCACTTCCCTCAGAATCCTCAGAAGCATCCCATCCGATCTTGGTGACTTAACAACTTTAAGTATAACCAACCTTCCTAACACCTCCTCTTTATCAATGTTTACCCCATCCAGTGTCCCAACTGCCTTCTCTTTCACAAAGACTTTGGCAGCATCTTCCTCCTTGATAAAGCCAGGTGCCAAGTCTTCATTTAGTACCTCAACCATGCCCTCTACCTCCATTCTTAAATCCTATTTACAATCTCTAATCAGCCTTGCTGATCCTTTTGCCACCCTTTTTTAACTATTTATATGCTTGTAGAAGACTTTTGGATTCTCTTTTACGTTAGCTGTCAGTCTCTCCTCTTACTTTATTTTTCCTGCTCTTACTTCTTTTCCCACTTCTTCTCTGAATTTTCTATATTCAACCTGTATCCCACTTGTATTTATCAACCTGACAATTGCCATAGGCACCCTTTTTCTGCTTTATCTTACTTTCTATTTTGGCTTTCAGTGAACTCTTGCTTCTTTTTTCCTACCTTACCCCTTTGTGGGAATGTACCTCAACTGTACCTGAACTATCTCTTCTTTAAAGATAGCCCATTGTTCCTTTACAGTTTCACCTGTTGATCTTTGATTCAAATTTCCAATGGAGGCACCCTCTGACAGGTAAGTGAAAAATCACAAGTCAGAGGGGCCAGGCAGGCACCTCCAAATGGCCCACTGGAATCATGGTGGCAGCCCGTCTTGCCCTCTGGCCCTTCTTTGTGGCATAGAGCCTCTAGTTCTAATTATCCCTTGGAGTGCCACTGGGATGCTGCCTCCCTGGAGCTGGATTTGTAATGGTTAGGTTATATTGAATGAATCACATTTAATTTTTTGAGCAAGTAACTAAAGGAATAGATAGGGGACGTCTATGGATGTTATTTACATGGACTTCCAGAAGGCATTTAATAAAGATCCATTTTGTTAACTAAAATTAAAATTAATGGAATTGAAGGTAAATGACTGATCTGACATGAGATTGGTTAAGCAGTAGAAGACAAAGAGTAGAGCTAATGAATACGCACTTCAATTGGAAGGGAATGACTAATGTCCCACAACTAGAGGACCTCAACTATTCACTATATTTTTTAATGACTTAGAAATGACAAGGGTCATATATGAAAATTTGTCAATCATACAGAGATTTGTGATATAGTACACTGTGTAGACAGGGGCATAACATTACAAAGAGACATTGATAGATTAAGTTGGCAAGCAAAAATGTGACAGTTGGATTTCAACGCAGGTAAATGTGAGATCATTCATTTTCGGCTCCAATGATTAAATTAAGATCACATTAACTAGGCCTATATTTCCTGGAATATTTCTATATTAAAGGGTGATTTGATAGATGTTGTTAGGATTTTTTGTAAAAATTGACAGTATACAAACTTTCTCTGCTGCTAAGAAGCCCCAGACAAGAACTCAGAGCCAACCTACTTAGGAGTGAAGCTAGGCAACACTTATTCAAAATGAAGTGGTAGAACTGTGGAACTTTCTCCCACAAAAAGCAATGGTTGCTAACACAATGAATCATTTTAACTCTGAGAGTGAATGATTTTTGATAACCAAAAATATTAAGGGATATGGTGCCATGCTGGCTGGATAGAGTTAGGATACAGATCAGCCGTGATCTCATTGAATGGCAGAACAGTCTTGAAGGGCTGAATGGCCTACTCCTGTTCCTATGTTCTCATGGAACACCTGTTCCTTTAACATAATGCATATAATTCATATGTCGATGAAGTACACAATGAAAAAAGCCCACAATATACAGCTGCAACACACATTATTTGATGCACAGCAGTGAGAGTGGGTTTTTGCATTCAACTATACCACCCTTAAAAAAAGGAAAGAAGGGATGATAAGCTGGAAGGCCTAGCAGTGCAAGGCTGATCACTGGTAGTCGATAGGACAAGGGGGCAGGTATTTACCATTCTAATTATGCTTTACTCTGTGTTTCAGATTCTATGTATAACACGTTTGGAGAAAACTTTCTGCTGAAAATGGAGAATGTCACATTTGAGAATGCTGGAGCCAACAACTCAAACATAACTTTTGAAATGACATGGACCAGCCCTTATAAGACTGTTGAGATTGTCTTTATAGCTGTTGTAACTGGATCCCTCAGTTTGGTGACAGTGGTTGGCAACATATTAGTTATGTTATCCATCAAAGTTAATCGCCAATTGCAGACTGTGAACAATTACTTTTTATTCAGCTTGGCCTGTGCCGATCTGATCATTGGAGTCCTTTCCATGAACTTGTATACAGTCTATATTATTAAAGGCTATTGGCCTCTGGGAGCTGTAGTCTGTGACTTGTGGCTAGCTTTGGACTATGTTGTGAGCAATGCTTCTGTAATGAACCTGTTGATTATCAGTTTTGATCGTTACTTCTGTGTTACGAAGCCACTGACTTATCCAGCTCGAAGGACCACCAAAATGGCTGGGTTGATGATAGCAGCGGCTTGGATACTCTCCTTCATCTTGTGGGCTCCAGCCATCCTCTTTTGGCAGTTCATTGTTGGCGAACGCAAGGTGAAAAAAGGACAATGTTACATTCAATTCTTCTCCAACAAGGCTGTAACATTTGGCACAGCCATTGCAGCGTTCTATCTGCCAGTTGTCATCATGACTGTTTTGTACATCCAAGTCTCCTTTGCCAGCAGGAGTAGAATGAAAAGTCATAGGACTGAAAGTCAGAAAGAGAATACGTCTCGATCTTCCAACTTCCTCAAGAATCACTTCAGCAAGCAGCAGAATAACAATAATTTTCCCAAGCCAACGACAGACTCCTCCAGTGACACTCTGAGGAATGGAAAGGTGGAGGAAAAGCTCTCCACGAAACACGTGTCCATAAGCCAACGAGAGGAGAAGGAGACCTCAAATGAGTCCAGTTCAGCCAGCACTATCCCACCTAATCTTAAAGAGAAAGGCACAAGTGATGTCATACAGCATGCACAAGCACCAAAACTGTCCAAAATGCAGACCTCCAAATGGTCAAGGATCAAGATAGTCACCAAACAGGCTGGCAATGAATGTGTCACAGCCATCGAGATCATGCCTAGAAATGCAACCAACAACACAGTGGCAAACAAGCCCGGCATTGTCGCCAGGAAATTCGCTAACATTGCAAGAAGCCAGGTGCGAAAGCGACGCCAAGTAGCTGCCAGGGAGAAAAAGGTCACACGGACAATCTTTGCAATCCTACTGGCATTTATATTCACGTGGACTCCTTATAATGTCATGGTTCTCATCAGCACCTTCTGTGGTAACTGTGTCCCTGAGACTGTTTGGGTCATTGGGTACTGGCTGTGCTACATCAACAGCACTGTCAATCCGGCTTGTTATGCCCTCTGCAACATTACCTTTAAAAAGACTTTCAAACACTTGTTACTGTGCAAATACAAGAATATTAGTAATGCAAGATAAAGTGAATGCCAGAGTCTGGTGCGCAACTTGTATTTGCTGTGGATTTAAAAATGGAGGCGTTGTAAAGCGGTATTTTCTGAGATACCAGACTTACACTGTGCTTGTATTTTCAATCTAAAATTCTACTCTTTCCCTTCCTTAAGTAAAGCATGTACATACCATATAAGCAAAGACATGGCAGTGTGAAAAAAAATCATAACACATTCTAATATTGTGTAGGTGCTAGTAGTAGACCAAGTCAGAAATGTGCTTTTCCTTGTGTCTAGCTTCAGCTCATCAGCTCCAATTGCGTCAGGACACAGAAGCTTGACATGTTGAGAAGTCTGTAAATTACAAAAACTGAAGTAAAAGTGTAAGATATCTAGACATAGCAGAGTGAATGCTGTGAGCAGCATTTAACGGGTGATATCACAGATTCCAAAAAAGGTTTTTGACATCACCTGTACCCCAAGGTTAAATTACAGCCCTTCCTTCCCCCTCAGCTATTTAAATAATGTAATGTGATCTTGACCAAGTGAACAAGCCCATGTGAAAGCTGATATCGTACTGACAGGGAATGATGAGCAGAATCAATGAGGCTGTCACTGCCAAATGTGACAGTCACATGATTCACCAAAAGGTATGTTATTGGAATTATATATCCTTTATTTATTTATAATGAAATTGTTTAAAAATGGAGGAGTTGAGGTCAGGGCATATATTATAATGAACTTCTTGTAGTCTTTTCAATAATGCTATAGCTGGTGTAACTTTTATCCTTTAATATTATTTACAATATAAATATTTAAAACATTCACCCATGCTGGAGTGTGCTTTATGGATGTGTGATGGGACACTTTCACCATTTCATTTTCTTCATTGCAATCTGGTATTAATATCTAGAAGATATCAAGTATTTGGGAAATAGGTTGACTCCTGTCACAAGATGTTGTCTCATCAGGAGCAACCAAGCAGCAAAACATGGCAATAACAGAAGAAACTGTGCAGAATGGCTTGGTTCAGGTAGCAGGCTTTATAATGCTGGACTTCAGAGAGCTGACTCCCTCAAGGTGTGTGACACAGGAAGTGACAGGTGGCTGGAAATAAATAGATTTGAGGCAAGGTTGGAGAGGAGGAGGTTATCAAGATTGGAAAGGATTTAAACACAAGCTAAAAAGTTTATATTTAAGGGATTGGGTTCCAAGGAGCCAATGTATGTCAACGAGATTGAAAATAATGGACTGATCCAACTGAGATAGCATATGGGCAGCCTAGTTTTGGATGAAGTAAAGTTTGCAGGGGGATGCTGATGATTAGTCATTCAGAGAAGTATTAGTATAGCATAGAGGTGATAAATACATGGATAAGTCACTGATACACAGGCAAATGAAGGTAATGTTGTGGAGGTGGAAAGAATATTGGGTCATAAACTCAGCTCAAACCCAAATCAAACTCTAAAGATCCAACCAGTCTGGCTCAGCCTGAGATAGGGGCTGGGGTGGGTGTGGAATTGTTGGCAAGGGTACGGAGTTTAGAACCATAGAACCATAGAAAAGTTACAGCACAGAAGGAGGCCATTCAGCCCATCTTGTCCATGCCAGCCTGAGGACACCCAGGTGCCCTTTCTGATCCCACCTTCCTGCACTCAGCCCATAGCCCTGCAGTTTATAGCACTTTTGGTGCAGATCCAGGTACTTTTTAAAAGAGTTTAGAGTTTCTGCCTCTACCACCAACTTGGGCAGCGAATTCCAGACACCCACTACCCTCTGCGTAAAAAAGTTCTTCCTCATGTCCCCCCTACACCTTCTGCCACTTATCTTGAATCTATGTCCCCGGGTTCTATAATTCTCCATCAAGGGAAACAATTTTATCCTGTACACTATTCCCCTCATAACTTTGTACACCTCAATCAAGTCACCTCTCAGCTTTCTTTGTTCCAAGGAAAATAACCCCAACTATCCAATCTCTCTCGTAGCTACACTTTTCTAACCCTGGCAACATTCTTGTAAACCTCCTCTGCATCTCTCCGTAGCTATTACGTCCTTCCTGTAATGTGGTGACCAGAACTGCACACAATACTCCAGTTGTGGCCTCATCAGTGTTTTATACAATTCCAGCATTATATCCTTACTTTTATATTCTATACCTCTGCCAGTGAAGGAGAGCATTCCATATGCCTTCTTTACAACATTATCTGCTTGAATTGCTGCCTTCAGGGACCTGTGTATTTGGATGCCAAGATCTCTCACTTCATCTAGCCCTCTTAGTATATTCCCATTTATTTTGTAATCCCTGTAACTGTTTGACATCCCTAAATGTATGACCTCACACTTCTCTACGTTAAAATCCATCTGCCACTTTACCACCCACTCCACCAACCCATCTATATCGTTTTGGAGATTATGGCTATCCTCTACACTATCCACTACTTGGCAATCTTTGTGTCATCTGCAAATTTCCCAATCATGCTCCCCACGTTCATGTCCAAATTGTTAATATATAACACAAACAGCAAGGGTCCTAACACCGAGCCCTGTGGAGCACCACTTGAGACAACTTTCCATTTGCAAGGGCATCCCCATTGACCATTACCCTTTGTTTCCTGTTACAAAGCCAACCTTTTATCCAGTTTGCCACATAACCCTGAATCCCATGGGCTTTTACTTTCCTGACCAATCTGCCATTTGGGACCTTGTCAAATGCCTTGCTAAAATCCGTGTATACAACATCCACTGCACTACCTTCATCAACCCTTCTTGTCACTTCCTCAAAGAATTCAATCAAATTTGTGAAGCAAGACCTTCCTTTAACAAATCCATGCTGACCATCCCTGACTAGTCCATGCCTTTCCACATGACAGTTAATCCTATCTCTCAGGATTGATTCTACTAATTTGCTCACCACCGATGTAAGACTAACTGGCCTATAATTGTTTAGCATTTCCTTTGATCCCTTTTTAAGCATACATTTGCATTTCTCCAGTCCTCCAGTACCTCTCCTGTATCTCATGAAGATTAGAAAATCATCCTCAGAGCAGCTGCTATCTCCTCCCCGACTTCCTTCAGCAGCCTCAGAAATAATCCATCTGGCCCTGGCGACTTATCAACTTTCAAGGATTTCAACCCTTCGAGTACTTCCTCTCTCTTTATGACTATCCCATCCAATATCTCACAGTGTTCCTCCTAGACTACTCTATCTACATACTCCCTTTCCTTTGTAAACACTGAGGCAAAATATTCATTCAGAACCCTTCCCACAGCCTCTGTATCTACACACAAGTTTCCATCTTCATCTCTGATAGGTCCCACCTTTTCCTTCACTAACCATTTAGCATTAATTTATTGGTAAAACATCTTTGGGTTATCTTTAACTTTAATTGCTAATCTTTTTTCATGCCCTTTCTTTGATTTCCTTATTTCCTTTTTTAATTCATCCCTGCACTTCCTATATTTGTCTAGGCTATCTGCAGTGCTTAGTTCTTTGTGCCTATCGTAGGCTTTCTTTTTCTGTTTGATCTTCCCCTGTATTCCTCTAGACAACCAGGGGGGTCTAGATTTGGTAGTACCACTCTTATTTTTATAGCGGACATGTGTACTTTGTACAATTAGGATCTTGCTTTTAAGTGCTTCCCACTGGTTTTCCACTGTTTTATCCTCCAGCAGTGCTGTCCAGTCCTCCTCAGACAAGTCCCTTCTCATTTCTGCAAAATTTGTCTTCCCCCAGTTCAAGACTTTTACTCCGGCCTTATCTCTGTCCTTTTCCATGGTAATGCTAATTCTGACTGAACTGTGATCACTGTCCCCGATATGGTTGCCAACTGTCACTTCACCCACTTGCCCTTCTTTGTTCCCCAAGACTAGGTCTGGAATTGCATCTCCTCTCGTTGGGTTTGTCACTAATTGGTTAAAAAAAATTTCCTGGACACACTGCGTGAACTTTTCTCCCTCAAAGCCCCTTATATTGTTTGAATCCCAGTTGATATTAGGATAGTTGAAGTCTCCTACTATTATGGCCGTCTTTTTCTTACAAGCAGAAATTTGCCTACATATTTGTTCTTCTATCTCCCTTTCACTAATTGGGGGTCTGTAGTATACTCCCAGTAGTGTGACTGCCCCTTTTTTATTTTTAAGCTCAACCCATAAAGCCTCGTTTGTTGACCCATTTAGTATATCATCCCTTCTCACAACTGGAATTGATTCTTTAACCATTAGCGCAACCCCCCCTCCTCTTTTATCTCCTACTCTGTCGTGTCTGAAGACTCTATAACCAGGGATATTTAGCTGCCAGTTTTGTCCCTCCTTTAGCCAGGTCTCCATTATAGCAATGACATCCTGCTGCCGTATGTCTACCTGTGCCCTTAACTCATCTACCTTGTTTGTAATACTCCTTGCATTGAAGTATAAACAGTTTAATCCCGTCAATTTCCTTGCTGGACACTTTGTAAACATTGCTTCTCCTGTAACTCCATGTCTATCACAACATCCCTAGCTAATGTTCTACCTCAATTTTTCTGATCTGAATCTGACCTATCTGACCCTACTCCTGGGATCCCAGCCCCCTGCCACACTAGTTTAAATACTCCCCAACAGAACTAGCAAAAGTCCCCACCAGGACATTGGTCCAAGCTCTGCCTGGCTGCAGCTTGTCCGGTTTATACAGGTCCCACCTTCCCCCGAACTGGTACCAGTGCCTCAAGAATCTGAACCTCTCCTGACTACACCATCTCTCCAGCCATGTGTTCATTTGGTCTATCCTCTTATTCCTGCTCTCGCTAGCACGTGGAACTGGGAGTAATCCTGAGATTACTACATTTGAAGTCCTGTGTTTTAATTTATCTCCTAACTTCCTGCACTGAGCTTGCAGGTCCTCATCCCTTAGTTTACCTTTGTCGTTGGTACCAATGTGTACCACAACCACTGGCTACTTACCTACCGTCCCCAGAATGTCCTGCAGCTGCTCAGTGACATCCTGGACCCTGGCACCAGGGAGGCAACATACCATCCTTGATTCACGTTTGCGGCCACAGAAGCTTTTGTCTGTGCCCCTAACTATTGAACCCCCTATCACTATAGCCCTGCCACTTGTTTTCCTCCTGCCCCTCTGAGCAGCAGAGCCACCCACGGTGCCGTGAACTTGGCTGTTGCTGCTTTCCCCTTAGAAGCCATCCCCCCAACAGTATCCAAAACAATATATCTGTTAGAGAGGAGGATGACCACAGGGGACTCCTGCACTACCTTCCTGAGTCTTTTACCGTTCCTGATGGTCACCCATTCCCTTTCTGCCTGTGTAATCTTCACCTGTGGTGTGACCACCTCGCTATACGTGCTATCCATGACTTGCTCAGCATCGCAGATGCTCCACAATGAGTCCATCCGCAGCTCCAGCTCCAAAATCCGGTTAGCTAGAAGCCTCATTTGGACACATGGTCAACAGGGATGCTGGAAGAGTCCCTCATTTCCCATATCTTGCAGGAAGAGCATACCAGGGGTCTGAGATCTCCTGTCTTGATGCCCCTCTTGATTTAGCTAGTTACTCCCTTGTGATGGGTGCTTAAAGACAATGACTTTGTTCTTACCAATTGTTAACTGGACTTATCTGAGAGTGTACGCCAGACAAACAGACAATGCAGATACAGGTCTTGAACATCTGTGGGAAAACTGACCCAATATCTATGGAAGATATCACCAAGCAGCACTAGGCAGATGAGGAAGAGGAAGAACTCAAGGATAAATCATTGGACACCTCCAGAGATAACTGCATGGTAAGAGCAAAGGAAGCAAAGCTATTGCTGGGTGTGATTAGATGGACAAGAGTGGACCAAAACAAGAGCAATCCCAGTTGAACAATGGAGGAGGATGGCTTGCGAGTGTGCAAGGGCATACAAGGAAGACTTAAAATGTCAACTCCTTAGTGGGAATGGGAAAGGATGTGTTCAAGGTGAATTTAGAGGGTATGAGGAAGGCTAGAAGAGATTCTAGAGAGAGATGCAATTTCAGATTTGGTCAGGGAAGCATTTGGAGAAGTGAGATTTGATGTGAAAGGGGTGGGGGGGAGCAAGAGAGGCAGCTTACAGATAGCCTCTCTCTTAATGACAAAGGTGGGGGACAAGAAGAAGGGCTTAAGGATCCAGTTAGTGTTGGTGAAAAGAAACCCTGGTTATCTTTGCACTCCTGAATAAACCAGGTATAGTGAATGGTTTTAGTAGAGGACACTGAGGGCCAATAGCACTTGATGTGGTTCAGCCAGATCTGGAAATGGATATTCAAGCCAGTTGTGCACCAAATACATTTATCTCTGTTGCTTCATCATCCGAAATACAGGAAGTACCAATTTATTGGCGCTGAAGAAAAAGGCAAAACTAAAGTCTGATGTGGGTCCAATGGAAGGAGGTGCCCCATACAATAAGGAAAGGCAGTGTCAGCAGAGGTCCAAAAAACACACAATAATAAACAAATTAAGAGAAAGCAAAAATACGTTGAACCAATACAATGAAATAAGCACATTTCCTATTTCCACCCACCTCGCCTCTCTCTGTGCTGAACAGCATATGCTACTAATCTGAAATTTTCACAAGCTACAAGACCATTCACATCCTCTTCATTGTCACTCACAGCCGACCATAGAGTGAAACAGTGAGAGACTCATATAGTTAGTCGCTCATTTCCTGTTTCTGTTATGACCCCTGCTAAAGAATACTTTCTCACACCCAAGTTGGATGTCAGTGAGCAGACAACTTTCACACTGTGTATTTTCTTGTTAAGGGGGTAAGTGGCCCACAGCCAGAAGCAGAGAACATGTTGTGATACCCCCAGTCTCTGGACTCTTGCCCCTTATGGAACTCATGGGTCGGCCTACAGGGGAAAGGGGATGGGACATACCAGTGCAACTTGGTCATAAAATTCATCTTCTCATGGTTCCTGTAGAACAAATGAAAATTGTCCTCTCTATACATTCATGAAGACCTGGCTCTGAAAGAGCTATGGCCATTGAACAGCTCATCCTCCCCCTTCCTCCCCTTCTCCTGCCCCTCCTGGGTGCACTGCAGCAGCAAGCTGGGGACGAGCACCTGCTCAGGAGGAACTCCACCCCTGCTTACCCATGGCACAAGCTCAGTTTGTGAATTTGAGGGTAGTGTACAAAACACAAGATACCAAGATGGTGGAGGTCAGAAAGTGGTCATTCCTGATTGAAGGGTCAGCAACCTGTGGCTGAGGAGCCTAGGGATCCTAAACTTGTGGGTCCACCATTTATAAGCAGGATGCTTGTGCAGAATCATGCTTATGAGCAAGCATTGGAGATGGTGTCCTTGAATATGCTGCAGATTTTATTTCATTTGGAAAAGTCCATTAACTGCATGGCAGATGTGCTTAGAGACACACTGTCGATCCTAATACACTTGATATCTCCAAAACATTTAGCTGCCTCCATAGATGAATTAAGTCCAACTGCAGGTTCTGGTATTGAGCTCAAAAGCCACCAAAGATGGCTTGGGCCTAATAATGGAGAGGTTGCTCTCTCAAGCCTTCAGTAATCTGATTAGTGCCATTTGGGTCTGTTTTTCTGCTGTTCAGTGTCCAAGTAGAGCCAGTGTTTTGCACTAGTGGCCTAGCAAATAGACGCTTGCATGATGATGCAGCCTCTCAATGCCACAACTTTGCCCTCCTGCCAGCCTCTTCAGATACACATGTACTAGAAAGGAATTAGGGCCAAGCTATCCTTGCAGCAGTAGAAGAGATGCAGCCTGATGTAGCTCCCTGTAGGACATCAGCTGCACTGAGACGAAGGTCGTCTGCAGCCCCAGTGGTTCCTGCTGGAAAGCACCAGGCAACAACTTCAGAACCTACTATCCCTGAGAGAGCAGTGAGGAGAAGAAGGCAGCTAAGGTCTGAAAGGGAAAGTATTTTCAAAGGGAGGCATTATGATAGCCAACAGTAGAATGCAACACAGCTTTCTACTCAACAAATAATGCTTCATACAGATATCATATGTACAGCTTAATTGGAAGAAGATCTGCAGATGATTTGCAGTATGACTCTAAAGTGGGAATCTGGAACACTCTGGAGGAGAGCTAAATGCCAACATGTGATAGGGGGACTATGATGGTAGGACTGGGTTATAGTAGGCTCACATTTAATTTAGGTAAAGTTGTCTCTGATGAGAACCACCGCAGATATCTCACAGACAAAAGGAACTCTTGCACAAACTCTTCCTGAAGAGGGTCCTTGGCTGCACGCACATCCTGATGGCCTGCTCCACATTTCTCCTTTTTTTTTGGTTTCTGGCAAATTCACACCTCTTTGGTGTATTACTTCCACCTACTGTATTGGACGAAGGAGTACAATGCAATAAAAAAACCTAAATCCTATTCACTAACCCTGTGAAGTATAAAAAAGACTACAGGACTTTATGAATATCCCAATACCCAAATCTAACTGCTAAAATACTAGCCACCGTACACCCTTCTGATGTAAATTAGACTGCATAGTTCCTCTTTCAGGTGCAAACTTAGTACAGTGTAATGCAACATTGCAGGAATCCATCCCCACACTCCTAACACAAACCATCAATATGTTTGCTTATTAAATACAAACATTTATTTAATCCACAGTGCCCAATCCGAATCCTGCTCATAATCACCTCATTCCTTCCTAGTGAATTTACCGGATAACTTCACATTGTTTTGAACCTGATATAAATGTCTTCCTTTTTCGTCCATATCCCATTTTTATTGCCAAAATGCATATAGTTTATCCTTAATAATAGATTTAATTTCCATCTTCCCTAATGAAATCTCAATATCTGGAATCAAGTGATTTATAGAACTTTTAGCTAACGAATCTGCTGTCTCATTCCCGACCATATCTTTATGTGCTGGCATCCATAAAAAAAACTCACCACAACACCCAACTGCGTATGTTTTACAATAAATGAAAATTTCAAAACTAAAATCCTGTCTGGATTCAGAAAAACAAGATTGGATAGAAGTCAATGTTGATGATAAATCTGAACAAATCACGACGTTCAATTAATTTACCTCCACTACCCACTCTAAAGCCAATATATTTGCCATCAACTCAATTGAAAATACTGATAAGCTATCAGATAACCTTTCTGCAATCTTAACAGTAAGTTTAGGAATAAAAACTGCTGAACCTGTCCTTCCCATCCCAGGATCCTTAGAACCATTGTAAAAAGTTGCATATAAACAAACCAATTCTTATCTATATATTCTTTTACAAAACTAGGCAAATTAAAACCCATACCATTTCCTTTAAGTTTGTCCAGTATTGAAAAATCAATCTCTGGATATTGAAAGTACCAGGGTGGAATTACTGACCAGCATGCATGTATGTTTATACTAAAAACCTGCAGGCCCAACTCTTCCACTAAATCATTTACTCTTTTCCCAAAGTGTTTCCCCTTTATTTGCAATCCGTGCTCCCAACTATCTTGAAGGACACATTTAGTTAAATGTTTTTCTTTCTGCCCTGCCAAGTTCACCCAATAATTCCAATCCATCCTCTGTCTCCTTAATTCAAGAGGCATTTCTCCATTCTCCATCTGTCGAGCTATTATTGGAGAAGAAATAAAAAACACATCTTTAAGGAGCCCTTTTTCCATCCAAAAATGGAAGTGGGCAGCTTCAAGGTGGATATTTTCAGGGGTTTAAAAATCCCCACAACACACCCATCACATTTCATGCTGTAGTGGACTGTTGACTGACTGATGATTTCCTTATGATGCAGCCTGAAGTAATCCAATGAGATAGAGAGTGAGTGCAGTTGTGTTTTGAATTGACACTGGCAATAAAAGGCCTTTGGCAGAGGTAACTCCAGGTCTGGGTCTAGCAGGTGACACTCCTCCACTAATTTCATGGTTTAAGCCTAGCTTTCATGTGGATCAAAGACTGGTGAGGAGAGTCATCCCTGCCTGATCAATAATCATAACTATGAATCTACAAAAGGCCCAGGCACGACATGCAGAAAACCCAAGTGGTGGAGAGCTTTGGGAACCATAGTCCCAAAGCCATTGGAGCTATGGAACCTTTTTCTTGCCATATGCCTTGTCTCAAATTGCTCATACGCTGTAACCTGGAATCTTATTTCTGAAAGAAATCATCTAATTTGAATTAACGATTACCAACTATTCCCACTGTCTCCTTATGGTAATAAAGGAAGGCCAAGATTCCTTATTGTCCTCCTTCCAGCCCACCAAGCTTACCCACTTCCTTCCCTCCAGGATTGCTGATACCCCTCCCTCTGCCCCCAAAATTGCCGACCATCCACCCACCACAGGATTGGATCAATCCCAGGATTGGACCCTGCTCCTGCACTCTCAGGCTTGAACCCCACCCAGAATTAGACTCTACCCCAAGATCAAAGCCCTTTCAAGATCTGGATCCCATCCCAGCAATGCTACCACTAACCGAACTGCAGGCTTCCTACCTGTTCCTGAGCTACAGCGTCTTATGGCTCCCTGCCTGACAGGGACCCCGGCCTGTCAATCAGGCAGACTTCTGGCTGGGGAAACTACTGACTCAAAAGGTGCCTTCTGTATTCTGACATTTATTTTATGGGCCGGCCAAAGGAAGGAGATTCATTGAGGAATATGAAAGGAGAACTTAAATATGATTTGCATGGCCAGGATTTCACCAGGCTTTGACAGCCGTTGGCAGACTGGGAGTAAGAGGGAAGATGCAAGAAATACTTGACACATGAAAATTAGATGAAATTGTGAATTCCTCTCCTTATATTTTTCTGAAAAGGCAATCTCAAATTCCCAGGTCATGTCCATCACGGTTTAGAGGAATGCAGTTCTGTTACCATGGTCCATGTCTCTTCAATTAATCTAGATGAGTATTTCTTACAGCACCAATTTGACATTCTCATTTTCCACACCAGTCGTCCTGTGGATTTGCTGATCAAGATTGCTCACTTAGGGACAAATTAGATATAGTGTTACGCACCCGTCCAATAGAGAACGTCTACAAAACACTGGGAGCTGATTTTCCATAAACAAAATGAGACTTTCACTCCTGGAGTCAGTGACAGGTTTCATGCCAGCTTTCAGAGAGAAAATAACAGTACTCTGACTATGCTAACCAGCCTCCAGTTCAAGAGGTTTACTTGAAACAAGAACAAAACAAGAAGAAAAATCTGAAAAGTTTCAAAGCATTTTCCTTGCAAAAGTTGCAGTTAGAAACAGTCTAGCATCTGTGTGCTTTAGAAGTCGTTTATACAGAGCTACTGCATGACAATAAAATGTAGTTTTCATCTCATGCTATCTCGGTTACCCTTTGATCCATTAACAGATATTCAAATGTGGTTCACATCAGTCTCCAGTGTTTCTCCAATTGCAAGTTGGTCTGGTATTATGAACTCATCTGGAGTATTGTGCCTAATCAGGGCACCACACTTCAGGAAAGGTGTACAGGTCATGGAGAAAGTGCAACGATGATTTACTGCCAGAGAGATTCAGTTACGTGGAGGTGCTCGAGAAATTGGGAACAGAGAATAAATAGACCTCGCCAGGCTGTGATTGTTTTAAATTAGAATCATTAGAATTAAGTATTTAGATACTTCAGTGAAAATGAGTCTCTTCTAGTAAGGTAGTAAGTTAATAGTTCTTACCTGCTGAAATCAAACTAAAGGAAAGCATTGTTTTGTGCTCATTTTTCCTCCTACATTAGTGAGAGTCAATTACCATTTGCCTATTGGCACAATCGGTAGTAGTGCTAGCTACAACTTTGACATTCAATTTATTCAGGAGTTGAAGGTCCCTGATGGATCACTGTATCACCATTGTTTAGAGACAACAAGACTATCAAGAGTGGTATCTTTCCCTTCCCTAACCTGAAGGGATCGTCTTTGAGGCTTCAAAACAATTGCTGCAGAAGCCATCGTTCTAGGTACATTTAAATTACTATATGATATTAACCTTCTTGAATTAGGAAAAAATCCCCATATTGAAGAGATTATGCCTCAAGTCTAGCCCACAAATCCCTCATCTATGAATGCACACAAGAGATCCCATATTACAGTCTCCTGCTTTCTCAACCAGTGACCAACGGGTAGTGACTATTGCATTGTCATGATTGCATGACCAGCAAGCTGAGACTTCAAATACTCCACTGGTTTCCATCCCCCCTCAACCGCCCCCAACAACTTCATGCATGAATACATGGGTGTGGGAAGCTTTCTGATTCATCTTAAAAGGGAAGTGACTTGACCCAAATCCCCTTAGTTCTAAAAGGAGATACTTTGCATTTACTGCAGCTTCTCCATTGTCTCTCATAACTTTGTCTCATGCTTTAAAACTACACTATTGATTAAAAGCAAGCATTTTGTGAAGAATTCCCTCTCACGAGACATGCAAAAAATTGTTTTGGATTGGGGGAGAGTGGATTTTGGTAAAATAAGGCAGGATCTGGCCAAGGTAAACTGGGAACAGCTGCTTGTGGGGAAATCTACAGAGGAGCAGTGGGGGGGCATTCAAAAAGGAAATGGGGAGGGTACAGGCTCAACATGTTCCCTCTAGGGTGATAAGAAGAGCAACAAGCCCAGAGAACCATGGATGACCAGAGATATTCAGGTTACGATGAGAAGGAAAAGAGAGGCTTTTAGCAAGTACAAGGATATCAAATCAGCAGAGGCATTAGTGGCATACAGGAGGTGCAGCGTGGAGCTTAAGAAAGCAATTAGGAGAGCAAAGAGGGTATATGAGAAAGTTCTGGCTGGTAAAGTAGGGAAAATCCCAAGATATTCTATAAGTATATCAATGGGAAGAGGATAACCAGGGAAAGAGTAGGGCCCATAAAGGACAAAGGGGGCAATCTATGGGTGGAGCCACAGGACATCGCTACAGCATTGAATGAATACGTCACATCCGTCTTCACCCAAGAAAATGAAGATGAAGGTATCGAGCTCGGGGAGAGAGACTGTGAGGTTCTTAAGGAAATTGATATAGGGAGTGACAAAGTATTGGAGGTGTTGGCAGGCTTGAAAGTGAATAAATCTCCAGGACCTGATGGTTTGTGTCCCAGACTGCTGAGGGAGGCAAGGGAAGAGATCGCAGGGGCTCTGACCCAAATTTTTAATTCCTCTCTGGCCACGGGGGAGGTGCCAGAGGACTGGAGAACAGCTAATGTGGTTTCGTTATTTAAGAAGGGTTATAGAGATAAGCCAGGAACAGGCCAGTGAGTCTCACGTCATTAGTAGGGAAACTTTTGGAGAAAATTCTGAAGGAGAGAATCTATCTCCACTTGGAGAGGCAAGGTTTGATCAGGGATAATCAGCATGGCTTTGTCAGAGGGAGGCCATGCCTAACAAATTTGACTGAATTTTTTGAGGAGGTGACCAGGTGTGTAGATGAGGGTAATGCAGTTGATGTAGTTTATATGGATTTCAGCAAAGCCTTTGACAAGGTCCCACAAGGGAGACTTATAAAGAAGGAAAATGCACATGGGATACAGGGTAATTTGATAAAGTGGATTCAAAATTGGCTTAGTTGTAGGAGACAGAGGGTGATGACAGAAGGATGCTTTAGTGACTGGAAGCCAGTGTCCAGTGGTACAACACAGGGATCTGTGCTGGGTCCCCTATTATTAGTCATTTATATAAAAGACATAGGTGACTATGTGGGGGGGTAGGATTAGTAAGTTTGCGATGACACAAAGATTGGACAGGTGGTTAACAGTGAGGTTGAGTGTCTTGGGCTGCAGGAAGATATAGAAGGGATGGTCAAATGGGTAGATAAGAGGCAGATGGAATTTAATACTGAAAAGTGTGAGGCGAGACACTAAGGAAGGAGTAATTTGACAAGGAAGTATTCAATGAGTGGCATGACACTCTGAAGTTATGAGAAGCAAAGGGACCTTGGCGTGTGTGTCCATACATCTCTGAAGGCAGAGGGGAATGTTAGGGGGCTGGTGAAAAAGGCATATGGGACACTTACCTTTATCAATCAAGGCGTAGATTACAAAAGTAGGGGGATCATGTTGGAGTTGTATAGAACCTTGGTGAGGCCACAGCTGGAGTACGGTGTGCAGTTCTGGTCACCACATTATAGGAAGGATGTAATTGCACTGGAGGGGATGCAGAAGAGATTCACCAGGGTGTTGCCTGGGATGAAACATTTAAGTTATGAAGAGAGGTTGGATAGACTTGGGTTGTTTTCGTTGGAGCAGAGAAGACAAGATAAATCTCCAGGCCCAGATGAAATGTATCCCAGATAAAAGCAAAAAACTGCATATGCTGGAAATATAAAACAAAAATAAAAATACCTGGAAAAACTCAGCAAGTCTGGCAGCATCTGCGCAGAGGAACACATTTAACATTTTGAGTCCGAATGACCCTTCAACAGAACTAAGTAAAAATAGAGGACAGCTGAAATATAAGCTGGTTTAACGGGGGGGGGGTGGGACAAGTAGAGTTGGATAGAGGGCCAGTGATAGGTGGAGATAACCAAAAGATCTCACAGACAAAAGAACAAAGAGGTGTTGAAGGTGGTGATATTATCTAAGGAATGTGCTAATTAAGGGTAGTAAGCAGGACAAGCAAGGTACAGATAGCCCTAGTGGGGGTGGGATGGGGTGAAGGAATCAAAAAAGGCTAAAAGGTAGAGATAAAACAATGGATGGAAATACATTTAAAAATAATGGAAGTAGGTGGGAAAAGAAAAATCTATATATATTATTGGAAAAAAAGGGGGGTGGAATCAGAAAGGGGATGGGGTTAGAGGAGAGAGTTCATGATCTAAAATTGTTGAACTCAATATTCAGTCTGAAAGGCTGTAAAGCGCCTAGCCAGAAGATGAGGTGCTGTTCCTGCAGTTTGCGCTGAGCTTCACTGGAACAATGCAGCAAGTCAAGGACGGACATGTGAGCATGACAGCAGGGTGGAGTGTTGAAATGGCAAGTGACAAGGAGGTCTGGGTAATGCTTGTGGACAGAATGAAGGTGTTCTGCAAAGCGGTCACCCAGTCTGTATTTGGTCTCTCCAATGTAGAGGAAACCTCATTGGGGGAGCAACGAATGCAGTTGACTAAATTGAGGGGAAGTGCAAGTGAAATGCTGCTTCACTTGAAAGGAGTGTTTGGGCCCTTGGACGGTGAGGAGAGGGGAAGTAAAGGGTCAGGTGTTGCACCTTCTGTGGTTGCATGGGAAGGTACCGTGAGAGGGGGTTGATGGAGGAGTGGACCAAGGTGTTCCGGAGGGAACGATCCGTGTGGAATGCCACCGAGGGGAGGGGAGTGGTGAAGGAAAGATGTGTTTGGTGGTGGCATCATGCTGGAGTTGGCGGAAATGGCGGAGGATGATCTTTTGAATGTGGAGGCTGGTGGGGAGATAAGTGAGGACAAGGAGGACCCTATCATGTTTCTGGGAGGGAGAAGATGAAGTTTGTCATCAAGCCCGCGCACAAGGGTGGTGCTGTTGTTGTCTGGCATACTGACCTCTACCTCGCAGAGGCTGAGCGTCATCTCGCAGACACTTCCTCCTACCTCTCCCTGGACCATGACCCCACTACTGAACATCAATGTAGTGGAAACCGCATTGGGAACAATGAATGCAGTAGACTAAATGAAGGGAAGTGCAAGTGAAATGCTGCTTCACTTGAAAGGAATGTTTGGGCCTTTGGACAGTGAGGAGTGGGGAAGTAAAGGGGCAGTTGTTGCACCTTCTGCGGTTGCATGGGAAGGTGCCGTGGGAGGGGGTTAAGGAGTAGGGGGTGATAGAGGAGTAGACCAGGGTGTCACAGAGGGAAAGATCCCTGTGGAATGCTGTAGGGGGGGGAATGAAGGGAAGATGTTTTTGGTGGTGGCATCATGCTGGAGTTGGCGGAAATGGAGGAGGATGATCCTTTGAATGTGGAGGCTGGTAGGGTGATAAGTGAGAACAAGGGGGATCCTATCATGGTTCTGGGAGGGAGAGGAAGGTGTGAGGGCGGACACGTGGGAGATGGGCTGGACATGGTTGAGGGCCCTGTCAACCACACTGGGTGGAAAACCTCGGTTAAGGAAGAAGGAGGACATGTCAGAGGAACTGTTTTTGAAAGTGGCATCATCAGAACAGATGCCACAGAGGCAAAGGAACTGAGAGAATGGGATGGAGTCCTTACAGGAAGTGGGGTGTGAGGAGCTGTAGTCGAGGTAGCTGTGGGAGTCAGTAGGCTTGTAATGGATATTGGTGGACAGTCTATCACCAGAAATTGAGACAGAGAGGTCAAGGAAGGGAATGGAAGTGTCAGAGATGGACCATGCGAAAATGATGGAGGGGTGGAAATTGGAAGCAAAATTAATACATTTTTCATGGTCCAGACAAGAGCGTGAAGCAGTGCCGAAGCAATCATCGATGTACCAGAGAAAGAGTTGTGGGAGGGAGCCGGAGTAGGACTGGAACAAGGAATGTTCTCACAATTTCTCCTTAAACACCTCTCACTTCCTCCAAATAAAAGGTGTGGCTATGGGTACCAGCATGGGCCCCAGCTATGCCTGTCTCTTTATGGGGTATATGGAACATTCCTTGTTTCGTCCTTGGCTTGCTGCATTGTTCCAGTGAAGCTCAATGAAAACTGGAGGAACAGCACCTCATCTTCTGACTTCAGTCTTCCGGACTGAATATTGAGTTCAACAATTTTAGATCATGAACCCTCTCCTCCATCCCCACCCCCTTTCCGATTCCCCCACTTTTTTTTCAATAATTTATATAGATTTTTCTTTTCCCACCTACTTCCATTATTTTTAAATGTATTTCATCCGTTGTTTTATCTCTACCCCACCCCATCCCCACTAAGGCTATCTGTACCTTGCTTGTCCTGCTTTCTACTCTTAATTAGCACATTCCTTAGATAATATCACCACCTTCAACACCTCTTTGTTCTTTTGTCTGTGAGATCTTTTGGTTATCTCCACCTATCACTGGCCCTCTATCCAGCTCTACTTGTCCCACCCCCGTTAAACCAGCTTATATTTCACCTCTCTTCTATTTTTACTTAGTTCTGTTGAAGGGTCATTCGGACTCGAAACATCAACTGTGTTCCTCTGCGCAGATGCTGCCAGACCTGCTGAGTTTTTCCAGGTATTTTTGTTTTTGAAATCCCAGGCTGTTGAGTGAGGCAAGGGAGGAGAAAGCAGGTGCGCTGGCAACAATTTTCAATACCTCTCTGGCCTCTGAGAGGTACCAGCGGACTGGAGGGCAGCCAATATGGTACCGCTGTTCAAGAAGGGAGGAAGGGATAAGCCAGGGAACTACAGGCCAGTCAGTCTAACCTCAGTAGTGGGGAATCTATTGGAAGCAATTCCAAGGGACAAAATTAATCTACACTTGGAGAGGCAGGGATTAATCAAGGATAGTCAGCATGGTTTTGTTAAGGGGAGGTCATGTCTGACCAATTTGATTGAATTTTTCAAAGAGGTGACCAGGTGTGTAGATGAGGGCAAGGCATTTTATGTAGTCTATGTGGACTTCAACAAGGCTTTTGATATGTTCCCATATGGGAGGCTGATAATGTAGGTAAGAGCCCATGGGAGCCAAGGCAGTTTGGCGAATTGGCTGAGTGGCAGGAAGTAGAGGGCGTGAGTGGTGTTTTTGTGACTGGATGCCTGTGTCCAGTGGGGTTCCACAGGAATCGGCATTAGGCCCCTTGCTGTTTGTGGTATATATAAACGATTTAGGTTTGAATGTAGGAGGGTTGATCAGTAAGTTCGCGGATGACAAGAAAATTGGTGGGGTGGTAAATAGTGAGGAGGATAGTCTTAGATTACAGGAGAATATAGATGGGCTGGTCAGATGGGCTGATCAGTGCCAAATGGAATTTAATCCAGATAAGTGTGAGGTGATGCACTTGGGCAGGACAAACAAGGCATGGGAATACACGATGGACCCTGGGAAGTACCGACGATCAGAGGGACGTTGGTGTCCATGTCCACCAGTCCCTTAAGGTAGCAGAACAGGTAGATAAGGTGGTTTAGAAGGCATATGGGAGACTTGCCTTTATTAGCCGAGGCATAGATTATAAGAGCAGGGAGGTTATGCTGGAACTGTATAAAATACTGATTTGGCAAATCCGTATTATAGCACTAGAGAGAGTGCAGAGGAGATTTGCCAGGATGTTGCCTGGGCTGGAGCGTTTTAGTTATGAAGAGAGATTGGATAGACAGGGGTTATTTTCCCTGGAGCAGAGGAAATTGAGGGGGGACATGATTGAGGTGTATAAAATTATGAGAGGCATAGATAGAGTGGACAGGAAGGAACTTTTCCTCTTGGTGGAGGGATCAATAATCAGGAGGCATAGACTTAAAGTAAGGGGCAGGAGGTTAAGAGGGGTTATGAAGAAGAATTTTTTCACCCAGAGGGTGGTGGGAATCTGGAACTCACTGCCTGAAAGGGTGATAGGGGCAGAAACCCTCATAACATTTAAGAAGTATTTGGATGTGCACTTGCGATGTTGTGGCATACAAAGCTGTGGGCCTAGTGCTGAAAAATGGGAGTAAAATAGTTAGGTACTTGTTTGACTGGCACCAACTCAGTGGGTTGGAGGGCCTTTTTCTGTGCTGTAGACCTCTATTACTCTAAGACTGAGGGGTGACCTGATCGAGGTTTACAAAGATTATGAGGGGCATGGACAGGGTGGATAGGGAGCAGCTGTTCCCCTTAGTTGAAGGGTCAGTCACAAGGGGACATAAGTTCAAGGTAGTTTAGGGGGGATGTGAGGAAAAACCTTTTTACCCAGTGAAAGTCTGGAATGCACTGCCTGGGAGGGTGGTGGAGGCGGGTTGCCTCAGATCCTTTAAAAAGTACCTGGATGAGCACTTGGTACATCATAACATTCAAGGATAAGGGCCAAGTGCTGGTAAATGGGTTTAGGTAGGTACGTCAGGTGTTTCTCATGTGTCGGTGCAGACTCGATGGGCCGAAGGGCCTCTTCTGCACTGTGATTTTCTGTGATTGTGATTTTGACATTGAAAGACTCTGTCACACTGGTTCTGAATGATTATGGGCTATCTTTTTCTCCTTAAAACAAAAGAGTTGTGTGCCGGCAGGGAGGCAATTCTACTAAAAAGACTATCGATCTGTTATCATTGCTCAAAAGCTGACGAGGGTAAAGCCTATCACTTGAGGCACTAACCAACATCCACATTTGAGACTTTCAAAGGGATGGGGTCAAGTCATGCTGGACTGTAAAACTTAAAAACACCCCATAGAGTGGATACACTGTATAAAAAAGCAACTCTGAGATTACTTATCTCCTGCACCATTCCACTCAAAATGCCTTTTAAGTATCAACAATGTATTCCCCCTAGCTGAATCTCTGCAAATGCTGTTGCCTCCTTGGTTGACACAAGCTGCAATTCTATTGACTTTTTGATTTCATTCTCTAGAGGAGTCAGCAAATAGTTACATCTGACTTAACTGATGAAACAACAAAGTAAAACATCTATGCCGAGTACAGTTGGAAAATTGAAGTGACATCAGGATTAGAAGAAACAGTGCAATGGATGAAATCAAAAACAAAAATACCTGGAAAAACTCAGCAGGTCTGGCAGCATCTGCGGCGAGGGAGAACAGTTAACGTTTGAGTCCGCATAACTCTTCAACAGAACTAAGGAAAAATAGAAAAGTGGTGGGCGTTGAGACAAGAGAGCTGGATAGAGGGCCAATGATAGGTGGAGATAACCAAAAAATGTCACAGACAAAAGGACAAAGAGGTGTTGAAGGTGGTGATATTATCTAAGGAATGTGCCAATTAAGGGTAGTAAGCAGGACAAGCAAGGTACAGATAGCCCTAGTGGGGGTGGGGCGGGGTGAAGGAATCGAAAAAGGCTAAAAGGTAGAGATAAAACAATGGATGAAAATACATTTAAAAATAATGGAAATAGATGGGAAAACAAAAAGTTATATAAGTTATTGGAAAAAACAAAAAGGAGAGGAAAATCAGAAAGGGGGTGGGGAGTGAGGAGAGAGCTCATGATCTAAAATTGTTGAACTCAATATTCAGTCCGGAAGGCTGCAAAGTGCCGAATCGGAAGATGAGGTGCTGTTCCTCCGGTTTGCGTTGAGCTTCACTGGAACAATGCAGCAGGCCAAGGCCGGACATATAGGCATGAGAATGGGGTGGAGTGTTGAAATGGCAAGCGACAGGGAGGTATGGGTATTGCTTGCAGACAGAATGAAGGTGTTCTGCAAAGCGGTCAGCCAGTCTACGTTTGGTGTCTCCAATGTAGAGGAAACCGCATTGGGAGCAATGAATGCAGTAGACTAAGTTGAGGCAAGTACAGATGAAATGCTGCTTCACTTGAAAGGAGTGTTTGGGCCCTTGGACGGTGAGGAGAGGGGAAGTAAAGGGGCAGGTGTTGCATCTTATGCGGTTGCACGGGAAGGTGCTGTAGGAGGGGGTTGAGATGCAGGGGGTGATGGCGGAGTGGACCAGGGTGTCATGGAGGGAACGATCCTTACGGAATGTTTCTGGGTGGGGTGAAGGGAAGATGTGTTTGGTGGTGGCATCATGCTGGAATTGGCGGAAATAGCGGAGGATGATCCTTTGAATTTATATAGTTTTTTCTTTTCCCACCTATTTCCATTATTTTTAAATGTATTTCCATCCATTGTTTTATCTCTACCTTGTAGCCTTTTTCGATTTCTTCACCCCACCCCATCCCCACTAGGGCTATCTGTACCTTGCTTGTCCTGCTTTCTACCCTTAATTAGCACATTCCTTAGGTAATATTGCCACCTTCAACACCTCTTTGTCCTTTTGTCTGTGACATCTTTTGGTTATCTCCTCCTATCACTGGCCCTCTATCCAGCTCTCTTGTCCCAACCACCCCCTTAAACCAGCTTATATTTCACCCCTTTTCTATTTTTCCTTAGTTCTGTTGAAGAGTCATGCGGACTCAAGCGTTAACTGTGCTCCCTTCTGCAGATGCTGCCAGACCTGCTGAGTTTTCCCAGGTATTTTTGTTTTTGTTTTGGATTTCCAGCATCCGCAGTTTTTTGCTTTTATCGCAATGGCAGAAATAAAATATTGATTTATAAAGAGAGATTGCACTCAAGTCTCAAATGGAATGAAGAGCAACTTCACTACCTTATCAAAGTCAACAATTAAGGATTTGTTTCGACAAATTGTCAAAGTGCACAATTGGTCATTCTTTCCTTTTTGTCCAGCTGAAGGGGAACCTAACTACATCTCAGTACTTTACTAGTTGGTTTCCATTAGTAGTATTGCAGTGGGCATGTCCTACGCACTGTCCAAGATGGTAAAGTTCGAATTTGTGCTCACAATTTCTGTGTTACATGTACTTTGGCCATGCTTCCTCAGTACAGAGCTAAAAGAACAGGAGAAGGCGAAGCAAAAACAGAAAACACTGGAAAAGCTCAGCAGGTCTGGCTGCATCTGTGGAGAGAGAAACAGAGTTAATGTTTTGAGTCCGTATGACCCTTGGTCATAGTGCTATTAGACCTGCTGAGTTTTTCCAGCGTTTTCTGTTTGTTTCAGATTTCCAGCATCCGCAGTATTTTGTTTTTAGGAAAAGAAGATTGGACTAAAGGCATTGCTGATAGTGAGTGACTCTGCAATTTTAATCCAATTAGCAAGCTCAAGGGTATCGTTGAGGGTAGCAGCCAGTGAGCTTGCTTTCTTTAATGGGGAATTGTGTGGCACTGGGAGATTAAAAAGATCTCTTAAAATAAGAATTTATATAGTGCCTTTCACAACCTCAGGACAGGCAATGAATCAGCTCTGAAGTGTAGTAATTTTGCCTTAATGCAGGAAACATGCCGACCATATTGCGCACAGCAAGGTCTCACAACAGCAACATGATAATAATCAGATAATCTTTGTTGAGGGATCAATTTTGGCTCGAACACAAGGGAGAACATCTCACTGAGCATTAGAGACAAGGAATGTCCCTCAGTCACCTCAGAAAGCACACAGGTATAAGTTTATAAAAAGATTTTATTGAAAAAACCTCTAGTCCAAGATCTCTTCAGTGAATGGCAAACATTTAGGACAGGAAATGCATTATTCCTCACGAACTACACTGTGCCTTCCAAATCTCCAAGTCATGGCTTTTAAGGAAAGGAGTATTCAGAGTTTAGTTGTGCTACATTTGTTACATAATTTCAGAGTTACAACGCAATCCCACTGTCAAGAACACAATATTTTCAGCAAAGCAAAATGGCTGCTTCTCTTCTGATCAAACGTTCAAAGAAGTTTTGTGTAGCTCAAGTCTAAAAAGTTATCTGTTCTTGCAAAAAGAATGCTCAGCACATTCAGGCCAAGTAGGCCGGGGAAAATTAATGGCCTAGAATTCTGCAAAGACAGATGATGTTGGCATTTTGAATGGGGTTAAAAGGGATGATTGATACATGACAAAAACATTACTACAAGCCTAGAGATTTGTAAGGCAGTCTACATGAAAATTATATAGTTGCAGAAATGTACTGTACACATGCCAAGTCTCAGGTTTATAAGCAATAATAGACTAAAAAAGAAGCAATCATTTAAAAAGGCAGTTCTTGTACATTAAATGCTACAGATTAGAAGATTACAACAAAGCTTGGTAAAAGGTATTTTGGTGAGGGGTGGCTGTATAGATTGTGCTGCAGCTCAGATCAACAAGAAGGTGGGTTATACTGTCAAGTTTCTAGGAACTTCTCACATGCCCTTCTTTCCTCTCTTACCTGTTCAAAAAGATAGAAAAGAACAAGATTGGTATATATACATTTACAGCAAGTCAACATTTACTTTTTTTCTCATGTCACCTCCTGCTGTCTTGGGCACAGGACAACCTTGCCTCAGACTGTCAAGTTAGCCATAGCCAAACAGTCTTCTGCCAAATTCTTCCACCCCATCTTCCTGAGACTAAGAATCTTTGCAGCATGTCCACTACACCGAAATCCATTAGCCACAGTCTTTCCCATTCACTTAATCTATCAATATCTCTTTGTAATGTTTTGCTGCCATGCAGATGAATACCTGGTTTCCTGACAGCGATCATGCCAAAATAACATCAGTATTTGAGCCACCATGTCAAAACAATGGCTGCTGAGCAATATGAGCTACCACCTGACCACTGGCTCTTAACTCCAGTGCCCAACCCAGCCACACATGGGCAATACGCACGTAATGAGAGCTATGCTGCCACACAAAATACCATCGAGCAGATCATTGCGATGCTGAAGCAGCATTTCCACTGCTTGGACTGCTCTGGAGGAGCCCTGCACTGCTTGCAAGAGTGTGTGTCCTGATCTGCTGCATCCTGCACAATCTCACCATGGTGAGGGGACAGCTGTTGCCAGCAGGTATACTGTGAACAGCTGAGGAGGAGGTGGGGGAGCAAGGGAAAATTGGAGGCCACCAACACAATACCTCTCTGGCTGGGGATTCCCATGACTGATCCACCTCGCTGTAAATCCAGTGAACACAAGCCCAATCCCCCATTCACCAACCTTACCTTCCTTCCCTCTGGCAGTTACCAACATAGCAACCTCTAGGCCACCATGAGGAAATAAAAGTCATTTAAATATGCAACCATTCCAAATCAATTTTATTAAGCATTCCAAACCAAATCACCCTTGTGCATTTGCTTAGTGCCAGTTGTCCATGTGCCTTTGCCTGTCCTAGTGCTCCTACGCAGTGCTAACCCAGTGGCTGCAGCATGGTTGATGGAAGAATAACTGACCTCAAAATGAAAATTCCCACCTTTGAATTGTAGGGTTGAATTGCGAAGAGAGACAAACTAGGTTGTATTCCTCGGAGTTCAGAAAGTTAAGGGGTCACTTGATTGAAATTTTTAAAATATTAAGGAAAACCAATTGAGTTGACAGAGAGGAACTATTTTCACTGGATGGGGATCAAGGACTTGAGGGCAAAATGTAAAAATTGTAAAAAATGTAAAAAGAACCCCAACCTTCAGATTTGGAAAACACTCCACATAAAAAGACAGGTAGAAGTTTGGGATTCTCTGTTGCAAATATTGATAGATGCTAGATCAAAAGTTAATTTTAAAACTGAGATTGATAGGTTTTTGTTAAACAAATGGATTGAGGGGTATGAGGTAAAGGTGAAGTTAGGTCACAGATCAGCTGTGATCTTATTGAGTGGTGGAGCAGGCTGTAAGGTCTGAATGTTCCTATTGCTTTATATGATGTGCATATTGATGGTTGCATACCAACTGCACATTCTTGAAGTGGAACCTTTTGTGGTTGTGGTACATCTCTCCATTTAGATGCAGCCCTGCAAAGCCATATGTATGCAGTTGGTGGCACCCTGCACCATGGGGAAACCTTCTGTTCTGGTGAAGCCATGTACACACTTCACCTGCTTCTCTGTTCCCCTGTCCAGGCACCTCCCTTATACAGCATTGGGCAACAAACTGGGAGATATTAGAGACACTTTGCAGCCTTGAAGGGTACAGAAGGCTATAGTCAACATCAAAGCCAGCGGCAGTGACATGTTTGCTCTGCTTTGAGGCTGCAGGGTTGCTTGCAAGAGGTGGCAGAGATCAGTGAGCACTTCATTTGCCAATTATATGCCCATTCTGCAAGTTTGTGCATACCTTCTAATCTGTTGCACTCCTCCTCAGTATTGACATTACCAACACACCACCCCTTCCCCCGCACCCCAGACCAATTTGGTGTCACCTGCAAATTTAGAAATTGTCTTTTGATTCCAAAGTCCAAATCTTTAATGTAAGTTGTGAATAGCAGTGATCCCAGCACTGATCCTCGTGGAACACCACTTCCCACCTGTGTCACTCTGAATAACTATTCCCTACCCCTACTCTACTTTCTGTCTTGAAGCCAGCTAGCAATCTATTTTGCAGCTTGATTTCTGACTCTGCATTCTCTGACATTTATCATTGGCCCATCATATGCATTCATTAGCCTATTGTGTTTACTCCTGAATGTGTATCCAGCTTAAATCTGCAGCTAAAATATCACTTCCTTCGCCAACTCGCAAGAATTCTGAAGTTGAGTAACTCCAGTTTACATTCAGTAATTCATTGCCAATTTCTGGTTTGTTTCAGTCCAGGTTATCACTTAATGTCAGGATTCCATCTTTATCAAAGTAATCATGAAGACATAGCCCTGTCCAGTTCCTGACTGCTCAGCAAGACAAAGACTTCCCCTTCTCTCTATTTGTACTGATTTATTTGTTCTCATCAACCAAGATTAGCTAGCACACTAGAACCATCTTAGGGGAAGCAGGGAAGGCAAGGAACTCCCATGGCTCCCTTTTGCTATGGGGAAGTGCCGATTCAAACTCGTACCCTGCCATTTCCAGTGCAGACTATGCGCAAAGAGCTCAATGGAATTCACCTCTCCAGATGGAATCCTTCTGGAAGGCTGTCTTTTCTATCTTTACTTGACAGGATCCAGGACAAAGCAGTCTGCTTGATTGGTACCTCATCCACCACCTTCAACATTCACTCCCTCCACCACTGATGCACCGTGGCATCAGTGTGTACCTCCGACAAGATGCACTTCAGCAACTCACCAAGGTTCCTTCAACAGCATCCCCCAAACATGTAACCTCCAGCATTTAGAAGGACAAAGGCAGCACATACATAGGAACACCATTACTTGCAAATTCCCCTCCAAGACCCTCACCATCCTGACTTGGAAATATATCGCCATTCCTTCACCGACGCTAGGTCAAAATCCTGGACCTCCCTTCCTAACAACTGTGTGTGTGTGTACCTACACCATATGAACTGGAGCAGTTCAAGAAGGCAGCTCAAGGGCAATTAGGGATGGGCAATAAGTTCTGGCCGTGCCAGCAATGCCCACATCCTGCGAGAAAGAATTTGAAAAACCTGAAGGAAGACTATGCCAATATTGACCTCGTGCCTTTGCACAATTCTGACAATTTGGAAACCATTTTCTTTCCTTCAAGGATATTCTCTCCATTAACACCTCACTGACCACAATCCTTTCCTGAAGTTGCTGATTGTTCCTGAAAAGAGTTGCACAAGCAATAGCACTCTCAGCCAAGTTGGTATTCCTAGCACGAGCTTTGATATTCTGCAGCACCAAGCTCTTTGATGACTTCTTAAGCGACACCATTGCAGTCGTTCCCATCACCCTTGATATTCTTTAGTTTTGTCTCCCACAAGTGATCAGCAAACCTCTTGCAGTAACAGCTGTGGTTGGGCTGCCTGATAAGGAAGATGGTGCTGAAGTTTTCAAAAAGTCAATCCTTTATTGCCACACACATCTATCCCACTACAGGAATTGGAGTCTGTAAAACACACTCTGCAATAAGCAACAGCTAGTTCTTATGCTATAAAGTTAACCCTGATGAGTAAACAGCCGAGGTATGAGTAACTGTCCTTGATTATGGGGATGTTCTTAGCTCATTTCACTCCCCAGTTAAACTCTTACAAATTCACTTTTAATCTTCAGTTGATACAAGTGAGGAGGGCAAGGAGAAGCATGGCTGTGGTCCCAAGGATTTAAACAGAAGTAGCACGATCAATGGCACAGCAGGAAAAACTCACAAAGGGGCATCACAGTATGAATAGGGACAGCATGGGTATGTTTCCAGGTAAACATTGCGTTAAGCTACCTATAACTTAATCTAGATCAAGAAGTCAATTTAAAAACCAAAGGAAATTAGCTAAGTTGAATCAAAGGGCCTGGGAGTAACGGAGTGCTAGCCTCAGGGAGAAAGGTAAAACATCTAAAGTGATGGCAGCCAGGGCAGGAGCTGATTGCCCAATAGCTGGTGCATTTTCTTTTGTCCAGATCAGGTACAAATCTTAAGTTTATTTATGTTAAGTTTAGTTAGTCTAACAAATAGTGACATAGCAAGGCACCTCAGTCCCATTGAATGTGCCTCCTGTGCCATGTGGGAACTCCAGGCCACTTCTCGCACCCTGAGCAACCATATGTGCAGCAAGTGTCATCAGCTGGAGGAGCTTGAGCTCCGGGTTTCAGAACTTGAGCAGTGGCTGGCATTGCTGAGGTGCATCCGCAAGGCTCATAGTTACATGGATAGCTCATTTCTGGAGGTGATCATCCCGCAATTAAAGAGAGTGCAGACAGAAAGGGAGTGGATGACTGCCATTCTAGGAAGACTAGGCAAATAGTGCAGGAGTCCCATTAATTTATCTTGTCCTCTAACCAGTACACATTTTTGAATTCTGGTAAAGGAACTAATTCATCTGGGGAGTGCAGCCATGTCCATGGCACCACAGGTTGTACATCTGTATGGAGGGAAGGAGCAAGGTCAGAAAAACAAGAATGATAAGGGATTCTAGAGTTAGTAGAACAGTCAGGTGGTTTTGTGGCTCCAGATGTGACTCTAGTTCCCTCTCCGGTGCCTGGGTCAAGGAAGTCATGAGCGGCTGCAGAGCACTTTGAGAGGGGAGGGTGAACATGGTCATGGTCCACATTGGTGCCAATAACATAGGTAGGAAGAGGGGTGAGGTCCAGAAAGAAGATTTTAGGAAATTAAAAAGTGGCACTCAAAGGTAGTAATCTCTGGGTTACTCACAGTGCCACACAGTAATGAGTGTAGAAGTAAGCAGACAGCTTAGATAGTATAAAGGGCAGGAATGGCAGCACTATATTCCTGGTTACAGGGTTTTCAGATGGGATAAGACTGAAATAGAAAAAGCTCTGAACTTCTTGACATTGGCTGCAGCTTTCTGGCAGACCTGTCAGCATATCAAACATTTCAGGCGTGCCTGACACCAGTTAGCTCCTGCTGCCTCCAGCTATGCACCACCGTTTGCTGCAAGAGAGAGGAAAATGTGATTCAATAGCTGCGATTTTCCGCTCCTGATCATGGCGTGCGCAAGAGCTAAATCTCGCGAGAAGGCCCAAAACAGGAATTGCAACGATGAAAAATGAGGAAGCAATTGTGCACTTCAACTGTCAATGACAGGCCCCCTTTTCCGCTGCTGAACATCAAGAATGTAATTAGCATAAATCTGCATCTAATTATGACTCCTATTCACTGGAATCATCCTGGCACTCTGTACTAAGAGCTCATGACAGCGTGCAATTAGAACGACATGTTTCACAACATGATTTAACAACATACAGTTGGTGACCTGCACTTCGCTTGGTACTCCAAGGTTAGTTCGCATAAGTTGAATCCCACAGCTATGGAGACTATGGGGATCAGCACCAGGCTTCGCCATGTCAGTCTTGGGGTGGGGGGGTGGGGGGGGTGGTGAGGGGTCACTCAGGTAAGTCTCCATTGCAACCACACCAGGGTTGAGGTGGGGGTGGCTTTCACTGTGCTGCAGGGCAATGGCTCCATTGTGGAAGGGGCCAAGCACGACTGAGGGAAGGGAAGGGGCTGTAGGGCAAGGGCTCCATTGGGGGAGGCAAGGGCTCCATTGCGGGCAACAAGTGGGGAAGGTTGCATTGAAACACATGATTGGGGGTAGTGGGGGGTGGGGGGCACTAACTGAAATGTAACTTCCAAAATGAGAATAGAACCACAGCTAAGACAGGTTAGCAACTGTTCAATTGACATACAGGGAGTCAGTAAAGTTCAGCAACTGATCCCTCAAAGTGACAATGATTGTTCCCCTACTTTTAACCTCTCATGAGCACCCTTCAAATTCACCAGAGTTTTATGGAACTGTAGAACCATTGAGCGACTGGAGAATTTTGAGGACCCCTTGGAAATACGGCCATTCACCACTCACAGAGAAGAAGACTCCTTGCCCCCAAAATTAATCTCATGTAGTCACTGATCATTCACCCTCATGGTCAGTCGAAACAGCGTAGACTTGGAGTGCAGGTAAAGACTAGCCCAGTGCCTGAGCTGAAAGCAGAACATTCAGGGACCTGGCCGAAGCTGTTGGCAGTCTATCAAGTGGGTTGGGGGGTGTTTGTGGTGAATGTTCATGCCCACCCTGCAGTGGGCATCATTTCAGGGGTCAGTTCTCTCTGGCATGCCTAGAGAGGCCTTGAGGCTACAGTCGCAGATGATTCCTTGACCAAAAGTGGACCTTTGGAGACAAATGCTGACTCTTGCGTCTCTCTCATGAATGCTACAGTGAGGAGGCAGTCAGGAGGATGGAGCCTGGTGTTATCGCTGGCTACATTATTGCTTATAGGCAGGGGAGAAGGAGGAGAAGAATGTGAAGCAGGCACCTGGCTCGCCAAAGGGAGGAGCAGAACCCTCAAGACCAACAGGCAGCAGGTCCTTTTCCAGATGCAGTGGATGATCCCCACAGGGTGCATAGACATCGCATGTCTTATCTGCAGATGAGTGAGAGCCAGTGTCCTCGATGCCTTTGTATGTCAAGGGATCTGGTGACTTACATTTGCCACATTCTCCAGGAGTTGGCGCCACAGGGACTTGGAGGGCATCCATTGCCAGTGGCATTGAAAGTGACCGTCACACTCAACTTCTATGGCATTAGCTCCTTCCAGAACTTCATTGGGGACCTCTGTGGGATCTCCCAAGCATCCACCCACAAATGCATCCAGGAAGTCACAGACGTCATTTTTGCAAATGCCCACAATTTTGTCAACGTCGACAGAGATCAGGCAAGTCAGAGCACTGGACTTTGCTAAGGTTTCCAGTTTCCCACAGGTGCAGGCTGTCATCCACTGCACTCATGTGGCTATAAAAGCTCCTGGGCAAGAAGCAGTCCAGTACATCAACAGCAAAGATTACCGCTTGCCCATTGTGCAGCTGGTGTGCAACCATAACAAACATATCATACAGGTTTATCCAGGAAGCGTCTACAGCTTGTACATCCTGAGGATGTCTTAGATCCCTGACACCTTCCAGGGACCACACAGGGTGCAGGGCTGGTCTTCGGGGACAAGGGTTACCCGTAAAGGGCGTGGCTGACGATGCCTGTGTGGCAGCCTCAGACATAGGGAGAGAAGACACAACAAAGCTCATGCAGCAGTCCAGACATTGGTGGAACACATCATAGGGATACTGAAAATATGGACAGGTCTGGCTCCAGTACACTCCCCAGAGGGTGCCACGCATCATCGTGGCTTGGGACTTGGGACTTCTCCTTCTTATTGTGAGCCAGCATATCCTGCATGAAGACAGATGGAGACGGTGTGAGCAAGACGCCTGCGAGGGCAGGCGATAAGGATGCCTGGCATGCGTGGGTGGCAAGTGGAGCCCGGACAGGATTAGGGCTCAAGCTCTGGAGGGGGTGTGGCCAGGCGGAGATGTGGGGGTATGTGAGAGTGAGTGGTGATGTCCCTTGAGGTGGCAGCGAGTGAGATCCTTGTGAATGTGCGATGGCTTTGCGAGTGTGTTGAGAGTGGTGGACTTACCTTGGCAGAATGGAGGAGATCATTCATCCTTTTCCTGCACTTCTGCAGGGCATTTGCACTGACCACCACTGTGATCACCTCCCAAGCCGGATTGGTCACCATGGTGGAACTCCTGGGGGCAGAGCAGGGGTAGAGAACATGGTGGCGGGCCACGACTGCGTCCAACAGGCCATCCAGTGAGGTGTCACTGAATTTGGGCACAGCATGCTTTCTGCCTTTGCAGGTCATTTCTCCTGTGGAGCTGTCCTAAGCTGCAGAGAGTGCGAACACTGTGCGGGGACGCCATTTAAATATGGCATCTGGAGTTAAGGAGTGCTGAGGCACGGTGGGATAGGCGAATTGGAATCCGCCCGCCAATGATACAACGTGATCCCCGTGCATGAATATTTAATGGTGTTTGAAGCGCACTATACAACACGAAAACCCGCCATTGCGGCTAATGGGTTGAACACTTTTTTTACACCCACTACCAGACTTTGAGTTTTCCAGGGAAAATCCCAGCCAATGTGTTTGGGTGATGTGGCTGCCATGGTTGAATAGCTGGCAGTGTATGCAGGTTGTGAGATGTGGGTGAGGCTAGTAACAGTACAAAGTACCTGAGGGCGGGGTGAAGTTATGAGTACTGGGTTCAAGTCATATTGATAAATATTCCCGGTGGATAAGTAAATGAAAGGGGTGGTGGTGTATTAAGTAGAGTCTGAGGCTGATGGTGCTGTTGGTGGTATATAACATTTGAAGATACATTCATTACCTTGACCATTTGTGTGCTTCTTGTAGCACTGCATTGAGGTCCTCAGGGCTAGATTCCTAGCATTGACTTCCACAGCTAACAACTCCCCACTCCCTTTGCAAAGTTTGCCTGGAGGGCTTTCTAGCTGTCTGTGCTTGGATGACATCTCCCCTCCTTTCTTCCTGCACCAAGGCCTCCAGTGGAGCTCGTTCTCTGCTAAGTTGTGCCTTTATTGAGTGTTTCTTGCCTCAAAATCACTTTTAGAATGACTTCCTGCTCCTGCACCAGTCATAATGTATTTTCCCTTGAATAGGTGCAGACTGGCTTTAAGTCATGCTCGCCTCTCCAACAATTTTCACCCCCTGTTCAGACATGCAATCACGCAAAAGTGTGTAGCACTGGCTACACACTACAATCATTTAAACTATCGGACAGCACAAAGTTTGAAACATAATCCCCACCTCTGTTTTTAACCACTGTTGGATTTCATTGCCAAAATCTTTGTCCTTCTTTTCAAATCCCACCATGGTCTCATCCACCCGGCCTTTGCAACCTCTTCCTCCATGGTTACAGCCCCTAACCCAGGCCTTCTTTGCCTTCTCCCACCTTCCTTCAGCCACCGCAGCCCTTCTATGGAACTCACTGCCTAAAACCCTTCAACTTTTTGACTAAGCTTTCAAACACAGTACCTAATTTCACTCTCTGTCCATGACTTGGCATTCATTCAACCATTTACTTTGATTTGTGAAGAGCCTTGGGATTTATTATTTTTAAGTAATAAAAAGGCACTACATAAATGGAAGGCGTTAATCAGTAGCAATCCAATGTGAAAACCCTAGCCTATTTTCCTCAGCTGAGGGCCACTGATGTCCAATGTGGGCCTCATATCTCTGTCCCTTCTGAGATCAGTGACTAAACTGCAGATCAGGGGCCATCTTGGGACCTCCCTGTTGTGGATGGCTCAGTCCTTGACTGGTTACATTTGAGACAATGGAAACCAGTGCAGTTAGTATGGACTGTTGGATAAAACCACAGAAATTTACAAAGGCTATCACCATTCTCATCATGATTTCAGATGAAAGAGTGTCCTTCTATTCAATCTTCCCTCCTGGCTGAATAAGTCACATTCCTTACTGAATTCAAAAGATGGGAATAACTATCATCAAAAGTACAATCAGAGTGTGTATACAATTTCTGAACCACTACAGGCAAACCAACCATTTAAACTTCCTCACACAAGAACAGCCATTATTCCTCCAAAATTACTTACTTTAAGATGGTGTTCACCAGCTCATTTAAAGACAGAACCCCTAGTTAGCACTTGACTGGCATGGATCCTGAAGTTTCGCTTTCTAAGCTGTAGGTCCCCAAAAGCTTTTAGATACTTACAAAAGCAGCCATTTAGTACTTTTCTCTGAAGAACAAGTACTAACCTTTCGATTTTGACTTGGATTTATCACATGACTTTGTGACCTTCACTGACTGCTCACACTCTGCGTTGAACAGCGCCTTCTTTAGGGTTCCATTGCGAGTTTTCAGGCCAGTCTCGGTGTCACACTCACCCCAGTTTCCAAACTTGTACTTGCAGTCACCTGTGAAGATATGTTGCAGTCAGAAATACAAACCCTGATGGTTTCATTCCCTAGCACAGGAATTCACTGGCTGTAAAGGGCTTTGAAGTGTCCAGTGGTCATGCAAAGCGCTATATCAATATTGTGAGGGTCAGTAGCTTAGGATGGGGAGCTCTCCAAATTGGTTAGTAGTTGAGAGTCACCTGACTCTAATGGACCAAATTCAGTCTTTGGCCATCAACAATCTAATTATTTTGATTTTCTCCTGCCTACCATCAGCTACTCTTCAGCAGCAAGACTGAAAGTGTGAATGCATACATAGATGAAAAAAGAAAGGGCGGAATTTTCCGGCCCCGACACTACCAGGCATCATCGTGGGTGGGACAGGAAAACTTGGGAGCACTGTTGACTTTTAATGGCTCTCCAAATTTTCCCGTCCCACCTGCGGCGATGCCCATTGGTGCTGGGGCCGGAAGATCCCGCCCAAAGACTTGCATTGATATAGTGCTTTTGCATGACCACTGGATGCCTCAAAGCTCTTTACAGCTAGTGAATTCCTGTCCGAGTGTAGTCACTGTTGTAATGCAGGAAATGAGGCAGCCAATTTGTGAACAGCAATCTCCTACAAACAGCAATGTGATAATTCTAATATAAGGGTCGGGCATATATAGGGTTAATATGGGACTGAGTACAGTACTACCCACAGAGTGGTGTAAGAGAGCACATAACCCACACCCAAGGTCAGTCTAGTGTTGGACAGAGCCGTGTGTACCAGCAAGCATGGAGACAGCTCCTAGCTGGTACCCTTTACTGTATATTTGTAAATAGCTCTAAGAGTCAATAAAAACTTATAGTTAATCTAAATATGACTAGGAAGGCTTCTTGAAACCTACCGACTGTAACCAACACCCTACAACAATAATGACCAAATAATCTATTTTATGATGTTGATTGAGGGATAGATTCTGGCCAGAACTTCCCTGCTCTTCTTCGAAATAGTGTGCCAAAATCTTGCACAGCCACCAGCGCAGGCAGATGGAGCCTCTGGTTAACCTCTTGTCCAGAAGCCAGCACTTCCAACAGTACCTCAGTACTGCACTGGAGTGTCAGCCTTCGTCTTTATATCTAAGCCCTGGATTGGGACTCAAACCTGGAGCCTTGTGACTCAGACGTGAGAGAGCTACCAATTGAGCCACAGCTGTAGCAGGGGAGAAAATAAGGCAACTCATGCACAAAGGGAGCAGAAGTGAAAGTAAGGCAGCCTGAACATCTCTGAAGAAAAGAGCGTGTGAAAAAGAAATGAAGAGCGAATAAGAAAGAGCCGAAGAGAATGCGTAATTTCAATCATTTACTGATGACTATATATGAGTGAATGTATGAATAACCTACATGAACAGGACATAAAAATAATAAAAGCAGTTTTGCCCAGACAAGAAAAATAGTGTAATGATAACCTAAAATTGCTCCATTACTGTAACTGCCTTACATAGAATACCAGGCTCAAAGTTGTTCTGTTCCAGCAGCAAGCAATTTAAAGCAGCCAATAAAAGTTTTTGCACTGGAAATAATGTACAATAGGGGTCTATGACGCTGTAATAGAAACCAGATGGTTAAATGTATCCATGAACATATGGCTTTAGTATATTAAACACATTACTTTGAGTAAAGGAGCCAGGGGCAACTGGTCCAAAAGTAAAGTGCACCACACAGTATTGATGCATTTCTGCATCTTGGCAATCATCACCAGGTTATAAGGGAGCTTGGGAGTTCCTGTGGCTCTTGTACAGCCCACTGTAGTCTATTAAAAATTGCCATAGGCGATGGCCTGAGATCGAGTCCACTGTGGGACATTAAGCATATTTTTGTGGGGACGGAGAGATTAAAAAAAAGAGTAAAGGTCAGAAAAAGATGAAGCTATGTTAAACCCAGCTCTAGAAACAAAATGCTCACTTCCAAATTGCTTCTTCCAGTTACAAGGCACCTTGCACTTCACGACCTTGGTCTCCTCCTTCTCCTTGCAGGTTCCCTCACGGAGTCCAGTGCCACAGTCACCAGAGGCCGGCTCACATGTCCCCCAGTGCCATTCTTTGCAGGCTGAGCTAGACTTCTTCCCTTTCTCTGTAAGAGAACATGATACTGTAAGGGAATGGGTACTTTCGACTTTTGTTCAGGGAAAAGGTGGTGAAAGATGGGTGGAAGGGAAAGAGTTCAAAGCCCATTCTTTAGGATTGGCTCAAGTTTACAAGTAGTTGTGCTGTTTAACTTTCTTCTGCAATTTGAGTGCATCACATCAGTTGACTCATACAGGAGACGAAGCCAAAGACGAGATATGGAGGAAGTTCATTCAGCCATCTTGGGCCATCCATCCAGATATGGAGGAAGGCCGCTCAGCCCATTTTGGGCCATCCACACAGATACAGAGGAAGGCCATCCAGCCCACATTGGGGTCATCCATCCAAAAGGGACCTGCAAATCCACCATCACAATATCCAGCTGCTTCTTAACAACTGCAGCATTTTAAAAGTCTCCATCACCCTATCTGGAAGCCTGTTCCATGTGCTGAAGTTTGATTTCAGAATCTGTCGCTGCAGAATGTAAGTTTTTATTTAACAAAAAGCATTCCACATAATCCTTAATCCTTCCTGATGCCACTGCTACTGTTTGGATTAAAAAGACCTCACTATCATTGTCACATTTATTCAGAATCCTCTTTTATTTTTCTGCTACTCTTTTAACCATTCCAATAATCACTTTTGCCCACTTCAACTGCATCTCACGCTCTGCCTGAGCAGGGTGTGTGGGAAAGCAAAGCTCCAAATGGTTAACCATAGACTCAGCTAATTTAAGAGTTAAATTTGACTAAGGTACAAAAAAAAATTCCAGAAACTGAGAAAGGGTGTGAGATGCAAGGGAACTGAACAAACTTGGTAATTAGAATGACCATTGGTTGGATTATTTGAAGAAATGACAGAGTAGAGCATGCTGGTAGCAGAATAAATATTGTTCATCTGAATTTCCAGAAGGTCTTTGATGAAGTGTCACACAGAAGACTATTAATAAATGTAAGTCCTTCTTTCTTTTTAACATGTGTGAGATTGGTACTCAAAGGTGAAATTCATACAGATATTGGAGGTGATTTGGATTTTATGCCAGTGTAGAATGGGTCATCGTGAGTCAACAACGCATTTTACATTTCTCCCCATTTTGATTTCTGTCAAAGTTAATGCAGCCTCACAGGGGTTGAATCTCATTCACACTCTGGTGAAAAGGAGATGGATTGAGGTCCATTCCATCTGTGTGCAGACTGAGTTCAGTCTCTAAGGAAGAGAACCAATCAACAGGCGGGAGTCTACAGTCATTATTTGTCGAATGTCATGGAAATGCTTCCTTCATTGCAGGCATCAAACAGAGCAGGCAGCAGCTTTATTGGCCAAGACAGTTAAAAATTGGGCAGGAAGACGCAGATTCCAGTGAGTGATTGGGCCTCCATGGAAGCACTGATTGCCAACCTCATGGCAGTAGGAGTTTGAACAGACAGTGTCTTTCACAACAGCTTTCAGATCCTGTGGGCCAGGATGCTCTCTGGCCTTTCAGAGACTGATAGTTACCATTAAACTAGCCAGACATCAGATCCAGGGCCATTTACAATGGAAAGAGCAGGAGGCAACCTGTAAGGGGTGATCATTTCTCAGGACAGCAACATGTGTGAGGCATCTGGCTCCCTCCTCAGAGCACCATGTCAGTGGCATGAGGCTGCCAAGGTGGTAGTTCCAGTGATGTAACCTGCTATTGTCCCCTTGCCCCAGGGACAAGCTGCCATGAGGGAAGAACTGACATTAATCTTTTGCTCCACGTGAGCAGTCAGCCATCTCTTGTGATACTAGCCATTGGATTACACATAGGAAAAGCACTGGATTAGGACAAAGAAGGGCACATTCAGACATCGGGTGGAATCACAAGGTTCAGATCCAAACCTGACTTTTCGCTGCCAGGCAAGTTGGGTTAAAATGACACCCTTGTTGAGTTTCAGGTATCAAAAGCATGTATTAGGATTTCAGCAGCAATGGTTGGGGGTGGAGTCAGACACTGTTTAAAAGAACGGTGAGAGAGCAGTTTCAGCATCAGAAGGTTTGTGGGCAATGAAACACTGCTCAGGCTTAAACAGAAGCATGTCAAAAAGTCTCTTCATGTCAACATTGGAGCCCAAATTTAGAACACCTACAGTACACTGCACTAACACAAAAATCATCTGATTTAGCTGTTATGTCCCACTCACCTTTTTTGTTTCTGCCAGCTTCAGAGCACCCTGTCATCATGACAACTAACAGCACGAGTACCAGCGAGAAAAGGACACGCAGTTGCATTCTGGAAAAGAAAGAAATGATACAGTGTCATTGCCTTACTGATTCATTGGTCCAATGATATGATGTCAACTATATAGACCTGGTGCGGTTATTGGGGACATTTTAATTGCAATAGGGACACAACCAAGGGGCAGTGTTTGACTTGACCCAAACACTGAAAACCTGGTGGCACTTTGGAAAGTGCATGGATGGGGAGGATGGTGGTATAGTGATAATGTCACTGTGCCAGTAATCCAGAGGCCCAGTTTAATGCTCTGGGGACAAGGGTTCAAATCCCACCACCTGGTGGAATTTAAATTCGCTTAATAAATCTGGAATTAAAAGTTTGTCTCAGTAATCGTGACCATGAAACCATTGTTGTAAAAACCAACACCTTTTGCAAAGAAATCTGCTATCTTTACCTACACGTGACTCCAGACACACAGCAATCTGGTTGCCTCTGAAATGGCCTAGAAAGCCACTTAGTTGTGTCAAACTGTTATGAAGCCCAGAAGAATTGAAACTGGACAGATTGACCTAGACAATGGCAAACTCAGCCCTATCAACCTTGCAAAGTCCTCCTTACTAACTTGGGCTTGTGCCAAAATTAGGAGAGCTGTTCCACAGACTAGTAACAGACTGACATAGTCATACTCACCAAATCATATCTGAAAGACAGTGTCCCAGACACCACCAACACCATCCCCAAAAATGTCCTGTTCCACTGGCAGGACAGACCCATCAGAGGTGGCGGCACAGTGGTATATGGTTGGACGGGAGTCACCCTAAGAATCCTCAACATTGACTCCTGATCCTATTAAGTCTCATGGGGTCTCATCAGGTAAAATATGGGCAAGGAAACCTCCTGCTGTTAACCATGTATCACCCCCCCACCTCAGCTGATGAATCCATGTTGAATACCAATACGAAGAAACACTGTGGGTGGCAAGGGCGCAGAATTTACACAGCATGGGAGTCTTCAATGTCCAGCAATAGGAGTGGCTCTGTACCACCATACTGACCATGCTGGCCGAGTCTTAAAGGCCATAGCTGCTATGGCAGATGGTGAGGGAACCAACAAGAGGGATAAACCTACTTGACCTCATCCTCACCAATCTACCTGCTACAGATGCATCTGTCCATGACAGTACTGATAGGAGTGACCACCATACAGTCGTTGTGAAGTCCTGCCTTCACATTGAGGATACCCTCCATCGTATTGTGTGGCACTACCGCCACGCTAAATGGGATAGATTTCGAACAGGTCCAGCACTCAAGGCTGAGTGTCCATGAAGCGCTGTGGGTCATCATCAGCAGCAGAATTGTACTCAAACACAATCTGTAACCTCATGGCCTGGCACATCCCCACTCTACCATTACTATCAAGTCGGGGAATGAACCCTGGTTCAATGAAGAGTGCAGGAGGGCATGACAGGAACAGCAACAGATATACCAAAAAATAAGGTGTCAAGCTGCTGAAGCTACAACAAAGGACTACTTGCATGCAAAACAGCAGAAGACAGAGCTAAGCAATCTCACAACCAATGGATCAGATCTAAGCTCTGCAATCCTGCCACATCCAGTTGGGAATGATGTGGACAATTAACTCATTGGAGGAAGAGGCTCCACAAACATCCTCAATGATGGAGGAGCCCAGCACATGAGTGCAAAAGACAAGGCTGAAGCATTTGCAACAATCTTCAGCCAGAAGTGCCGAGTGGATGATCTGTCTCGGTCCCCCACTGAGGTCCCTAGCATCATAGGTGCCAGACTTCAGCCAATTTGATTCACTCCACGTGATATCAAGAAATGGCTGAAGGCAGTGGATACTGCAAAGGCTATGGCCCTGATAGCGTTCTGGCAATAGTACTGAAGACTTGTGCTCCAGAACTTGCCATGCCCCTAGCTAAATGTTCCAGTACAGCTACAACACTGGCATCTACTCGGCAAAGCGGAAGATTGCCCAGGTATATCCTGTCCACAACAACCAGGACAAATCCAACCCAGCCAAATTACTGCCTCATCAATCTACTCTTGATCATCAGCAAAGGTGTCATCAACAGTGCTATCAAGCGGCACTTCCTCAACAATAGCCTGCTCATTGATGCTCAGTTTGGGTTCCGCCAGGGCCACTCAGCTCCTGACCTCATTACAGCCTTGAACCAAACATGGATAAAAGAGCAGAACTCCTGAGGTGAGGTAAGAATGACTGTCCTTGACATCAATGCAGCATTTGACCGAGTGTGGCATCAAGGACCTCTAGCAAAACTGAAGTCAATGGGAATCAGGAGGAAAACTCTCCACTGGTTGGACTCATACCTAACACAAAGGAAAACACATTGTGGCTGTGGTTATTGGACATCAATCAGTCTAGGGACATTGCTGCAGGAGTTCCACAGGGTAATGTCCTAGACCCAATCATCCTCAGCTGCTTCATCAATGACCTTCCTTCCATCATAATGTCAGAAGTGGGGATGTTCGCTGATGATTGCACAATGTTCAGCATCATTCGTGACTCCTCAGATACTGAAGGAGTCCATGTCCAAATGCAGCAAAACCTGGACAATATCCAGGTTTGGGCTAACAAGTGGCAAGTAACATTTGCACCACACAAGTGCCAGGCAATGACTGTCAGCCACAAGAGAGAAATCTAGCCATCATCCCTTGACATTCAATGGCATTACCATCACTGAATCTTTCCACTATCAACACCCTGGGGGGGTTGCCATTGACCAGGAACTGAACTGGACCAGCCATATAATTGCTATGGCTACAAGAACAAATAAGAGATTGGGAATTCTGCAGAGAATAACTCACCTCCTGGCTCCCCAAAGCCTTTCCACCATCTACAACGTACAAGTCAGGAATGTGATGGAATACTCTCCACTTGCCTGGATGAGTGCAGCTCCAACAACACTCAAGAAGCTTGATGCCTTCCAGGACAAAGCAGCCCACTTAATTGGCACCCTTTCCACAAACAATCACTTCCTCTATCACTGATGAACAGCGACAGCAGTGTGTACCATCTACAAGGTGCACTGCGGCAACTCACTGCAGGAAAGCCATCCCTTAATAGCACTGTGACTGAACCTAGACCACATGGACTGCAGTAATTCAAAAAGGTGGCTCACTACCAACTCTCATGGGTAATTAGGGATGGGCAACAAATGCTGGCATGGACAGCATGCCCACATCCTGTGAACGAATAAAGGGTATTGGAGCAAGCTGCCCAAGAGGTCCTGTGACCACTGAACTACCCAGGAATAAGGAATTAATGTCTTCACAAGAGCAGAGAGGAGGAAAAGGGGGAGAAATTTAAGCCAGGCAAAAGATAATATCCATTTTACCATAAACTGATAGACATTTCTGAAAGAATTGGCTTTCTCAAGTCAGGGATTGTGACAGAATTTGGCTGTTCCTTGTGGATGAACTCTGCCCTTCCTTTGTTTCCTTTTTATAGATTTTCAGCAATAGCTTCTGGAAGAGGCATTGTCCTCATGAAGCTTTGTAGCAAACCCTTATTATCAAAAGAAAAGCCAAAAGAGACTGGCCTCATTTGCTAGGCCACAACGGTTGTTGGAAGTTGGTACAGTGCTGTCAATATGGACTATTAGTTAACTCTGCCCTTCCCGGAGTCAGAGAGTCAGGTAAAGCAACAAATGGGAGACGGAGCCCAGGATCTACTCTAGTACATGGAGCCTGGATGCAGGAGGACCAGATGGAAGCTGCACACTGTTCTGCTTCAAAATGCTACTCCCTGATTGTGTTACAATTATATTTTAAGTTGCCTGATTTGTGATTCTATGATCACCAGCCTGTCATTTCTAGAGGATTAAAACAAGCTCTTTATCCCCACGGGGCCAAGTCCACCAACACTCTGGACGACGTTTTCCAAAGTCATGCATCCTATCTTTTCAGAGCCATACATCAGTACCACATATCTCTCAAGCCAGTTAAAGATCAGAAACTGCCTGATGAGAATTGTTACATTAGGAGAAAGCCAGCCTATTTTTAAACCAACCAGCGATTGGCTGAGAATTATTGCGTGTTACTTTTGCAAGACTAATTACATTTATTTTTAATGTTTAACTGACAGAAGCCCAGCTTGTCCTCTTGGTTTAAATGGTCAGCGAGCTCTGGAAGAAGCTAAGAAAAGCTTATTAGGTTCCACAAGCAGTTTATGCTGAGCAACAGCCTTACTTTTGCACAATGAGCGGTCAGAATTTACAATGACTTTCATTAGTGATCATTACAATGCCACCCAGAAAGGAGGCTCCACAACAGAGCTTGCCAACTTTCCAGCTTGAAAAGAATTCTTATGTCAGCCCGGATCAAATTAACAGCAAGTCTTCCAAATTTGTGCAGAGGGAAATATTCCACTGATCCAAAGTGGTCATTGTGCTAGATGGCAGGTGATAAATTCAACTACCCCGATACGCAAGTGGGGTCTCTCTCTCACTCTCTCTCTCTCTCTCTCTCTCTCCACAACACTGCATGCATAGTTGCCAGTAAATGGCACAGAGTATTGAGGTCACGAATAAACTACCAACAATTGATGTCTGTAGCACTTCACACAATGACTGCACTGATTGTCCCGAAACACCTGGAAGTGGGTAAACAACAGATCAGACACTGGAAATAGATCTGTTCAAAATCAGCCCATCTGCATCTTTGTCAGTAAAGCCGACATTAATCGTTTTGCAGACATGAAGGGTATTTAATCAGCAATAGTTGCTGTTCAGCTTTATGAAGTATGTAACTGAACTGCCAGGCCTCCCCTCAGCATGTCAATGCTGAACAAGTCCCTGTTGTTCACAAGGGTTCCAGATGCAAGACCAGTTGGCACCAGCCAACTCTGATTCCTGGTTTTAAAAGGGACACTACTTAACACATCGAACTCCAGCTTGCATTGCTCCTTTTCCTGGTGAGATGTTTTAATGATTTAAAGCTTGCCAGCTGGAAGTCCCAAGACCAGCAGGCAGTTTTTTTGGGGAGTAAAAACAATGCACCCTTCACTCATATTACTGAAGGAGGGAACACTGACAAGTTGCCTTATTCACATAATCAGAGAAGCAAGCGAAAAGGGGGCCGGATGACTCTCCCTTAAAAATTCCAGGCCCTTTCTCCAGCTGGAAACTGGGGGTTTGGTGGCATTGGCTTTCAAACTACATGCCTTACAGGCTTTGTATTATTCTTGCTAAAAGCCAAACCTTTAAGCCATGCTGTTTGCCATGTTTTGGCATCTTAAGTGGCCCAATTTTAACCTAACTCACCCCTGTGGGAACAAGGGATTAACAGGTTAGTCACCTGTCTTACACGTCACTCAGCTTTTACACTCCATATCAATCAGAAGGCTTCCAAGGTGACCCTGACCCATTCGCTCTGAGAGGATTGGGTTAAAATCAGAACAGCGTCAGTTGAACTGTACACTTGAGCGCTTATTTTTTTCTTAGTTTTTGGGCACAGCAAAATCTATGAATTCAGGTCATGTCAATAAAGGTGTACCAAGCAGAGGATAGAAGTCAGCAGCAGCCTAAGATTATGATAATTGTGATTATAAGATTGCACAGGATGCAAAATAGCAAATTCTGAGAACAATATTGGTTACCGGTTTGGGGAAATTAAAGTGAAAGGTCATCAACTTCAAACATTAACTTGGTTTCTCTCTCCACAGATGCTGCCAGACCTGCTGAGTATATGCAGCATTTTCTGTTTATGTTTCACATTTCCAGCATTCGCAGTACTTTGCTGGAGAAATCATTGGTCAGGCACTTATACGTTACATTGAGCCAAACAGGTTTTTTCCTATTCTTCAAGCTTCTGCAGACAGCTTTCTAAGCACTGGGATGTGTGAGCAGAAGGCAGGAAGCTGTTGGAAGAATTCAACTGGACAATAATCTGGAGGACTGGAGGTTATGGAAAATTTGGCAGGAGATGGAGCGAAGAATCAGGGAGAAATGGCAGTCATGCAGTGATGAAAATAAAATGCTTTCTGACAAAAAAACATTCTGTTGAATTGTCAGCTTTAATATACAGCTATACTGAAGTGACCACAAAGTCATTGGAGGCTATATCCATGAGTGTTTGAATCTCAAGGACAAAACAGGACACCAAAATGTTTAGTCAATGAGAAAATAGAAACATATACCAGGCCCAGAATATAGACGCCCACTGTAGATCTGGCAGGGGGCTGCTGAAACAGACTAAGCTCAGCCAACACCTTCTGCATGATCTGTGATTTCAGGCGATGGTAGGGGAACCTAAAATCCTCAACATTAGGAGTCCAGGAATCTTGGCAGGACCAGCAGCAGCTTGTACATGCTTGCACTTTATCCCAAGAAGCAGCCACTTCACATTTTTAGGGCCAGCAAGTCTATCTGATATACTGCCTTTAAAAAGGAGCAAATATGCTTCCACTTAGTCACCTCGGTTTGTAGCTTTAGGAATGAGCCTTTCAAAAGGTTGTGAATGAACCCAACCGAGGCTTTTCTAATGACATCATAAAATACTGAGCAACAAGGCCAATCTACACAGGTCACGCTCAGTAAAGCAGCTCAGATTGTCAATTGGGCACAAATGGAACAAAGGCAAACAATATCCTTGACTGAACTGGTTCCAAACTCTTTGCATCAATCTTGTGGACAGCACAAGAGAAGCTATTTCTCGTCCTAGTCAATATTTATTCCGCAAACTCTTCCACCGAGAAGGCTAAGGGCAGCAGGTGCAATGCAACACTACCACCTGCGAGTCCCCTCCAAGTCATTCACCATCTTGACTTGGAACTATTGCCGTTCCTTCACTGTTGCTGGGTCAAAATTCTGGAACTCCCTTTCTAACAGCACTGTGGGTGTACCTACACCAAATGGACTGCAGCGGTTCAAGAAGGTAGCTTACCACCATCTTCTCAAGGGCAATTAGGGATAGGTGATAAATGTTGCCTAGCATTCGTCCACATCCCATGAATGAATAAATTAGAAATAAATTTGCCCCTCAGCATCACTTAAACAGATTAAGTGATCATTATCACATGGCTATTTGTGAGATCTTGCTGTGTGCAAATTGGCTGCCACATTTCCTATATTACAGCAGTGACTATACTTCAGAAGTATTTCATTGGCTGTGAAGTGTTTTGGGATGCCCTTAGGTCATTTTTTTTTCCCTCTTTTTCTTTCTTGCCCATTACCCCTCCCCCTTCACCCCTTCCCTTACCATACTTAATGGATAACAACAAATCATGGGTAAGAACATTAGAAAGGTTTACAACAGCATGTGAAATATTATCTGTACACACAACTGAGTCAGCCAGCATGAGGGCTATTTCTGCAAACAGATCAATGGCTACATCCAAGATAGGCATCAGTCTTTCAAGCAGCAAACTATTACTAGTTCATCTAAACTCTGATTATCTACACAACATGCAATTTGCTGGTCAAGCCTAGACCATACAATCAGATCCAAATTCCTTGGTTTCTCCTCCTCCTCCTCATTCTCTTCCCCCACCAAGTCTACAAGTTTGTTTTCTTAAAACAAGCCTTGTAGCAAAATGCTCAACAGCTGTGACCCCTGAACTTTCTCCCATGGTTTTTTGCACATGTTGGGCATAATGGCAGTTCGTGCTTGTTAAAGCTGAAATTAAAAAACAATACAGGATTTGAAATGCCTAAATCACGGGAATTGCAGGGCAGAAAGGCAGAATCCATCACTAATAAGATTGCCTGTGGCAATCAGGTTACCCCGTCCCCAACCCCTACCACCTCCAGTGTCAACTGTTATCATTTAACAAATACTGCTGTCTGTCCATTACTGGTGCATATCCTTAATGCTCAGGACTGGAATGTAATGCTTAGTGCAAAAGGTTAAACATAAAAGACATTTAGTAACACTAGTGGCATTACCACACACTGATCTTGTTCTCATATAGCAACTGGACATTAACTCTTAAAGCGCTGACTGTACAGGTTATGCTGGCACCAGCTGCATTAAGTATCAAATTAGTTTGAGGTTTATACAGCAACTTTCCCCCTGCCGCCCCATTTAGTAAACTAGCAAATACATGCTTAACATGGAATATAAAACTATTTAAAAAGTGTGATATAGATTATGCACAAATCTAATCCTCTCCCCTACAGATTCTTAAAACATATCATCACATAGAGTGAGCGCCTGTGTTCTGCAACCATCTTATGACTAAAAAAAAATTTCATTTATACTGCAGCACCTTTCACAACTTTAGAACAAAGGAAAACATTTTTACAGCCAGTGAAGTGTTTTTGAAGTGTGATCACTGTTATAATGTAGGAAAGTGGCAGACATTTGCACACAGCAAGCTCCCACAAAAAATAAAAAGAGTTAATGACCAGCTAATCTGTTTTATTGATGTTACATATGAACATATATATGAATTAGGAGCAGGGGTAATCCACTCAGCACCTTGAGCCTACTTGAGGGACAAATATTGTCGAGGACACCAGGATGAACTTTCTGCTCTTCTTCCAATACTGGTATGAGATCTTTCACAGAAATGAGCTTCAGTTAACGCCTCATCTGAAAAACAGCACCTATGACAGTGAAGTGCTCCCTCAGTACTGCACTGGCGAGTCAGCCTGGAAGGAAATGTTGGATCTTGTTAAGGTTGTAAAATTCTTGCTGGTTCTACAGCCAACTTTCTCAAAACGCTTTGCCTAAAGTAGCCACTTTCTCAGCAGCAATCATCTCTTAGAAGTTGCATTTCTTCAATGTTTTCAGTTAAAAGCTTGTACAGCACCAATGGGATGTTTCAGGTACAAGTTGCTGGCAAGGTGCAGAAGTGTGAACAAGTGACTGCAAAATTTTTTGAAAATTCATTTTTGGGATAAGGGTATCACTGGCAAGGTCAGCATTCATTGTCTGTCCCTGGTTGCCATTGAGAAAGTGGTGGTGGGCCTTCACATAGTTCATGTGGTGGAACAATTTCCTCAGAGCTGTTAGGCACAGAGTTCCAGGATTTTGGCCCAGCGAAGGAGAAGGAATGGAAACATCCATGTATTTCAATACTCCTGTATTGATAAAGAAAAATTCACTATCAGGAGTAGTCAGTTAGCGCACTGGATCAGGTATAAACAGCGTTCTCTGGCTATTTTTATATGCCACCTTTATTTCTCTTTATTTATGGCCCCAATGCCATAAAACCTTCAAGAAGTTTGGTGTCTAAATGGGAGCCCATGTTTCCTTTGAAAACAACACAGAATGACTTGAAGAGACGTGCAGAGTCCTGAGAGCAGGCTGCCTGTCACTCAGCTACAGAAAGCCGCATTGTTGTATGGGAAAGTGTTGTCAAGTCAAAAAGAGGAGCTACAGCTCCATTTGAATTAATTGCGTAGCTCTCTGTTCAATAGAAAAAGGCAAACATTAAAACACTCGGGGTGATTTTCAGTGACCACTTTAGGTGCTAAAGATCCTCTGAGATGACCAGCATGGGGTCTTAAATTGCAACACTGGTTTAGGCTGTGTTTTAACACAAACTGCCATCTTCGTAAAGGAATTGAAGCCAGCGCTAGGAATGGTTGCCTGGAGGCTTGTTGTTGAACAGCTGAGCCACTTAAAATAGCTTCTAGCACTCATTAAAGAGGCAGCGCAGCATCCTGGTGGCTAGCGCATGTCCTAATGCCCTCTGATAACAGCAATCAGCTGTTTAGGAGTACATAACATTGATGTCAATACTTAAAGGGATACTCACCATTTCATGTTCACTTGCATCTGGAACTGTGTACAGGATCTCTGAAACATTTCAGGAGACTTTCTGAGGCACTTTGTCAAGACTTCACCAACAACACTTATTCTGAAAATTCCTGAGAACTTCATCTAAAAAGAGTAAATGCTGTGATACTTCACCTGACTGGATGCCTCATAGGAGTCACAAGCAGAAAGGGCAATCTTGCTAGGTGTACCCATTGGGCTGAATGCGGAATGGGAGGTGAACATAAGACTAGGCTAACACCAGCTTTTGCAGGTAGAGAGGGCCAAGAGGTGACGTCCTTCCCTCCTGCTGGTACAGGGCAACTCTTCCCTCTGGCGCTCCTCCACCAGAATCTCCAGTGCCCCACTTGAGAACCTGTGTGCCCTCTCCCTCAGTCCCTGAGCCATCTAACAACATATTGTTGTGTGCCAGCCACTGCACGGCATACCCTTCAGTGGGACCCGCCCCGCAAAAATTGAGCCTAATCAGCAACAAGTGTTGAATCTGCAGGTTTCTGGTTTGGTACCGCCAGGCAAATTCAAATTAAGGCAATCAGCAATTATTACCATAACTATGTACTAAATTCAGACTTTCAAACAGATGTATCTTAGCATTGCACACATTTAGCACTGATTTCACCCTTTGGCCAAAAATGCCCCCTTAGTTCCGACTGAGCCTTTTCTTCCACGGTAAGAATTAAAAATAAATAAAAATCCAGTCTTTCTCCTAAAGACAATGCCACAGGTCAAATGTTATATTTGGAAAACATGTCAGAGGCTGATCATACTGCATGTTATCTTCCAGATTCAATAAACAAATTCGTACAGTGTGCCCAGCTGTCACAACTGGATTAGAATTCAGACACAGCTGCATCTGAAACCCGCAGATGTTTTACAGAGCACGGAGGAAAAGTCCTCACTACCATAAGCAGCTGCCTGAGGCTGGAAAACAGTCACCAGAAATCAGCTGGGACAGGTGTTTTCAAGGAGCAAGACTTAAAATAAAATTCATGCTGTCTTTTTTAATTCTTGCGCACAAAAGATGGAACAACTTTAAAACCTTCATTTTTTTTTATTTGTCATTTATTGCCCACCACTAATTGCCTTTGAGAACTGAGTGGCCATTTCAGAGGGCATTTAATAGTCAACCACATTGCTGTGGGTCTGGAGGCACATGTAGACCAGGCCAAGTAAGGAAGACAGATTTCTTTCCCTAAAAGGCATTGGTGAACCAGGTGGTTTCATGGTCATCATGAGATTTTTAATTCCAGGGGCAGAATATTACGCTTGCCTGACACGCCTGAGCATAAAATGGCATGCACTGACATGGGTTGAGCATCCCAATGTCATCACGCAGTCACGCGATATTTCATTTGGCAGCCGGGGTTGGCTGCGAGTTCGTCAATAATTAAAAGGCCCATTAAGGCCATTAAGGAGCTAATTAAATTCAACTTTATGCTGTCCATCCAACCTAACAGTTGGAGGGCAGGCGAAAAGGCCAAGTGGCCTTTACATTTTTTAGGAAACCTCAACCACAGGCGGGATGAGGTTTCCTAAAGCAAATAAACATTACATAAAAATTTCATTTTTGAATTAAAAACATGTCCCAGCTCATGTGACAGGGGCTTCCCATCCACCCCCGCCAAGCACCCCTGCCAAGGGCAAAATCCTGTCCCAGGTTTTTTTTTTAGAATTCGAGCCTAGGTCCCCAGAGCATTACCCTAGGTCTTGGATTAGTAGTCCAGTGACAATACCACTACACCACTGCCTCCCCTGTTATGGTTAAATACATGGCTTGAGTGTGTTTCTTGCAAAGCAATTAGGGGCTCACAAATATGTTCAGCATACTATTAGTTTTTAAGTTGTCTGGTTAGTGTATACTGGCTTGTACTGTACTATATTAGGTAAGAATGTTAGAACAGGGTAACGCAGCCAGCCCCTTGAGCCTGTTCAGCCAATCAATTCAATCATGGCTGATCTGAGGCTCAATTTCATTGACTCACCTTGGTTCCATATCCCAAGATGACCTTACCCAGTAACAATTTATCTAATAAAACAAAATATTGCAGATGCTGGAGACCTAACACAAAAACTGAAAGTGCTGGAAAAACTCATCAGGTCTGGCAGCATATGTGGAGAGAGAAGCAGAGTTAATGTTTCGAGTCCAATATGACTCTTCTCCATATCGGACGTGAAACACTAACTCTGCTTCTCTCTCTAGAGGTGCTGTCAGACCTGCTAAATTTGTCCAATGATTTGTCAATCTCAGTTTATTTTCTCCCAGCCTCAACAGCTTTTTGGGGAAGAGTTCCAGATCTCCATCACCCTTTGTTGGAAGAAATGCTTCCTGACTACATTTTGATTTTGTTCATTCATGGGATGTAGGTATTGCTGGCCATCATTTATTGACCATCCTTAATTTGTCCTTGAGAAGGTGGTGGTGAGCTGCCTTCTTGAACCACTGCAGTCCATGTGGTGTAGGTACACCCACAGTGCTGTTAGGGAGGGAGTTCCAGGATTTTGACCCAACGATATTGAAGGATATAGTTCTAAATCAGGATGGTGTGAGGTTTGGAGGGGAACTTGGTGGTGTTCCCATGCATCTGCTGCCTTTGTCCTAGGTGTAGAGGTCACAGGTTTGGAAGGTGCTGGCAAGGGAGTCTTGGTAAGTTCATGAGTTCCATTGTTCCTAAAAAATCCTTTGTCTGCTACCTTTCAGCCAATGGGGATAAAAATTGGGAGAGATGCAAAATAGGCACTTGCTACTAATGTTTTAAACAATTGCACCAAGTCAAGATTGATCCAAACTGTTGATTTTGTCTACTTCATTTATTAGGTCAGCTTTTATCACCCTTTCTAATTACCCTTGACAAGGTGGTGGTGAGCTGCCTTCTTGAATACCACACAAGGCCATTTCAGAGGGTAGTTGAGAGTCAACCACATTGTTGTAGGTCACGGGTCGCATGTAGGCCAGACCGGATAAGGATGGCAGATTTCCTTCCCTAAAGGATAGTTAGGTTTTTATAACAATCCAGCAGTTACATGATCGTCATTACTGAGACTAGCTTTTCATTTCAGATCTGACAGAATTTAAATTTCCCAGCTGCCAAGGTAGAATTTGAGCTCATGTCACCAAATCATTAAGGCAGTTTACAATTTCAGTGACATTATTACTGGTCTACTGCACCCACGACAGTCAGATATGCAACCTCCTCAGTCAGGAAACAAGAGCTTTGTTCCACAAGACTATTTGAATTAGGGGCCTCTAGCAGGACACCTCAATTGTAGACTTGATTGGTCTCCAAGTAAAACAATCAGGTGGCCTTGAGATTGCCATTCACGTTTAACGATTGATGTTAAAAATGGTCTATATCTTAAGTGACTGATCATCAAGAAAACTTAGCTTCATCTTCAAAAAGGTCCACTTTAAGAATCAAAAAAAACATTAACTTATAAATGAGGAACAACACAACAACTACTTGTATTTGTACAGCACCTTTAATGTAATAAAGCGTCCCAAAGCATTTCGCAGGAGCGTTGTAAAATAAAATTAGACCCCGAGTCACATAAGCAGATATTAGGCCTAATGGCCAAAAACTTAGTCAAAGTTTTAAAGCAGGAACAAGAGGTAGTGGTGTGGAGAGGTTTAGGGAGGGAATTTCAATAGGGCCTAGATGGCTGAAGGCCCAGCCACCAATGGTGGAGTGATTAAAATCAGGGATGTTCAGGAAGTCAGAATTAGAGGAGTGCAGATATTGCAGAGAGTTGTTGGGCTGTAGGGGATTACAGAGAAAGGTAGGAATGAGGTCGTGGTGGAGGAGGTGGATTTGCAAACAAGGATGAGAATTTTAAAATTAACATCTTAGTTAACCAGGAGACAATGTAGATCAGCATGCACAGGATTGATGATTAAAAAGAATTTGGTCTGAGTTAAAGCAGAAACAGCCAAGGTCTGGATGATCTCAAACTTACAGAAGGTAGAATGCAGCAATGCACTGGTGTTGTTGAGTCTAGAGGTGACAAAGGTATGGATGAGGATTTCTGCAGCAGAGGAACTGAGAATGGGCTGAATCAGACAATGCTATAGAGATGGAAATAGGCGGTCTTAGTGATGCTGTGAATATGTGGTCGGAAGCTCAGCCTGGGTCTAATGCAAACAGTTTGGTTCCACCTCAGATAAATGCCAGGGAGAGGAATGGAAGCAGTGGCTAGACAATGAAGTTTGTTGTGGGGACTGAAGCTAATGTTTGGGTTGTCCAGTCCCACCAGCGTTGGGCATCGTCGTGGGCGGGATGGGAAAATTTGGAGAGCAGCCAAAAGTCAATTGACAGCTGGCAGGACTGGAAAATCCTGCCTAATGGCTTTAATCTTCCAAACATTTTGTTGGATCTCCAGTACTTGATGTTGAATAAACAGTCTGACAATTTAGTGACACTAAAATCTTGTGCTCTTAAATCCACAAAAGGCTACAATCAAAAGTTATTGAAAAAGCTTACTTGTACGATACTTTATGTATTGTGTAAGTTAGCTCTCTGGCTACATAAGCCTGCAATTTTAGGTTACAATACGCCTCATCCAGGTACTGACAACTGCTCTTCATCTAACTAGCATATCTTATGGTTATTTTAGGTCATGAAGAGCAAATAAGAGGGGACAGTAGAGCTGAGGAAATAATTTCAAATAGATTCAGATGACAAAACAGAAATCTCTAACTACTGTCATTAAATCCAATAGGTAACTGCTGTCAGCACTGGCTCAATTGGTAGCATTGGAAAGGGCAAATCAGCACCAGCTAATTACAGCCCCATCAGTCTACTCTCGATTATCAATAAAGTGATAGAAGGGGTCATCAACAGTGCTTTCAAGCCACACTTCCTCAGCAATAACCTGCTCAGTGCCCAGATGACCTTCAGTAGTCTGGGGTGCAGGCTCAAACCTATAGTGTCTAGCAACAGAGTGGTTCATTTCCACCTTTCGGGCACCAGAACGAGGGTTTGAATCCCACCAAGGGAGCTGGTGGAATTTAAATACAAGTCACTTGTTTCTGTGGTGTAGTCAATACAATGTTTGCCTCACACACCAAAAGTCACGGTTTTGAAACTGGGCAGTAACATTATCAAAAAACTTGCTCACTTGGAGGAGCCGAAGGGGCAGTGGCTGCCATGATGGAGACAAAATGGAGGAGAGGGCAAGAGGTGGCGAATGATTAAAAAGATTTCCAAAAAAAAATCAGCCAAGATGAACTGAAAAATAGCTTGGAGAGAGAGAGAGATAAAAAAGTAACCCGCTCACTGACACTCAGATTGGGTTCTGCCAGGGCCACTCAGCTCCTGACCTCATTACAGCCTTGGTTCAAACATGGTCAAAAAAGCTGAGTTCCCAAGGTGAGGTGAGAGTGACTGCCCTTGACGTCAAGGCCGCATTTGACGGAGTGTGGCATCAAGGAGCGCTAGCAAAACTAGAGTCAATGGGGACCAGGGGGAAAACACTGCAGGTTGGAGTCATACCTAACACAAAGGAAGATGGTTGTGGTTGTTGGAGGTCCAGGTCATCACTACAGGAGTTCCTCAGGGTAGTGTCCTTGGCCCAACCACCTTCAGCTGGTTCATAATGACCTTCCTTCCATCAGAAGTGGGGGTGTTTGCTGATGATTGCACAATGTTCAGCACTATTCGTGACTCCTCAGATACTAATGCAGTCCATATCCAAATGCAGCAGGACTTGGACAATATCCAGGTTTGGGCTAACAAGTAGCACGTAACATTCAGGCCACATAAGTGCCAGGCACGGACCATTTCCAACATGACAGAAGCTAACCATCACCCCTTGATATTCAATGGCATTACCATCACTGAATCCCCCACTATCAACATCCCAGGGTTTAACATAGACCAGGAACTGAACTGGACTAGCCATATAAATGCTGTGGCTACAAGAGCAGATCAAAGACTAGGAATCCTGCGGTGAGTAACTCACCTCCTAACTCCCCAAAGCCTGCCCATCATCTACAAGGCACAAATCAGGAGTGTGATGGAATACTCCCCACTTGCCTGGATGAGTGCAGCTCCAACAGCACTCAAGAAGCTTGACACAAACCAGGACAAAGCAGCCCACTTGATGGGCATCACATCCACAAACATTTACTCCCTCCACCACAGCGTACAATGGTAGCAATGTGTGCCATCTACAAGATGCACTGCAGGAATTCACCAAGGCTCCTTAGACAGTACCTTCCAAACCCAGCTTGCTCCTGCCCAACAGAACTCATTTCTGGTTATCTTGACTCCCTTCTCTCTCCCCTTGTCCAGTCCCTTCCCACCTACATCCATGATTCCTCTGACACCTTACGTCCCATCAATAATTTCCAGTTCCCTGGCCCCAACCGCTTCCTCTTCACAATGGACGTCCAATCCCTCTACACCTCCATCCCCCACCAGGATGGTCTGAGGGCCCTTAGCTTCTTCCTCGAACAGAGGCCCGAACAATCGCCATCCACCACTACTCTCCTCCGTCTGGCTGAACTTGTTCTCACGCTGAACAATTTCTCCTTCAACTCCTCTCACTTCCTCCAAATAAAAGGTGTGGCTATGGGTACCCGCATGGGCCCCAGCTATGCCTGTCTCTTTATGGGGTATGTGGAATATTCCTTGTTCCAGTCCTACTCTGGCCCCCTTCCACAATTCTTTCTCCGGTACTCGATGATTACTTCGGTGCTGCTTCATGCTCTCGTCGGGACTTGGAAAAATTTATTAATTTTGCTTCCAATCTCCACCCCTCCATCATTTTCACGTGGTCCATCTCTGACACTTCCATTCCCTTCCTTGACCTCTCTGTCTCAATCTCTGGTGATAGACTGTTCACCAATATCCATTACAAACCCACCGACTCCCACAGCTACCTCGACTACACCTCCTCACACCCTGCTTCCTGTAAGGACTCCATCCCATTCTCTCAGTTCCTTCGCCTCCGTCGCATCTGTTCTGATGATGCTACCTTCAAAAACAGTTCCTCTGACATGTCCTCCTTCTTCCTTAACCGAGGTTTTCCACACACGGTCGTTGACAGGGCCCTCAACCGTGTCCGGCCCATCTCCCGTGCATCTGCCCTCATGCCTTCTCCCTCCTCCCAGAAACATGATAGGGTCCCCTTTGTCCTCACTTATCACCCCACCAGCCTCCGCATTCAAAGGATCATCCTCCGCCATTTCTGCCAACTCCAGCATGATGCCACCACCAAACACATCTTCCCTTCACCCCCCCATTGGCATTCCGTAGGGATCGCTCCCTCCGGGACACCCTGGTCCACTCCTCCATCACCCCCCCTCTCCTCAACCCCCTCCTATGGCACCACCCCATGCCCACGCAAAAGATGCAACACCTGCCCCTTCACTTCCTCTCTCCTCACCGTCCAAGGGCCCAAACACTCCTTTCAAGTGAAGCAGCATTTCACTTGCATTCCCCCAACTTAGTCTACTGCATTCGTTGCTCCCAATGTGGTCTCCTCTACATTGGAGAGACCAAACGTAAACTGGGCTTCCGCTTTGCAGAACACCTGCGGTCTGTCCGCAAGAATGACCCAAACCTCCCTGTCGCTTGCCATTTTAACACTCCCCCCTGCTCTCTTGCCCACATGTCTGTCCTTGGCTTGCTGCATTGTTCCAGTGAAGCCCAACGCAAGCTGGAGGAACAACACCTCATCTTCCGACTAGGCACTTTACAGCCTTCCAGACTGAATATTGAATTCAACAACCTTAGGTCTTGAGCTCCCTCCCCCATCCCCACCCCTTTCTGTTCCCCGCTTCCTTTTGTTTTTTTCCAATAAATTATATAGATTTTTCTTTTCCCACCTATTTCCATTATTTTTAAATATTTTAAAATCTTTTATGCTCTCCCCACCCCCACTAGAGCTATACCTTGAGTGCCCTACCATCCATTCTTTACTAGCACATTCGTTTAGATAATATCACCAACTTTAACACCTATGTGTTCTTTTGTTCTATTGTTGTTGACATCTTTTGATGATCTGCTTCTATCACTGCTTGTTTGTCCCTACAACCACCCCACCCCCTCCACTTCTCTCTCTCTCTCTCTCTCTCTCTACCACCTCCCCCCACCCCCCAGACACACACACACCTTAAACCAGCTTATATTTCAACTCTTTCTTGGACTCGAACTCAAGTTCTGTCGAAGGGTCATGAGGACTCGAAACGTCAACTCTTTTCTTCTCCGCCAATGCTGCCAGACCTGCTGAGTTTTTCCAGGTAATTCTGTTTTTGTTTTGGCCTTCCAAACCCATGACCACTACCATCTAGAAGGACAAGGGTAGCAGATAGATGGGAACACCACCACCTGGAAGTTCCCCTCCAAGTCACTCACCATCCTGACTTGGAAATATATCGCCGTTCCTTCACTGTCGCTGATTCAAAATCCTGGAACTCCCTTCCTGACAGCACTGTGCCTACACCACATGGTCTGCAGCGGTTCAAGAAGGCAGCTCACCACCACTTCTGAAAGGCAATTGGGGATGGGCAGTAAATGCTGGCCCAGCCAGCTATGCCACATCTCATGAATGAATAAAAAAAATTGTGGGCCAGAAGGTTATGGATTCAAAGTCCACTGCAAGAGATTTGAGCATGTAATCCAGACTGACAATTTAGTGCAGTACTGGGGGAGCACTATACTATCAAAAGTGCTGTCTTTCAAATAAGAAGCTAAACCACAGCTCCATCTGCTTTCTAGTAAAATATGCCACTGCACAATTCGAAGGTGAGTTCTCCCTGGTGTTCTGGCCAATATTCATCTCTCAACCAACATCACTAAAACAGATTATCTCAATGTCATCTCATTGCTGCTCTTTGCTGTGCTCAATTTTCTTGCTGTGATCTCTGCTTTACATAGTGATAACCATTTCAGGAGCACTTCATTTACTGTAAGATGCTCTAGGAGAGCCTTGAGGGTGGGTATGGTGCTAAATAAATGTAAGTCTTTCCTTTCTGTCTTGACATTTGCTCACTACCAGCTATCCATGTTTTAAAAATGAGCTGGTCCATTGAGAAATAGGCTGGAATTTTATGCCACCATCTGCCAGGAGCAGGCTAGGCGGTAAGGGGTGTGTAAATTTGGGTGGTATGGTGGGCACTACCATGCCCATTATCTCCGCTGGTATTTTACCAGTGGCAGGGCAGGGGGTGAGTTGTCCACCCACCCTTAGGACTATTGAAGCCCTTAACTGACGAATCAATGACCCCCTAAAAGCTTGCGGCCTTAATGCAGGCTCGGGGGTGGCGGGCGAGTAGGTATCCTCTTCATCAGGCACTCAGTGCCCCCATTTGCACAGGCCACTCCTGCCCTTGCAATTGACCCCTCTTCCCACATCACCAGGTCCTGCCTGATTGGTCCCAGAAATCATCGACCGCACGACCCCCCCCCCCCCCCCCCCCCCGGACCCCTTAGCTGCACTGGGCCTCCTCTAGGGTCATGGTTCGAGGCTTGCTACAATCACAGCATCGGCCACTGCTCCTGATAGCACTACAGGGTCTGAAGAGCTGCCAGCCCTCTGTTTGACTGACAATGCTAGGAAGCAGCTCGGGGCGGGGGGGGTGGGGAGAGAAGATCTAATTGTCTGAACCATGTAAAATAGAGTCACGGCTTCCAGGGCTGGCAATGGTGAGCTTGCACCTCCACCACCCCCTCCCTGGCCAACTATCTGGCTGGGGGTGACCTCCTCCATGTGAAATCCCAGCTGTAGGAATTTGGGCTCAGTTAATGGCTTTAATGTTGTGCTATGTAGTTAAGTATTTGGTATGGATATTATTAAGAAATGAATACATGAGTTCTGTAACTAACTCAATCGATAATTGTAGTTAGTCTATATCTTTAAACAATGAAACTAAAAATAGCAACAAAGTTTAACTTAATGCATAGAATGGGAACTGACAAAATCACCCCTTTATTTACAAAAAACTGGATCAGAAACTTGCTGGTGTTTGACTGGCAGTAGAAAGCACAACCCACGAACACACAACCTATACAGGAAATCACAGGACTAGGACTAATGATTACATATGAGCAGTTGCTCCAAGTCCATTATTGGTAGTGAGCTACAGGGAAGCATAGCACACTTTGTGGAGTCAATGATCTAGAGGAGATGGCATTGGTAATAGTGCAAATGTCTGTGGAATGCCAGCGACAAACAAAAATACTGAAAAATCATCACAGGTTCCTTCAAAGCCCACCTGCTCCTTCACTGTAACTGGATTCTAGGTACAAAACTTTTGGTACAAGTTCTGGGTTGCTAACTTGTGCCAAAATGTGTTCAAAATCTAAACCATTAAACCAGCTGAACACTGTTAGCAAGAACACGCCTAAAAAGGAAAAACATAAAAATCAAACCATGAGTATGGTTTTACTGGTCAAACTCACTGGTTACTGAAAGACCAGTGATAATGGTGTGGCCCTGTCACTCAGCTTTTTTCCCTCAGCCTATACAATTTCTCTGGGCATTATAGACACATTCCCTGGTCAGGATTACAGTCAACCCACTGGTGCATCAAAACAGCCCTGTCACATTTAATTATACAAGGAAATAACTCAAATTTACAAAGTTCAACAACATAACTGGCAAGCCAACACAAATATTCAAGGCAATATCAAGGCAAAATTTCCCAGGCCTTCAGGAAAAACAGACTGCAACAAATTTTGTGCTGTCAACTATTAAGGTGACAACAATGCGAGAAATATAATTTCTGAAACTTATATGAACAATGCTTTCAACTCTCCAACTACGTCAACTCAACACCAGTAACAGTCCTGAAGAGCATCATGCTTTGTACCTCTGAGCAGTATGATGCTAGCTACCTACATTCAATGTTTCCAAACAGCATGTGTCTCAAAATATTTCCCTCGGGCGACATGTGATGTAAATTCTGGCAAAAGAGTTCATTACACTGGCGCTAAATCCAAAATGACAATCTGTGGTCAAAATTGGTCGTCTCCCCACCCTACCCACCACCCATTTTCCTCAAGTTTACAATTTGCTTGGGTCCCCTCTTATCACCAACTAGACCCCTGTCCCTAATACAGGACAGGTAACCTGTTCAAATTTAACAAGCAGAAGAGTCTGGTGTGCAAATTCCTGTATATCCACACCGGCCCTCACTGTCCAGCAAAACCATCTCGCAAAATCCAAGTGGTACTGTGAAAGCTGAAAATCAAACCCTGTGAGGAAACTTCAATTGGCCTTTCTCTAAGGCTACTTTAATAATTTTGCACCCAACCTTTATAAGTGCAATAGCCTTTGAGAATGTCACATGGTCAGACATTATATGGGCAGACATCACGTGGCTTACACCTCCAGGAATGCCTCCAACCAGAGTTGGCAACTCCTCAAATATGAACATACAAACTAGGAGAAGAAATAGGCCACTCAGCCCTTCAGGCCTGCTCCACCATTCAATAAGATCATGGCTGTTCTGATTGTAACCTCCTGCCTACCCCCGATAACCTTTCACCCCTTGTTAATCAAGAATCTATCTACCTCTGCCTTAGAAATATTCAAAGACTCTGCTTCCACTGTCTTTTGAGGAAGAGAGTTCCAAAGACCCACAACCCTCTGAGAGGAAAAGTTTCTCCTCATCTCTGTCTTAAATGAGTGACCCCTTATTTTTAAACAGTGACCCCTAGTTCTAGATTCTCCCACAAGAGGAAACACCCTCTCCACATCCACCCTGTCGAAACCCCTCAGGATCTTAAAGGTTTCAATCAAGTTGCCTCTTACACTTCTAAACTCTAGCGGATACAAGCCTAACCTGTCCAACCTTTCCTCATAAAACAACCCGCCCGTTCCTGGTATTAGTCCAATAAATCTTCTCTGAACTGCTTCAAACGCACTTACATCTTTCTTTAAGTAAGGAGGCCAGTACTGTACACAATATTCCAATACTGGTCTCACCAATGCCCTGTACAATTTGTAATCAATTCCCCTCACAATAAACAATAACATCCTATTAGCTTTCCTAATTACTTGCTGTACTGCATAGTAACCTTTTGTGATTCATGCATTAGGGCACCCAGGTCCCTCTGAATCTCAGAGCTCTGCAATCCCTCACCGTTTAGATGCCTCAGAGATACTGAAACAGATCTGAAGTTTGTAACTTGAATAATGGAAGGGAAAGCAGAATTTAAAACAAACAGTTCCAGGGCTGAACTGAGTGGTAGAAATCAATGCTTTTCACGCAACAACTTCAGGAGATGAGTTTTCATGTGAAGATCCTGTTTGGGATGAGGGGAGTCAAGTCACAAAGTGAAAGCAAAGAGGAGAAAGAAAGCAGTGGACAGGGATGCAGTACCAGTATGTCATGGTTATTACATTAGCTTCCTTTTCTTACCACAAGAGGACTACTCTTCCAGAGCACAGTAGTCAGAAATGAATATTTCAAATCATGGGGCATGGTACAACTGGCACCTATCTCAAATAGAATTGCTAATAATCCTTCAAGCAAGAAAACGCTTGCATCAGGAAACAATGTGAAAATCTCTGGGAATATTGCTAACGGGTTTCACTTTCACTGATTAGCACCCCATTCCCTTCCTACACACACTGGGGTGAATTTTTACTTTCAATGGGCAGAACAAGGACTGTAGTGGGTTGACCACTCATTCTAGACACTGCATGGTTTTGGTTTCCACTAACTTCAAGTGAAACGAAACTGGGCAGAGTATAAATGTTTTTGATTCCATGTTACAGTTCACTCAAGGGGTCTGGTTTGCAGTGGCAACCTGCACTTTCACATGCATGCTGTAGTCCGGAGCTATGGAAAGTGATGGTAGAGGCTCAGCATTCTTTCCATCACATGGCTGACCAGGAATCTCTCCCACTCTTATCACCTGCCATTGGTGTATGTTGGAAGGATTTGCAAGTTGATTCACATTCTCTCAACTTGATTGGCTGCATTATGAACACACCTTCCTTGGTCATCAAGTCCTCGGGTGGGACTTGAACCAGGAGCTTTTGGCTCAGAGGCAAGGACTGTGCTACAATGCAGACCTCCAGAACAGTGTAAATGGAGCAAGGTATAAATCATTCGTAGGACTTGGTCATTGCTGTCCATCCCTAATCACCCATATGAAAGTGATGGTGAGCCACCTTCTTGAACTGTTGTAGTCCATATGGTAAAGGTACTTCCAAGGTAATGTCAAGTAGCGAATTCCATGATTTTGACCCAGTGACATTGAAGGAACAGCGATATAGTTCCAAGTCAGACTGGTGTGTGACTTGCAGGGGAACTTGGAAGTGGTGATGTTCTATTATGTTGGCTGACCTTGCCCCTCTAGGGGGTAGAGGTTGTTGGTTGGGGAGGTGCTGCCAAAGAAATTTCAGCGAGTTGCTGCAATGCATCTTGCAGATGGTATATACTAGAGCCAAGCTGCACCAATAATAGAGAAAGTGAGTGTTTAAGGTGACGGTTGGGATACTGATCAAGTGGGCTGGCTTGTCTTTGATGTGTTGAGCTTCTTGAATGTTGTTTGAGCTGCACTCATCGAGGCAAGTGGAAAAAATTCCATCACACTACAACTTTGTGTTTTGTAGATGATGGGCAGGCTTTTGGGAGTCAGGATGTGAGTCCATTACCACAGAATTCCCAGCCTCTGACCTACTCCTGTAGCCACAGCATTTATTTGGCTGTTAAGCTTCTGGTCAATGGTAACCCCAAGATTTTGATGGTGGGGATCCAGCAATGGTAATGCTATTGAACATCAAGGAGAAGTGATTAGATTCTCTCTCGTCAGAGATTGTCATAGCTTGACACTTGTGTTATTTGCCACTTGTCAGCCCAAGCCTGTTGTCAAGATCTTGCCGCATATGGACACGGACTGCTTTAGCACCTGAGGAGTTGTAAATGGTGCGGAACATTGTGCAATCATCAGCAAACATTCCCACTTCTGACCTTATAATAGAGGGACAATCATTGGTGAAGATGGCTGGGCCGAAGACACAACCCTGAAGAACTCCTGCAGCGATGCCCTGTGGCTGAAATAATTGACCTCCAACAACCACAACCATCTTCCTTTGTACTAGGTATGACTAACCAGTTGAGAGTTTTGCCCCTGAATGCACTGACTTCAAATTTACTTGGGCTCATTTATGCCACATGTGGTGAAATGTTGCCTTGATGTCAAGGGAACTTTGACTGCTCAGTGTAAAATTGAAAATTCACCCTGTTGACTCACATTGAATAACAGGCTCTCAGAGCTCTCAGCTACATGCTCATCCGTCATGGTAACCTGGATTATACACATAAATAGGCTGTTCAACTGACTGTGGGTTTGGGGGGGGAAGGTGGGTTTTATAGAGGGGAGAAGCAGAAAAAAATCACCAATTTAATTCTATTCACACCTAACTGTACACATATGCAATCCAGATTAGCAAATCTGGGTTATTGTGATTCACCATAGCCAAGTGCCTCCACACCAAGCACGGAATTCCGTTGCTCTGGGTGTATGTTGAGTACTTTAATTGAATAGAAACCTTCTAACCAGGATGGCAAATGCAGGGCTTGATTATTTTTTTAAATTTATTCTTTCATGGCATGTGGGCATCACTGGCATTTGTTGCCCATAGAAGTCAGTGGCTTGCTGGGCTATTTCAGAGGGCAGTTAAGAGTCAACCACATTGCTGTGGGTCTGGAGTCACATGTAGGACAGCAGATTTCCATCCCTAACATTAGTAACCAGATGGGTTTTTACAACAATGGCTCATGGTCACCATTACTGAGAGTAGCTTTTCAATTCCACTTTATTAACTGAATTTAAATTCCACCACCTGCTGTGGTGGAATTTGAATCCTTGTTCCCAGAACAAGACTGGGTTTCTGGATTACTAGTCTAGTGACATTATCATTACACACCATTCATTACACCACCAACTCCCCTAGGATGTGAAACACATGCCTCAAGGCAAACATCTATAGCCAAGGAAGACCTAATTATAGCCTTAAATCTGATCCAGCCCTTCTAATAAATCACCAGATTTACTGTCCTCCCCCCTGTCATGGGTTAAACTGTTGCAAAGAGTGATGCCATTAGCTGACCCCAGCTGGAATAACTTCCAATCTGCCAAAGCAGCTATGATACCAGAAAAGGACAGGGGGTGGGGGGGGGGGGGGGTGGGGTGGGGAGCTGAATAATTTTTGGCAGGCCAATTTAATAAAAAGAGCTTCAGAGAGGTCTGAAAGTACTTTAAATCTATTTTCTCCAAATTCCATTGAGCATGAACTCTCTTCATGGGATAATTTAAGGAAAACCCTGGAAGTGGTTCAGAGGTGCTTATTAAAAGCACATTTCAATGAGCTCACCATTACCTCCTCTAAATTCCTGGGGATATGTGCCCTTTCTACTCAATCCCTCCTCATTGGACGTTACTTTCACACCAGTTATTGGTCTTAGAAAGAGTAGCTGACTTTGCCATTTGTAATCAGCTCTGCCAAATCTGGAGTCCAGTATCACATACACAGCCATTCATTCCTAAAATAATATCACCTCTCTAACATTTCTACAATACATGACTCTTCCATTCTCAGTACTTCACATACATACATTAAATTATTTCCAGGGATTTGATTTCAGGAGTACAAGGAGCAAACCAAGTTAAAAACCACCTTCAGATTACTTAATGGGTGAATTGAGGGAAAACAAAGAACTGCACCTTTCCATCATTTCATCAGCTTTTATGGAGACATCCCAATGCACGTACATTGTCCTACATCGTATCATATAGAATGTTCAGGAAGGGGGGATGTCAGTAGGGAGGAAGGGAATCGGGACTTGGAGAGCAGAGAAGTGTTAGATTGAACAGGGTGAGGAGGACTGCCAGACTGCACTGAGAGGGGGGAGAGGAATATCATCAGTGTGAATTGCGAGTGGAATAAAGCATTTCTGTGAAAAGGTGAGAGGAGCTGGTTGAATCTGGAAAAATGGCTGTTGAGGTAACTTCTGGAGAAGCCATGCTGTCGTTGATCAGCTGTAAATTCAAATGTCACTTCCCCTATTATTTGTGAAGCATCAAAATTTAAATTAACCAGAATGCATCATTTTTAATACAAAAATGCAAAGCTTCCTGGTGGGACACACCTGCTTGACCTGAACCCTGGAAATCTAAACAGCAATTTTGCCTAAACTATCAACTGGATTTCTGCCTTCAGGCTTTCAGCTACTTTGTTTTGCTTAGATACAAATGAAGGAATGTTGGTTATACCCACAATTTAAACTAAACACAGTTATCCTCTCTCGTATCATGAGCTCCTAATCAGCGTTCATATTTCAGTGGTCAGGGTTTTTTTTAGGAGCTTGGGGCAATTTTTTTAAGTTATGTTACAAAGGGGGACAGTGGCTTGATGGTAGTATCACTCTGGGGACGGGTCCAAATCTCATCATGGCAGCTGGCGAAATTTGAATCCAATTTAATAAAATGTGGAATTGAAAAGCTAGTCTCAGTAATGGTGACCATGAAACTATTAGTGAACCATCTGGTTCACTAATATCCTTTAGGGAAGGAAATTTGGCCTACATGTGACTCCAGACCCACAGCAATGTGGTTGACTTTTAATTGTCCTCTGAAATGGTGTGGCAAGTCATTCAGTGCAAGGGCAATTAGGGATGGGCAACAAATACTGGCCTTGTCAGCGATGTCCACATCCCATAAAAGAATAATTAAAAACCCAGTTTGCTAGACCAGCCTAAATGGGGCTCAGCAAGGGCACAAATTCACATCAGCACCTACGATTAACAAAAAGAGAGAGGCCTAATCAGTGTTTAAGGATTTCTACTGGGAAAGAAAATGTGAAAGCTTGGAGCTTAGTTTACTGAACCATGCCCTGAAAGAGAATCAGTGCAAGAGGGGGGTAGAATATCTAATTACATGAGGGTTTAAGTAGAGGTCAATCCAAGAGCAGAACTACAATTGTTTATGGCCTTGAAACAAATGCTGAAAGTGAAATTTGGGAGAGGTTAAGGATTTAATAATATACGGCTGATGCAGTAATCAAATTGAGTTGCATTTTGTAATACCCAAATTAACTTATATACAGCTGTGGTAGTGTATGAAAATGAAGGGGCAGAAAGAGTATAAATCAAGTGTCTTCCCAACATTTGATCCGTCTGAACTATTTTAGCCATGCACCAATGCACTTCCAGCTATGAGGTCCTCAACCATTTCACCAGTCAAGTAAACCTTCAGCATTCAATGGAGCTATCCACTGAAACAACTGGCAAAACCCCAGCTGGCCAGAACCTCCCACTACACAAATCTTAACACTCCTATTTAAAATGAAGGACATGTCACAGTCTGAAATAATGTAAATGGGCAGTCAACTTTCTGCACATCAATTCTGAAATAGCATTCTTCCTTCTCCTAGCTCCCCCGCCCCCTTCCCCCCCAACACCCCTCCCCACCCCCCCGCCACCCCCAGCACCATGGCTTAGTGTGCAAATTGATGAGACAGCTTGTTGTGCTTACAGAGTCCAGCACGGCAGGCTTGAAGTAGCTCACCAGATCCATCAGAACTGAGTCCAAGTGCCATTTTGTAAACCTGTCTACGAGGCCTCAAATTATTTTTTTTTAAAGTGGGTGGTTACTTTTTAATTTTCAGTATACAGTGATGAACTGATGTGGTGCTTGAGAAAACAACAATTCCTGAGCTTAGCAGCACGTAAATGTGCTGAACAGCTTTGAATGAAACAGAAAGGAAAGTTGTGTTCAGGAAATAAGCCCTGATGAAAGCCACCTTTTGGCTATGTTCCTTCAAGGACAGTTTTTTTTTAATCCCTGCTGACTTGTTTCCAGTAATGGTTTTAGTGTTTTCATTTACCAAGAATGGCCTTTTCTCCTTAAACAAGTATGTTTGAACGAGAATAGAGTGCAGTCCTGAACATGCCTCAAACAGTATATCCCATTTACCATGCCTAGAAGGGATCCTGCTCACTAACTGAGGCATAGACCACTAATATAGTATGATTCTCAGATGCCAATATTGCTTTCTTTGAGAAGAGAAAGGATGAAGAGATGGTCTTAGCATTAAATCTTACAAAGACCTAACAAAATCGGTAAATGATATATATGATACATTTTTCATTCATCTGAGAGAATGTAAAGAGAGTTCAGAACTCAACAAGGTTTCTGATAAAGTCTCTTTTTAAAGAAGGATGCTTTGATTTGAGATTATGTGCCAACCATAATTTATGCCCATTGTGAACACAACTGAATACCAGAGACACTTTGCCACAAAAGATACTGACATCAGTCCATATTCACTTCATGTTTGATCTGCTTTGCCAGTGGTTCATAGTGGGGAAAACAGTAAGAAAACCTTTTATAGCTCATCAGTTCTGGACTTCTGTTTACATTGAGCAGAGCTGTCATGGGCATTAATTTACTGAACCCAAAACAGTGCCGCATCTCAGACCCAGTCCCCAATCCATTAATAAACTAGAGCCGACAAAGGAAGCATTTCTTCATGAGCCGATTTGCTTTGTTGCTCCTTCTCATGGCCTGTGTGCTTTTTCCAACTTTGCCAGCTCTCTGGTCTTCCATATATCATTGCTTCTAATCACCTTTGTGGTTCCAAATCACCCAATGATCCGGACAGAAGGTTCAGGTGAATAGGGTGGCATATCTCAATAGAGTGTATAATCAAGCTCAATTGTATCTACACACACACACAATCTTACCAGAGATGTTTGCAGCATAGGAAGAAGTGTGGTTGATAGTATCTGTGCTCTGCTCTCCCCCATAATATTGCACCCACTTTTCCCTTAAAAGAATCTATAACTAATTCTGTGGTAAAAATGTTAGTTCACTGCAGAAAAAGATTTCTCCCAACCTCTTTCTTCATGCACTTTTAAATCAATGACTACTTTCCACAAACCAGGGGAAGTAATCCTTTTCTATCCATTTTATCAAAACCCTTCATCACATCTTATAGCCTTCTCTTCGAGTGAAAATAATCCTGGGGTATAATTTACATCCCTCTCAGCTTCTTACATATGAACATACTAAAAATGACAAATAGCTTGTCCCATCCAATTGGAATGCCTTTTGCACCACAATACATAACCTTCCTTCCAAACCAGAGTCAGGTAATCTTCTCAGAGAGATAAACAATGGAAAACAAATTCAGAAACAGCTTAGTCAACTGAGTTTGTTTGATGTACAGCCAACACTAGTGAAGATATTTTCCTCAGGCACAGATTATGAGATGCATTGGATTCATCAAGTGATGTTGGCCAGTACAAGCCAATTCTGTACTATCCAAGTAATGGGGAACCAGTTGGAAACCGAGTCCTAAAAGCTTCAACTATACTCAAACATGAGCTAAAGAGTCGAAGTTTGGCTCAATGTCTAACTGCAACTTTAATCTTTCAAAAATAACAGGATAATGACTAAAGTGTTGAGTGCGTACAGTTTACCAATTAGAGTCAAGCTGGATGTATTCCCAAGTGCTGCTCTCTCCACCCTCCTATAAAATATATGTAAGATTTTTTCCAGTTGTGTTCAAAAATTTAAAAATGAGAAAAAATTATGAGGGATTAGAATTATCTACTGGGCCAGACCTAGCATTCTAAACCACTTCCTGTGTAATCAGATCAGCTGGATAGGGAAGTACTGTGAATAATCGAGCCATATTACTGTTTGTAGTGGACTTTCATACGGATGAATTGTGTTCCCGCTGAGGAGATCTAGCCTTAATCTCTTTTAGCAGTGATGCGATAGCTGAATTTAAAGGAACACACATTCATCTATGGGTTTACACATCACTGCATAAACTTTAATGAATACTCTGGGGCAGATGGCAAAAGAACAATGACCTTAGAAACAGTATATGCTTTAAAAAGGTTTATCAAGGAAAGGCCTGGCATATTAGCAAAATTCACCGAAAGCTAAATTTTCTAACCAAGCAATTTGCAATTTCAAGAGCACCAGGGGACATTTTAATTTCCACTTGCATACACTTTCCACTGTGAATCAACCAACAAACAGCACAGCTGTTCTGCAATATATTCATGAAAACAATCACTACTGAGTTGTATCCTGCAAAACCCAACTGAGGCTTTACCAAGAGTTTTCTTGTTACCTCCATGAAGCAAGTATTGGGGGGGTGGGTGGGGGGGTGTGGAGATGAAAGAAAATGGAGAACAAAAGGGAGCCAGGCTTCACTGCATAAGCCATACAGATTTATCATTAACTGGCATGCCAACAGCCTTACTGCACACAAAAAAGTGAACTTTCAGATCCATACACATGTGAGACACACAAAAACATTCTTCACCCAAAACCATATGGGTGAGTGGTGGGGTAGGATGGGAGCAGGGAGGCAGGGAAGAAAAAAGAAAGGTTGCACAATATACATTAAAATTAAAAAGGTTAGTAACGGCTCATATTGGGAAAAGCTTCTATTACTGACAGTGATTACTTCTTTTAATTGTGGGGACAATCAAATGCAGGTTGTACTTGTCTAAAAATGACAACTGCTTACATTTTGCTACCATTGACAGAAAGAAGTAAAGTTTTGTATCAGATACAATAACAAAATGGCTCTCCTACTGTAATAGTAATCCAGAAATCATGAAGTCCAATGTTACATGGCAAACTATAAAATTGGGTTCAATAAATCTGGCAAAACCCCTAACTAGTTCACTGATGTTAATCAGGGAAGGAAGCCTTCTATTCCTACGTGGTCTGACTTCAATGCCAACCCAGTCCCCAGAGTGGCTAACTCCTCATGAACTCAGAGTAACGAGAGTTGGACATTAAATGCAGCCTTGCCAGTGCTCTCTACACGTCAAGACTAATTACGTTTGTACAGGATCATGACAAAGAATACCAAATATTTCTTCTACCACGCCAAAAACTATTCTCTGTCAAGCACTATGACAATGCTGCTACAATGGTTATGTTACTGAACTAGTGGTCTAGAGATCCAGTCTAGTGATCTAGAGAATGTGTGTTCACAAATTCAAATAAGAATTTGGATTCAATTTTGTTTCAATCTAGAAACAGAAAGCTGACCATCAGTAAAAGTGACAAGAAAACTGTTGGACTGTCATAAAAGCTCAACTGGTTTGCTAATATTCTCTAGCGAAGAACAGTAACTGTTCTTACCCAGTCTGGTTCGTATGTGACTGCCGTCTGATACCAATGCTGCTGAATCTCAACTTCTCTCTGAAGTGCCCTAGCAAGACATTTCATTGTATCAAACTGCTAAATCAGGGCAACTAAAGAAGGGCAATAAATACTGGCCTTGTCAGTGGCGCAACTGAGAATTAACAAAAAGGACACACTTGGAAAAATAGTTTTGACTTTCTTTAGAAATGTTTATATCCCTGCATGTTACCTTTAGATGTACAGCCAGTGGAAGTAAAGAGGCATCAACAATACCTAGCAAAACAGGAATTTGATCAATATATGACAGAGATACCAAGAAGATTTGGAAACCATTAGAAAACTGGACTGCAACTGTAGGTCTGGTCCAGGTGTAAGGAGGCCTTTTAAAAGGATGCATAGGTCAGTGACGATTTCTCTTTATATGAGTTTACTCTCTTTATTCACTGAGTTGTAGGTCAGAAGACCCACTTACATTATCTCAGCATTATAAAAGCAGAATCACATGGAACAGCACTGTATGAATGCCCTGTGGTTAATACCACCAGCCACACTTCACCCACCCCCACCCCTCCCTCCGTCCCACCTCTACCCACTGCCCCCACATACTCTTACGTGCTACTTTTCCAAAAGGAAATTAGCTGTGTGCACTGATCTAAGATTTGGATACCCTGCTCTCAATAAGAGCTACTCTTCAGTCAAAAAAATCCAATATTACAATTGAAGCCTTTCAATTTTTTTTTGGTGAGGGGCAGGATTAGTACAATATTGTCCACATTTCTTGAAAAGGAAGCAGCCAACCATTTGGATAGGACTCGTTCTTTAAGAATGAGGCCTTTGAAGTTTGACTTGGGCTTTCTCTTTTTAAATGAAAATCTGGAAGATTAGCTCTTTATTTTCAGTTCACTTTTGGACATTCACAGAAAGAATCCCACAAACTGAATGCTGCACTGTAAGTTAGCACTGTTTAGCAATAGTTTACAAATAGTCTGAAACTAAACAGGCAAAATTCCTTCCTAATAATTTTGTTAAAAATCATAAAAGACAAATACGACAAAGAAAGTATCATATTAAAAAGTTGGTAAACTTTCTATTCTTTAAAATAAAGCTGCTTTTAAACTCTTTCTTGATATAATCTGTACCAGTCCAGGACAAGGGTGTAATTTGAAGTTAGGGTAATTTTAAAAGGGTCAATCACATCACTATTCCAGAAAATGAGCAGATTGAATCAACCTCTTTAAATTGAGCCCCTGGCAAAATGCAACAAAGGAAGTCATGTTGCAGAGACCATTTGAAGTAGCGGGTATTTATGACTTTTGATTAAAACTTCAATTAGTGAGGTAATCATGTTTCAAATGTTAATTTTTAAGCATTAGGTCAAAAAGCTCAACAAGACTTCACTAAGTAGATGTTAAGAAGTTACCTGCTACAAAGCCACAGCACTGTAGGGACGGGTGGGGGGAGGAGGTTGGTCTGTACCAATAATGCAAACTGCAATCTCAGTAAATTAGCAATCCCTCTTACAACGCATCCATTTTCTCTTCCATCATTTCAATACAAAATTGGTGTAGACCAGTTTCAACTTTACCCTTTCTTAAACCTTTCAATTTGAAAATATAAATAATACAAACAAACATGTTCCCTTTGAGGGTTTCACAGCATAGATACTTACATCAGAATCAATTAAGCTGGGTATCTAGAACGTCAATGAATTTTGCATAGATACGCAGTTAGTTTAGAAAAGCTTTCCATATTCCATAATTCTGCATCTTCCTCTGTCGCCCCAACCCCCAACCTTGTACACAATTCAACCCAAAGAAAACCTAGTGGAAATGCAAGCAGCCACCGCGTTGCTTTTGTCTTCAATATGCCCCCAACTCAGGCCCTTTTTATTTCTCAACTGCAGGCCTCGGGGGTTGTAAAGAATAGATATTTCAAACTTTATATCTTTCTCTTAGATACAATGTGACAGCGCCAAGATGGAAAAGCCACTTTTAACCATAGGGCCCCTGCCAGCACAGTTAACTTCCAAGAGTTTGGAAATCAGCACCAGGGAAACCTTGAGACAGATGAAAACAATTTCACGCTCAAAGGACTTCTCTAAACTGGAGACTGTCAGGAGTATATTCAAGCACACAGTCAATTATATTACAATAGTCACTTTTAATTAACTTCAGAATCAGCAGTACAAAATGACAGTCAACCCTTTCAGATCGACTCAAAGTTCGATTTCTGGAGAGTTAATCGTACCACATCAGCCTTGAGCAACAGCGTAAAATTTTAGTGGGAAGGCAAGTGTTATTATAATCTTATTTTAAGGCAGCTTCTTCCTTCTATGCTGATGTCAAATTTAAGAGGTCGAAATTAAATCAGCACAAAACAGTAACTACCCCTTAGGGGGCATATTTCATGTTAATGACTCAGGAAAAAAAGCACCTTAAAACAGTCAGACAAAAGGTAGAAAAACAAGCATTCGCCATTATGTACCATCGTAAGGGGCACCTTACACTTCTCTGCAAAATCTTAGGCAGAAAGCAGTATGCAATGACAATCATCAATTTTAAAAGATCAAACACACTGCCAGAGGCAGAACTGGATCTTGTCAAAATGCAAGCATGATGGGACATGCAAGCTTTAACAGGAGATTTGATGAAAGCTGAACCAGCTAAGAACCAGCACAAGCCTCAGCGTCAACCTAACATGAGGATCACAGCCATACTGTTACGAAAAGAGAGTGCCGTGCACACAGGGTGCCCAGGTGGAATATCCTAACCTCCTGTCACAAGTGCAGCAGAAATCTATGCAATATCCCTGAATTTCCACTGATCTTCCACCAAAATGGGAGAATAGGAAAATTCCTGCAGAAATTCCAGGTGTCCATTATTATTATTTGAAGTGCAACAAAGCAATAGCAATAAGTCTGCTGATAAGGCAGGAAAGCATGCTGTCCACTTCACCCTGAACTGAGCAGATAAAAATGGGCTTTGAAATATCAAGAATATTATTGCTCCATTTCGCCTCTGTGTGGGATTACCCAGGGCAACAAGTGATGTATTCAGTGTTAGCAACTCTAGTTGGACATACCACTGGAGGTTTCATTTCATGACCTCTGCTTCCAATTGCCCTACCCCAGCGTTCTTTAGTTCCCTATCTTCTATGATTTATTAATATTCATTTATTTATTTGTATTAATTTATAACTAATACATTAAAATGCTGAAAGAAAATTGAAAACAAGCCACACAATTTATTTTAATGCACCAATGATTTTATTTTCTCTCTCTCCCGGGTTGCTCGCAACAGGGCCTGGGAGATTTATCTTCAATGACTGGAGACTCCAAAGAAATCTTTAAGGATTGGAGGCTCTAGGCCCATGAGAATAACTGGTGCATTGGGATAGTCTGATTTCAACTCCTCTGGATTGTCAACTCACCCCTACCCTCGGCATTCATGTACTCCATTTAGGCATGCACAAAACAGAATCCAGGTCTGCAGCAATACTACATCCCACAAAGCAAGGCTTCAGCTGTCATGCAATAGGTAGGGGCAATGAGATTTCTGACCTAAACAGTCATTGCACGTTGGCGCCTGCACTACATCTGTGACCAGCATAATTTTAATAAAGCAGGGTTTACATTATGCTTAAATTGCCGGTTCAACTTCAAATCCTGGTTAATCATTCATTGAATAAATCAAACAAAATAAAACAGACCATACATTAAGCAAAGTGCATGGACTCCAAAACCATCCAGCTGTCTCCCCAGGGAAACATTTAGCAGTGAATCACCTAAAGTGATGTACTGAGCATCAAAAGCCAGAGAACAGGGAATAATGAATAATTAGATTCAACCAAGAGAAAAATGTACATCTAGTCAGGGAACCTGCAGTTCCTCTTGCTCGATGTCAGTAACTCTGCACAGGTCAATCTGACAGCTCGTGTCCAAACATTTATTGACAAAATTATAATCAGTCAACTGGGACTCTCAGGCCAATGCGCTCTTCAATAAATGATTGTTTATGCTGGGTTTTATTTAGTTTGAGGTGGTCTGATGGCAATATTTGGTATATTCCCAGTTAAAGAAAAATGTGACTGTTCTCTACATCAACTCTCACGTTCCCTCTATGTATGAGCAAAGTAGGTTGGAGGTCACTGTCTGATGCAGGTCTGTAACCTCTCCAGCCAAGTTAGAGAGCTGCATTATTATACGGCCGCTTTTTCAACTGAGGTGATTGAGCATACAAAACATTATGGTAAAGTAGTTACTACAGATGAGCAGAAGTAACAGAATGGTTATCTGCTAAATACCTACATAAAGACTAGGGTAGCTCCATCAGTAATATGAATAAATAAGGAAGTCAATGGATAAGTATGATATGGAAAAGTACGCTATCTACACTATAGATATAATAAAGTGAAATTTTAGAATTTTAATTTTTAGAAGCTACTTTCCTTCCTTCCTCAAATAGAGATGTAGAATTCTACAATAAGAAAGAAGGTTATTAGTTCCATTGGGCAGAATTTAATGCCCTCCCATGTGGCGAGATTGGAGGCAGGAGCATTTAATCAGGCTGGCATGTGGCAGGCAGGAACCCTGCCATATTCCTGCCTCTGCCCTGATTAAGGCTGAGACAGGAAGGCCTGAGGAGGGTAATTAATGCCCACTTAAGAGCCTTAAGAGCGGCAGGCAGCAGACTCGCAATACGGAAAGCCAATGTTTGCTTGCGGGCTACCAGTGGTGAGGGAGGGTGGGGGGGGTTCTATCATTTTCATGCTCTCCGTGACTGATTGAGGGACCTAGCATCAGGAAGGGGGTCCCACTGAGAGTGACCCCCATACCCTTACCGCCAACCCCTTCCCCACACCTCCCACCCCACAACTATACACCCACCATCATTCATCTGTGCCTGGGTCCCTCCTCGACACTGAGTCTTGGGTGGGTGTCATACTGGCAGCAGCTACCACTTCCCTGGTGGCATTGCTGAGTACAGAAAAACAGGTGGCTTCTGATTGGTCAGCAGTTCTCAATGGGCATGACTTCCATCCCGGGAGTACTTGATCCCAGGGAAGATTAACACTGCCCAATTAAATGCCTGGCTGACACTTAATGTGGCTGGCTGACACTTAAAGATCTTCCCTCAAAGGTGGTGACATGGCGGTCTCGCCAGCTCTCCAGCCAATGGGCAAGGACTCCATCACCTCCATTAAGTTCAAAACTAATCCCACCCCCCCTTAGTCTCCACATAGCCCTTCATATTCCTCTGCTTCCAATATCTATCTAATTTTCCTTTGCCTCCGCTCTTTGCCTCAACCACATCCAATGGAATTACATTCCACAGTCCAACAATCTACTGTGTTAAGAAACTTCTCCACACCTCGCCCACCCCCCATTCTTAGTGACAATTTCACATTGATAATGCCCCATTACTAACTCTCAAATCTGTGAAAACTCACTATCAAAACACTTAATAATTATAAAAAGCTATCAACTTCCCTTGTAGCCTTCTCTACACCAATGAATATAGTCCCAGTATCTTGAGTTTCTCCTCATAGTTATACTTTCCCTTCCCTGCAATCATCCTGGTCGATCTACACCATATACTCACTTTTAATGTCTCTTCTATAATGGGGTAGTCCATTATAGAATCTACACACTGAGATCTGTGGCCTAACCTTTGCTATGCACAAATGTATCATCATGTCTTTCATCATGTACCTCATGGCCTAAAATGTTATTAGTCTTTTCAGGTTTTATATACCTCTAGTCAACCTTTCACGGAATTATGTTTTTGGATCTCTGTTCCTCCACATGCTTAAGCACCGTCCTATTGAAAGACTTCTAATGGACTTCTAATGCATAGCTGGTGGATAAGATAGTCTTATAAACAAGAAGAACAACAGATTGTGCTTAGCTTTAACTATATTCTATCCAACATGAGTCATGTGCCGACCAAGGCTCAGTTGGTAGCACTCTCACCTGAGTCACAAGGTTGTTGATTCAAATCTCACTCCAGGGACTTGAGCACAAAAATCAAGGCTGACACTCCAATGCAGTACTGAGGGACTGCTGCACTGTTGGAGGTGCCATCATGAGATGTTGAACCAATGCCCCTTCTGCCCTCACAGGTAGGCATAAAAGATCCCATATGGCACTATTTCAAAGAAGAGCAGGACAGCTATCCCTGGAATCTTGGCTAGTATTTATCCTTCAATCAACATCACAAAAATAGCTTTTTTAATTGTTATCACATTGTAGCTTATTGGACCTTGCTGTGCACAAATCAACTATTGCATTTTTAAAAATTCATTTATGGGATGTGGACATCACTGGCTAGGCCAGCATTTATTGCCCATCCCTAATTACCCTTAAGAAGATGGTGGTGAGCTGCCTTCTTTAATCACCGCAGTCCACTTCATTTCCACTTCATTAAGTGCTTAATTGGCTGTGAAGCACTTTGGGATGGCTTGAAATCATGAAAGGTGCTACATAAACGTAAGCCTTTTCTTGGCAGCAAACAATGTGCTATATTGGATACTAAGGAGGTCCCAACTGTGCAGCCACCTGGCCAGATAAAAGCTACTACAATTCATAAATAAGAAAGCAGCAGGAATGGGAAAAAAGGTTAAAATAAGGATTAAAGCTACAGGTTTTAATGTAGTTTAGACCACGCACCCATCACAAGGCATTGACTTTGTAAGGGCACTGGCCCACAGGTGCCCTCTGTCACCTCACCCAAGTGGTTGTGAATCACAAATGAACTGACAGGCATCCAACTCGATTGGGCATTGCAGGTGAGCTTGACTCTATCTTCAGCTCACCATGCACACAAGCAGGGCCGGTGCAAGAGTATTAGGTGTCCTAAGCGAATCTTCAACCTTGCGTGCGCCACTTGTGCCCCCACCACACCCCCACTGTCCCACCCCATGATGCCACATGACCTGTTTGGTTACTTATAAGGGACCTTGCATTAACAAACACACACGTGTTCACAAACACACATGCCTGGAGAAATATGAGGTTCCTTTAGCAGCAAAAAGGCAGAGCACGCTGTATTTACAATCAAGGAGAATAATTTCCTCCAGAATGATTCTATGAAGCAAATCCACATTATAAAGGGAATCACTGACTAGCAATGCAATGGATAGGGCACAGGGAATATTTATGAAAGAAGCTTTTAAACTTCACTTGAAACGAAGTGGAGCATGTTTACAGTTTCAATTTTTGAAGCTACTTTTATACTGTGCCAGTGCTGCCAATTCCCAGCATGCAGATCCTCTAGGATGGTGGTATTAGCAGACTATAAAAACAGTTTAAACATACATTATGAAAATAATGCCTTTGGTTTTCCTTTAGTCTCACTCAGTAAACCAAACTTCCTACCAATATTAACAAAACAGGGAGGAAGCTGAAATCGGAATATTAATGAGAATAATGACCTAAGTCAGTGATAATTTACTCAATAACTGATAGTTCAAAGTGATAGTTCAAACAGAGGCACATTGCAGATGCTCCCAGCACACAGTCAACCTGGACCGTTGCTTCATCATTAACACGAGGGCCCACTCCAAGAACAAGTATCTGGTGACCCTCTACATCGGGACGGGTGCTTTGCCATGGCCACTGACTGCGAGACCGCTGCATGTCAGGGGAAGGTTCCTCAGGAGCAGGGGGACCGAGAGTGGGACAGTGAAGTCCTCACTTCAACCACCACCATCCATGGCCTGGTAGCTGGAGAGGACAAGTTGAAAGTCTCAAGAGACCAGCCAGAGCAGTGACTGGAGGACCAGTGAGCACAGGAGAGATGGAGCTGTTCTACAAATCAGAGGTTCTGTCTCTCCCATGCTTGCTGTTCCAGATCCTCCAATCATGGATTCACTCTCTGCCACTTTTACTGCTTGTTCAGATACTGAATCTTTGATTGGAGGAGCAGCAGTAAAAGCAGCAGAGTGGGAGCTCACTGTTGACAGTTTTTGTGAAAAAAAACTGACAGTTGCTGAGAGCGGAAAAGACATTCAAGCAGCCTCATTGTTCTTTGACCAGCTTTTAAAAAAAGTCAGAACATTTTTTTAAAAAGTTGGCAGTTTTATTGCTGCCCGCCCTGACCCACCCCAAATTTTGTCACCCTAAGTGAACGTCTAGTTAGCCTAGTGGTTGCACCAGCCCTTCACACAAGTACAGTTCTAGCAGCAACTGTTGAATGGCAGTCACAAACAGAAATGTTGGGTGACTTTTTCGACCCTCGACATGGGGCACTGAAGCTGACTGGAGCACCACTACTGACATCCTGACGGAGGTATGTCAGCTCAGTGCAACCCACAGAACAGGGAGGGAGGGAAAGAGGGGAAACTGAAGTTCAAACCTTCCTGACCTGCGCGGCTTAGCTACTCTTTGCATTTGTTCATTTAAAGAGCCATAAAATTGGGCAAATGGTTGAGAAACCGTGGCACAATATAGTTATATCCAGCGTTAAAAGAAATGTTAAATGGGTACTTGACTGGAAAAGAAAGCAAACTACAGAGAGATAAAAGGAATGTTGCCCAGGTGAAATGGAAAGAAAAACTGGAAAATAGAGCCATAGGTGAACATTAAAAAGGATATAGAAAGGATGTAAAGAGATAAGGGGAGCATGTTAAAGGATGCGATTTCCAGGGTTGACTAGGGAAATCTTATCAAACTTTAAGAAGCTATGAAAAGCTTACAGACTACACAATTTTAATAAAACTCAAAACAAAATGGAACAAGTATAGGAAAGATACAAAATTTGCTAAAAACTGAGGGAAATGGGCAAATACAATAGGGCAGTAAAAAGGCTTTCTATTGCCACACTAGTTGTAAACTCTTTTTTATTCTTGACTGGGATGTGAGCATCACTGACAAGGCTATTGCCCTTGAGAAGGTAATGGTGAGGCACGTCCTTGAATCACTGTAGTCCACGTGGTGTAGGTACACCCACCATGCTGTTAGGGGGGAGTTCTAGGATTTTGACCCAGTGACAGTGAAGAAATATATTTCCAAGTCAGGTTGGTGAGTGGTTTGGAGGGGAACTTCCAGGTGGTGGTGTTCCCATCTATCTGCTGCCCTTGTCCTTCTAGGGGGTAGAAGTCACGGGTTTGGAAGGTGCTGTTGAAGGACCGTTGGCGAGTTGCTGCAGTGCATCTTCTAGATGGCACACACTGCTGCCACTATGCGTCAGTGGTGGAGGGAGTCAATATTGGGTTAGAGCTGCTAAGAAACGAAGGAGGCAATCTCATTGTAGAGAGCGAGAAAATATCATAAATACTAAATCAGTATATCACTTCAATTGCCACAGGTGTAGCACTGGCATTGGAGAGTCAAAGGTGAGTAAACATTAACTAGGACTCCCAATCTAGTAAATGTTGCTAGTTTTAATAGTGCCTCACAATCTTATCAGTTTCGGATCACAAAAGATGATGGGAGAAATTCATTGATAGCAATGAAGTACACAACATAGACCATACAGGTACTTGCCCATGGTACTCGTACTGGGAAATCGACACCATGCAAACAAATTTTTACCCCACGGATTGAATTATATAATAGACATTAGATTTTGTGTGAAGAAGCATTTCCTGGTTTCCAATGGCCAAAGAAGATTCGTCCCCTCATTCTTGATTTCTTTCACCGGAGGAAAAATCTACCTTATTGATCCACAATGGAGCCTTAGAAATTATCCTCCACATATTTCACTTTGCTCCCCAACACCTCCCAACCTTCCACCCCATCCCACCACACTCATCAATGTATTTGTCTTTTGGGGGAAATCTCTTGCAATTGTTCCTTGAGCACCACACAGCTTCAGAAGACTGCATGTACTGTCCCAACACCAGAGAATTACAGTCAGGCCAGGCCATTACTAACATTTTTCAGATAGAATTCAAGATGGTAAGTGAGTCATAAGAGTGATATCATTGCACTAATATTTAAAAAACACTTTTTACCCCCAGCCAAAAAAATAACTCTGGCCACATTTTGAATCACTCAAAGCCATTCATCTGGATGAAAAGAAAATTGAAGGGGTAGCTTTCTCCCTAACTTACAACTTATTTCCAGTCAGTCTGTGAAGCCAGTGGCCCCAAGCAAAGACATTGGGCTGCATTTTACTGGTGGAGGTGGAGGTGGGGTGGTGTGGGGTGAGCGGTTCGCCTGGCACCCACCAGGCCTCACTGAGGAGGAAGTTCTGCCCTCAGGAGCTGCTGACCCATCGGATTGGCCAGCAGCTCCATCAGTCCCAGCCACACCAACAGCTCAGAAGTGGGCACTGCCGGGGCTGCAACTAGCCTCGGGAAGAAGGCCCAATGGATCCCAGAGTGTGGTTAAGTTCAGGGCATTGGGCGGGGAAGGTTTGATAAGCTTGGGGTGAGCTGCATGGAGTAGGGGCTGGGTTTTGGACAGCAGGTGGGCAGGAAGGAAAAGAGGGGTACTATCATAGGAGGCTGCCCCTGATGCACAAAGGGTACCCCTTCCCTTCCTGTGCTTTTAAAAGCTTTTTAAAAAATCAGGCTGTCCACTCCCGCCCACCTGCCCAGGTCAACTGGGTAGCATATTATCGAGATCTACCGGTTTGACGAGCTTGCCTGGTCCTTAATATGGCGTCCACCCACCATGTTATGGGGGTGAGCTTGGGGGTGGTTGGGAAGGTGGTGGACTGGGCACCCGCCCTATTTTATGTGCTGTCCCCATCCACACCCCACCCCCCTCGAAAACACACCCAGTGGGAGTATGTAAAATTCAGCCCATTATCTCAAAGCTCAGGAAGCTCTTTGGTAAGGCCTGAGTGAAATGTTAAAATCATGCAGTTTAACTGGACTGCAATTAACTCATATTTCCAAATATGTATGGGACCATGTGAAAGATGAACTAAGCTGAGAAATCCTGGCATCTCTAGATCAGTATTTAAGCATGCACACACTTCTTGCCCCCAATTTCTTCCAATTTCCTCCACGTTGTACAAAATTAGCCCCCCGCTCTTCTTTGTGAACACAGGTCTTCTTTTAGACTGCATTATATAGGAGAAAGCTCTCTCTGCTCATAAGGATAGGCCTACATCTCCCAAAAGAGGAGAGAACACAAGATTAAGCATGAGGTGCCTGGCATATTCCACCATTACTGACATGGGTATGTATAGTATAGAGGCTATGTTCCTTGAGTTGGCAGCACAATGGCAGCTTCAGAAGTTGAAACCCGTTTAAAAAATCTGGAAATAAAAAAGTTGATATCACTATTAAAGGGAACAGATAGGGTAGATTTGGAGAAACTGGGTGAGATTTTCCAGTCCCAAAATTCCCACCCGAAGTCAACAGACCTTTGGCTGGTCCCATCAAATTTTCCGTTCTGCCTGTAACGATTCACATGGCAGGCAGGGCTGGAAATCCTACCCACTAGTTCTGCTAATTGGGGAGTCTAGGATTGGGGAATATAGCCAGAAGTTAGAGCCAGAACTTTCAGGAGGGAAATTAGGAAACACTCCTCCATGTAAAGTATACAAGAAGTTTGGAACTCTCTTCTGGAAATGGCATTTGATGTGGGATCATTACCAATTTTAAAACTGAGCTTGATAGATTCCTGTTATCTAAAGGTAATAAGAGAAATGAGGCAAAGGTGGTTATCTGGATTAAGGTTGCAGGTCAGCCCTGATCTCAATGATTTTAGGAACAGGCTTGAGGGGTTGAATGGCCTATTCATGTTCCTACATTCCTACGAACTTGAGGCCATCAGGTTATTGTATGAACCCAACTGATTCACTAATGTTATTAAGGGAAGGAAAATTCCAGTCCTTATCCAATCTGGCCTATATGTGACTTCAGTTCTGAACTTCCAGTGGTTGACTCTTAATTCCCCTCTGAAATGATCTATAAAACCAATCAGCTTAAAGATGGGCAATAAATTCCAGCCTCGCCAGCAACTTTAAAAAATATGCATACTGGTTATCTACATGCTCTGGTCATTTCTTTTCCCCAAAGACAGACAGTAGTTTTGCCAAAACCATTTGAGTTGTTTGTAAGCTCATACATTGGACAATCCTCTCACAAACCAACAAAGGTTATGGTTTGTTATTATCACCATTATCTGCAGAGGTGACCAATAGAAAGACCATCCATACAAGTGTTTCAAACAGATACCTAAAGGGCTTACTCAAATTACAATGCAAACTCTGGCACAATCACCCAAGCTGTCTACTTCTCTCTCCCATTTACTTAATAAAGTTTCACCACTATCCTATTAAACTGTTGATAGGACAATGACGAAAAACCATTGCTTGAATTTTCCCAACAACAGATTTCAAAAATTTTGGAGGAGGCCAAAATCTATAAATTCCGCCCCTGAACATGGCCCTCACCAATTTTGTAGGGGGAGGGAATAGGGATGGGTCAGGTTTTGGACATGAGTCAGGTTTTGTGGAGGTCACTGCCTATATAAATCAGCAGCTTCATCCAGTCATGTATGATGTATGTAACCTTCAAGTGTGAAACCCATTATGTGCAGATTAGGCCTGGTAGGAGCAAATCGGAACTTTGTGGAGTTGTTTGGATAGGGAGGGCACTCTTTTGAAGAGGTGTAAGTACCCCTTTGGAAATTGCTCAAAAGTTGTATTAACTGCCACAGAAGCGACAACAATTCATTCGCTTGTGCCTGGCTTTAACTCAAGGGAGTAGGAGGTTGGGGCTGCTGGATCTGGCAGGGCAATTATTTTTTGCCCCATACAGACTCATGCACCCTTGTGACAGCAAGAACACTGTGCGAGAGAAAGAAAGGCACCAAGGAAGAGAAACGGTGGGCATGGCATCCTCACACACAGGCACCCATAGAAGTAAGTCAACATGACAAGCCGGACTCCAGAAGCAGGGCACCAGGTCAGGAGGAGGAGGCAGCCCACCAGGAAGGGGGACAACCAGTTATTACCCTGTGGGAAGGATGTATAGACCTTGGGGTGGTCATAACTCAATATGACGGAGAACCAGTGCTGAAGACAGCTGAGGTTAAGCTGCAACGTGGTCACCGACGTATGTCAGATGGTGCAGCAACATGTCAAACCACACTCTATTGACCCCCACGCCTTGCCAGTGGCTGTAAAGGTAACCTTACCTCTCATTTTTCATGTCTCAGGCTCTTTCTAGGACTCAACAGGAGAACCTGTCTAGAATCTCCCAGTCAGCAGCACATAGCTGCATGAAGACTGTAACTAATGCCCTGCTTGCTCATATAGGGGAGCATTTTAATTTCCCTGTAGGTATGGCATCTTAGACAGACAGTCACAGCCTTTACTCAATTAGCAAGCCTCCCCCAGGTGCAGGATATTACTGGTTGCACCCACATTGCCATAAAGGCTCCAAATCAGTAATCAGACACCTTCGTCAACCGAAAGTCCTTCAACCTACTCAATGTTCAGGTGGTTTGTCACCTCCTCCTCTTTCAGGTACCAGGTCTTGGTGACCATGGACTTCCATTGGATTGGCCCATGATCATGCTTGGCAAAGTACTGCAGTGATTTGCCGTTGCCTCCTGACCAGGAATAACTTACAGGCTGACAATCAACCTGCTTGGCCACCTTATGAACACAGCTTCCATGGCTATCAATTGCTGAAGTGGGAGTTGAACCCGGGGCTACTGGCCCAGAGTTAGGGACACTACCACTGCACCATAAGGCCTCCTCCAGTATGTGACCACAACAAGATTTTCCTCCAACTCTGTGCAAGGTTCCCTGGTAGCTACATTCTGAGGGATTCCCAACTTCCTCAGCTAGTTCATCCACCTTCGTGGATCTGTGGTTGGCTTCTAGGGGACAAGAGAGGGCCTTTAGGAGCCCACAAACTTCGGCTGAGCGTAACTACAACAAGCAGTCTTGTCACCACAAGGAATACAATCGAGTAGGCCATTGGCGTTCTGAAAATGCACTTCAGGTGCCCTGATTACTCAGATGGAGCCCTGCAGTATGCCCCAGCAAGGGTATCCAGTAGAGTTGTGGTGTGTTGCATGCTGCACCACTTTGCGCAGCAGAGGGGCCTAGAAGTTGAAGACAATGATGTCATGGCCAGAGCTACAACCTCTGAGGATGGAACTGAGGAGGAGGAGGAAGTCCTGTCCATTCTCATGAGTCTGATATGGAGGAGGATGAGGAGGACAACAATGGCAGAGCAGCTAGAAGGCATGGCCTTGTAGCCAGGGCTGATCCTTTGTAGGAGGGGCTCATCGCCAGACATGCCTTGTGCAAATTAGATTCACGTAGTGTCCTCAGATGTAACACCTACCATCAGCCAGTCCTGGGTGAACAACTTCCAACTAAAGAACCTTTTACATAGAAGCTATATTTACTCAGGGATTGCCCATTCCCAAGAGAGAAAAGCTACATCAACGACTTTGACTCAAGTCACATAAATATGGCTACAGTCCTCACCATCATAATTGTTGGCCTCAGCACATTGCAAACACACAGTGTGAGTAATCCTTCACAACCTGGTCCCCAGTGGTTGTCAACAAGGCACCAAAGCCACCATATTGTGCATACTCAACCATGGTCACAATGCTACGAGTGCCTTAATCATCTCAGTTCCAGGACATCACTGCAGGGTTCTTCAGGGTAGTGTCCTAGGTCCAGCCAAGTCCAGCTGCTTTGTCAATGACCTTTCCTCAGTCATAAGGTCAGAAGCGGGGATGTTTGCTGATGATTGTACAATGTTCAGCACCATTTGTGGCTTCTCAGATACTGAAAATGTCCAAATGCAGCAAGACCTGGACACTTTTCAGGCTTGGGCTGAGTAACACTTATGCTATGCAAGTGCCAGGCAATGGCTATATTCAACAAGCGAGAGAAGCTAACCATCTCCCCATGATATTCAATGGCATTACCATCGCTGAATCACTCACTATCACCATGCTGTGGGTTACCATTGATCAGAAACTGAACTGGACCAGTCATATAAATACTATAGTTACAAGAACAGGCTAGAGGCGGGATAGTCTGCGGCAAGTAGCTCATCTCCTGACTCCACGTAGCCTCCACCATCTACAAGGCACAAGTCAGGAGTATGATGGAATACTCCCCACTTGGCTAGATAAGTGCAGCTCCAACAACACTCAAGAAGCTCAACACCATCCAGAACAAAGCAGCCTGCTTGACTAGCATCCCATCCACCACCGATGCACAGTGGCAGCAGTGTGTACCATCTACAAGATGCACTGCAGCAACTCACCAAGGCACCTCAGTCAGTGCTTTCAAAACTTTTGACCTCTACCATCTAGAAGGATAAGGACAAGGACAACAGATGCATGGGAACGCCACCACATGCAAGTTCCTCTACAAGCCACACACCATCCTGATGGAGATATATCGCCATTCCTTCACTGTTGCTGGGTCAAAATCCTGGGACTCCCTCCCTAATAGCATTGTGGGTGTACCTACACCACATGGAATGCAGCGGTTCAAGAAGTCAGCTCATCACCACCTTCTCAAGGCAATTAGGGATGGGCAGTAAATGCTGGTCTAGCCAGCAATGCCTACATCCCATGGATGAATAAATTTTTTTTTAAAATTAGGAATTATGATTTCACACCCAATACATGTTGATATGATTGTAGTTGCCAATATAAATACAGGGAAGACATTTTGTGCAGCTGAGGCCACAAAGCTCTTTGAATGAGTGTAACAGCCATTCAGCCCCATGGTCCAGTTTTAGGAGTGGATGCCATATGCAACATTCATAGCCTCCATAAACCTCGGCTAGTCTCACAAAGCACATCCTCTACCAGCTGGAATGCAAAGGCAGCCAAAGTTGTGTGGGCGGCAGACAAGCATTGTTGCCTGGAGCATACATGGCCTCTTGACCTGCGTTTCCTACACCTGGGCCAATGGGTAACACCGCCGTGTGAATGAATGCCTTGCACCTAGCACTCATGCTTGAGATGCACCTGCTGCCCAACATCTATTCGTGGAGTCTGATCATTGAGCCTCCCTTAAATGTAAGTATGAAGAGATGGACAATGAATGATGCAAGGAGCATCTCAGTCCATGACCCTTTGATCACTGCAATCTTATGTGAAGGAATAAAGAAGGAAGAAGCCCTCCATTGTCTCAAAAATATGGTCACATCCTTGTTCCTGAGGACATCAGTATGCGATGGACGGATGTCTTTACCAGTGATACTGAAGGCAGCATCCTATTATGGTAACGTTCTCATTGAGTTTGGTAGTATACAAACACATACCTGAGGAATTTAAGAGTGTATGTATAAGTATCCAAAAATTGCTCAGTTTTGATATTTACAAAGTGAAAAGTGTAACCACGGTGAACCTATTAGTACTCTAGGCAAGACAGCGCATTATGCTCATGCGCACTCCTCTGAAATGCCCCCCGTGTTCCCTCAGAGGAAGTGGAGGCAGGCTGCTCATTTCTTGGTCTATTCGGCAATGAGGAGCGTGATGGCCAGCCTCGTCGTGCAGGCACACATTGGGCACCCACTTCAAACTGTGGCCTCTGCATCTCTGCATGGGCAACCTTAGTCACTGGCACATGTGGAGCAGACGAGGGCTTTGGCGGAGGGGCTGGGGAGGTGGAAGAAGATGTGGGTGCTGAGAAGCTGCCAGTACCTTCATCCTCCTCAGTTACTTCCACAGCCCTGGCTGGCCTTCAGATGAGGTTGATGGGGCTGGCTGCTGGTGAGCAGCAGTCGCCCATTCCAGCAACTGGTGTGCCTATGGTGCAACTGTCCTGTTTTGCAGCTCCTCATGTATTCTGTGGATATCAGCGCTCATACGACGAGCAAACTGATCCAGGCTGAGGGAGGCTTTCACCCTTTCCTGGGTGAGATAATGCTCTTGCATCCACCCCCAGTGTTGCTGCATGTGATTCTCCATGAGATTGGCCAATCTCTCAAGGTCAGAGGTCATGTAGTTGAGCCCCTGGGACAATGTGGAGCTCATGGCGGTTATGGACTCCTCCATTCGCTGTCCTAGAGCTCCCACTGCCTCAGGGAACTCTGCCAGATGTCCGCACATCTGCGCTGATTAACTAAATACTGTGCCCCAAAAAGTGACTCCTGAGACACCACATTCCTGTCCACTGGAGCAGCACTGTGACTTTCCCCTCTTCTCCAAGGGGCATTGTGCACAAATGCCTCTGACTCTGACACCTGATCCTGCACTCTGGTGCTGTGGCTCTCACCCTGTGCACCCAATTCTATATGCTATATCCCTCTGATGTGCTGGTATCTGAGTTGGAGGAGCATGGGCTAGTCTGATGTGTTGCTGCCTCCTTAGACATCTCTTCCTCTTCCTGATGCCCAAGGCATGATCTGGCCTGCAGAGAGGCACATAATGGTGAGGGAACAAAGCTGGGACCTGCATGAGACACAAAAAGAGTTATTTAGGTGTAGCCCTTCACACTGTGAAAGCACACTCTGATGCATGCCATTACCTTCAACCATTCTCACGCTGCCCTTATGATGCAACCCCTTCCTTGCACTCCCTCTCATGCCAACATCCCATTATGCACAGTGAACCGACAGCATGACCTCCACCATTGCCGCCATGTTCCAAGGTGCATTTCCCACTGCCTTTCTCACCTGCTACCGATGATTCACCATCACCAGCAGACAACTGCAAAGGCACCCTGGCTATTTCCATGGCTATCTGTCCAACGACTCTAATTGGTTGCAGCCAGGCTGACCCACCCCCTCCCCCTACCCCCCTCCACCCCTCTCAACCCCACCCCAACGCCTGGCGTTGAGCCCTTTTCAACTGTAAAGACAACTTGAATTTATGTTAGCCTGTTGTGTAGTGCATGCAGGGAGAATTCTCTTTAATGTATCTGTGCATCACAATGCTCTTCCACATCTGCTCTGTGCACACCTAAATGAGCAGTTTACACATACAAGCCTCAATGCTGAAGCAGAGGTGTGTGACCACTGTAGCATGTAGCTGTGACCCTCCACTCGAACCTCTGTGTGGATCAGCCAAGTTACTGGACCTGCCAAACGCAGCAGGTTATGGAACCTTTATCGGCACGGGATCCAAAATCTCTGGTACTCTCCTGCTGCACTCACCGCAGCAGAAACCTGAAGCCAGGCTTTCTTTGTGGCGGCAGGAGTACTGCCCTGGCCAGCAGGGTACTGCACTGCTTCTTCTTCTCCACCTCATCCACTAATATTTGCAGGTCCTGATCACTGAACCTTGGGGCAGCTGGGCCCGCTCCTCCCCCAGTGTCTCCTCTGTGTGACATTCTATCAATACAAATGTTAAACGACAAGGAGCATGAGCCGCCCATCTTACAAAGCTCTCATTCACATTTGAGTGCTTACATGCACTAACCATTTTCATCATATCATCAGTGATGACTGCTATGGTGTTGTGGAGGAAAGGCCTCTGCACAGATGCTTGTTGCCATGGATATTGCAGCTGTCACTCCACGACCACAGGCAGCCTGACTGATTTACCCCCTCTTAGTCACAACTGTTATGCCATGACAGTGTGCAGATATGAGGAACCTGCTTAAGGGTCAGCTGTGTGGGCACATCCTGCTAGATGGGTGGCAAGAGGGCATGAGTGGATGGGCCAAGGACAGTGGCACTATTCATCATACATCCACTGAGGCATAGCAGCTAACTACATTACTGCAGAATATCCTTACCATGTAGTGGTGCCAAGGCAACGCCATCTCCGTAGCTGTGCCTTGTGAAGACACTTCAGGCCTTATGTGCATTGTGAATGGGCGGCAGCGACAACTTTTCTCTAGGGAAAGCCCATGATGGTCCATTCATTCCAGGGTCAACTAACAGTTGGACAACAGAGTTTACAGAGTTCTGACTTACCTGATAGCTTAGTGACATCTCCTGCGAGGTGCAGGGACTGTACCATACACTTGCTACTTCACAAATGGGCCTTTCTGAAGGACCACTTTTTGACCATGAGTCACCACCACACTACTCTGACCATGCACTACTTCCATAGTCGCCCTTCACGACTCCTATTATAGCCGCACCCTCTCCTGGACCAAAGATCAGAAGTTCAGGGCCACTTTTATGGACATCGGATTCACGAAGCCAGAAATTCTCCCACTCTGGGCACCCGATGTGAGAGCGAAAATTCAGGCCAATCTTTCTTCAGTACTGAACTCAAGAGCAACATACAAACAGGAGTAGGCCATTTAGCCTACAAGCCTGATACACCATGCAATGCGATCATGGCTGACCTGCAACCTAAACTCCATATATCTGTCTTTGCCCCATATCCCTTAAAACTTGGGCTAACAAAAATCTATCAATCTCAGATTTAAAGTTAACAGTTGATCTTGTACCAATGCTGTTTCCAGAAGTGAGTTCCAAACTTCTACCATTCTTTCCATGTAGAAGTGTTCCTTCACTACTTGAAACACCTGTTTAGGCTATGTTTCCCTAGCACCAGATTCACCAACTAGTAGAAATGGTTTCTCTCCATCCATCCTATATCTGTTCCCCTTAATATCTTGAAATCTTTAACCTACTAAATTCCAGGGAATGCAATCTTGACTCTCACCACCTCTTGACTATAAATGCAAACTTCAGAGATCACAGCGCTGATCTCTACGAAACAAAGACAAATGCTTCACAATTTCAGTGTTTTAGCTTCACGGAAACAAGTTAAACAGATTCAAGCATTAACAGAAGAGCCTGTTTGCTAAAGCACAACCTGAGATTTGCACAATCTGATGGTGGCTGCTCCCACTCTGTTAACCATGACTTTTAAACGTGGCTAGTTCTTGGGAAAAACTGAATCATCTGGCCTCCCCTTGTACCATGATGTTTTATCCTTCCTGCACTGAATATCATCCAGCGACTTTTAATACCTGCAATTCTCCCCCACCACATCTCTAGTGAAAAAAATACATCAGATAAGGAGCTCTAGCCCATTCCCAACCCCCAGGAGCACTCATAAGACAAATCATTAAACACTTCAAGTCCCACACCACTGATACCCAGCTCTTGGGCTATGACCCACCTAATATAGGAGAAACTCCAGTTTCAGTAGACAGACAGTTTCTGTTACACATCAGTGTCCCTTGGGAGAAGGTACAGGGAGGGTGGGGGACAGCGGTGGGGTAGTAGTAGTGATGGGTGGAAAAATATAAGCACAAAACCCGTTTTCTAGACACTTCATGCAACTAATAAAAGGTTCCAACAAAGTACATCCATTCTGTCTTTTAACACTTTTCTACACAATTGAAAGGCAAATCAGATGAAAAAAAATAAGATTCAAATATGCATAGCTGCAATTTTTAAGTCAGCATTGCCTCATACATTAGACATGTGGCTAATTGCATTTCCGCTTAGTGAATAAAAAACTAGCAATAGACTATGTAGTTGAGCATGTGACCTCAATACTCATTATCACACTCTGTATGCGTATGCTCTTTTAACCTTTTTGTGTATCTGTTAATCAAGCAGGAGACAAAGAGCAGAGTGCGTGAGTGTTTTCTGATCGTCGAGAGTGCTTTACTGCCTTGGTTACTGTGGTAGTAGATGTTTGTTAAGTAAATATACACATGTGCGCTATAGGTCCTATATTGGGTGAGTGTAGGCGTACAAAATTAATCTATTTGCTAAAATGTCAGTGCAGCTATTACTGTAGCCAGTCAGTGCTTTTTATTGAACACCACTGAGTTAAATGACAGTGTCAGCTATTACGGTACTGCACTGGTTGAGATGAATTTATCATTTAAGTCCATGAGCTATTCAGGAGACAGATTGTTGCAATGTTTTCTCAAAACTGGAACATAAGTCATACAAACATATAAATTAGGAGGAGTAGGTCATTTGGCCCTTTGAGCCTGCTCTGCCATTTGATAAGATCATGGCTGATCAGATTGTGGCCTTAACTCCACTTTCCTGTCTACTCCCTATAACCTTTGACTCCCTTGTTAATCGAGCCTTAAAAATATTCAATGACCCTGCCTCCACTGCTCTCGGGGGAACAGGATTCCCCAAATTAACAACCCTCTAAGGGAAGAAATAATTCTCCTCATCTCCATCTTAAATGGTCTGCGAGAGATTTTCGAACTTTTCACTCTGAGTCTTCTTGAAAATATACTTCTGAGTACAAGAGATACATTTATTTGGATAGTTGTAATTCATTGATCTTTTGAGAAAAGGCAGCCACATAAATTATACACACTGCTAACAGCAGCAGTTCATTACTGGCCTCTTCCCACTCATTCACTTAAAAGTCTAATTTCAAATATAGAGGCAGAAACTCAGAGAAGAATTTAATGCCCTCCCCTGAGGCAAGTGAGGCAGGAAGACATTTAATGAGGTTGGAGGTTACCGGGTGGGGACTCTGCCACTTTCCCGCCTCTTCTGCAATTGAGTCCAGGATGGGAAGGCTCATGGGCAGGACAGCCTTCTTGCCCACCACCAATTGAGACCCTTTGCCTACTTCAAGGCTTCATCCTGTCACCACTGGTATCAACCAGTGGTGAGCAGTGCATTGCCGAGCTGGGAGCCTGAAAAGCAAACCCTTGGCATGTTTGCTTGAGTGTTCTTGGGTGGGGTGGGGTGACGAGAGGCCCTTGTTGTTAGGCTCTCAGTGCCCGATCAAAGGACCTGGCATCAGGGAAGGGGCTGGCCCACTGAGGGCCACTCTCTTGTCATTATCTCTGACCTCCCCCTCCAAGTTACGACCTGCACCCTCAACCCCCATCCCACCCTCATTCACCTGTGGCCTGGATCCCTCATTGATTCTGGGCCTTTAGGGGTGCATTACCCGCAGCAACCACTGCTCCTCCAGTGGCTCTGCTGGCAATGAACAGCTGCCAGCCTCTGACCGGCGGCAGCTCCTGGAGGGTGGGATTTCTGCAGCCGGGGGTCCTTGATTCCTGAGAAGGCCTGCCACTGGCCACTTAAGTCCCCGACCAGCACTTAATACAGCAGGCCTTTGTCAAAGGAGGTGAAACAGGGCTTTCACTGACTCTCTAGCTGGTGGGAAAGTCCTCCATCACCTGGATTAAATTTCACCCTCAATCTCAAAGCAGCCATACAAGTTTTGTGGTGGAGGTGCTCATGAGCATTAGAAAACTTTGGCAGCTCCAACAATTCACTGCATAAATACCAGAAGCAGGATTCAGATTGTAACATAAAGCCAACAGCAAATTCGGGAGAAATATTTTTGCCCAGTGAGTCATGACGACAAAGTAGAACTCAAAACCAAAAGGAGCAGTTCAGATGACTAGATTAGCTGCATTTAAGGGTGTGCTAGATAAATACATGAGGGAGAAAGGAATAGGTGGAATATGTTGATGGATTTAGAAAAAGAAAATTGGGAGGAGGCTCATGTGGAGCATTGACACGGGCATGGAATTGTTGGCCGAATAGCCTGTTTCTGTGCTGTAAGCACTATATATTATATAAAAGAAGGTTAAAGGGCCATGACAAGCTATTTTGTTAACATGTGCATTAGTCTTATCTACTGTACCAAGAACAATTCTGAGGGTAGGAGCGGATGATCCGTCTCAGCCTCCTGTTAAGTCCTCACCATCGCAAATGCCAGTCTTCACACAATTTGATTCACTCGACATAATAACAAGAAACAGCTGAGTATACTGGAAACAGGAAAGGCAATGGGCGTTGATAATATCCCAGCTGCAGTGTTAAGGATTTGTGCTCCAGCATTAGACACGCCTCTATCCAAGCTGCTTCCGTACAGTTACAATACTGGCATCTACCCGGAAATATAGAAAATTGCCCAGGTATAGCCTATCCACAAAAAACTGGACAAAACGAATCCGGCCAATTACCACCCTATCAGTCTACTCATGGCCCTAGATCTCATTACAGCTTTTGTTCAAACATGGACAAAGAAACTGAAACAGATGAGGTGAAAGTGACTGCCATTGACATCAGGCATTTGACTGAGTGTGGAATCAAGCAGCCCTAATAAAATTGAAGTCAGTGGGATTCAGGGGGAAAAGATTCAGCTGGCTGGAATCATACCCAGCACAAAGAAAGATGATGCATCTGCTGGAGACCAATTGTCTCAGCCCCAGGACATTGTTACAGGAGTTCCTCAGGTAGTGTCCTAGTCCCAAACATCTTCAGCTGCTTCATCAATGATCTTCCCTCCAACATAAGGTCAGAGATATCTCTTCTGATAATGGCTGTTTGAATGCCTTGAACACGTGTTGATGGTCCTCCTGCCATACGTATGGAACATCTTTCCTTCACAGGTCTCTAAGTGATGACGCTCTATCGGTGGAGTTGGGTACGTATGATGCTAAGAAATTGAAGAATCTGAGGCACTTCTGCCAGTCCTCTCTGTCCTGGGGAGTAGGCATGTGTCACACATCTTCGAGTTTGCCTGGGTCAATGATTGATCCCGAAATTCAAATAAATAGAGCTGAAAACATTAAGCTGACCCACAATCATCTGGCATTATCTGCTATTGAAGACGAGTTCTTCATGAAGGGCCATTGCCATTAATGAGTGTAGATTTCCGTCATGCTCTTGTTTGGTTTTGCCCATCACCGCAATATCATCACTGATGCATAGGCATCCACGGATATTATCAATGGGCGGAAATTTCTCAGAATTGCACTAAGCGCGGTAGCGGACGGGTAAAATGGATTCCTTCCCACCGATGCAAATGGCGGGTTTTCACGCCGTATCTTCCTGAGCCCACCTCATTATTTATGCATTCCTGGGAAACATGCCTTTCCATGGCGGGCAAGCTCTCATTCGCCTGCTCGCCATCACCCACTGTTGCATCACGCCGGCTGCCATCTTTAGAAGGCCATCAACATGTGTTCAAGGCATTTAAACAGCCATTATCAGAAGAGACATCTCTGATCTTATGCTGGAGGGAAGGTCATTGATGAAGCAGCTGAAGATGTTTGGGACTAGGACAGTGCCCTGAGGAACTCCTGTAACAATGTCCTGCGGCTGAGACAATTGGTCTCCAACAGATGCATCATCTTCCTTTGTGCTGGGTATGATTCCAGCCAGCTGAATCTTTTCCCTCTAAATCACACTGACTTCAATTTTATTAGGGCTGCTGGATGCCATGGAGGCCTGGTAGGATGTGCTCTACCCCGGTTCTGGCTGCAGGATGGGCAGCAATGTCACCAGCCCAGCTTGGGAGGCGGTGGCAGCAGTGGTCAGCAAAAACACCCTGCAGAGGAGGACAGTCACCCAGTGCCGCAAGAGGATGAATGATCTCTTCTGTTCCACCAGGGTAAGTCACTCTTTTCATCACTCCCAACTCTCACACTCATAAACCCATCACATATCCACAGGGCCCTCACTCACTGCCAGCGCAAGGGACATCACCATTCACTGTTTCACGCACACCGTCATTGTCCTCATCCCGTCCATGGAATCACCCACCACCCACACAGGCCAGGTATACTTATCATCTGGCCCAGCAGGAGTCCTGACACACTCTCCCCATCTCTATCCATGCAAGATGGTGACCGCAATGGAGACCATGGTCCAGGATGTCACTCCTGCACAGCTGCGTGGGCTTAACTCCATTGCTAATGTCATAGTTGGCCTCCCACAGTGTGTATGCGAGAGGGGCGCTGAGTAGCTGGATCTCACTCCACCTACCTCTTCCGCTCACAGAGTCAGCCAGGGGCCCATAGGGAGGAGGATCAGCAGGTGCACGCTCCGGGGCCATCCACTCAGTGACTCTGGGAGTGACCGGCCCATCTGACTCCCCTCTTCCTGTGACCCTCGCAGATCCAGCTTCACAGACCGAAGAGGGTGCCACTGCCACACAGCAGGACCCCGAAAGCAGGCCAGGCCCTCCAAGTCTCAACCCTCCAGAGGATGCCCACCAAAGTCATCACAGACAGGGCATCACAGTCAGCAGGCTGCCTCCATCCCTATAGGTGTCGGGGGAGCACCAAGACACAGTGGCAGGGTCAGGAAAGTTAGGTAAAAGTAATTGCACAGCCTGTCCACAGATCACTTGTATATACTGTTCACTATTGTCAATAAACTCCTAAGAATGTCACCCTGCCTGTGGCTCCTTGTTCTGATGAGCAGTGTTCTTGTCACTCAGATGTGAAACCTTTCTGCACAAGATAAAAGGCAGCTATCTCAGTCCAGGGTCTCTTTGCTGTGCTCTGTGTAGCCTTCAGGCCACAGTGATGGTCCAGCCTCACACTCCCTGGACACATTACTGATGCCTGCACCTCGATGGTGCTGGTCATTACTACCAGAATGTAATGGGCAAGCACCACAGAGTTCTCTCATACTCTCTGTGTGCTCTCAGCGCCTTTAAGGTGGGGCTGGCCCCCATCACACCAGCATCCGCGACCAGTGATGCCGTGCACCAGCTCCTGAAGGGCTGAGGTGCTGAAGGCAGACACAGCATTAGTTGCATCTAAAGTTTCATGACTGTGTCTCTGTGATAACCCTGATCACGGAACGCAAGTGAGCTGCCCTCGGCCAGAGACTGTATGAAGACCTATGGAGTATCCTCACTGCATGTCATCATCAACCTCCTGTGATCGAGCGACTATTAGGGCCTCCACTACATCTCCATGACAGGAGTGTTCTCACAGAGGTTATTGGCACTCCCATAAGCCAGACTGGAGTCAAACTTTCACAACTGCAATTTTAGGATCTATGGGGACATCTCACTGCATGTAGTCATCATTCTCCACAATCTGGCAGCTATGAGGGCCTCCCAAGCGTGACTATCTCGTCTAGCCAGTGCGGGGACCTTATCCCCAGCATTGTCAGAGGACCCTCTCACCCTCATCCCAGTTGGTGTCCTCCTCATTGGAGGAGACATGCAGCTCCTCCATCTCCTCCTCAGGCAGCTCCTCTCCCTGTTGCAGTACCAGGTTGTAAAGGGCGCAGCAGATGACAACGATGTGTCATACCTCTGTGGACTCTATTGCAGGGCTCCACCAGACCAGTCCAGGCACCGGAACCGTATCTTCAGCATCCCGATGGTCTGTTCCACCAAGCTGCAAGCTGCTGCATGAGCCTCATTGTAGTGTCGCTCTGCTGCAGTCTGAGGCTGCCACAATGGGGTCATCAGCCACAGCCTCTACGGGTAGCCCTTGTCCCCAAGGAGCCAACCCTGCTGCCTCTGTGGACCCTGGAAGACTGCAGGGATCTGCGAGTGACTCATGATGTAGACATCGTGCACACTCCCTGGAAACTGTGCGCACACCTGCAGGATGCGTTTCTGGTGGTCGCATACCAGCTGCACATTCAGTGAGTGGAAGCTCTTGCAGTTGATGAAGTCCACTGAGTGTAGCGATGGAGATCTGAACGCCACATGAGTGCCGTCAATCACACCCTGCACCCGTGGGAATCCCGAGATCAGGGCAAATCCAATGGCCCTTGTATCCTGGCTGTCCTGGTCCGGGCGAAATGCACAAAGTTGTGTGCCATGGAGAAGATGGCATCCACGATTTCATGGATGCATTTGTGGGTGGCGGATTGTGAAATCCCATAGAGGTCACCTGTGGAGTCCTGAAAAGAGCCACTGGCATAGAAATTGAGCGCTGCAATCACTTTCACAGCCATGGGCAGTGGATGCCTTCCATGTCCCCTTGGTGCCAAGTCCTGCAGTAAATGGCAGATGTGAGCCACCAGGTCCCTAGACATGCGCAGTCGTTGGTGACACAGGTTCTCAGTCATTTGCAGGAATGGCAGGCAGCGTCTATAGACCCTGGGTGGTGCTAGGCGCCGACCAGCCACGTCTCGCTGTCGCTCCTGGGCAGCGGGTGCAGGAGCCCCTGCTGCCCCTTCTTCATGAGGTTGCTGCTCCTGCCTTTGCGCAACCAGGAGCCTCAGTCACTCTCTCCTCAGTCTTCTCCATTCTCTGTGGGCCATCAGGTATACAGCTGGGTCACCAGGATCCATGATCCTGACGTGGTCCTCCTGCAGCATGAGAGAGACGTGGTTATCATGGCTGTACTTAGCACCTTTCCTGGCCCTGTGTGACCGACCCTTAATGCTTCCTAGAGAGTGCTGGTCACCGCCTCGGATTGCCAGAGCTGAGTGCGCTGCATGGCTGCCCTGTCAACCTGTGACATGGGGAACACTGGTCCAAACTGGGATGTTGAGATTGCAAGGAGCTGTGAGCACCTCCAGCAGTGACTGCTACATGGCCAGCATTGGCGAGGAGATTGTACAATGTGTACAGTCCAACTGCTCCACAATCCAATAAAACGGTGGCTGGGGGTTGGTCGGGGGGAGGGGGTGGGGGGCAAGGTATGGAGCACTTGATGGCCCTTTGGTGCCTTCCCGTTGCTTGCATGGGTGGGCAGGCTAGGAGCCCGACCCCAATCACATCACTGTGGCTGCACCTGATCTGTCTCAGTTGCAGTTTATACAGCTGTCCCTAATGAGTTGCCACTTCCCTCATTTACCCTGCCCCCACCTCGATTGCCCGTGTGCGAGATGCAGCCTCCCCGCCTCAGCAGTTGCCTCCGAGGCTGGCCAGTACTTGCCCCCAGATACCATCCACCCCCCCCCTCAACTCAGCAGTCACCTCCGGGGCCAGGCATCAGTTGCCCCCCACCCCTGAGGCCTGTACACAGAGGGCGAGCTGTGGTAAATGCTGCTGCTCATTCACTTCAGTTCCCCAAAGTGAAGGCCGCCAAGTGCATGTTGCCCGTGTGCTGTTGTGAAACACCTCAGTGCACTTTCCCACTGATGTGGACGGACAATACGGCGGGGTTCTAAGATCCTGGTGGGATGGCATTTTAATTATATGCTAATGTATTATAATTAGCTCCCCGCCGATCAATGGCAGGAAACGCGGCCCACCATCAGTGAGCTGAGCAGACGACTGCGACCTGCCTTCACGCCATTGTGAAGCAGGTCACGCCATATTTTCCACGCACGCCACCTATCATGCCCGCCGCCAGTGGGCTCGGAAAATTCAGCCCTATGATTCTGTTCATATGCTGCTGGAACAGATCCTGACTGATAGATCAACCAAAAGATAATCTCTGGAAACAATATCTTCTGAATGATGCGGTGAAAGTAGTGATCTCTTGAGATCCCTCTGCGAAATGAACTGACCTACACCTGTGGTTGGCATCCAACTTGGAAGTGTGAGCACTGCACTTTCTAGAAGGGTCAATTGACAGGATTACAGCTTCTCTCGGGTGTAGTGAAGCATCCCTCTGAAATCTCCTGTAGGGTCAAATCTGTCTGGGTATATCTGTTGTAGGTCATGGAAGACTCAATGTGATTATTCTTGGCCTCTTCTGCCATGATTGGTGCATTGGTGATTTTGCATATGGTCACAATGTTGAGTTCTATAGACACTGCTACTGCTGGTCCACTCATGTCCACCAGGTAGAAAACCTTTGGTTTCCATGCAGACTTGTGTAGCTGACTTTCAATGTTAATGTACCAATGCAATGAATGGGTTACCCATTGTCCGTAATCAGTTTGGCTATAGGTTGTATCATCGAATCCCAATAATCCAGATATGTATCCTTCAAGATTCTGACCGGTAAGATATTCACGCTTGCCCCTGTGTCGACTTTGTCTGTGAGCGTGCGTTTGCCACTTTTCTTTGGGCATATGATGCCGATAGTAGAATATCCCTCTAACCAATTGATTTCATCCACACATCATGCCACATTCACAGTTCTGTTCACTTGCTGATTGGAGATTTCTCCACTCTGAATCTTGCACCCAGCTCTGCCTGCCTGCTAACCTTATGATTCTGCTTGCACTTATATGGGTCTCTGACGCACTCCCTGTTGTTGCTGCCAGTATGCTGCATGCTACATACTTTCTGTTTGGTCATATCTTATTGTAAGCTCTGGTCATCACTCCAGAACCAGTGTTCCTACATTGAAGAGCCCAATGTCCTCTTAAAGCGCATAATTTGCAAAGGTCTTGGAACACAGGACAGCTTCACAGTGGGTGAGAGATTGCACTTCCCACATGGCTTGCTTGCTTTCTGCATTCAGGCCACCACACCAATAGTGGCAGCTGCACTCAATGCTCCCAGGTGTTGTTGTCCGGCCCCAGTGGCTTCGCATTTTCTGCCATAATTTAGTAGTGTTAATATTGTGACCTTTCTTTATCTCCAAGAGGTCTTTTTGGAAGGCTTTGATTGGCGTTGAAGCTATAACTAGCTCCATTATCCATTGAGACACTTCAGCTTCCAAACAATCGCAGTCCTTGCCCTTATCACGGCACCTGCTAATGAACTGATCAATTGATTTTTGTGGTTGATTTTTGTTTGTAAACCATCAGCTCCACTCAGTGAATTCTGAAGCTCACCTTTACACAAAGCTGATCCTTCATCATGTTCCACGGCTTGACAGGAACCTTCTGATCTTCCTCCGACAGGCCCCGAATGTTGGCTTTGTGCAACCCCTCATCCCCAATGGCTATCTTTATTTTCACCTCTTGTTGATCCAGTCCTGTGATGGACAAATCTAAAAAGCATAATTTCATCCTTTGTTTAAAAAAGCTTAAATTCAGATAGGCCATCTCTGGCCTTCCAATTCATGCTGGAGAATTTGATGGTCACCTTCCTGATGTTCCTTGCATTTTACAGATGCTCCCGGCTTATAAGGGATTTGTAGCCTCTCTGCCCTGTAGAGAGATTCAGCAACGTAGCTGCTTTTTTATTCTCTTTCTTTTTGTTTGAATATGGTTCAGGCTTTTGCCACATCCATTGCAGTTTGCTGTTTTCCCATTTTGCACTCTTTTTGTCTTTTACACAGGAATAGCACCCGAAGATGTCACAGTGGCCCTGCAGCTTTGCTGTCCGACTCAAAAACTAACTGCACAGCACTACTCTGAACTGATTCATTGCTCCCATTGACCACTGATCCAGCTATCCCACAAATCAGGTCTCTACTGTTCTGCAAAGTACTGTCTGTTTAGGGACTCTGCCTCCCAGGATTTCAATGCACATGCAGCCTCTGCATTACATCAAATCTTGTCTGCTCCTCCTATGGTCCTCAAACTTGCATCGTTGCCACCATGTTGCATTTCCGGCTCCTTTATGCAAACTCACCAATCTCACACATGGGACTGGAGGTAGGTTTGATTTACTTGAAGACTCCCAACTAATATATACACATTACAGGATAGCGCAACAAAACTGTATACTCTGATGATTTAGCAGCCACTATCACTCACAGCTCTATAGCTACAATACTCACACGCACCATTAACTGGCTGCACATGTTGCTTTACATCCTGGTTCTTTGGTCATTTGCATATTCTACTAAAGTGATAGGTATATTCATGGATGGTTGCACAATGTTCAGTTCCATTTTCAACTCTTCAGATTCCAAAGCAGTCCATGCAAACAGGAAGGCCTGGACAGCATCCAGGCTTGGGATGATAAATAGCAAATAACATTTGCACCCCATAAGTGTCAAGAAATGATCATCTCCAATAAGAGAAAGTTTAAACACCTCCCCTTGACATTCAACAGAATTACCATCACTATATCCTCACCATCAACATTCTGGGGTCACCATTAACCAGAAACCTAACTGAACAACTGTAGCTACAAAAGCAGGTTGGAGGCTCGATATTCTGTGGTGAGTAACTCATCTCCTTACTCCCAAAGTCTGTCCACAAGGTACAAGTCAGGGGTGTGATGGAATACTCTTCACTTGCCTGGTTGAGTGCAGCTCCAACAGCACTCAAGAAGCTCAACGCCATCCAGGACAAAGCAGCCCACTTGATTGGCACCTCAATTGCCTCATTAAACATTCACTCCCTCCATGACAGGCGCACCATGGCAGCAATGTGTACCATTTACAAGAATGCAGTGCAATAACTCACCAAGCCTCCTTCGACAGAACCTTCTAAACCCACCACCTCAACCACCTAGAAGGACAAAGGCAGCAGATGCATGGAAACACCACAACCTGTAAGTTCCACTCAAAGTCACACATCATCCTGACTTGGAACTATTTTGCAGTTCCTTCACTGTTGCTGGATCAAACACCTGGAACTCCCTCCCTAACAGCACTGTGGATGTACCTACACCACATGGACTGTAACGTTTCATGAAAGCAGCTCACCACGAACTGCTCAAAGGCAATTAGGAATGGGCAATAAATGCTGTCTTCCCAGCGACGCTCATATCCCATGAACAATTTTTCTTAAAAAAAGGAGCGGAGGAAATGATCTGCTTGGGTTCTACCAACCTGAAGTATTTCCAGATGGAATTTCATTGAGCTTGGGCGATACAGAAGTTACTGATATTGGATGAGCTAAGGTATAAAGTGCAATAGTTGAAGCCATTGTCCAATTACCCACTGCCATTTCAATCTTTGCCTGTTTTAAGATTTCTAAACAGTCAATATCGGGACCTTTTTAAAACTCAAAATGAAACAGCACTTTGGGAAATGCCAAAAATTAGAATCTAAGATTTACTATTTATTTTACAAGTAAATCACTCAGTAAAAACTCGGAATAGCCCTCTAAATCCAACTTCTTTAGAGACCTGGGGAACATTATAAGCAGAGCAACGCTTCCCAAATGGAAACCTTCTACAGTAATTTTTCCAAAAAAATTTTGCTGACTAATTCTTCTAAATAGCAATTTGATTTTCCCCAGGGAGGATCAATAATTCTCCCATGAGGACTGGTTTTACTTTGCTTTTAAATCATAACCCCACCATACCAGTGATGTCAATGTCAACCTTTCAACCTTAAGCCTGGTTTCATGATAGAAAGCACTTTCATTCCAAGACAGATGTAAACAAAAGACTCAAATAGAGAAGCACAGGCCGGCAATTTGAAAGTGCCAGCGCTGAAGGAAACAAGACTTTAAAGGGGCCACGGTCAGCTGGAAAATCTCTTACAAGACAGCTTGCCAATTTGTAAACACAAAGACATGTATTATGACAATAGGATGAATCACTAGCATGCCCCAGACACTTATAAAAATACACTGCAGACATTCTGACATTTCCACACTTGAATTTAAGTCATGCCTAATGCCAACCATCCCAAGGGCCTGGCTGGATCCAAAAAAACTCCAATATGTCAGAGCACTCTTTCACCCAGAGTTTCTTACTTTATTATCAAAAGGATAACATGTTGCAGAGCCTTATTGTTGAGAAGAGTTGGAAAACTAGCCTTTAGAGGCTGGATATATATTATGAGCAAGAAAATTAATGTATCCATGGGCTGCAAAATTATTAACTATCTAACGGTTTAGTTTGATTTGGAATTGCAAGTCAGAGCCAGGGGTGCCTTCCTCACCAAGTCAACTCTTCTCACTAAGTCCATCAGGCCTTCTACTGTCTCTTGGCTTTTTAAGTCACCTTCTTTCCTTCCCTTGGTGGAATGAGATGACTTACAATTCAAAAGGCCAGCAAACAGTGCATTAGCTTGGTTTCTGCAAATGTGCGGAATGCAACAGCAGCAAGTGGACAGAAGGAGAAGAAGGTTATTACAAATATATCACCAAACTAAGGGCACCTTCCCAGAACCAAATAAAGCAAAAATGATAAATGAAGGATATATGATCATTCCATGGCTGTCACAAAAACATAAGAGCACTTCACCAGAGTGGTCTTACAACTCTCTGCAGCATTTCTCACATGACACTGGACTCTGGCTGGATGTCACAGCACCTTCATGCATTAAACACTTGGTTTAATCTGTAAACATGAACTCAAACAAAATTCACTTTTATGTAAATTGATAGTAAGAAGACTAGACAGGTAAATAGATACAAAAAGCCAGTCTATCTTACTGTAACCTCTGAGCAAAAAGACACTATAAACTTGCCACATTTAATTTGAAGCGCACAACCTAGCCCAGTTAATAGGTTCACCTCTGAATTTCTGCAGCACTGAATTTGCCTTTGTGAATAGATGGCCTTCAGCACCTCAGAGTCAGCCTGCAAACCAGGTTTAATTACAGCCAGCAGAGGGATTAGAGAAGTAAAGGTTCAATGCTCCAAAAGATTTTGATTTGCATTGGCAATCCCTCCACACTGTGAATTATCAAACTTAGCTATGTAATCTGTGGATGGCATGGTGGTGCAGTGGTTAGTGCTGCTACCTCCCAGCTTCAGGAACCTGGGTTTGACCCTAACCTTGGGTGTCTGTCTGTGTGGAGTTTGCATGTTCTCCCTGTGTCTGTGTGGGTTTCCTCCTGCCATCTAAAGACATGCTGGTTAGGTGGATTGGCTATGGTAAATTGTCCTCAAGTGTATGCCCCTTCCTGGGTGCACTGTGCCCATTGCCTTTTGGGGTAGGCTTTGATTCCCTGCAACCCTGAATTGAATGAAGTTGTTCTGGAAAAGTGAGTGAGTTATGCAATTATGGAAAGAAGGTCGGAAAACCTTATGCCCTCTATCACTACCCAAAGGGAAGAGGAATCACTCAAGCCTTTTACTGGAGGTCCCTTAGCAGTCAGTCAGAGAACACCACTGTCCTCCTGGGGAGGTGGGAGAAGCCAGGATTAATTCAATTGCCAAAAGCTCAGGTTGCAGATGGGAGATTTTAAAAGAAATTCAGCAGACTCATAGCGAGAAAGAGGACGGATATTGCTAAATCACAATCTATCCTATTGTAGCTGGACTGTTGAGGTGAGAGAAGTTAGAAGACTCTACTTTCAACTTTGAGGCAGTTGGAAATATTTGTCCAACTTGTACAGCTGGTTTAACAACACGTACAGTTAGCTTTCAGTTTAAAACTGGAGAAATATTAAAATCTACAGTCTTCTGGTCCTAGATGCCTAGAAGGAATCATTAATGGCCTACAAAATAATTTGCCATTGTTTTCTTTTCTGCATCTCTGCTTCTCCTATAGAATTTGCTGACCCTTTAACCCTTTACCAATTGTCCACCCCACCCAACTTTGGAAGTTGTTTTCAAATATGCCCAGAATAAATGTGAGGCAAAACCCTCCAAGCTGCATTGAATTGTAGCTATTTAGGGCACCATAAATAATTCTGATAACAGGCCATTTATTCCAATCTACAGGGAGGCAATGGTTCCTGAACAGAGTTTCCAAGCAACACAGCTTTTTTTCTTAAAAGAACCTAGTTACCAGCAGTACAGTATTCCAGGTGCTGCATAATGTAAGACGCAACAGAGCAGATTTTGAAGTAAACACGTCATCCATTATATTAATGTTAAAGCTGTGCCAAAACACAATAAAGTTATCTTCATTGCTCTTTAAACCTGGGGCCAATAATAAATCCAGGAGCAGAAATTTTAGCTGGGCATGTGGGGTGTGCCTGATTCGCTCAGGCGTAAAATAGTATGTGATGATGTCAGGCAAGCGTCCCGATGTCATCCCGCGCTGGTGCGGTATTTCTGTTGGCAGGCACGTGAGAAAGTCGGAGGCGCACCCGCCGACAATTAAAAGGACAATTAAGCCCATTATAGTTCCAATTATCCCTGATTTTTCGCGGCCCTTATGGTTGGCAGATGGGCAAATCTGCCAGGTGGACTTTGCATTTTTGATGAAACCTCATCCAAGGGAAGGATCAGTTATTAAGTAAAAAAATAAAAATGTATGGACAGAATTTTCATCGTGTATATGTTCAGGTGACTGATTCTGATGTGTGGACATTTTTTCCGGATTTTAAAATCTTTATTTTTTGGTTTTAAATTCTTCAGCTCCCTGAGGCCTTTCAGGGAGCTTTCATTCTGCGCTCCCCCGTGCCCATGCTCACATCAGCGCCCATCCTCCTCCTGCCCTCACCCTGGCAGTTCTGAGCATTTCTGTGCACATTTCACACTGGCTGGCTGTTAATTGGCCAGGCAACATGAAACCTCTGTCGGGGGCCGATCGCTGTCGGTGGTCTGTTCCCTGGCCATTCCCGGGCCCTCTGATCGAGCTCGCACCTAAAAATCCTGCCTTAGGAGTTAGGGCTTAGCTCAGCACCACAAGCAACAGCACAGATCATTTGGGTCAAATGGCTTGTTTCTGTATTACAAATTCTATGCAAAGTATGCAAAGAACAAAGAAGTTAAAAAAAAATTTGAAGTTATTACAATGGCTGGTGTTATTCCTTGTAAAGCTTCAACTTAGAATGTAGGGTCCTACATTATCTAAGAGTCAAAAACCCTGCACACAGTCTTTTTGCTTGTGGCTGTTTGAGTGAAAGGTTTAGATTTACAGATTCAGTGGGGGGAGGGGTGGGTGGGAGAGGGAGGGGAAGAAGAATGGAGAACAGCTTCACTTTGCTGGTTGGCATACATTTTGATGCAAGGAGCTTTAAGCCTGTACACGACCCAGTTGGGTCTGCTTCAATCCGGTTCAAACTTGTATTTTCCTTTTGCAGTTGATGGACTGTTTAGCTGTTCAGCATTTTGTCAAACAAACCTAATGTGGTTGGCAGATTAAAATTGCTGGGGTTTTCTAGCTTGAGGAACGCAAAACTTAAAAGTTGTTACAAGAATTTGCGAGGTATTATAAGAAGAGGCCAACAGGGCAGTAAATACCAATGGATTTAACATTCAAATTCCATTTGAGGATTTTCAGATGTTAAGAATTTGGTAAATTTAAGAGAAAATCAGTGGATTTCTGATAACTACTTTTTAATCTATGAAGTTATCTCTTTATAAGTTCCCAATGTCGCTGTGTAATGTCAAGCTTTCCCACAGCTGAGAAAACTGTCTCCCTCAAACACTTCCAAATAGCCCGAATTGCATTCTCACCAACAGCAATTAAATATCCACCTGCTCAATTAATGCTGGAGAGAAAATGTACATCAATAGTTTAAAATGCAGTACTTAATTAATCACAGGCCCTTGAGTTTAATTTGACACGAAGTTGCAGTTCTTTTAAAACAGGCTGTTGCAGTTTCTCAGTAAATTAAGTCGTACATTCAAAGCTTTCATTATCATCTATCTTCCTTTCCTGAAAGAAGTTCACATCTTAATAGCTTGCACCTCTTAAAATGTAACTTTTCCAGCCAAAAGGGCAAACTTTTCAGTATTAAAGCACAGTACCAATTATATCACATTAGAAAACTCACAAAGGAACACCAATTATTTCCTATTTCACAACAATGACTGCACTGCAGAAGTACTTCATTGGTTCTAAAGCACTTCAGAACATCCTGAGATTGTGAAAGGCACTATAAAAGCAAACCTTTCTTTATATTACATGAAAAAGCCTCAATTCCAACTGAGTAGAGAAATCCAAGGCAACAGCTTTGCAAGAAGCATGATTTATTTTAAACAGTGTATCCTCAGAATCACTGCCCTTTTACTAAAAAGCTGCAACATTCAGCTCCCCATTCACTCCCCTTCTGATTTCCAATGGCATGGCCAAGATGGGTTCACTTCAGCGCCATGGTCTGTGCAATCTGAGTCAGTGCAACTTTGGGGCAGAGTGGATTATGTACCCATGAGTGTCAAAGTGGGGTAAAAGAAGGGTCCCATTCATGGTCTCTACCCAGCAACAGTACTGAAAAGTACAAGTGTTGGAAGGATTTGGCTCCATTGTATAATCTGCACAGGATGATTAACTTCTGGCAGCAAGTTTTACCCCAACAGGAAGCACTAAATTCTTGGTAGGGAGGGGGGAAGCATTAACCAAAATTTTTTACTTTTCTTCAGCTTACTAGATGTGTTTAATTATTTATTTGTAAAAGTGTGGTCAGGTTTTCTACATAGGCAACTGCAGCAAGCCAATTTGTACAGTGAGGTCCTACAAACAGTAATAACGGCCAGTTCATCTGTTATTGATGGATGAATGTTTATTTTCTCTCTGTGAATTTTCTCTTTGAAACCAGCTGCACCTCACTCACCCAGTGTAGTGAAACGTCGACTGAGTTCATGTTTTTGGCGACTTGGATCCCAGAGCCACGGATAAAGGAGCATCTGAAGTACATTTCAAACCAACCTTCACATTCCTTTGCTATTCCACTGATTATAGAGGTCTAACGTTCAGTGACACAGCCCATTTTCTCTATGTCAGGATCATGCCCTCGTATGATATGTCTTCCCAGCTCCAAGTCTAGCCCTGTCTCTAGCTCCTGCACCTAGTCACCACTCACTTTCTGAGGACGTGCTCTCTACTCTTCCATATCTGCTCTATATCCCTTCGCCTCTATTTTTGTCCCTCTGCCTCCAATTAATATTTCCTCCTCTCCGTTTATGTCCCTTCCTGTTATCTGCCTCCCTCCTCCTCTTTCTCTACCTCGCTTTCTTGTTCTCTCTCCTTTCCATTTGTTTCTCCTCTAACCCCTTTACCTCCTCCCTCTCCCCCAAGTATCTGGTCATTGATTTGAAGGATTTCCTGGATCGAGTTGCCCAATGGGGAAGTTTGGTAACAGCAGGACTCGGGTTCCTGTTGAAGCTGCTATTAACCTTGACGCTGACCCCTCTCCCGAAATGGAATTTTCACACACGTTTTTGCCCGGGGCTTGAGCTCCGCGGGCCGGGGACACCAAGTCAACCCCCGAGCTCCTAAAACTCAATGAAGTGATGACTGGTAAATCCAACAGAGACCAAGAGGAAGGACTCCAGCAGGCAATAGAGGGCAAGTGGATGGAGCTGCCCGATGGAGAGTGTAGGTGGGGGCGGGAGGAGGGGGGTGTAGCTGGTGGGAGGGATTGCTGAACTGACCCCGAGTGAACTTTATGGCTGCCTACTCGGGCCGTTAGAACTCAATTCCAGGTTGAATGGGACCCATACTCAAATTCTCCCACCTGGTGTCCTTTTCCTAGACCCTCCCTTCCAATGTGTCCCCTCAAACTCTCCCATCTAATACCCTCAAATTCCTTTCTAATACCCCCAAACTCTCCCATCTAATGCCCCCAAAACCTTCCCATCCAATATTCCCCCAAACCTCCCCATCTAATCTTCCCTCAACCCCACCCCCATTCAATTTTTCCACCTCAAACCGTCCCATCCGAAGCCCCTTGCTGTCTCCCTCGCCTCCCCCCACTCACCTTAACACCAACACCTTGATCCAATGAACCCGAATACCCATTCCTCCAGCACTCCCTCATCCAATGCTCCCCAGTCTCCATTCACCCTTGTACCTACACCAACCAGATCACCCGACTGCCCCCTACCACTTCACCAACTTTTTGCATTTGTTAAATAGGATAAACGCTCTGATCAGACGCTGCAGAACTATCACATTCTCCAGCAAAGAACAAAGCTAAAGCTCCTCCACATGTCACATTCACCACCACCACCTCCCCCCACCCCCCCCCCCCCCCCCCCCCCCACCGCCCCCACACCCATTTGTTAATGCAGCGATTGGCAAATTTCCTCCAACACCCCTTGGCAAGGCTGAGAGAAGATGCATTTCCATCAGCAACACCCCCCCCCCCACCCCCACCACACCCAACCCTTTCAGGGAATCCTGCCCCCACCCCCTTCCCCCCGTCTCCCAGTTTTCCCAGGGCAGGTTCCCCATTGAAACTTCCAATCCCAGGTGGATTCCTCCTCCTATTGTTCAAACTCCAGTCACAAGCCACCGGGATCGTTCCTCAAAATGCAAATCTGGAGACTTTTGAAGAGTTTCTTGCCCAGGTTGTCTCCCTAGTCCTCCGCTCCCCACACAATGTAACCCGTGCAATCTCTTCCCTAGTCTCATGGGTCAGACTCAGCATTTTGTTAAAAAGCTGAAGATGCAGCAGGAGCTCTCATTCCAGTTAAATATAAAACCATCCACTCGATCACTGACTTACTTGTAAGGGTTTGTGGTGCGATGCCTCAGCTCAGGATCTCTGCAGTCTCTCTGTCTCTCAGCAGTCTCTTTCTCTTAGCAGTCTCTTTCTCTCAGCAGTCTCTTTCTCTCTCTCTCTCTCTCTGCAGTCCCTCAAAGTCTTTTGAAACTAATTGAAGCTGGGAAAAAAACATTTAAATTACCCCGACAGCGACGTCACGCTCACGTGACAGAAACACCTTTCAAAATAATGGATTGAGAAGTGTTAACTTGAGGAAAGGCTTTGAGAGTTCCTGAACGCAGGGTGCAACCTTTCATTAAACTTAAGAGATCTCGCATTCATTTGATATTCCGACCATCGCATTGGTCGTGATTGCATCTGACCTAACCCCGCTTCACTTCTGTCTCTTGTTGGAAGATTTGAGCACACACGAGCTTGAAATATTGTAGCTCTAAGGGCAATGTACTTTGTGCAGTCTTGACAAGTTGGGGAAAATGTCCAAAGCCATATATGCTGAACAGCTGGTGTATTGATAGTGAAGTGTTCTGGGCTAATAAGATATCAGGTGATGGATATAAGAACAGAAAATCATGCAAAAACTCAGCAGGTCTGGCAGCATCTGTGGAGAGAGAAACAGAGTTAACGTTTCGAGTCTGTGTGACTCTTCTTCAGAGCCGGGTATATCAGCCCAACTCAGATAGTAGCATTCTCACCTCTGTGCCAGAAGGGCTGTGGGTTCAAACTGCACTCCAGTGCCTTGAATGCATAATCGAGACAGTATGTCCAGTGATATACTGAGAGAGCCCTGCATGGTTGTTGGTGCTGTCTTTCATGTGAGACATTAAAATAGGGCCCAGTCTCCCTGTCTACCTTCTCAGGTGGATGTGAAAGATCCCAAGGCATTTTTCAAAGAGGAGTATAGAGTTCTCCCTGGTGTCCTGGCCAATATTTATCTCTCAGCCAATATCACTCTGTGAGGTTATCTGTTTTACATATCGCCTTGCAGTCACTCTTCCTACATTCCAACGGTGACTGCACTTTAAGCATGCACTTCCTGGGCTGTAGAGTGTTTGGGTATTCCAAGGTTGTGATTGATGGATAAATGCATGTCATTTCCTTTCCGACAGGGTGAGGAAAAAAAATAGAGCATAGAATCATAGACTGGTTACAGACCTGAAGGAGGCTATTCAGTCTGTCCATATTGGCTGTCTTAAGGAGTAATTCTCCTTGTGCCATCCTCCTGTCTTCTCTCTGGAGCTGTGCACATTTTTCTTTTTGCAAATGATAATCCAACTCCCTTTTGAATACCCCTGATTGAGCCTGCCTTCAGCACATTCTCAGGCAGTGCTTTCCAGGTGGAGTGTAGGCCACACCTTCACAACCCATTGATCACCAACAAGAACAGAAAATGCTGGAAAAGCTCAGCAAGTCTACCAGCACCAGTGGAGAGAAAGACAGAGTAAACTTTTTGAGTCCCTTTTACTCTTCTTCAGAGCTAATGGTGAGTTTGTGAATGATGCTCTGGGAATGATGCTCTCCAAATGATAATCTGTGAATGACGCTCCATGAATGACGCTCTGTGAATGATGCCCTGTGAATGACGCTCCCTAAAGGGCACTCTGTGAATGATGCTCTGGGAATGATGCACTGTGAATGACTTTTTGTGAATGACACAATGTGAATATTGCCCTGGGAATGACACACCCTAACAGGCACTCTGGGAATCATGCTCTGGGTATGATGCTCTCTAAATGATGATCTGGGAATGACGCTCTGCGAATGATGCTCCACGAATGACGCTCTGTAAATGATGCTCTGGGAATGATTCTATGTGAATGATGATCTGCGAATGGCCCTGTGTGGATTACACTCTGTGAATGACACTCAGTGAATGTTGCCCTGTTAATGAACGTTTGTAAATGATTCATTCTGAATGACGGTCTGTGATTGACACCCTGCGAATGACGATCTGTGAATGATGCTCTGGGAATGATGCCCTCTAAATGATTCTCTGGGGAGGACCCTATGTGAATGACTATCTGTGAATAGCCCTGTGTGAGAGACACTCTGTGAATGATGCTCTATGAATAATGCTCTGATGATGATGCTCTGTGAATGATGCACTGTGAATCCTGTTCTGTAAATGACACACTGTGAAGAACACCCTGTTCTGTGAGTGATGCTCCATGAATAACGCTCTGTGAATAATGCTCTTGTTATGACGCTTTGTAAATGTCGATCTGGGAATGATGCTCAATGAATGGCGCACTGTGAATGGTGCTCTATGAATGATACTATATAAATGACACTCTATGAATGACGTTCTCTAAATGACGGTCTGGAAATGACGCTCTGTGATTCACGCTTTGTGAATGACGATCTGCGAATGGCCATGTGTGAATGACACTCTGTGAATGACACACTGTGAATAACATTCTGTGAATGATGCTCAGTGAATGTCATTCTTTTAATTACTCCCTGTAAATGATGCTATCTGAATGACACTTTAAAAATGATGATCTGAGAATGAAAGCCAGTGAATTACATTCTGTGACTGACGCTCTGTGAGTGACACTTGTGTTTGAATCTTTGCGAATGACACTCTGTGAGTAGTTCACTTTGAATAATGCTCAGTAAAAGACACAGTGTGATTGGTGCTCTGTGAATTACACTTCAGAAATGATACTCTGTGAATGGCACTCTGCGAATGGGGTTTTGTGAATGACACTCTGTGAACGATGCTCTGTGTATGATGTTCTGTGAATGACTCTCTGTGAATGACGCTCCATGAGTGACGCTCTGTTAACGATGCTCTCTAAAAGACACGCTGTGAATGATGCTCTGGGAATGACGCTCTGTAAATGACGATCTGGGAATGATGTTCTGCCAATGGTGCTCTGTGAATGACGCTCTGCGAATGGTGCTCTGTGAATGAGGCTCTGTGAATTGCACTCTGTGAATGACGCACTGTGAATGACAGACTGTGTATGGGGCTCTCTGAATGTTGCTCTGTGAGTGACACGCTGTGAAAGACGCTCTGTGAATGGCGCTTTTTGAATGACACTCTATGATGCTCTGTGGATGGCACTTTTAAATGGCACCCTGTGAATGATGTTCTGTCAATGTCGATCTGTGAATAACAATCTGTGAATGGCCCTGTGTGAATGACATTCTGTGAATGACGCCCTATGAATGACGCTCTATGAATGATGATCTGTGAATTGTTCTGTGAGAATGATGCTCTTTGAATGACACTCTGTGAAAGACATGTGAATCACATTCTGTAAATGACACACAGTGAAAGACCCCCTGTGAATAACACTCTGTGATTGATGCTCGGTGAATGGCAACCTGTGAATGACTGTCTCTGAATGACACTCTGGCAATGGGGTTTTGTGAAATGACGCTCTGGGAAGGATGCTATGTGAATGACACTCTGTGAATGACATACTGTGTGTAATGCTCAGTGAATGTCATTCTGTTAATATCCGTCAGTAAATGACTTACTGTGAATGATGCTCTCTGAATGATGCTTTCTGAATGACACTTTGAAGATGATGCTCTGGGAATGACAGTCGGTCAATTACGGTCAATGAATGACGATCTGTGAACGATGGTCTAAAAATGATGCTCTGTGAATGACGCTCTTGAAATGACTCTCTGGGAATGACGCTATGGTAATGATGATCTGTGAATGGCCCTGTGTGAATGATACTCTGTGAATGACACTACGTGAATGACGCTCAGTGAATGTTGCTCTGTTAATGACCATCTGTAAATGACTCACTGTTAATGACAGACTGTGAATGACACTTTCTGAATGACACTCTGAAGATGATGCTCAGGGAATGACAGTCGGTGAATTACGCTCTGTCAGTGACACTCTGTGAATGACAAAATGTGAATGACACTCCAATAATGACACTCTGTGAATGGGGCTTTGTGAATGACACTCTGTGAATGATGCTCTGGGAATGATGACCTCTAAATGACGCTCTGGGAAGGACACTATGTGAATGATAATCTGTGAATGACCCTATGTGAATGACACTCTGAGAATGACGCTGTATGAATAATGCTCTGTTGATGACACTCTGTGAATGGTGCACTGTCAATCACGCTCTGTAACTGACAGTCTGTGAATGGCGCCCTGTGAATGACACTTTGTCAATGATGCTCTGTGAATGATGCTCTGGGAATGATGCTGTATGAATGATGCTCTGGGAGTGACGCTTTGTGAATGACAATCTGTGAATGACCCTGTGTGAATGATACTCTGTGAATTACACTCTGTGAATGTTGGTCAGTGAATGTCGCTCTGTTAATGAACGTCTGTAAATGATGCTCTCAGAGTGACGTTTTCTGAATGACACTCTGATGATGATGCTCTGGTAATGACAGTTGATGAATTATGCCCTGTCAATGACACCCTGTGAATGTGGCTTTGTGAATGATGCACTGTGAATGACGCTCTGGGAATAACACTCTCTAAATGACTCATTAGGAAGGATACTATGTGAATGACAATCTGTGAATGGCCATGTGTGAATGACACACAGTGAATGGGGCTTTGTGAATAACACCATCTGAGTGACACGCTGTGAAGGACGACCTGGTGAGTGCCACTCTGTGAATGGTGCTTTTTGAATGACACTCTGTGTATGATGCTCCGTGAATGTCACTCTGTGAATGACGCTTTCTAAATGGCACTCTGTGAATGATGCTCTGTGAATGTCACTCTGTGAATAACGATGTATGATTGGCCCTGTGTGAATGACACTCTGTGAATGACACTCTATGAATGACTCTCTGTAAATGACTCTCTATGAATGACGCACCGTAAATGACACTCTGTGAATAATCTCTGCTGATCACACTCTGTATATGCCACTCTGTGAATGACACTCTGTGAATGACACTCTGTAATTGCAAATCTGGGAATGACACTCTGTGAATGACACTCTGTGAATGATACTCTGTAATTGATGATCTGAGAATGACAGTCTGTGAATGAGGCTCTGTGAATTATGCTCTGTGAACGACGCACTGTGAATGATGCTCTCTAAATGGCGGTCTGAGAATAATGCTATGTAAATGACGATATGTGAATGGCCTCGTGCAAATGACACATCGAATGATGTTCGGTGGGTTGCTCTGTTAATGACAGGTTGTAAATGACTCACTGTGAATGACAGTCTGTGAGTGTTACACTTTGAATAACGTTCAATAAAAGACACACTGTGAATGGTGCTCTGTGAATGACGCTCCGAAAATGACACTCTGTGAATGACTCTCTGTAAATGTGCTGTGCAAATGACACTCTGTGATTGATGCTCTGTAAATGACACTCTGTGAGTGGTGCATATCAAATAATGCTCAGTAAATGACACACTGTGAATGGGGCTTTATGACTGATCTCCTGTGAATGGTGCATTTTGCGAATAATGCTCTGTTGATGACACCCTTTGAATGATGCATTGCCGATCACACTCTGTAATTTGACACACTATGAAAGATGCCCTGTGAATGACACTGTGAATGATGCTCTCTAAATGGAACTGTGAATGAGGCTCTATGAATGATGCTCTGGGAATGATGCTCTCGAAATGACTCTCTGGGAAGTACGCTGTATGAATGACGATCTGTGAACGGACCTGTGTAAATGAAACTCTGTGAATGACACACTGTGAATGATGCTCAGTGAATGTTGCTCTGTTAATGACCATCTGTAAATGAATCACTGTGAACGATGCCCAGTGAATGTCACTCTGTTAATGACAGCCTGTAAATGACTCACTGTGAATGACTTTCTGTGAATGACTGTTTGTGAATGACACTATCGAAATGGCAATGTGAATGATGCTGCGTGAATGACACTCTCTAAATGGCACTGTGAATGATGCTGCGTGAATGACACTTTGTGAAGGACACTCTAAATGGCAGTGTGAATGATGCAATGGGAATGATGCTCTGCAAATGATGCACTGTGAATCACACTCTGTAAATGACACTCTGTGAGTGACTCTCTGTGAATGTCGCTTGGTTAATGAAACTGTGAATGACACTCTGTAAATGAAGCTCTCTGAATCATGCATTGTGAATGTCGCTCTGTGAATGATGCTCTGTGAGTGACACTCTGTGATTGATGCCCTATGAGTGTCGCTCTGTGATTGACTCGCTGGAAATGACGCTTTGTAAATGATGATTTGTGAATGATGCTCTGTGCATGACACTCTTCAGATGACACAGTGTGAATGATGCACTGTGAATGAGAATCTCTAAATGATGCTCTGTGAATGACACTCTGTAGTGATGCACTGAAAATGGCGCATTCTGAAGCATACTCTGTGAATGACACTCTGAGAATGACGCTTTATGAATAACGCACTGTCAATGATGCTATCTAAATGACGCTCTGTGAATAATGTTCGGGGTATGATTCTCTCTGAATGACACTCTGTGAATGTCACTGTGGGGATGATGGTCTGTGAATGATGCTCTGTGAATGACGCACTGTGAATGGCAGCCTGTGAATGACACCCCCGTATGATACTCTGTGAATGACAGTCTGTAAATAATGCACTGTGATTGACGCACTGTGAAAGATACTTTGTTAATGCCGCTTTGTGAAAGGTACCCTGTCAATGGCACTCTGTGAATAATGTTCTGTGAATGACACTCTGTAAATCTCACTCTGAGAATGACAATCTGTGAATGACACTCTGTGCATGAAGCTTGTGAAAGGGACTCTGTGAATGACATTCTGTGAATGTAACACTGTGAATGACACTCTGAAAATGATACTCTGTAAATGACACTTGTATGTGAATGATGGTCTGCAAATGACGCACTGTGAATCACACATTGTAAATGATACTGTGAATGACGTTCTCTAAATGACGCTCCATGAATGTTGCTCCAGGAATGATGCTCTGTGAATGGTGGTGTGTGAATGACACTTGGTTAATGACACTGTGAATGATGCTCTAAATGAAGCTCTCTGACTCACGCGTTGTGAATGACACTCTGTGATTGATGCTCTGTGAGTGACGCTCTGTGATTGATGCTCAGTGAATGACACTCTGTGATTGATGCTCTGTGAGTGATGCTCTGTCATTGATGCTCTGTGAGTGATGCTCTTTGATTGACTCTCTGGAAATGACGCATTGTAAATGATGATTTGTAAATGATGCACTGTGAATGACACTCTGTGATTGAGACACTGAATGACACAATGTGAATGAAACTCTGTGAATGACACTCTGTGAATGGCACTCTGTGATTGGCGCTTAATGAATGACACTCATGTGTATAACGTTCCGTGAATGTCACTCTATGAATGATGCTTTCTAAATGTCACTCTGTGAATGACGCTCTGTGTATGATGCTCTGTGAATGACGCTCTGGGAATGACGCTATGTGAATGAGAATCTGTGTATGGCCCTGTATGAATGGAGCTTTATGAATGACACTCGTGTGTATAATGCTCCGTGAATGCCACTCTATGAATGACGCTTACTAAATGACACTCTGTGAACGAGGCTCTGTGAATGACACGATGTGAATGACGTTCTGTGAGTGATGGACAGTAAGTGACATTCTGTGACGGACACAATGTGAATGATGCACTGTGATTAACGCTTTGTGAATGACATTCTGTGAATGACACTTTGTGAATGATGTTCTGTGAATGATGCACTGTGAGTGACGCTCTGTGGCAGACACATTGTGAATGATGCACTGTGAATGACGCTCTGTGAATGACGCTCTGTGAATGATGCTCTGTGAGTAACCTTCTGTGAGTGACACAATGTGAATAGCACACTGTGAATGATGCTCTGTGAATGACGCACTGTGAATAACACACTGCGGATGTTGCTCTTTGAATGATGCTCTGTGAATGACACTCTATAAATGACGCTTTCAAAATTACACAATGTCAATGACACACTGTGAATGACTCTCTGAGAATGGCACTCTGTGAATGACAACTCTGTGAAAGACACTCTGTGAAAGAAACTTGGTGAGTGGTGCTTTGTGAAAGATATGCTGTCAATGATGCTCTGTGAATAATGCTCTGTGAATGACGCACGGTGAATGACACTGAATGAGTGACACTCTGTGAATGAAACTCTGTGGAAGATGCTCCATGAATGATGATCTGTGAATAACTCTCAGTAAATGACACACTGTGAAAGATAGTCTGTGAATAGCACTCTGCGATTGGCGCTTTATGAATGACATTCTTATGTATAAAGCTCCGTGAATGTCACTCTCTGAATGACACTATCTAAATGACACTCTGTGAATGATGCTCTGTGAATCACTATCTGTGAATGAAACTCTGTGAATGACACTCTGTGATTGGTGCTCTGTTAATAACGCTCTGTGATTGGTGCTCTGTGAATAACGATCTGTAAATGACACAGTGTGAAGGATGCTCTGTTAATGGCACTATGGTATTGGCGCTATCTAAATGACATTCTGTGTATGACGCTCCGTGGATGATGCTCTGTGAATGATGCTCTGTGATTAACTTTCTGTGAATTAAATAATGTGAATGATGCACTGTGAATGATGCTCTTTGAATGACGCACTGTGAATAACACATTATGAATGATGCTCTTTGAATGATGCTCTGTGAATGACAACTGTGAATGACACTCCGTGAATGGCACTCAGTGAATGACACACTGTGAATGACACTCTGTGAAATACACTTAGTGAGTGGTGCTTTGTGAAAGATACACTGTCAAAGATGCTCTGTGAATAATGCTGTGTGAATGACGCACGGTGAATGACACTGAATGAGTAACGCCCTGTGAATGAAACTCTGTGGATGAGGCTCTGTGAATGGTGATCTGTGAATAACTCTTGGTAAATGACATACTGTGAAAGACGCTCTGTGAATGGCACTCTGTGATTGGCGCTTTATGAATGACATTCTTATGTATAAAGCTCCGTGAATGTCACTCTCTGAATGACGCTATCTAAATGACACTCTGTGAATCACTATCTGTGAATGACTCCCTGTGAATGATGCTCTGTGATTGTTGCTCTGTTATTAATGCTCTGTGATTGGTGCTCTGTGAATAACGCTCTGTAAATGACACAGTGTGAAAGATGCTCTGTTAATGGCACTCTGTAATTGGTGCTATCTAAATGACACTCTGTGAATGACGCTCGTGAAAGGCGCTCAATGAATGACGAACAGTGAATGACACTCCATTTATTAAACACTGTGAAAGACACTCTGTGAATGGCACTCTGTCAATAGTTCTTTATGAATGACACTCCTGTGTATAATGCTGCGAGAATGTCACTCTATGAATTATGCTTTCTAAGCGGCACTCTGTGAATGACAACCTGTGAGTGACATTCAGTGAATGATGCACTGTGAGTGACACATTTTGAAGGGCACAATGAAAATGACGCACCGTGAATGACGTTCTATGAATGACACTCTGTAAAGGATGCTCTCTAAATGGCACAGTGAATGATGCTCTGGGAATGACGCTATGGTGAACGACGCTCTGTGAATGAAATTTTGTGAAAGACACTTTGTGAGTGGTGCTTTGTCCAAGATATGCTGACAATGATGCTATGTGAATAATGCTTTGTGAATGATGCAAGGTGAATGACGCTGAGTGAATGATGCTCTGAGAATGAGACGATGTGAATGACGTTCTGTGAATGATGCACAGTAAGCGATGCTTTGTGACGGACACAATGTTAATGACGCACTGTGAATGACGCTCTGTGAAAGACATTCTGTGAATGACACTTTGTGAATGACGCTGTGAATGATGGTCTGTGAATAACACACTGCGAATGATGCACAGTGAATGAGACTCTATGAATGACACTTTTTAAATGGTATTCTGTGAATGACGCACTCTGAATGATGCACTGTGAATGACACATGTGAATAGCACTGCGAATGATGCACTGTGAATGACACTCTGAATGACGCTCTATGAATGACGCTCTGTGAATGATGCTCCGTGAACGATGCTCTGTGAATGGCAGCCTGTGAATGATGCACTATGAATGATGCATTGTAAATGAAACTCTCAGAATTGTGCAGTGAATGACACTCTGTAAATGATGCACTGTGAAAGTTGCTTTCTGAATTAAGCTCTGTGAATGACGCACTGTAAATGACACTCTGTGAATGGTGCACTGTGAAAGACACTCTCTGAATGGTGCACTGTGAATGACACTCTGTGAATGAAACTGTGTGAATTTTGCACTGTGAATTACACTCTTCAAATGGTGTATTGTGAATAATGATGATCTATGAATGGTGCACTGCGAATGACACTCTGTGAATGACGCTCTTTGAATGATGCACTGTGAAAGTTGCTTTGCGAATTAAGCTCTGTGAATGATGCACTGTAAATGACACTGTGAATGGTGCACTGTGAAAGACACTGTCTGAATGGTGCACTGTGAATGACACTCGGTGAATGAAACTGTGTGAATGTTGCACTGTGAATTACACTCTTCAAATGGTGTATTGTGAATAATGATGACCTATGAATGGTGCACTGCGAATGACACTCTGTGAATGACGCTCTGTGAATGATGCACTGTGAAAGTTGCTTTGTGAATTAAGCTCTGTGAGTGACGCACTGTAAATGACACTCTGTGAATGGTGCACTGTGAAAGTCACTCTGAATGGTGCACTGTGAATGGCACTCTGTGAATACGATCTGTGAATGATGCACTGTGAAAGTTGCTTTGTGAATTAAGCTCTGTGAATGACGCACTGTAAATGACACTCTGTGAATGGTGCACTGTGAAAGTCACTCTCTGAATGGTGCACTGTGAATGGCACTCTGTGAATGGTGCACTATGAATGATGCTCTGTGAATGGTGCACTGTGAATGACAATCTCTGAATGATGCTCTGTGAATGGGGCACTGTGAATGACACACTGTGATGCTGCACTGTGAATGACGCTCTGTGAATGACATGCTGTGAATGATACTCTGTGAATGGTGCAATGTTAATGACACTCTGTGGCTGATGCACTTTGAATGTGGGTCTGTGAATGACACACTGTGAATGCTGCACTGTGAATGATTCTCTGTGAATGACACTCTATCAATGGCGCACGGTCAATGACAATCAGTGAACTACAGTCTGTGAATGATGCACTGTGAATGACACTCTGTGAACGACACACTGTGAATGCTGCAGTGTGAATGACTCTTTGTGAATGACCTTCTGTGAATGTCACTCTGTAAATGATACTCTGTGAATGGTGCTCTGTGAATGGCACTCTGTGAATGACACACAGTGATGCTGCAATGTGAATTACTCTCTGTGAATGGTGCGCTGTGAATGATGCTCTGTGAATGAAGCATTGTAAATGAAACTCTCAGAATTGTACACTGTGAATGAAGTTCTGTGAATGGCGCATTGTGAATGACACTCGGTGAAAGGTGCACTGTGAATGACAATCTGTGAATGACAGGGTCAGTGAATGGCGCACTATGAATGACACTTGAGAATGACGCACTGTGAATCACACCCTTTGCCTGACACACTGTGAATGGGGCACTATGAATGACACACTGGGAATGGTGCACTGTGAATGACACTCTGTGAATGACACTCTGTGAATGGTACACTGTGAATGACACTCTGAATGGTGCACTGTGAATGACATTCTGTGACTGATGCACTGTGAATGGGGCACTGTGAATAAAATTCTGTGAATGACACTGTGTGAATGACGCTCTGTGAATGACGCTCTGCTCGTGAGGCTCTGTGAATGTAACTCTGAGGATGACACTCTCTGATTGACACTGTGAATGACACTCTGTGTAAAACACACTGTGAATGATATTCGGGGAATGATTCTCTCCAAATAACGCCTTTTGTATGACGCTCTCTGAATGTCGCACTATGAAAGATGCACTGCGAATGATGCTCTGTGAATGACACTGTGTGAATGATGTTCTGTAAATGATGCTCATGAATGATGCTCTGTGAATGATGCTTGTGAATGAGGCTCTGTCAAATATGCTCTGTGCATGACGCACAGTAAATGACACTCTGTGAATGGTGCACTGTGAATGGTGCATTGTGACTGTCACTGTGAATGAGGCTCTGTGAATGATGCAGTGTGAAAGATGCTCCCATAATGGGGCCCTGTCAATTATATTCTGTGAATGAAGCATTGTAAATTAAACTCTCTGAATGGTGCACTGCGAATGACAATCTGTGAATGGTGCACTGTGAATGACACTCTGTGAATGGTGCACTGTGAATGATATTGTGTGAATGGCACTGTGTGAATGTTGCATGTGAATTACACTCTTCAAATGGTGTATTGTGAATGATGATGATCTATGAATGGTGCTCTGCGAATGACACTCTGTGAATGACGATCTGTGAATGATGCACTGTGAAAGTTGCTCTTTGAATTAAGCTCTGTGAATGATGTACTGTAAATGACACTATGTGAATGTCACACTGTGAAAGACCCTCTGTGAATGGTGCACTGTGAATGACACTGTGAATGGTGCACTGTGAATGATGATCTGTGAATTGTGCAATGCGAAAGATGCTCCGTGAATGAGGCCCTGTCAATTACACTCTGTGAATGATGCATTCTAAATGAAACTCTCTGAGTTGTGCACTGAGAATGACACTCTGTGAATGGTGCACTGACAAAGACAACCTGTGAATGACAGTCTGTGGGTGGTGGACTCTAAATGACACTCTGTGACTGACGCACTGTGAATGGGGCGCTCTGAATGACACACTGTTAATGGTGCTCTGTGAATGGCACTCTGTGAATGAGACACTGTGATGCTGCACTATAAATGACACTCTGTGAATAACCTTCTGTGAATGACACTATGTGAATGATGCCCTGTGAATGACGCTCTGTGAATGTCGAACTGTGAAAGATGCACTATGAATGATGCTCTGTGAATGACGCTTTGTGAGTGAAGCTGTGTGAATGATGTTCTGTAAATGATGCTCGTGAATGATGCTCTGTGAATGATGCAAAGCGAAAGATGCTCCAGGCCCTGTCAATTACACTCTGTGAATGATGCATTGTAAATGAAACGCTCTGAATGGTGCACTGTGAATTACACTCAGTGAATGTTACACTGTGAATGACACTCTGTGAATGGTGCACTGTGAATGACAATTTTTAAATGACAGTCGGTGAATGGCGCACTGTAAATGACACTGTGGGAATGAGGCACCGTGAATGACACCCATTGAATGATGCTCTTTGAATGCTGCACAGGGAATGCCACTCTGTGAATGATACTGTGTGAATGTTGCACTGTAAATGACGCTCTGTGAATAGTGTGCTGTGAATAACACTCTGTGAATGATGATCTGTGAATGGTGCACTGTGAAGGACACTCTGTGAATGACGCTCTGTGAATGAAGCACTCTAAAAGTTGCTCTGTTAATTATGCTCTGTGAATGACACTCTGTAAGTGACACTCTGTGAATGGTGCACTGTGAATGACTCTCTGTGAATAGTGCACTGTGACTGACACTGTGAATTGTGCACTGCGAATGACAATCTCTGAATGATGCTCGGTGAATGATGCACTGTGAATGACAATCTGTGAATGACACTGTGGGAGTGATGCACTGTGAATGACACCCTGTGAATGACACTCTGTGAATTGTGCACTGTGAATGACGCTCTGTGAATGGTGCACTGTCAATGACAACCTGTGATTGACAGTCTGTGGGTGGTGGACTGTAAATGACACTCTGTGACTGACAAACTGTGAATGGGGCACTGTGAATGACACACTGCTAATGGTGCTCTGTGAATGACACTCTGTGAATGACAAGCTGTTAATGACACTCTGTGAATGGTGCAATGTAAATGACACTCTGTGACTGAACACTGTGAAGGGGGGTCTTTGAATGACACACAGTGAATGCTGCACTGTGAATGACTCTCTGTGAATGACACCCTGTCAATGGTGCACTGTCAGTGACAATCAGTGAATGAAAGTCTATGAATGGTGCACTGCAAATGACACTCTGTATCTGACGCACTGTGAATGGGGCACTGTGAAAGACACACTGTGAATGCTGCAGTGTGAATGACTCTCTGTGAGTGACCATCTATGAATGACACTCTGTGAATGGTGCCCTGTGAATGACAGTCTGTGAATGATGCTCTGTTAATGATGCACTGTGAATGACGTACTGTGAATGAGGCACTCTGAATGACACTTTGTGAATGGCGCACTGTGAATGACACACTGGGAATGGCGCACTGTGAATGACACTCTGTGAATGATGCTCTGTGAATGAGGCACTGTGAATGACGTACTGTGAATGAGGCACTCTGAATGACACTTTGTGAATGGCGCACTGTGAATGATACACTGGGAATGGCGCACTGTGAATGACAATCTGCGAATGACACTCGGTGAATGGTGCACTGTAAATGACACTGTAGGAATGAGGCGCTGTGAATGATACCCATTGAATGATACGCTGTGAATGCTGCACTGTGAATGACACTCTGTGAATGACATGCTGTGAATGCTACACAGGGAATGACACTCCGTGAATGATGATCTGTGAATGGTGCACTGTGAATGACACTCTGTGAATGGCGCTCTGTGAATTATGCACTGTGAATGACATTCTGTGAATGGTGCACTGTGAAAGACACTCTCTGAATGGTGCACTGTGAATGGCACTCTGTGAATACGATCTGTGAATGGTGCACTGTGAATGACACTCTCTGAATGGTGCACTGTGAATGGCACTCTGTGAATACGATCTGTGAATTATGCACTGTAAATGACACTCTGTGAATGGTGCACTGTGAATGACACTCTGTGAATGGCGCTCTGTGAATTATGCACTGTAAATGACACTCTGTGATTGGTGCACTGTGAATGACACTCTGTGAATTACACTCTGTGAATGACGCTCTGTAAATAACACTGTGAATGGTGCACTGTGAATGACACTCTGTGAGTGGTGTACTGTGAATGACACTCTCTGAATGGCGCTCTGTGAATTATGCACTGTAAATGACACTCTGTGAATGGTGCACTGTGAATGATGCTCTCTGAATGACGCACTGTGAAAGTTGTTTTCTGAATTAAGCTCTGTGAATGACGCACTGTAAGTGACACTTTGTGAATGGTGCACTGTGAAAGACACTCTCTGAATGGTGCACTGTGACTGACATTGTGAATTGTGCGCTGCGAATGACAATCTCTGAATGATGCTCGGTGAATGATGCACTGTGAATGACAATCTGTGAATGACACTGTGGGAGTGATGCTCTGTGAATGACACCCTGTGAACGACATTCTGTAAATGCTGAACTGTGAATGTCACTCTGTGAATTGTGCACTGTGAATGACGCTCTGTGAATGGTGCACTGTGAATGACACTCTGTGAATGGTGCTCTGTGAATTATGCACTATGAATGACACTCTGTGAATGGTGCACTGTGAATGACACTCTCTGAATGGCGCTCTGTGAATTATGCACTGTAAATGACACTCTGTGAATGGTGCACTGTGAATGATGCTCTCTGAATGATGCACTGTGAACGGTGCACTGTGAATGATGCTCTGTGAATGATGCATTGTAAACTCTCAGAATTGTGCACTGTGAATGACACTCTGTAAATGATGCACTGTGAATGTTGCTCCTTGAATTAAGCTCTGTGAATGGTGCACTGTAAATGACACTGTGAATGGTACACTGTGAATGACACTCTGTGAATGAAACTGTGTGAATGTTGCACTGTGAATTACACTCTTCAAATGGTGTATTGTGAATAATGATAATCTATGAATGGTGCACTGCGAATGAAACTGTGAATGACGCTCTTTGAATGATGCACTGTGAAAGTTGCTTTGCGAATTAAGCTCTGTGAATGATGCACTATAAATGACACTCTGTGAATGGTGCACTGTGAAAGACACTCTCTGAATGGTGCACTGTGAATGGGGCACTGTGTATGACACAATGTGATGCTGCATTGTGAATGACACTCTGTGAATGACATGCTGTGAATGACACTCTGTGAATGGTGCAATGTAAATGACACTCTGTGTCAGATGCACTTTGAATGTGGGTCTGTGAATGACACACTGTGAATGCTGCACTGTGAATGAGGCTCTGTGAATAGTGCACTGGGAAAGACAATCTGTGAATGAAGTTCTGTGAATGGCGCACTGCGTATGACACTCGGTGAATGGTGCACTGTAAATGACACTGTAGGAATGAGGTGCTGTGAATGATACCCATTGAATGATACTCTGTGAATGCTGCACTGTGAATGACACTCTGTGAATGACATGCTGTGACTGCTACACAGGGAATGACACTCCGTGAATGATGATCTGTGAATGGTGCACCGTAAATGACACTCTGTGAATGGTGCACTGTGAATGACACTCTGTGAATGAAACTGTGTGAATGTTGCACTGTGAATTACACTCTTCAAATGGTGTATTGTGAATAATGATAATCTATGAATGGTGCACTGCGAATGATACTCTGTGAATGACGCTCTTTGAATGATGCACTGTGAAAGTTGCTTTGCGAATTAAGCTCTGTGAATGATGCACTGTAAATGACACTGTGAATGGTGCACTGTGAAAGACACTGTCTGAATGGTGCACTGTGAATGACACTCGGTGAATGAAACTGTGTGAATGTTGCACTGTGAATTACACTCTTCAAATGGTGTATTGTGAATAATGATGACCTATGAATGGTGCACTGCGAATGACACTCTGTGAATGACGCTCTGTGAATGATGCACTGTGAAAGTTGCTTTGTGAATTAAGCTCTGTGAGTGACGCACTGTAAATGACACTCTGTGAATGGTGCACTGTGAAAGTCACTCTCTGAATGGTACACTGTGAATGGCACTCTGTGAATACGATCTGTGAATGATGCACTGTCAATGACAACCTGGGAATGACAGTCTGTGACTGATGCACTGTGAATGGGGCACTGTGTATGACACATTGTGATGCTGCATTGTGAATGACACTCTGTGAATGACATGCTGTGAATGACACTCTGTGAATGGTGCAATGTAACTGACACTCTGTGTCAGATGCACTTTGAATGTGGGTCTGTGAATGACACACTGTGAATGCTGCACTGTAAATGAGGCTCTGTGAATAGTGCACTGGGAAAGACAATCTGTGAATGAAGTTCTGTGAATGGCGCACTGCGTATGGCACTCGGTGAATGGTGCACTGTAAATGACACTGTAGGAATGAGGTGCTGTGAATGATACCCATTGAATGATACTCTGTGAATGCTGCACTGTGAATGACACTCTGTGAATGACATGCTGTGAATGCTACACAGGGAATGACACTCCGTGAATGATGATCTGTGAATGGTGCACTGTGAATGACAACCTGTGAATGATACTGTGGGAATGTTGCACTTTGAATAACACCCTGTGAATGACATTTTGTAAATGCTGAACTGTGAATGACACTCTATGAATTGTGCACTGTGAATGACGATATGTGAATGGTGCAATGCGAAAGATGCTCCATGAATGAGGCCCTGTCAATTACATTCTGTGAATAATGCATTCTAAATGAAACTCTCTGAGTTGTGCTCTGTGAATGACAGTCTGTAAATGGTGCACTGTCAATGACAACCTGTGAATGACAGTCTGTAAATGGTGCACTGTCAATGACAACCTGTGAATGACAGTCTGTGAATGGTGGACTGTAAATGACAATGTGACTGATGCACTGTGAATGGGGCACTGTGAATGACACACTGTGATGGTGCACTGTGAATGACACTCTGTGAATGACATGCTGTGACTGCTACACAGGGAATGACACTCCGTGAATGATGATCTGTGAATGGTGCACTGTGAATGACACTCTGTGAATGGTGCACTGTGAAAGACACTCTCTGAATGGTGCACTGTGAATGGCACTCTGTGAATACGATCTGTGAATGGTGCACTGTGAATGACGCTCTGTGAATGGTGCATTGTGAATGACAATCTCTGAATGATGCTCTGTGAATGGTGCACTGTGAATGGCAGTCTGTGGATGATGCTCTGTGAATGGTGCACTGTGAAAGATGCACTGCGAATAATTCTCTGTGAATGATGCTCTGTGAATGACGCTCTGTGAATGACACTGTGTGAATGATACTCTGTGCATGATGCTCGTGAATGATGCTCTGTGAATGATGATTGTGAATGAGGCTTGTCAAATATGCTCTGTGCATGACGCACTTTAAATGACTGTGACTGGTGCATTGTGAATGACACTTTGTGAATGGTGCACTGTGGATGGCACTCTGTGAATGGTGCACTGTGAATGGCACTCTGTGAATGGTGCACTCTGAATGACACTCTGTGAATGGTGAACTGTGAATGGTGCTCTGTGAATGAAACTCTCAGAATGGTGCACTGTGAATGACATTCTGTGAATTATGCGCTGTGAATGGTGAACTGTGAATGGCACTCTGTGAATGACACTCTGTGAATGGTGCACTGTGAATGACAATCTGTGAATAACACTGTGTCAATGACGCTCTGTGAATGATGTACTGTGAAAGTTGCTCTGTGAATTACGATCTGTGAATGACGCACTGTAAATGACACTCTGTGTATGGTGCACTGTGAATGACATTCTGTAAATGACGCTCTGTGATTGGTGCACTGTGAATGACGCACTGTGAATGAAGCAATTTGAAAGATGCACCGTGACTGAGGCCCTGTCAATTACACTATGTGAATGATGCATTGTAAATGAAACTCTCTGAATTGTGCACTGTGAACGACACCCTGTGAAATGGTGCACTGTGTATGGCACTCCGTGAATGACACTCTGTGAATGGTGCACTGTGAATGACAATCTGTGAATAACACTGTGTCAGTGACGCTCTGTGAATGATGTACTGTGAAAGTTGCTCTGTGAATTACGCTCTATAAATGACACTGTATGACTGGTGCACTGTGAATGACACTCTGTGAAAGGTGAACTGTGAATGACAATCTGTGAATAACACTGTGTCAGTGACGCTCTGTGAATGATGTACTGTGAAAGTTGCTCTGTGAATTACTATCTGTGAATGACGCACTGTAAATGATACTCTGTGTATGGTGCACTGTGAATGACACTCTGTGAATGGTGCACTGTGAATGGCACTATGTGAATGACGCTCTGTGAATGGTGCACTGTGACTGACACTGTGAATGATGCACTGTGAATGACACTATCGGAATGAGGCTCTGTGAATGGTGCACTGTGAGTGATGCTCTGTGAATGATGCATTGTAAATGAAACTCTCTGAATGGTGCACTGTGAATGACACCTGTGAGTGAAGCTCTGTGAATGTCACACTGGGAATGGCATTCTCTAATTGACACACTGTGAATGATACTCGGCGATTGATTCTCTCTAAATAGTGCCTTGTGAACAACGTTCTGTGAATGTCGCACTGTAAAAGATGCACTGCGAATGATGCTCTGTGAATGAGGCTCTGTCAAATAGGCTTTGTGCATGAAGCCCTTTAAATGACATTCTGTGAATGATGCACTGTGAACGACACTCTGTGACTGACACTCAGTGAACGTTGCACTGTGAATGATGCTTTGTGAATTATGCACTGTGAATGACGCTCTGTGAATAACTTTCTGTGAGTGAAGCTCTGTGTATGTCACTCTGGAGACGACACCCTCTGATTGACACTCTGTGAATGGCACTCTGTGAATAACACTCTGTGAATGATACTCGGGGAATGATTCTCTCTAAATAATGCCTTGTGAATGATGCTCTGTGAATGACGCACTGTAAATGAGACTCAGTGTATGGTGCACTGTGAATGACACTCTCGGAATGAGGCTCTGTGAATGGTGCACTGTGAGTGATGCTCTGTGAATGATGCATTGTAAATGAAACTGTCTGAATGGTGGACTGTGAATGACAATCTGTGAATCACAGTTGGTGAATGGTGCGCTATAAATGTTACTGTGAAAATGATGCACTGTGAATCAGACCCTCTGACTGACGCATTGTGAATGGGGCACTATGAATGACACAATGTGAATGACACACTGTGAAAGACAGACTGTGAATAGTGCACTGTGCATGACACTCTTGACTGACGCAATGTGAATGGGGCACTGTGAATGACAGACTGTGAATGCTGCACTGTGAATGATACTCTGTGAATGGTGCAGTGTGAACGACACTCTGTGAATGGTGCACTGTGAATGACGTTCTGTGAATGACGCTCTGTGAATGGTGAACTGTGAATGACATTGTGTGCATGACGCTCTCTGAATGGTAAATTGTGAATGACATTCTGTGAATGACGCTCTGTGAATTGTGCACTGTGAATGACATACTGTGAATGGTTCACTGTGAATGACACTCTGTGAATGGTGCACTATGAATGACATTCTGTGAATGAGGCTCTGTGAATAGTGAACTGTAAATGACATTCTGTGAATGACTCTCGGTGTTTGGTGTACTGTGAATGACGCACTGTGAATGAAGCAATTCGAAAGATGCTCGGTGAATGAGGCCCTGTCAATTACACTCTGTAAATGAAACTCTCTGAATGGTGCATTGTGAATGACACTCTCGGAATGACGCTCTGTGAATGGAGATCTGTGAATGATGCACTGTGAAAGTTGCTCTGTGAATTATGCTCTGTGAATGACGCACTGTAAATGGGACTCTGTGTATGGTGCACTGTGAATGACACTGTGAATGACGCACTGTGAATGGTGCACTGTGACTGACACTGTGAATGGTGCACTGTGAATGACACTCTCGGAATGACGCTCTCTGAATGGTGCACTGTGAATGATGCTCTGTGAATTATGCATTGTAAATGAAACTCTCTGAATTGTGCACTGTGAATGACACTCTGTGAATGATGCTCTGTGAATGAGGCATTGTGAATGACACTCGGTGAATGGTGCCCTGTGAATGACAGTTGGTGAATGGTGCACTATAAATGTTACTGTGAAAATGATGCACTGTGAATCAGGCCCTCTGATTGACGCACTGTGAATTGTGAACTGTTAATGACACTCTGTGAATGACACTCTGTGAATGGTGCACTGTGAATGACTCTCTGTGAATAATGTTCTGTGAATGGTGCACTGTGAATGACACTCTGTGAATGGTGCACTGTGAATGACTCTCTGTGAATGATGCTCTGTGAATGGTGCACTGTGAATGACATTCTGTGAATGACGCTCTGTGAATGGTGAACTGTGAATGACATTCTCTGAATGACGCTCTGTGAATGGTGCACTGTAAATGAAGCGATTTGAAAGATGCTCCGTGAATGAGGCCCTGTCAATCACATTCTGTGAATGAAGCCTTGTCAATGAAACTCTTTGAATGGTGCACTGTGAATGACACTCTGTGTATGGTGCACTGTGACAGACACTGAATGATGCACTGAATGAGGCTCTGTCAAATAGGCTCTGTGCCTGACGCACTGTAAATAATTCCTGTGTCTGGTGCACTGTGAATGACACTCTGTGAATGTTGCACTGTGAATGACCATCTGTGAATGACATTCTGTGAATTGTGCACTGTGAATGACACTCTGTGAATGACTCTTTGTGAATGACACACAGTTAATGGCTCTCTGTGAGTGAATGTCACTCTGGGGATAACATTCTCAATTAACACTCTATGAATGACACTCTCTGAATGATGCATTATAAATGACACTGTGTGAATTGTGCACTGTGAATGGCAGTCTGTGAATGATGCTCTGTGAGTGCTGCACTGTGAATGACACTGTGAATGGTGCACTGAGAATGACACTCTGTGAATGATGATCTGTGAATGACGTATTGTAAATGAAACTCTGTTAATGGTGCACTGTGAGTTACACCCTGTGAATGATGCACTCTGAATGACAAACTGTGAATGACAGTCGGTGCATTGCGTACTATGAATGACAGTGTGGGAATGACGCACTGTGATGGGGCACTATGAATGACACACTGTGAATGGTTCACCTTGATAGACACTCTGTGACTGACACTCAGTGAATGGTGCACTGTGAATGACTCCTTGTGAATGACGCTATGTGAATGGTGCACTGTAACTGACACTATGAATGCTGCACTGCGAATGACACTCTTGGAATGATGCTCTCTGAATGGTGCACTGTGAATGATGCTTTGTGAATGATGCTCTGTGATTGATGCATTGTAAATGAAAATCACTGAATTGTGCACTGTGAACGACAGTCTGTGAATGACAATCTGTGAATGACACTCTGTGAATGATACTTGGCGTTTCATTCTCTCTAAATAATGCCTTGTGAATGATGCTCTGTGAATGTCGCACTGTGAAAGATGCACTGCGAATGTGCTCTGTGAATGACGCTCTCTGAATGACGCTGTGTGAATGATGCTTTTTAAATGATGCTTGTGAATGATGCTCTGTGAATGATGCTCGTGAATGAGGCTCTGTCAAATAGGCTCTGTGCATGAAGCTCTTTAAATGACAATCTGTGAATGGTGCACTGTGTATGACAATCTGTGAATGACACTCTGTTAATGGTGCACTGTGACTGACACTGTGAATGACGCACTGTGAATGACACTCTGTGAAAGATGCTCTGTGAATGGTGGACTGTGAATGACACTCTGTGAAGGACACTCTGTTAATGGTGAACTGTAATGATACTCTGTGAATGGTGCACTGTGAATGACATTCTGTGAATGACGCTCTGTAAATGATGCAGTGCGAAAGATGCTGTGTGAATGAGGCCCGGTCAATTACAATCTGTGAATGATGTATTGTAAATGAAACTCTCTGAATTGTGTACTGTGAATGAGACTCTGTGAATGGGGCACTGTGAATGACACACTGTGAATGACACGCTGTGAATGTAGCACTGTGAATGACACTCTGTGAATGATATTCTGTGAATGACACTGTGACTGTCACTGTGAATGGCGCACTGTGAATGACACTCTGTGAATATTGCAATATCAATGACAACCTGTGAATGACAATCTGTGACAGACGAACTGTGAATGATACACTGTGAATGGTGCGCTGTGAATGGCACTCTGTGAATGACACACTGTGATTGCTGCTCTGTAAATGACACTCTGTGAATGACATTCTGTGAATGATGCTCTGTGAATGGTGCACTGTGAACAATACTCTGAGAATTATGCTCTGTGAATGGTGCACTGTGAATGATACTCTGTGACTGACACTCTGTGATTGATGCACTGTGGATGACAGGCTGTGAATGAGTCCTTGTGAATGACACACAGCGAATGACTCTCTGTGACTGAATGTCACTCTGGGGATGATGCTCTCTCATTAACATTCTATGAATGACACTCTATGAATGACGCACTGAACATTACACTGTGTGAATGGTGCACTGTGAATCACCACCTGTGAAAGGTGAACTGTGAATGGCACTCTGTGAATGATGCTCTGTGAATGATGCTCTGTGAATGACAATCTGTGAATGGCGTTCTGTGAATGGTGCACTGTTAATGATACTCTGTGAATGGTGCACTGTGAATTACACTCTGTGAATGGTGCATAGTGAATGAGTCTCTGTGAATGATGCTCTGTGAATGGTGCACTGTGAATCATATTCTGTGAATGACGATCTGTGAATGGTGAACTGTGAATGACATTCTGTGAAGGACGCTCTGTGATTGGTGCACTGTGAATGACAACACTGTGAATGAAGCAAGTCGAAAGATGCTCCATGAATGAGGCCCTATCAATTATACTCTGTGAACGATGCTTTGTAAATGAAACTCTCTGAATGGTGGACTGTGAATGACACACTGTGAATGCTGCACTGTAAATGGTACTCTGTAGATGATGCATTGTGAATGACACTCTATTAATGGTGCATTGTGAATAACACTCTGTGAATGTTGCACTGTGAATGACACTGTGAATGACACTCTGTGAATGGTGCACTGTGAATTACACTCTGTGAATGGTGCAATGCGAAAGACGCTCCATGAATGAGCCCCTGTCAATTACACTCTGTGAATGATGCATTGTAAATGCAACTCTCTGATTTGTATACTGTGAACGACAGTCTGTGAACGGTGCACTGTGTATGGCACTCTGTGAATGACGCTCTGAGAATGGCGCTCTGTGAATGGGGCTCTTTGATTGATGCTCTGTGAATGGCGCACTGTGAATGACTGTCAGTGAGTAGTGCACTTTGAATGACAATCTGTGAATGACAGTCGGTGAATGGCGCACTATCAATGACGCTGTGGGAATGACGCATTGTGAATCACACCCTGTGAATGACACACTGTGAATGTTGCCCTGTGAATGACACTCTGTGAATGCCGCTCTTTGAATGGTGCACTTTTAATGATGCTCTGTAAATGATGCACTGTTAACGACAATCTGAGAATGACGCTTTGTGAATGGTACACTGTGAATGACACTCTGTGAATGGTGCACTGTGAATGACACTCTGTGAATGGTGCACTGTGAATGACTCTCTGTGAATGATGCTCTGTGAATGGTGCACTGTGAATGACATTCTGTGAATGATCCTCTGCGAATGGTGAACTGTGAGTGAAGTTCTGTGAATGACGATCTGTGATTGGTGCTCAGTGAATGACACACTGTGAATGAAGCAATTCGAAAGATGCTCCGTGAATGAGGCCCTGTCAATTACCCTCTGTGAATGATGCTTTGTAAATGAAACTCTCTGAATGGTGCACTGTGAATGACACACTGTGAATGCTGCCCTGTGAATGACACTCTGTGAATACTGCTCTTTGAATGGTGCACTGTGAATGAAATTCTGTGAATGCTGCCCTGTGAATGGTACACTGTGAATGACATTCTGTGAATGGTGCACTGTGAATGACACTCTGTGAATGGTGCACTGTGAATGACTTTCTGTGAATGATGCTCTGTGAATGGTGCACTGTGAATGACATTCTGTGAATGATGCTCTGCGAATGGTGAACTGTGAGTGAAGTTCTGTGAATGACGATCTGTGATTGGTGCTCAGTGAATGACACACTGTGAATGAAGCAATTCGAAAGATGCTCCGTGAATGAGGCCCTGTCAATTACCCTCTGTGAATGATGCTTTGTAAATGAAACTCTCTGAATGGTGCACTGTGAATGAAACACTGTGAATGCTGCACTGTGAATGACACTCTGTAAATGATGCACTGTGAATGACAATCTATTAATTGTGCATTATGAATAACACTCTGTGAATTGTGCACTTTGAATGACACTGTGAATGACAAGCTGTGAATGGTGATCTGTGAATGGCGCTCTGTGAATGACTGTCTGTGCATGGTGCGCTGTAACTGACGCTCTGTGAATGACACTCTGTGAATTATGCTCTGTGAATGGTGCACTGTGAATGACACTCTGTGAATATTGCAATATCAATGACAACCTGTGAATGACACTCTGTGACTGGCGAACTGTGAATGACACACTGTGAATGACAGACTGTGAATGGTGCACTGTGAATGGCAATCTGTGAATGACACACTGTGATTGCTGCTCTGTGAATGACACTATGTGAATGACATTCTGTGAATGATACTCTGTGAATGGTGCACTGCGAATGACGGTCTGTGAATTATGCTCTGTGAATCGTGCACTGTGAATGACACTCTGTGAATGACATTCTGTGACTGACACTCTATGAATGCTGTACTGTGACTGACACTGTGAATAGTGCACTGTGAATGACACACTGTGAATGGTGCACTGTGAATGGCACTCTGTGAATGACACACTGTGATTGCTGCTTTGTGAATGACACTCTGTGATTGGTGCACTGTGAATGACACACTGTGATTGAAGCAATTCGAAAGATGCTCCATGAATGAGGCCCTATCAATTATATTCTGTGAGCGATGCTTTGTAAATGAAACTCTCTGAATGGTGGACTGTGAATGACACACTGTGAATGCTGCACTGTAAATGGTACTCTGTAGATGATGCATTGTGAATGACACTCTATTAATGGTGCATTGTGAATAACACTCTGTTAATGTTGCACTGTGAATGACACTGTGAATGACACTCTGTGAATGGTGATCTGTGAATGGCGCTCTGTGAATGATGCAATGCGAAAGATGCTCCATGAATGAGCCCCTGTCAATTACTCTCTGTGAATGATGCATTGTAAATGCAACTCTCTGATTTGTATACTGTGAACGACAGTCTGTGAACGGTGCACTGTGTATGGCACTCTGTGAATGACGCTCTGAGAATGGCGCTCTGTGAATGGGGCTCTTTGATTGATGCACTGTGAATGGCGCACTGTGAATGACAGTCAGTGAATAGTGCACTTTGAATGACAATCTGTGAATGACAGTCGGTGAATGGCGCACCATGAATGATGCTGTGGGAATGACGCACTGTGAATCACACCCTGTGAATGGCACACTGTGAATGTTGCCCTGTGAATGACACTCTGTGAATGCCGCTCTTTGAATGGTGCACTTTTAATGATGCTCTGTAAATGATGCACTGTGAACAACAAACTGAGAATGACGAACTGTGATTGGTGCACTGTGAATGACACACTGTGAATGAAACAATTCTAAAGATGCTCCGTGAATGAGGCCCTGTCAATTACCCTCTGTGAATGATGCTTTGTAAATGAAACTCTCTGAATGGTACACTGTGAATGACACACCGTGAATGCTGCACTGTGAATGACACTCTGTAAATGATGCACTGTGAATGACAATCTATTAATGGTGCATTGTGAATAACACTCTGTGAATGGTGCACTTTGAATGACACTGTGAATCACAATTTGTGAAAGGGGCACAGTTAATGGCACTCTGTGAATGATGCTCTGTGAATGGTGCTCTGTGAATGACAATCTGTGAATGACGCTCAGTGAATGACTGTCTGTGAGTGAAGCTCTGTGAATGTCACTCTGGGGATGACATTCCCTGATTGACACTCTGTGAATGACACTATGTGAATGACACTCTGTGAATGATACTCGGGGATTGATTCTCTCTACATAACGCCTTGTGAATGAGGCTCTGTGAATGTCACACTGTGAAAGATACACTGCGAATGTGCTCTGTGAATGACGCTCTGTGAACGACGCTGTGTGAATGATGCTTTGTACATGATGCCTGTGAATGATACTCTCTGAATGATGCTCGTGAATGAGGCTCAGTCAAATAGGCTCTGTGCATGAAGCTCTTTAAATGACAATCTGTGAATGGTGCACTGTGTATGACAATCTGTGAACGACACTCTGTTAATGGTGCACTGTGACTGACACTGTGAATGACGCACTGTGAATGACACTCTATGAAAGATGCTCTGTGAATGGTGCAGTGTGAATGACACTCTGTGAATGGTGGACTGTAAATGATACTCTGTGAATGGTGCACTGTGAATGACAATCTATTAATGGTGCATTGTGAATAACACTCTGTGAATGGTGCACTTTGAAAGACACTATGAATGACAAGCTGTAAATGGTGATCTGTGAATGACGCTCTGTGAATGACACTGTGAATTATGGTCTGTGAATGGTGCACTGTGAATGACATTCTGCTCTGACATTCAGTGTATGGTGCACTGTGAACGACACTTTATGAATTGTGCACTGTGAATGACGCTCTGTGAATGACTCTCTGTGAGTGAAGCTCTGTGAATGTCACTCTGGTGATGACATTCTCTGATTGACACTCTGTGACTGACACTCTGTGAATGACACTCTGTGAATGATACTCGGGGATTGATTCTCTCTAAATAACGCCTTGTGAATGACGATCTGTGAATGGTGAACAGTGAATGACATTCTGTGAAGGACGCTATGTGATTGGTGCACTGTGAATGACACACTGTGAATGAGGCAGTTCGAAAGATGCTCCATGAATGAGGCCCTATCAATTATACTCTGTGAACGATGCTTTGTAAATGAAACTCTCTGAATGGTGGACTCTGAATGACACAGTGTGAATGCTGCACTGTAAATGGTACTCTGTAGATGATGCATTGTGAATGACACTCTATTAATGGTGCATTGTGAATAACACTGTGAATGTTGCCCTGTGAATGACACTGTGAATGACACTCTGTGAATGGTGATCTGTGAATGGCGCTCTGTGAATGATGCAATGCGAAAGATGCTCCATGAATGAGCCCCTGTCAATTACTCTCTGTGAATGATGCATTGTAAATGCAACTCTCTGATTTGTATACTGTGAACGACAGTCTGTGAACGGTGCACTGTGTATGGCACTCTGTGAATGACGCTCTGAGAATGGCGCTCTGTGAATGGGGCTCTTTGATTGATGCTCTGTGAATGGCGCACTGTGAATGACAGTCAGTGAATAGTGCACTTTGAATGACAATCTGTGAATGACAGTCGGTGAATGGCGCACCATGAATGACGCTGTGGGAATGACGCACTGTGAATCACACCCTGTGAATGACACACTGTGAATGTTGCCCTGTGAATGACACTCTGTGAATGCCGCTCTTTGAATGATGCACTTTTAATGATGCTCTGTAAATGATGCACTGTGAACGACAATCTGAGAATGACGAACTGTGATTGGTGCACTGTGAATGACACACTGTGAATGAAACAATTCGAAAGATGCTCCGTGAATGAGGCCCTGTCAATTACCTTCTGTAATGATGCTTTGTAAATGAAACTCTCTGAATAGTACACTGTGAATGACACACTGTGAATGCTGCACTGTGAATGACACTCTGTAAATGATGCATTGTGAATGACAATCTATTAATGGTGCATTGTGAATAACACTCTGTGAATGTGGCACTTTGAATGACACTGTGAATCACAATTTGTGAAAGGGGCACAGTTAATGGCACTCTGTGAATGATGCTCTGTGAAAGGTGCTCTGTGAATGACAATCTGTGAATGACGCTCAGTGAATGACTGTCTGTGAGTGAAGCTCTGTGAATGTCACTCTGGTGATGACATTCTCTGATTGACACTCTGTGACTGACACTCTGTGAATGACACTCTGCGAATGATACTCGGGGATTGAATCTCTCTAAATAACGCCTTGTGAATGACGCTCTGTGAATGTCGCACTGTGAAAGATGCACTGCAAATATGCTCAGTGAATGACGCTCTCTGAATGACGCTGTGTGAAGGATGCTTTGTACATGATACCCTGTGAATGATACTCTGTGGACGATGCTCGTGAATGAGGCTCTGTCAAATAGGCTCTGTGCATGGAGCTCTTTAAATGACAATCTGTGAATGACACTCTGTTAATGGTGCACTGTGACTGACACTGTGAATGACGCACTGTGAATGACACTCTCTGAAAGATGATCTGTGAATGGTGCACTGTGAATGACACTCTGTGAATGGTGCACTGTGAATGACACTCTGTGAATGACACTCTGTGAATGGTGAACTGTAAATGATACTCTGTGAATGGTACTCTGTGAATGACATTCTGTGAGTGATGCTCTGTGAATGATGCAGTGCGATAGATGCTCCATGAATGAGGCTCTGTCAATTACACTCTGCGAATGATGTATTGTAAATGAAACTCTCTGAATTGTGCACTGTGAATGACACTCTGTTAATGTTGCACTGTGAATGACACTCTGTGAATGGTGGACTGTGAACGACACTGTGTGACTGACACACTGTGAATGGGGCGCTGTGAATGACACACAGTGAATGACACGCTGTGAATGTTGCCCTGTGAAAAACATTTTGTGCCTGATGCAATGTGAATGGGGCACTGTGAATGACAGACTGTGACTGCTGTGCTGTGAATGATACTCTGTGAACATTGCACTTTGAATCACAATCTGTGAATGACACATTGTGATTGACGTACTGTGAATGACAACCTGTGAAAGATGCTCTGTGTATGGTGCACTGTGAATGACACTCAGTGAATGGTGCATTGTGAAAGACGCTCTCCGTATGGTGCACTGTGAATGACACTCAGTGAATGGTGCACTGTGAATGACATTCTGTGAATGGTGCACTGTGAATGGTGAACTGTGAATGACATTCTCTGAATGACACTCTGTGAATGGTGCACTGTGAATTACACTCTGTGAATGGTGCATAGTGAATGAGTCTCTGTGAATGATGCTCTGTGAATGGTGCACTGTGAATCATATTCTGTGAATGACGATCTGTGAACGGTGAACTGTGAATGACATTCTGTGAAGGACGCTATGTGATTGGTGCACTGTGAATGACACACTGTGATTGAAGCAATTCGAAAGATGCTCCATGAATGAGGCCCTATCAATTATACTCTGTGAGCGATGCTTTGTAAATGAAACTCTCTGAATGGTGGACTGTGAATGACACACTGTGAATGCTGCACTGTAAATGGTACTCTGTAGATGATGCATTGTGAATGACACTCTATTAATGGTGCATTGTGAATAACACTCTGTTAATGTTGCACTGTGAATGACACTGTGAATGACACTCTGTGAATGGTGATCTGTGAATGGTGCTCTGTGAATGATGCAATGCGAAAGATGCTCCATGAATGAGCCCCTGTCAATTACTCTCTGTGAATGATGCATTGTAAATGCAACTCTCTGATTTGTATACTGTGAACGACAGTCTGTGAACGGTGCACTGTGTATGGCACTCTGTGAATGACGCTCTGAGAATGGCGCTCTGTGAATGGGGCTCTTTGATTGATGCACTGTGAATGGCGCACTGTGAATGACAGTCAGTGAATAGTGCACTTTGAATGACAATCTGTGAATGACAGTCGGTGAATGGCGCACCATGAATGATGCTGTGGGAATGACGCACTGTGAATCACACCCTGTGAATGGCACACTGTGAATGTTGCCCTGTGAATGACACTCTGTGAATGCCGCTCTTTGAATGGTGCACTTTTAATGATGCTCTGTAAATGATGCACTGTGAACAACAAACTGAGAATGACGAACTGTGATTGGTGCACTGTGAATGACACACTGTGAATGAAACAATTCTAAAGATGCTCCGTGAATGAGGCCCTGTCAATTACCCTCTGTGAATGATGCTTTGTAAATGAAACTCTCTGAATGGTACACTGTGAATGACACACTGTGAATGCTGCACTGTGAATGACACTCTGTAAATGATGCACTGTGAATGACAATCTATTAATGGTGCATTGTGAATAACACTCTGTGAATGGTGCACTTTGAATGACACTGTGAATCACAATTTGTGAAAGGGGCACAGTTAATGGCACTCTGTGAATGATGCTCTGTGAATGGTGCTCTGTGAATGACAATCTGTGAATGACGCTCAGTGAATGACTGTCTGTGAGTGAAGCTCTGTGAATGTCACTCTGGGGATGACATTCCCTGATTGACACTCTGTGAATGACACTATGTGAATGACACTCTGTGAATGATACTCGGGGATTGATTCTCTCTACATAACGCCTTGTGAATGAGGCTCTGTGAATATCGCACTGTGAAAGATACACTGCGAATGTGCTCTGTGAATGACGCTCTGTGAACGACGCTGTGTGAATGATGCTTTGTACATGATGCCTGTGAATGATACTCTCTGAATGATGCTCGTGAATGAGGCTCAGTCAAATAGGCTCTGTGCATGAAGCTCTTTAAATGACAATCTTTGAATGGTGCACTGTGTATGACAATCTGCGAATGACACTCTGTTAATGGTGCACTGTGAATGACGCACTGTGAATGACACTCTGTGAAAGATGCTCTGTGAATGGTGCAGTGTGAATGACACTCTGTGAATGGTAGACTGTAAATGATACTCTGTGAATGGTGCACTGTGAATGACAATCTATTAATGGTGCATTGTGAATAACACTCTGTGAATGGTGCACTTTGAATGACACTGTGAATGACAAGCTGTGAATGGTGATCTGTGAATGGCGCTCTGTGAATGACACTGTGAATTATGCTCTGTGAATGGTGCACTGTGAATGACATTCTGTTCTGACATTCAGTGTATGGTGCACTGTGAATGACGCTTTATGAATTGTGCACTGTGAATGACGCTCTGTGAATGACTCTCTGTGAGTGAAGCTCTGTGAATGTCACTCTGGTGATGACATTCTCTGATTGACACTCTGTGACTGACACTCTGTGAGTGAAACTCTGTGAATGATACTCGGGGATTGATTCTCTCTAAATAACGCCTTGTGAATGACGCTCTGTGAATGTCGCACTGCGAAAGATGCACTGCGAATGTGCTCAGTGAATGACGCGCTGTGAATGACGCTATGTGAATGATGCTTGGTACATGATACCCTGTGAATGATACTCTGTGAATGACGCTCGTGAATGAGGCTCTGTCAAATAGGCTCTGTGCATGAAGCTTTTTAAATGACAATCTGTGAATGACGCTCTGTTAATGGTGCACTGTGACTGACTCTGTGAATGACGCACTGTGAATGACACTCTGTGAATGTTGCACTGTCAATGACACTCGGTGAATGGTGCACTGTCAATGACATTCTGTGACTGACGCTCTGTGAATGATGCAGTGCGAAAGATGCTCCGTGAATGAGGCTCTGTCAATTACACTCTGCGAATGATGTATTATAAATGAAACTCTTTTAATTGTGCACTGTGAATGACACTCTGTGACTGACACACTGTGAATGGGGTACTGTGAATGACACACTGTGAATGTCACTCTGGTGATGACATTCTCTGATTGACACTCTGTGACTGACACTCTGTGAATGACACTCTGTGGATGATACTCGGGGATTGATTCCCTCTAAATAACGCCTTGTGAATGACGCTCTGTGAATGTCGCACTGTGAAAGATGCACTGCGAATATGCTCAGTGAATGACGCTCTCTGAATGACGCTGTGTGAAGGATGCTTTGTACATGATACCCTGTGAATGATACTCTGTGGATGATGCTCGTGAATGAGGCTCTGTCAAATAGGCTCTGTGCATGGAGCTCTTTAAATGACAATCTGTGAATGACACTCTGTTAATGGTGCACTGTGACTGACACTGTGAATGACGCACTGTGAATGACACTCTCTGAAAGATGATCTGTGAATGGTGCACTGTGAATGACACTCTGTGAATGGTGCACTGTGAATGACACTCTGTGAATGACACTCTGTGAATGGTGAACTGTAAATGATACTCTGTGAATGGTACTCTGTGAATGACATTCTGTGAGTGATGCTCTGTGAATGATGCAGTGCGAAAGATGCTCCGTGAATGAGGCTCTGTCAATTACACTCTGCGAATGATGTATTGTAAATGAAACTCTCTGAATTGTGTACTGTGAATGACACTCTGTTAATGTTGCACTGTGAATGACACTCGGTGAATGGTGCACTGTGAACGACACTGTGTGACTGACACACTGTGAATGGGGCGCTGTGAATGACACACTGTGAATGACACGCTGTGAATGTTGCACTGTGAATGACATTCTGTGCCTGACACAATGTGAATGGGGCACTGTGAATGACAGACTGTGAATGCTGTACTGTGAATGATACTCTGTGAACATTGCACTATGAATCACAATCTGTGAATGACACATTGTGATTGACGTACTGTGAATGACAACCTGTGAAAGACGCTCTGTGTATGGTGCACAGTGAATGACACTCAGTGAATGGTGCATTGTGAAAGAAGCTCTCTGTATGGTGCACTGTGTAAGGCACTCAATGAATGGTGCACTGTAAATGACTCTCTGTGAATGGTGCACTGTGAATGACATTCTGTGAATGACGCTCTGTGAATGGTGAACTGTGAATGACATTCTCTAAATGACACTCTGTGAATGGTGCACTGTGAATTACACTCTGTGAATGGTGCACTGTGAATGAGTCTCTGTGAATGATGATCTGTGAATGGTGCACTGTGAATGATATTCTGTGAATGATGATCTGTGAACGGTGAACTGTGAATGACATTCTGTGAAGGACGCTATGTGATTGGTGCACTGTGAATGACACACTGTGAATGAAGCAATTAGAAAGATGCTCCATGAATGAGGCCCTATCAATTATACTCTGTGAACGATGCTTTGTAAATGAAACTCTCTGAATGGTGGACTGTGAATGACACTGTGTGACTGACACACTGTGAATGGGGCGCTGTGAATGACACACTGTGAATGACACGCTGTGAATGTTGCACTGTGAATGACACTCTGTGAATGGTGCACTGTGAACGACACTGTGACTGACACACTGTGAATGGGGCGCTGTGAATGACACACTGTGAATGATACGCTGTGAATGTTGCACTGTGAATGACATTCAGTGCCTGACGCAATGTGAATGGGGCGCTGTGAATGACAGACTGTGAATGCTGTACTGTGAATGATACTCTGTGAACATTGCACTATGAATCACAATCTGTGAATGACACATTGTGATTGACGTACCGTGAATGACAACCTGTGAAAGACGCTCTGTGTATGGTGCACTGTGAATGACATTCAGTGAATGGTGCACTGTGAATTACACGCTGTGAATGATGCACTGTGAATGACTCTCTGTGAATGGTGCACTGTGAATGACATTCTGTGAATGACGCTCTGTGAATGGTGAACGGTGAATGACATTCTCTGAATGACATTCTGTGATTGGTGCACTGTGAATGACTCTCTGTGAATGACGCACTGTGAATGACACTCTGTGAAGGACACTCTGTGACTGGTGAACTGTAAATGATACTCTGTGAATGGTACTCTGTGAATGACATTCTGTGAATGACGGTCTGTGAATGATGCAGTGCGAAAGATGCTCCGTGAGCGAGGCTCTGTCAATTACACTCTGTGAATGGTGTATTGTAAATGAAACTCTCTGAATTGTGCACTGTGAATGACACTATATGAATTTTGCTCTATCAATGACACTCGGTGAATGGTTCACTGTGAATGACATTCTGTGAATGACGCTCTGTGAATGGTGAACTGTGAATTAAAATCTGTGAATGTTGCACTGTGAACGACATTCTGTGAATGACGCTATCTGAATGGTGCACTGTGAATTACATTCTGTGAATGACGCTCTGTGAATGGTGAACTGTGAATGAAAATCTGTGAATGACGCTCTGTGATTGGTGCACTGTGAATGACATTCTGTGAATGGCGCTCTGTGAATGGTGAACTGTGAATGACATTCTCTGAATGACACTCTGTGATTGATGCACTGTGAATGACATTCTGTGAATGACGCTCTGTGAATGGTGAACTGTGAATGACATTCTCTGAATGACACTCTGTGATTGGTGCACTGTGAATGACGCACTGTGAATGAAGCAATTCGAAAGATGCTCCGTGAATGAGGCCCTGTCATATACACTCTGTGAATGATGCATTGTAAATGAAATTCTCTGAATGGTGCACTGTGAATGACACACTGTGAATGCTGCACTGTAAATGACATTCTGTAAATGATGCACTGTGAATTACAGTCTATTAATGGTGCACTGTGAATGACGCTCTGTAAATGGTGCACTGTGAATGACACGCTGTGAATAATGCTCTGTGAATGGTGCACTGTGAATGACACTCTGTGAATGGTGCACTGTGAATGACTCTCTGTGAATGATGCTCTGTGAATGACACGCTGTGAATAATGCTCTGTGAATGGTGCACTGTGAATGACACTCTGTGAATGGTGCACTGTGAATGACATTCTGTGAATGATGCTCTGTGAATGGTGAACTGTGAATGAAGATCTGTGAATGACGCTCTGTGATTGGTGCACTGTAAATGAAGCAATTCGAAAGATGCTCCGTGAATGAGGCCCTGTCAATCACATTCTGTGAATGAAGCCTTGTAAATGAAACTCTTTGAATGGTGCACTGTGAATGACACTCTGTCTATGGTGCACTGTGACAGACACTGTGAATGATGCACTTTAATGACACTCTGTGAATGACGCTCGGTAAATGACGCTGTGTGAATGATGCTCTGTAAATGATGCTTGTGAATGATGCTCTGTGAATGATAGTCGTGAATGAGGCTCTGTGAATGTCGCACTGTGAAAGAAGCAGTGCGAATGATGCTCTATAAATGAAGATCCGTGAATGATGCTCTGTGATTGACGCTCATGAATGAGGCTCTGTCACATAGGCTCTGTGTCTGACACACTATAAATGATTCCTGTGTCTGGTGCACTGTGAATGACACTCTGTGAATGGTGCACTGTGAATGACCATCTGTGAATGACATTCTGTGAATGGTGCACTGTGAATGACACTATCGGAATGAAGCTCTGTGACTGGTGCACTGTAAATGATGCTTTGTGAATGATGCATTGCAAATGAAACTCTCTGAATGGTGCACTGTGAATGACACCTGTGAGTGAAGTTCTGTGAATGTCACACTGGGGATGGCATTCTCTAATTGACACACTGTGAATGATACTCGGGGAATGATTCTCTCTAAATAATGCCTTGTGAACAACGTTCTGTGCTCTGTCAAATAGGCTTTGTACATGAAGCCCTTTAAATGACACTCTGTGAATGATGCACTGTGAACAGCACTCTGTGACTGACACTCAGTGAACGTTGCACTGTGAATGACGCTCTGTGAATAACTTTCTGTGAGTGAAGCTCTGTGTATGTCACTCTGGGGACGACACCCTCTGATTGACACTCTGTGAATGGCACTCTGTGAATAACACTCTGTGAATGATACTCAGGGAATGATTCTCTCTAAATAATGCCTTGTGAATGACGCTCTGTGAATGACGCACTGTAAATGAGACTCAGTGTATGGTGCACTGTGAATGATAATCTCGGAATGAGGCTCTGTGAATGGTGCACTGTGAGTGATGCTCTGTGAATGATGCATTGTAAATGAAACTGTCTGAATGGTGGACTGTGAATGACAATCTGTGAATCACAGTTGGTGAATGGTGCACTATAAATGTTACTGTGAAAATGATGCACTGTGAATCAGACCCTCTGACTGACGCACTGTGTAGGGGGCACTATGAATGACACACGGTGAATGACACACTGTGAAAGACAGACTGTGAATAGTGCACTGTGCATGACACTCTTGACTGACGCAATGTGAATGGGGCACTGTGAATGACAGACTGTGAATGCTGCACTGTGAATGATACTCTGTGAATGATGCAGTGTGAACGACACTCTGTGAATGGTGCACTGTGAATGACGTTCTGTGAATGATGCTCTGTGAATGGTGAACTGTGAATGACATTGTGTGCATGACACTCTCTGAATGGTAAACTGTGAATGACATTCTGTGAATGACGCTCTGTGAATGGTGCACTGTGAATGACACTCTGTGAATGGTTCACTGTGAATGACATTCTGTGAATGGTGCTCTGTGAATAGTGAACTGTAAATGACATTCTGTGAATGACTCTCTGTGATTGGTGCACTATGAATGACGCACTGTGAATGAAGCAATTCGAAAGATGCTCGGTGAATGAGGCCCTGTCATTTACACTATGTAAATGAAACTCTCTGAATGGTGCATTGTGAATAACACTCTGTGAATGGTGCATTGTGAGTGACACTCTCGGAATGATGCTCTGTGAATGGTGATCTGTGAATGATGCACTGTGAAAGTTGCTCTGTGAATTACGCTCTGTGAATGACGCAATGTAAATGGGACTCTGTGTATGGTGCACTGTGAATGACACTCAGTGAATGACGCACTGTGAATGGTGCACTGTGAATGACACTCTCGGAATGACGCTCTCTGAATGGTGCACTGTGAATGACACTCTGTGAATGATGCTCTGTGAATGAGGCATTGTGAATGACACTCGGTGAATGGTGACCTGTGAATGACAGTTGGTGAATGGTGCACTATAAATGTTACTGTGAAAATGATGCACTGTGAATCAGGCCCTCTGATTGACGCACTGTGAATGGTGAACTGTGAATGACACTCTGTGAATGGTGCACTGTGAATGACTCTCTGTGAATAATGCTCTGTGAATGGTGCACTGTGAATGACACTCTGTGAATGGTGCACTGTGAATGACTCTCTTTGAATGATGCTCTGTGAATGGTGCACTGTGAATGACATTCTCTGAATGACGCTCTGTGATTGGTGCACTGTAAATGAAGCGATTTGAAAGATGCTCCGTGAATGAGGCCCTGTCAATCACATTCTGTGAATGAAGCCTTGTAAATGAAACTCTTTGAATGGTGCACTGTGAATGACACTCTGTCTATGGTGCACTGTGACAGACACTGTGAACGATGCACTGTAATGACACTGTGAATAACGCTCGGTAAATGACGCTGTGTGAATGATGCTTGTGAATGATGCTCTGTGAATGATAGTCGTGAATGAGGCTCTGTGAATGTCGCACTGTGAAAGAAGCACTGCGAATGATGCTCTGTGAATGAAGATCCGTGAATGTTGCTCTGTGATTGAAGCTCATGAATGAGGCTCTGTCAAATAGGCTCTGTGCCTGACACACTGTAAATAATTCCTGTGTCTGGTGCACTGTGAATGACACTCTGTGAATGTTGCACTGTGAATGACACTGTGTGACTGACACACTGTGAATGGTGCACTGTGAATGACACATTGTGAATGACACGCTGTGAATATTGCACTGTGAATGACATTCTGTGCCTGACGCAATGTGAATGGGGCACTGTGAATGACAGACTGTGAATGCTGCACTGTGAATGATACTCTGTGAACATTGCACTATGAATCACAATCTGTGAATGACACATTGTAATTGACGTACTGTGAATGACAACCTGTGAAAGACGCTCTGTGTATGGTGCACTGTGAATGACATGCTGTGAATGGTGCACTGTGAATGACTCTATGTGAATGGTGCACTGTGAATGACATTCTCTGAATGATGCTCTGTGAATGGTGAACTGTGAATGACATTCTCTGAATGACACTAAATGATTGGTGAACTGTGAATGACATTCTGTGAATGACGCTCTGTGAATGGTGAACTGTGAATGACATTCTCTGAATGACACTCTGTGATTGGTGCACGGTGAATGACGCACTGTGAATGAAACAATTCGAAAGATGCTCCGTGAATGATTCCCTGTCATATACACTCTGTGAATGATGCATTGTAAATGAAATTCTCTGAATGGTGCACTGTGAATGACACACTGTGAATGCTGCACTGTAAATGACACTCTGTAAATGATGCACTGTGAATGACAGTCTATTAATGGTGCATTTTGAATGACACTCTGTGAATGGTGCACTGTGAATGACACTGTGAATGACGCTCTGTGAATGGTGCACTGTGAATGACACTCTGTGAATGACAATCTGTGGAAGGTGCACTATGAAATACACTCTTTTAATGACACTCTGTGAATTGTGCACTGTGAATGACACTCTATGCATGATGGTTCTGAACGGTACATTTTGAATGACAATCTGTGAATGACACACTGTGAATGGTGCACTGTGAATGACACTCTGTTAATCACACTCTGTGAATGGTGCACAGTGAACGACTCTGTGAATGGTGCAAAGTGAATGACAATCTGGGAATGACAGTCGGTGAATGGTGCACTCTGAATGACACTGTGGGAATGACGCTCTGTGAATCACACCCTGTGAATGACGGTCTGTGAATGGTTCACTCTGAATGACACTCTGTGACTGACGCACTGTGAATAGGGCACTATGAATGACACACTGTGAATGGTGCACTGTGAATGACACTCTGTGAATGCTGCACTGTGAATGACACTCTGTAAATGATGCACTGTGAATGACAATCTATTAATTGTGCGTTATAAATAACACTCTGTGAATCATGCACTTGAATGACACTGTGAATTACAAGCTGTGAATGGTGATCTGTGAATGGCGCTCTGTGAATGACACTCTGTGAATTATGCTCTGTGAATGGTGCACTGTGAATGACATTCTGTGACTGACACTCAGTGTATGGTGCACTGTGAATGGCGCTTTATGAATTGTGCACTGTGAATGACGATCTGTGAATATTGCAATATCAGTGACAACCTGTGAATGACACTCTGTGACTGGCGAACTGTGAATGACACACTGTGAGTGGTGCACTGTGAATGGCACTCTGTGAATGACACACTGTGATTGCTGTTCTGTGAATGACACTCTGTGAATGACATTCTGTGAATGATACTCTGTGAATGGTGCACTGTGAATGACACTCTGTGACTGACACACTGTGAATGGGGCGCTGTGAATGACATACTGTGAATGACACGCTGTGAAGGTTGCATTGTGAATGACACTCTGTGAATGACATTCTGTGACTGACACTCTATGAATGCTGTACTGTGACTGACACTGTGAATGGCGCACTGTGAATGACACACTGTGAATGGTGCACTGTGAATGGCACTCTGTGAATGGCAGGCTGTGAACGGCAGGCTGTGAATGAGTCCTTGTGAATGACGCACAGTTAATGACTCTCTGTGACTGAATGTCACTCTGGGGATGATGCTCTCTGATTAACATTCTATGAATGACACTCTATGAATGATGCACAGAAAATGACACTGTGTGAATGGTGCACTGTGAATCACAATCTGTGAAAGGTGCACTGTGAATGGCACTCTGTGAATGATGCTCTGTGAATGGTGCTCTGTGAATAACAATCTGTGAATGGTGCACTGTTAATGATACTCTGTGAATGGTGCACTCTGAATGACATTCTGTGAATGATGCTCTGCGAATAGTGAACTGCGAATGAAGTTCTGTGAATGACGATCTGTGATTGGTGCACTATGAATGACACACTGTGAATGAAACAATTCGAAAGATGCTCCGTGAATGAGGCCCTGTCAATTACCCTCTGTGAATGATGCTTTGTAAATGAAACTCTCTGAATGGTACACTGTGAATGACACACTGTGAATGCTGCACTGTGAATGTCACTCTGTAAATGATGCACTGTGAATGACAATCTATTAATGGTGCATTGTGAATAACACTCTGTGAATGGTGCACTTTGAATGACGCACTGTGAATGACAATTTGTGAAAGGGGCACAGTTAATGGCACTCTGTGAATGATGCTCTGTGAATGGTGCTCTGTGAATGACACTCTGTGAATTACGCTTTCTCAATGGTGCACTCTGAATGAAACTCTGACAATAACGCTCTGTGGATAACTCTCTGTGAATGGAGTACTGTGAATAACACTCTGTGAATGGTGCTCAGTGAAAGACATTCTGTAAATGGTACACTGTGTCTGACACTCCGTGAATGACAATCTGTGGAAGGTGCACTATGAAATACACTCTTTTAATGACACTCTGTGAATTGTGCACTGTGAATGACACTCTATGCATGATGGTTCTGAATGGTACACTTTGAATGACAATCTGTGAATGACACATTGTGAATGGTGCACTGTGAATGACACTCTGTTAATCACACTCTGTGAATGGTGCACAGTGAACGACTCTGTGAATGGTGCAAAGTGAATGACAATCTGGGAATGACAGTCGGTGAATGGTGCACTCTGAATGACACTGTGGGAATGACGCTCTGTGAATCACACCCTGTGAATGACGGTCTGTGAATGGTTCACTCTGAATGACACTCTGTGACTGACGCACTGTGAATAGGGCACTATGAATGACACACTGAATGGTGCACTGTGAATGACACTCTGTGAATTATGCTCTGTGAATGATGCACTGTAAACGATTCTCTGAATGGTTCAATTTGAATGACACTCTGTGAATTGTGCACTGTGAATGACAAACTGCGAATGACACTCTGTGAATGGTGCACTGTGAATGACACTCTGTTAATCACGCTCTGTGAATGGTGCAAAGTGAATGATAATCTGTGAATGACAGTCGGTGAATGGTGCACTGTGAATGACAATCTGTGAATGACAATCTGTGAATGACATTCTTTGAATTGTGCACTGTGAATGACACTGTTACTGACGCACTGTGAAAAGGGCACTATGAATGACACTCTGTGAATTATGCTCTGTGTATGGTACACTGTAAATGACTCTCTCAATGGTACAATTTGAATGACGCTCTGTGAATGGTGCACTCTGAATGACAAACTGTGAATGACAATCTGTGAATGGTGCATTGTGAATGACACTCTGTGAATGACGCTCTGTCATTTGTGCACTCTGAATGAAACTGTCAATAATAATCTGTGAATAACTCTCTGTGAATGGTGGACTGAGAATGACACTCTGTGAATAGTGCTCAGTGAAAGACATTCTGTGAATGGTACACTGTGTATAACACTCCGTGAATGACACTCTGTGAATGGTGCACTGTGAATGACACTCTGTGATTGACACAATGTTAATGGGGCTCTATGAATGACACACAGTGAATGCTGCTCTGTGAATGACACTCTGTGAATGACGCTCCGTGAATAATGTTCTCTGAATGACACTCTGTGAATGAGGCACTGTGAATGACACTCTGTCAATGACACTCTGTGAATGGTGCACTGTGAATAACACTCTGTAAATGGTGCATTGTGAATAACACCCTTTGAATGATGATTGTGCCTAGTGCACTGTGAATGAACCTCTGTGAATTATGCTCTGGGAATGATGCACTGTGAAAGTTGCTCTGTGAATGACGCTCTGTGAATGACGCTCTGTGAATAATGTTCTCTGAATGACACTCTGTGAATGACAGTCGGTGAATGATGCACTGTGAATAACACCGTGGGAATGACACTCTGTGAATCACACCCTGTGAATGATGGTCTGTGAATGGTACACTGTGAATGACACTTGTGTGACTGACTCACTGTGAGTAAGCCACTATAAATGACATACTGTGAATGATGCATTGTGAATGAAACTCTGTGAATGACGCCCTGTGAATGGTGCACTGTGAATGAAACTCTGTGAATGACGCACTATAAATGACTCTCTGAATGGTACACTTTGAATGACGCTCTGTGAATGGAGCACTGTGAATGACAAACTGTGACTGACACTCTGTGAATGGTGCACTGTGATTGACACTGTGAATGGTGCACTGTGAATGACACTCTGTGAATGATGCTCTGTCAATGCTGTACTCTAAATGAAACTCTGTCAATAACACTCTGTGAATAACTCTCTGAGAATGGTGTACTGTGAATGACACTCTGTGAATTGTGCTCAGTGAAAGACATTCTGTGAATGGTACACTGTGTATAACACTCCGTAATTGACAATCTGTGAATGTTTAACTGTGAATGATACTCTATGATTGACACACTGTTAATGTGGCACTATGAACGACACACTGTGAATGCTGCTCTGTGAATGACACTCTGTGAATGATTATCCGTGAATAACGTTCTCTGAATGACACTCTGTGAATGAGGCACTGTGAATGACACTCTGTCAATGACACTCTGTGAATGGTGCACTGTGAATAACACTCTGTAAATGGTGCATTGTGAATAACACTCTTTGAATGATGATTGTGCCTAGTGCACTGTGAATGAACCTCTGTGAATTATGCTCTGGGAATGATGCACTGTGAAAGTTGCTCTGTGAATGACGCTCTGTGAATGACGCTCTGTGAATGGCGCACTGTGAATGGTGCACTGTGAATGACAGTCTATGAATGATAGTCCGTGAATGGCACACTGTGAATGACACTGTGGGAATGACGCTCTGTGAATGACATTCTGTGAATGGTGCACTGTGAGTGAATCTCTGTGAATGACACACTGTGAAAGGTGCACTGTGAATAACACTCTGTAAATGGTGCATTGTGAATAACACTCTTTGAATGACGATTGTGCCTAGTGCACTGTGAATGAACCTCTGTGAATTATGCTCTGGGAATGATGCACTGTGAAAGTTGCTCTGTGAATGACGCTCTGTGAATGGTGCACTGTGAATGACATACTGTGAACAGTGCACTGTAAATGACACTCTGTGAATGACGCTCTATGAATGGCGCACTGTGAATGATGCACTGTGAATGACAGTCTATGAATGATAGTCCGTGAATGGCACACTGTGAATGACACTGTGGGAATGACAGACTGAATGCTGCACTGTGAATGACACTCTGTGAATGGTGCAATGTGAATGACACTCTGTAAATGGTGCGTTGTGAATAACACTCTGTGAATGATGTTCTGTCACTTGTGCACTGTGAATGACACTCTGTTAATGAGGTTCTGTGAATGATGCACTGTGAATGACACTCTGTGAATGACAGTCAGTGAATGGCGCACTGTGAATGACGCTGTGGGAATGACACACTGTGAATGACAGTCTGTGAATGGTGCACTGTGAATCAATCTCTGTGAATGACTCTCTGTGAATGATGTTCTATGAATGATTCCCTGTGAATGTCTCGTTGTGAATGACGCTCTGTAAATGACACCCTGTGAATGGTGCTCAGTGAAATACATTCTGTCAATGGTACACTGTGTAGGACACTCCGTGAATGACACTCTGTGATAGGTGCACTATGAAAGACACTCTCTCAATGACACTCTGTAAGTTGTGCACTGTGAATGACACTCTGTGATTGACATACTGTTAATGTGGCACTATGAACGACACACTGTGAATGCTGCGCTGTGAATGACACTCTGTGAATGACGTTCTCTGAATGACAGTCTGTGAATGGTGCACTGTGAATGACACTCTGTGAATGACACGTTGTTAATGTGGCACTATGAACGACACACTGTGAATGCTGCTCTGTGAATGACACTCTGTGAATGACACTCCGTGAATAACGTTCTCTGAATGACAATCTGTGAATGGTGCACTCTGAATGACGCACTGTAAGTGACACTCTATGAATGGTGCACTGTGAATGGCAATCTGTGAATGACACTCTGTGAATGGTGCACTGTGAACGACAACCTGTGAATGACACTCTGTGAATGGTGCACTGTGAAAGATAATCTGTGAATGACACTCTGTGAATGACACTCTGTGAGAGACTCTTTGTGAATGACTCTTTGTGAATGATGCTGTGTGAATGTCACTCTGTGAATGACACTCTGTGAATGATGCTCTGTGAATGACTCTTTGTGAATGACGCTCTCTGAATGATTCCCTATGGATGGCTGTTTGTGAATGATGCTTTGTGAAGACGGCACTGTGAATGACACTCTGTGAATGGTGCACTGTGAAAGGCAGTCTTTTAATGACACTCTGTGAATTGTGCACTGTGAATGGCACTCTGTGATTGACACAATGTTAATGGGGCTCTATGAATGACACACAGTGAATGCTGCTCTGTGAATGACACTCTGTGAATGACGCTCCGTGAATAATGTTCTCTGAATGACACTCTGTGAATGACAGTCGGTGAATGATGCACTGTGAATAACACCGTGGGAATGACACTCTGTGAATCACACCCTGTGAATGATGATCTGTGAATGGTACACTGTGAATGACACTTGTGTGACTGACTCACTGTGAGTAAGCCACTATAAATGACATACTGTGAATGATGCATTGTGAATGAAACTCTGTGAATGACGCCCTGTGAATGGTGCACTGTGTATAAAACTCTGTGAATGACGCACTATAAATGACTCTCTGAATGGTACACTTTGAATGACGCTCTGTGAATGGAGCACTGTGAATGACAAACTGTGACTGACACTCTGTGAATGGTGCACTGTGATTGACACTGTGAATGGTGCACTGTGAATGACACTCTGTGAATGATGCTCTGTCAATGCTGTACTCTAAATGAAACTCTGTCAATAACACTCTGTGAATAACTCTCTGAGAATGGTGTACTGTGAATGACACTCTGTGAATTGTGCTCAGTGAAAGACATTCTGTGAATGGTACACTGTGTATAACACTCCGTAATTGACAATCTGTGAATGTTTAACTGTGAATGATACTCTGTGATTGACACACTGTTAATGTGGCACTATGAACGACACACTGTGAATGCTGCTCTGTGAATGACACTCTGTGAATGATTATCCGTGAATAACGTTCTCTGAATGACACTCTGTGAATGAGGCACTGTGAATGACACTCTGTCAATGACACTCTGTGAATGGTGCACTGTGAATAACACTCTGTAAATGGTGCATTGTGAATAACACCCTTTGAATGATGATTGTGCCTAGTGCACTGTGAATGAACCTCTGTGAATTATGCTCTGGGAATGATGCACTGTGAAAGTTGCTCTGTGAATGACGCTCTGTGAATGACGCTCTGTGAATGGCGCACTGTGAATGGTGCACTGTGAATGACAGTCTATGAATGATAGTCCATGAATGGCACACTGTGAATGACACTGTGGGAATGACGCTCTGTGAATGACATTCTGTGAATGGTGCACTGTGAGTGAATCTCTGTGAATGACACACTGTGAAAGGTGCACTGTGAATAACACTCTGTAAATGGTGCATTGTGAATAACACTCTTTGAATGACGATTGTGCCTAGTGCACTGTGAATGAACCTCTGTGAATTATGATCTGGGAATGATGCACTGTGAAAGTTGCTCTGTGAATGACGCTCTGTGAATGGTGCACTGTGAATGACATACTGTGAACGGTGCACTGTAAATGACACTCTGTGAATGACGCTCTGTGAATGGCGCACTGTGAATGATGCACTGTGAATGACAGTCTATGAATGATAGTCCGTGAATGGCACACTGTGAATGACACTGTGGGAATGACAGACTGAATGCTGCACTGTGAATGACACTCTGTGAATGGTGCAATGTGAATGACACTCTGTAAATGGTGCGTTGTGAATAACACTCTGTGAATGATGTTCTGTCACTTGTGCACTGTGAATGACACTCTGTTAATGAGGTTCTGTGAATGATGCACTGTGAATGACACTCTGTGAATGACAGTCAGTGAATGGCGCACTGTGAATGACACTGTGGGAATGACGCTCTGTGAATGACATTCTGTGAATGGTGCACTGTGAATGAATCTCTGTGAATGACACACTGTGAATGACAGTCTGTGAATAGTGCACTGTGAATCAATCTCTGTGAATGACTCTCTGTGAATGATGTTCTATGAATGATTCCCTGTGAATGTCTCGTTGTGAATGACGCTCTGTAAATGACACCCTGTGAATGGTGCTCAGTGAAATACATTCTGTCAATGGTACACTGTGTAGGACACTCCATGAATGACACTCTGTGATAGGTGCACTATGAAAGACAATCTCTCAATGACACTCTGTAATTTGTGCACTGTGAATGACACTCTGTGATTGACATACTGTTAATGTGGCACTATCAACCACACACTGTGAATGCTGCGCTGTGAATGACACTCTGTGAATGACATTTTCTGAATGACACTCTGTGAATGGTGCACTGTGAATGACACTCTGTGAATGACACGTTGTTAATGTGGCACTATGAACGACACACTGTGAATGCTGCTCTGTGAATGACACTCTGTGAATGACACTCCGTGAATAACGTTCTCTGAATGACAATCTGTGAATGGTGCACTCTGAATGACGCACTGTAAATGACACTCTATGAATGGTGCACTGTGAATGGCAATCTGTGAATGACACTCTGTGAATGGTGCACTGTGACTGACACTGTGAATGGCGCACTGTGAATGACACTCTGTGAATGACGCTCTGTGAATGATGCACTGTGAAAGATACTCTGTGAATGACACTCTGTGAATGACGCTCTGTGAGAGACTCTTTGTGAATGACTCTTTGTGAATGATGCTGTGTGAATGTCACTCTGTGAATGACACTCTGTGAATGATGCTCTGTGAATGACTCTCTGTGAATGACGCTCTCTGAATGATTCCCTATGGATGGCTGTTTGTGAATGATGCTCTGTGAATACGGCACTGTGAATGACACTCCGCGAATAGTGCATTGTGTATAACACTCTGTGAATGACACTCTGTGAATGACGCCCTGAAAATGGCACTCTGTAAATGATGCAATGTGAAAGGCACTCTGTGAATGACGCTGTGTGAATGGTGCTCTGTGAATGATACTCGGTAAATGGTGCACTGTGAATGATACTTTGTGAATGACAGTCTGTGAATGGTGCACTGTGAATGATACTTTGTGAATGACACTCTGTGAATGGTGCACTGTGAATGACGCTCTGTGAATAACTCTCTGTGAATGGTGTACTGTGAATGACTCTCTGTGAATGGTTCTCAGTGAAAGACACTCTTTTAATGACACTTTGTGAATTGTGCATTGTGAATGACACTCTGTGATTGACACACTGTTAATGTGGCACTATGAATGACACACTGTGAATGGTGCACTGTGAACGGCACTCTGTGAATGACAAACTGTGAATGACCCTTTGTGAATGATGCTCTGTAAATGACGCTCTGTGAATAATGTTTTGTGAATGACACTCTGTGAATGGTGCACTGTAAATGACACCCTGTGAACAGTGCACTGTGAATGACACTCTGTAAATGGTGCATTCTGAATAAAACTCTGTGAATAATGATTGTGAATAGTGCACTGAAAATACAACTCTGTGAATTACGCTCTGGGAAGATGCACTGTGAAAGTTGCTCTGTGAACTATGCTCTGTGAATGATGCACTGTAAATGACTCTGTGAATGAGGCACTGTGAATGGCAATCTGTGAATGACACTCTGTGAACGACAATATCTGAATGGTGCACTGTGAATGAAACTCTGTCAATAACTCTCTGTGAATTATGCTCTGGGAATGATGTACTGTGAAAGATGCTCTGTGAATTACGCCCTGTGAATGACACCCTGGGAACAACAATCTCTGAATGGTGCACTGTGATTCACACTGTAAATGGTGCACTGTGAATGAAACTCTGTCAAAAGCTCTCCGTGAATGACGCTCTCTGAATGACTCTCTGTGAATGACTCTTTGTGAATAGAGCACTGCGAATGAAACTCTGTGAATTACGCTCTGGGAATGATGCACTGTGAAAGATGCTCTGTGAATGACGCTCTTTGAATGACGGTCTGTGATTGACTCTTTGTGAATGACTCTTTGTGAATGATGTTGTGTGAATGGTGGACTGTGAATGACACTCTGTAAATGGTGCATTGTGTATTACACTCTGTGAATGATCATCTGTTAATAGTGCACTCTGAATGTCACTCTGTGAATTACACTCTGTGAATGATGCACTGTGAAATTTGCTCTGTGAATAACGCTCTGTGAATGATGCTCTGTAAATGACACTCTGTTAATGAGGCACTGTGAAAGGCACCCTGTGAATGAGACACTGTTGATGACACTCTGAAAATGGTGCACTGTCTAAGGCACTCTGTGAATGGTGCACTGTGAATGACACTCTGTGAATGATGCTCTGTGCATTGTGCACTGTGAATGATGTTCTGTGAATGGTGCACTGTGAATGACACTCTATGACACTCTGTGAATGATTCAATGCAAAAGATGCTCCGTGAATGAGGCCCTGTCAATTACACTCTGTGAATGATGCATTGTAAATGAAACTCTCTGAATGGTGCACAGTGAATGACACTCTGTGAATGGTGCACAGTGAATGACACTTTGTGAATGACACTCCCTGAATGTCACTTTGTGAAAGGTCCTCTGTCAATGGCGACCTGTAAATAACGCTCTGTGAAAGATATTCTGTGAATGAAACTTTGTGAATGACGCGCTGTGAATAATACTCTGTAAATGACAGACTGTGAAAGACACTCTGTGAATTGTATTCTGTTATTGCTGCTTTATGAATAACACTCTTGTGTATAACGCTCCATGAATGTCACTCTATGAATGACGCTTTCTAAATGGCACTCTGGGAATTAAGCTCTGTGAATGTTGCTCTGTGAGTTACGCTCTATAAATGAAGCACTGTGATTGATGCTCAGTGAATGAAACTCTGTGAATGTCGGCCTGTGAATGTTGCTCTGTGAATGATGTTCTGTTAATGTCGCTCTGTGAATGTCGCTCTGTGAATGACACATTGTGAAATTTACTCTGTCACTGGCACTCTGTGAATAATGCTCTGTGAATGACACACTGTGAATGACGCTATGTAAATGATACTCTGAGAATAACAACTCTGTGAAAGACACTCTGTGAATGACGTTCTGTGAATGATTCTTTGTGAATGAAGCGCTGTGAATAACACTCTGGAAATGACACACTGTGAAAGATGTTCTGTCTTAGATGCACTCTGTGATTGGCGCTCTGCGAATGGTGCTCTGTGAATGACGCTATATGAATGATGCTCTGTGAATGGTGCTCAGTGATTGACGCTCTTTGAATGGTGCTCTGGAATGACACTCTGAGAATAACAACTCATTGAATGACACTCTGTGAATGAAACTTTTTGAATGGCGCTCTGTGAATAACACTCTGTACATGACGCACTGTGAAAGATGCTCTGTGAATGGTGCACTGTGAATGACACTGTGAATGGTGCACTGTGAATGACACTCTGTGAATGACGCTCAGCGAATGGTGCACTGTGACTGACACTGTGAATGGTGGACTGTGAATGACACTCTGTGAATGAAACTTTTTGAATGGCGCTCTGTGAATAACACTCTGTAAATGATGCACTGTGAAAGATGCTCTGTGAATGGTGCACTGTGAATGACACTGTGAATGGTGCACTGTGAATGACACTCTGTGAATGACGCTCAGCGAATGGTGCACTGTGACTGACACTGTGAATGGTGGACTGTGAATGACACTCTGTGAATGATGCTCTGTGAATGATGCACTGTGAAAGATGCTCTGTGAATGACGCTCTGTGATTGACTCTTTGTGAATGACTCTTTGTGAATGTTGTCGTGTGAATGGTGGACTGTGAATGACACTCTGTAAATGGTGCATTGTGTATTACACTCTGTGAATGATCATCTGTAAATAGTGCACTCTGAATGTCACTCTGTGAATTACACTCTGTGAATGATGCACTGTGAAATTTGCTCTGTGAATAACATTCTGTGAATGATGCTCTGTAAATGATACTGTGTTAATGAGGCACTGCGAAAGGCACCCTGTGAATGTCGCTCTGTGAATGTCACTCTGTGAATGGGACACTGTTAATGACATTCTGGAAATGGTGCACTGTTTAAGGCACCCTGTGAATGGTGCTCTGTGAATGACACTCTGTGAATATCACTCTGTGATTGGTGCTCTATGAATGACACTCTGTGAATGGCACTCTGTGAATGAGACTCTGTGAATGGTGCTCTGTGAATGACACTCTGTGAATGTCACTCTGTGAATGACACTCTGTGAATAGTGCACTGTGAATGATACATTGTGAATGGCACTCTGTGAATGGTGCACTGTGAATGACACTCTGTGAATAACTCTCTTTGAATGGTGTACTGTGAATGACTCTCTGTGATTGACACACTGTTAATGTGGCACTATGAATGACACACTGTGAATGGTGCACTGTGAATGGCACTCTGTGAATGACAAACTGTGAATGACCCTTTGTGAATGATGCTTTGTGAATGACGCTCTGTGAATGATGCACTGTGAAATTTGCTCTGTGAATATCGCTCTGTGAATGATGCTATGAAAATGACACTCTGTTAATGGTGTACTGTGAAAGGCACTCTGTAAATGATGCTCTGTGAATGTCACTCTGTAAATGGGACACTTAATGAAACTTTGTAAATGGTGCACTGTTTAAGGCCCTCTGTGAATTGTGCACTGTGAATGACACTCTGTGAATGATGCGCTGTGAATTGTGCACTGTGAATGATGTTCTGTGAATGGTGCACTGTGAACGACACTCTGTGAATGACGCTCTGTGAATGATGCAATGCAAAAGATGCTCCGTGAATGAGGCCCTGTCAATTACACTCTGTGAATGATGCATTGTAAATGAAACTCTCTGAATGGTGCACAGTGAATGACACTCTGTGAATGGTGCGCAGTGAATGACGCTCTGTGAATGACACTCCCTGAATGTCATTTTGTGAAAGGTCCTCTGTCAATGGCGACCTGTAAATAACGCTCTGTGAAAGATACTCTGTGAATGAAACTTTGTGAATGACGCGCTGTGAATAATACTCTGTAAATGACAGACTGTAAAAGTCACTCTGTGAATGGCACTCTGTTTTTGCTGCTTTATGAATAACACTCTTGTGTATAATGCTCCGAGAATGTCACTCTATGAATGACGCTTTCTAAATGGCACTCAGGGTATTAAGCTCTGTGAATGTTGCTCTGTGAGTTACGCTCTATAAATGAAGCACTGTGATTGATGCTCGGTGAATGAAACTCTGTGAATGTCGGCCTGTGAATGTTGCTCTGTGAATGGTGCTCTGTTAATGTCGCTCTTGAATGGTGCTCTGTGAGTGAGACTCTGTGAATGACTCTGTGAATGACACTCTGTGAATGGAGCTCTGTGAATGACGCTCTGAGAATGGTGCTCTGCGAATGATACTCTTTGAATGACGCTTTCTAAATGGAAACCTGTGATAGACTCTCATGAATGACACTTTTGAAAGTCACTCTGTCAATGAAGGTCTGTAAATGATGCTCCATGAATGACAGTCTGTGAATGACACTCTGTAAAGGACGGTCTGTAAATGACACTCTGTGAAAGATAATTTTTGAATGGTGCTTTTTGAAAGGTACACAGTCAATGGCGCTCTGTGAATAATGCTCTGTGAATGGCACTCTGTAAGTGATGCTCTATAAAAGACACACTGTGAAAGACGCTCAGTGAATGGCAGATTTTCAAAGATACTCTGTGTATGGCAATCCCTTAATGGCACTTGGTGAAAGGCCCTCTGTCAATGGCGATCTGTGAATAACACCCTGTGAAAGATACTCTTTAAATGCTGCTTAGTGCATGAAGCTCGGTGATGTCACTCTGTGCATGACACTCTGTGAATGGCACTCTGTGAATGACACTCTGTGATTGGTGCTCTGTGAATGACACTCTGTGAATGGCACTCTGTGAATGACACTCTGTGAATGGTGCTCTGTGAATGACACGCTGTGAATGGCGCTTTGTGAAAGGTACTCTCTCAATGGCACCCTGTGAATAATGCTCTGTGAATGACACCCTGTTAATGACGCTCTGTAAAAGATACTCTGAGAATAACAACTCTGTGAAAGACACTCTGTAAATGACGATCTGTGAATGAAACTTTGTGAATGATGTTCTGTGAATAATACTCTGTAAATGACACACTGTGAAGCGTGCTCTGTGAATGGCACTCTGTGATTGGCGCTTTATGAGGAACACTCTTGTGTATAAAGCTCTGTGAATATCACTCTATGAATGATGCTTTCTAAATGGCACTCTGTTAATGATGCTCTGTGAATGACTCTCTGTGAATGATGCTCTGTGAAAGTTGGTCTGTGAATGTCGCTCTGTGAAAGTTGCCCTGTGAATGTTGCTCTGTGAATGACGCTCTGTGAATTGTACTCTGTGGATGACGCTCTGTGAAGGTCACTCTGTGAATGTCGCTCTGTGATTGGAGCTCTGTGAATGATGCTCTGTGAATGACACTCTGTGATTGGAGCTCTGTGAATGATGCTCTGTGAATGACACTCTGTGATTGGAGCTCTGTGAATGATGCTCTGTGAATGACACTCTGTGAATGTAACTCTGTGATTGGTGGTCTGTGAATGACATTCTGTGAATGTCACTCTGTGATTGGTACTCTGTGAATGACACTCTGTGAATGGTGCTCTGTGATTGACACGCTGTGAATGGCGCTTTGTGAAAGATACTCTCTCAATGGCGCTCTGTGAATAATGCTCTGTGAATGACACCCTGTTAATGACGCTCTGTAAAAGATACTCTGAGAATAACAACTCTGTGAAAGACACTCTGTGAATAATGATCTGTGAATGAAACTTTGTGAATGATGTTCTGTGAATAATACTCTGTAAATGACACACTGTGAAGGATGCTCTGTGAATGGCACTCTGTGATTGGCGCTTCATGAGAAACGCTCTTGTGTATAAAGCTCCGTGAATATCACTCTATGGATGATGCTTTCTAAATGGCACTCTGTTAATGATGCTCTGTGAATGTAGCTCTGTGAGTTACACTCTGTAAGAGATGCACTGTGAATGACGCTCCGTGAATGACGTTCTGTGAATGATGCTCTGTGAATGACACACTGTGAATGATGCTCTGTGAAGGTTGGTCTGTGAATGTCGCTCTGTGAAAGTTGCCCTGTGAATGTCACTCTGTGAACGTCGCTCTGCGAATTGTGCTCTGTTAATGTCGCTCTTGAATGGTGCTCTGCGAATGACACTCTTTGAATGACGCTTTCTAAATGGAAATCTGTGATAGATGCTCATGAAAGGCGATATGTGAAAGGCACTCTGTCAATGAATGTCTGTAAATGATGCTCTATGAATGACTCTCTGTGAATGACACTCTGTAAAGGACGGTCTGTAAATGACACTCTGTGAGAGATAATTTGTGAATGGCGCTTTGTGAACGGTACACAGTCAATGGGGCACTGTGAATAATGCTCTGTGAATGGCACTCTGTGATTGGTACTTTATGAATAACACTCTTGCGTATAACACTCTGTGAATTTCAGTCTATGAATGACGCTTTCAGAATGGCAACTGTAAATGAAGCAATGTGAATGACGCTATGTGAATGATGTTCTGTGAATGACACACTGTGAATGGTGCTCTGTGAATGTCGCTCTGTGAATGGTGCTCTATGAGTGAGACCCTGTGAATGACTCTCTGTGAATGACACTCTGTGAATTACACTCAGTGAACGTCATTCTGTGAATGTCGCCCAGTGAATGGTGCTCTGTGAATGAGAATCTGTGAATGTTGCTCTGCAAATGGTGCTCTGTGAATGACACGCTTTGAATGACCCTTTCTAAATGGAAATCTGTGATAGACGCTCATGAATGGCGCTTTGTGAAAGGCACTCTGCCAATCAAGGTCTGTAAATGATGGTCTATGAATGACACTCTGTAAAGGACGGTCTGTAAATGACACTCTGTGAAAGATAATTTGCAAATGGCGCTTTCTGAAAGCTACACAGTCAATGGCTTTCTGTGAATAATGCTCTGTGAATGGCACTCTGTAAATGATGCTCTGTAAAAGACACACTGTGAAAGACGCTCTGTGAATGGCACTTTTTCAAAGACACCCTGTGTATGACACTCCCTGAATGTCACTTTTTGAAAGGTCCTCTGTCAATGGCGATCTGTGAATAACACTCTGTGTAAGATAGTGTTTAAATGCTGCTCAGTGCATGATGCTCTGTTAATGTCACTCTGAATGAGACACTGTGAATGTCACTCTGTGATTGGTGCTCTGTGAATGCCACTCAGTGAATGGCACTCTGTGAATGTCGGTCTGTGAATGTCGCTCTGTGAATGATACTCTGTGAATGCTGCTCTGTGAATGTTGCTCTGTGATTGGTGGTCTGCGAATGACACACTTTGAATGATGCTTTCTAAATGGAAATCTGTGATAGACGCTCATAAGAGGCGCTTTGTGAAAGGTCCTCTGTCAATGGCAATCTGTGAATAACACTCTGTGTAAGATAATGTTTAAATGCTGCACAGTGCATGACACTCTGTGAATGTCACTCTGTGATTGGTGCTCTGTAAATGAGACTCTGTGAATGTCAGCCTGTGAATGACACGCTGTGACTGATGCTCTGTGAATGGTGCTCTGTGAATGGTGCTCTGTGAATGACGCTCTGTGAAAGAAACTTAGTGAATGGCACTTTGTGAAAGGTACTCTCTCAATGGCTCTGTGAATGCTCTGTGAATGACACCCTGTTAATGACGCTCTGTAAAAGATACTCTGAGAATAACAACTCTGTGAAAGACACTCTGTGAATGACGATCTGTGAATGAAACTTTGTGAATGATGTTCTGTAAATAACACTCTGTAAATGACACACTGTGAAGGATGCTCTGTGAATGGCACTCTGTGATTGGCCCTTCATGAGAAACGCTCTTGTATATAAAGCTCCGTGAATATCACTCAAAGGATGATGCTTTCTAAATGGCACTCTATTAATGATGCTCTGTGAATGTAGCTCTGTGAGTTACACTCTGTAAGAGAAGCACTGTGAATGACGCTCTGTGAATGATGCTCTGTGAATGACACACTGTGAATGATGCTCTGTGATGTTTGGTCTGTGAATGACGCTCCGTGAATGATGCTGTGTGAATGACGCTCTGTTAAAGACACTCTTTGAATGACACCCTTTGAATTACACTCTGTGAATGACACTCTGTTAAAGACACTCTTTGAATGACACCCTTTGAATGACACTCTGTGAATGGTGCTCCATTAATGTCACTCTGTGAATGGTGCTCTGTGAATGCGAATCTGTGAATGTTGCTCTGTGAATGGTGCTTTGCGAATGACACTCTTAGAATGACACTTTCTAAATGGAAATCTGTGATGGACGCTCATGAAAGGCACTTTGTGAAAGGCACTCTGTCAATGAAGGTCTCTAAATGATGCTCTATGAATGACACTCTGTGAATGACACTCTGTAAAGGACGGTCTGTAAATGACACTCTGTGAATGACACTCTGTAAAGGACTTTCTGTAACTGATACACTGCGAAAGATAATTTGTGAATGGCACTTTGTGAAAGGTACACAGTCAATGGTGCACTGTGAATAATGCTCTGTGAATGTCACTCTGTAAATGATGCTCTGTAAAAGGAACATTGTGAAAGACGCTCTGTGAATAGCACTTTTTCAAAGACACTCTATGCATGACACTCCCTGAATGTCACTTTGTGAAAGGTACTCTGTCAATGGCGATCTGTGAATAACAGTCTGTGAAAGAAACTCTGTAAATGCTGCTTAGTGCATGAAGCTTGGTGAATGTCACTCTGTGCATGACACTCTGTGATTGTCACTCTGTGATTGGTGCTCTGTGAATGACACTCTGTGAATGTCACTCTGTGAATGGTACTCTGTGAATGACACTCTGTGAATGGTACTCTGTGAATAACACTCTGTGAATGACGCTCTGTGAATGGTGCTCTGTGAATGACGCTCTGTGTATGACGCTCTGTGAAATATTCTTAGTGAATGGCACTTTGTGAAAGGTACTCTGTCAATGGCACTCTGTGAATAATGCTCTGTGAATGACAGCCTGTTAGTGACTCTCTGTACATGACATTCTGAGAATAACAACTCTGCGAAAGACACTCTGTGAATAACGCTCTGTGAATGAAACTTTGTGAATTATGTTCTGTGAATAACACTCTGGAAATGACGCACTGTGAAAGATGTTCTGTGTTAAATGCACTCTGTGATTGGCGCTTTATGAAAAACACTCTTGTGTATAACGCTCCGTGAATATCACTCTATGAATGACGCTTTCTAAATGGCACTCTGTAAATGATGCTCTGTGAATGTTGCTCTGTGAGTTATACTCTGTAAATGAAGCACTGTGAATGACGCTCTGCGAATGGTGCTCTGTGAATTTTGCTCTGTGAATTGTGCCCTGTTAATGTCACTCTGAATGACGCTCTGTGAATGTCACTCTGTGAATGACGCTCTGTGAATGGCACTCTGTGAATGAGGCTCTGTGAATGGTGCCTGGTTAATGACTGTGAATGCTGCTATGTAAATGAATCTCTCTGAATCACACATTGTGAATGACGCTCTGTGAATGGTGCTCTGTGAATGAGACACTGTGAATGACTCTCTGTGAATGACGATCTGTGAATGACGCGCTGTGAAAGATGCTCTGTGAATGACGCATTGTGAAAGATGCTCTGTGAATGTCACTCTTTGAATGGCGCTCTGTGAATGACTCTCTTTGAATGATGCTCTGTGAATGACTCTCTGCGAATGACACACAGTGAATGACATTCTATGAATGATGCCGTGTGAATGGCGCTGTGTGAGTGACACACTGTGAATAACGCTCTGTGAATGACACTATGAGAATATTGTTCTGTGAATGACACACTGTACATGACACACTGTGAATGATGCACAATGAATGACACTCTGTGAATTATGCTTGAGGAAGGGATTCTGTAACTGACTCTCTGTGAATGACACGCTGTGATGGACACACTGTGAATGTCACTCTGCAAATAACGCTCCGTGAATGTCACGCTGCAAAGGGGGTTTTACGAATGACACTCTTGTAAATGGTAACCTGAGAATAACAGTCTGTGAAAGACACTCTGTGAATGACGCTCTGTGAATGATGCTCTGGGAATTACGCTATGTGAATGACAATCTGTGAATGGCCCTATGTGAATGACATTCCGTGAATGACAAACTGTGAATGACGATCTGTGAAAGATACTTTGTGAATGGCGCTTTGTGAAAAATGCTCTGTCAATGGTGCTATGTGAATAATGCTCTGTGAATGACACAGTAAATGAGGCTGAATGAATGATGCTTTGTGAATGAAACTCTGTGAATGATGCTCTGTGAATGGTGCACTGTGAATGACACTCTTTGAACGACGCTTTGTGATGGAGCACGGTGAATAACGCTCTGTGAATGACATTCTTTGAATGACTTTTTTTCAAAATGGTGCTTTTTCAAAGACACTCTGTGTATTACACTCCCTGAATGTCGCTTTCTGAAACTTCCTCTGTCAATGGCGATCTGTGAATAACACTCTGTGAAAGATAATCGGTAAATGCTGCTTAGTGCATGACGCTCTGTGAATGTCACTCTGTGAATGACTCTCTATGAATGGTGCTCTTTGAATGACTCTCTGTGAATGATGCTCTGTGAATGGTGCTCTGTGAAGGACACCCTGTGAAAGAAATCCTGTGAATGACGCTCCGTGAATGACTCCCAATGAATGACGCACTGTGAATGACGCTCTGTGAATAATGCTCTGTGAATGACCCCCTGTTAATGATGCTCTGTAAATGATACTCTAAGGTAACAACACTGTGAAAGACACTCAGTGAATGACACTCTGTGAATGAAACTTTGTGAATGACGTTCTGTGAATAACACTCTGGAAATGACACACTGTGAGAGATGCTCTGTGTTAAATGCACTCTGTGATTGGCGCTTTATGAAAAACACTCTCGTGTATAACGCTCCATGAATATCACTCTATGAATGATGCTTTCTAAATGGCACTCTGTGAATGACGCTTTGTGAATGTCGATCTACGAATGGTGCTCTGTGCATGTTGCTCTGTGAATAATGCTCTGTGAATGGCACTCTGTGAATGATGATCTGTGAACGGTGCTCTGTGAATGTCGCTCTGTGAATTGTGCCCTGTTAATGTCGCTCTGTGAATGATGCTCTGTGAATGTTGTTCGGTGAATGACGCTCTGCGAATGAGGCTCTGTGAATGGTGCTTGGTTAATGACTGTAAATGACGCTATGTAAATGAATCTCTCTGAATCATACTTTGTGAATGACACTCTGTGATTGGTGCTCTGTGAAGGACACTCTGTGATTGGTGGTCCGTGAATGACGCTCTGTAAATGACTCTCTGGAAAAGACGCTTTGTAAATGATGATTTGTGAATGATGCTCTGTGAATGACTCTCTGTGATTGACACCCTGTGAATGTCACTCTATGAATGACGCTCTATGAATGGTGCTTTGTGAAGGACACCCTGAGAATGACACCCTGTGCATTACACCCTGTGAATAACGCAGTGTGAATGACGCACTGTGAATGACGTACAGTGAAAGATGCTCTGTAAAGGACGGTCTGTAAATGACACTCTGTGAAAGATAATTTGTGAATGGCACTTTGTGAAAGGTACAGTCAATGGTGCACTGTGAATGACGCTCTGTAAATGATCCTCTGGAAATGACACGCTGTGAAAGACACTCTGTGAATGATGCTTGGTTAATGACACTGTGAATGACGCTATGTTACTGAATCTCTCTAAAACACGCTTTGTGAATGACACTCCGTGATTGATGCTTTGTGAATTACACTGTGTGATTGATGCTTTGTGAATGATGCTCTGTGAATGCTGCTCTATGAATGACGCTCTCTGAATGGTGCTCTGTGAATGTCGCTCTGTGATTGATGCTCTCTGAATGACACTCTGTGAATGACACTCGTGAAAGGGACTCTGTAACTGACTCTCTGTGAATGACTTACTATGATGGACATGTTGTGAATGACACTCTGTAAATGACACTTTGTGAATGTCACTCTGTGAATGACACTTTGTGAAAGACACTCTGTGAATGATGCTCTGGGAATGACGCTATGTCAATGACAATCTGTGAATGGCCCTATTTTAATGACATTCCGTGATTGACAAAATGTGAATGATCCTCTTTGAAAGAATGGCACTTTGTGCAAGATTTGTCAATGGTGCTCAGTGAATGGTGCTCTGTGAATGATGGTGTAAATGAGGCTGAGTGATTGACTCTGTGTGAATGACAGCCTGTGAATGGTGTTCTGTGAATGACTCTCTGCGAATGATGCTCTGTAAAGGATGCACTGTGAAAGATGCTCTGTGAATATAACTCTGCAAGTGACGCCTATGAAAAGCGTCCTGTGAATGACACTCTGTGAATGACACTCTGTCAATGATTCTCCATGAATGACGCCCTGTGAATGTAAATCTGCGAGTCACGTCTGTGAAAAGCTTTCTGTGAATGTCAGTCCTTCAATGACTCTCTGTGACTGACGCTCTTTGAATGTCACTCAGTTAGAGACGCTCTGTGAATGAGTCTCTTTGTGAATGATGCTCTGTGAATGACCCTCTGTGAATGACCCTCTGTGAATTACTTTCTGTGAATGACGCTTTGTGAATGATGTTCTGTGAATGACGCTCTGCGAATGACACTCTGTGAATGACACTCTGTGAATGATGCTCTGTAAATGACACTCTGTGAATGATTCTCTGTGAATGATGCTCGGTGGATGTACATCTGCGATTAACATTTGTGAAAAGCGCTCTGTGTATGTCACTCTTTCAATGACTCTCTGTGAATTATGGTCTGTGAATGTCACTCAGTTAATGACACCCTGTGAAGACTCTCGTTGTGAGTGACGCTCTGTGAATGACTCCCTGTGAACCACGCTCTATGAATGACGCTATGTGAATGGTGCAATGTGAATGATGCTCTGTGAATGACGCTCTGTGAATGGTGCAGTGTGAATGACACACTGGGGTTGACACTTGTGAAACACAGTCTGTGAATGTCATTCTGTGAATGGCACTTTGTAATAGTTACTCTGTGAATGGGTGCACTGTGAATAACACTCTGGGAATGATGCTTTCTAAATGACATTCTGTGAAAAATGCTCTGGGAATGATGCTTTCTAAATGACGTTCTGTAAATGATGCTCTATGAATGATGCTCTGAGAATGATGCCCTGTGAATGACATTCTGATAATAACACTCTGTGCATGGCACTCTGGCGAATGATGGTCTGTGAAAGCCACTGTGTGAATGACACTCTGTGAATGACACCCCAGTTTGACACTCTGTGAATATCAGTCTGTAAATGACGTTCTCTGAATGACACACAATGAATGACGTTCTGTGAAAGATACTTAGTGAATGATGCTTTGTGAAAGGTACTCCGTCAATGGCGCTCAGTGAAAAATGCTCTGTGAATGATTCTCTGTGAATGACGTTCTGTAAATGACGCACTGTGAAAGATGATCTGTGAATGTCACTCTGTGAAAAATGATCTGTTAAATCCACTCTGTGACTGATGCTCTGTGAATGACGCTCTGTGAATGATGCACTGTGAATGACTATCTGTGAATGACACCCTGTGATTGACCTCTTTGAATGTCACTCTGAATGACGCACTGAGAATGATGCTCGGTGAATGATGCTGTGCAAATGACTCTCTGTGAAAGGCGCTAAAGTTACTCTGTCAATGGAGTTCTGTGAATAATTCCCCGAGAATGACGGTCTGTGAATGGTGCTCTCTGAATGATGCACTGTGAATGAGTCTCTGTGAATGATGGTCTGTGAATGACGCTCTGTGAATGACTCTCTGTGAAAGATGCTCTGTGATTGTAACTGTGCGAGTGACGCTTATGAAAAGCACTCTGTGAATGTCACTCTTTGAATGACATCCTGTGAATGGTGCTCCGAGAATGTGTCTCTGTGAATGACTCTCTGTGAATGACTCTGTGAATGATGCTCTGTGAATGTAAATCTGTGAGTGACATTTGTGAAAAGCACTCTGTGAATGTCAATCTTTCAATGACTCTCTGTGACTCACACTCTGAATTGTGCAGTGCGAATGACGCTCTGTGAATGACAGCCTGTAAATGACGCTCTGTGAATTACGCTCTATGTAGGATGCTCTGTGAATGTCACTCTGACAATAAAGCTCTGTGAATGACGCTCTGTGTTTGATGCTCTGTAAATTTTACGGAGTTAATGATGCACTGTGAATGACTCTCTTTGTGAATGATGCTCTGTGAATATTACTCTGTGAATGATTCTCTGTGAATAACTCTCTGGCAATGATTCTCGTTGAATGACGCGCTGTGAATGTAAATCAACGAGTGACGTTTGTGAAAAGTGCTCTGTCAATGTCACTCTTTCAATGACTCCCTGTGACTGATGCTCTGTGAATGTCACTCAGTTAAAGATGCTCTGTGAATGATTCTCTTTGTAAGTGACGCTCTGAGATTGATGCTCTGTAAATGACTCTGTGAATGACGCTCTGTGAATTACGCTCTGTGAATGATTCTCTGTGAATGACACTCTGTGAATGATACACTGTAAATGACTGGCTGTGAATGACGCTCTGTGAATGACTTTCCGTGAATGATGCTCTGTGAATGACTCTCTGTGAATGACACTCTGTGAATGATGCTCTTTGAATGTCATTCTGACAATAATGCTCTGTGAATGATGCTCTGTGAATGACTCTCTGTGAATGATTCTCTGTGAACGACGCTCTGTGCATGTAAATCTGTGAGTGACATTTGTGAAAAGTACTCAGTGAATGTCACTCTTTCAATGAATCTCTGTGACTGATGCTCTGTGAATTGTGCAGTGCGAATGATGCTCTGTGAATGACGCTCTGTGAAGGATGTTCTGTGAATGTCACTCTGACAATAACGCTCTGTGAATGATGCTCTGTGAATGACGCTCTGTGAATTATGCTCTGTGAATGACTCTCTGTGAACGACACTCTATGAATGAGGCTCTCTGAATGGTGCTCTGTGAATGACGATCTCTGAATGGTGCTCTGTGAATGATGCTGTGTGAATGACTCTCTGTGAATGGTGCTAGAGATACTCTGTCAATGGAGTTCTGTGCATAATGCCCCGTGAATGAGGCTCTGTGAATGACACCCCGTGAATGACACCCTGTGAATGACGCTCTGTGAATGACTCTCTGTGAATTGTGCACTGTGAATGATGCTCTGTCAATGACACTCTGTGAATCATGGCCGGTGAATGAGACCCTGTGAATGACGCTCTGTGAGTGACAGTCTTTCAATGATTCTCTGTGAATGACGGTCTGTGAATGTAAATCTGCGAGTGAAGTTTGTGAAAAGCGCTCTGTGAATGTCACTCTTTCAATGACTCTCTGTGAATGACGCTCTGTGAATGACACTCCGTGAGTGACGCGCTGTGAATGATGCTAATTGAATGTTGCGCTGTGAAGGAAGCTCTGTGAAGGATGCTCTGTGAATGTTACTCTGACAATAATGCTCTGTGAATGACACTCTGTGAATGGTGCCCTGTGAATGACTCTCTGTGAATGACACTCTGTGAATGATGCTCTGTGAATGTCACTCTGTGAATGATGCTCTGTACTTGTCAACTCTGTGAATGACGCTTTGTGAATGATGCTCCGTGAATGACACTCTATGAATGACAATCTCGGAATAGTTCTCTGTGGATGATGCTGTGTGAATGATTCTCTGTGTATGGCGCTAAAGATACTCTATCAATGGAGTTCTGTGCATAATGCCCCATGAATGACACTCTGTGATTGACTGTCTGTGAATTGTGCTCTGTGAATGACACCCTGTGAATGACGCTCTGTGAATGACTCTCTGTGAACGACGCACTGTGAATGACACTAAGTGAATGCTGCTCTGTGAATGACGCTCTGTGAATGACGCTCTGTGAATGATGCTCTGTGAATGATGCATCTGTGAATGACTCCCTGTAAATGTTGCTCTGTAAATGGTGTTCTGTGAATGACGTAATCAGAAAGATGTTCTGTGAATGTAAGTTTGAGAGTGACACTTATGAAATGCGCTCTGTGAATGTCACCCTTTGAATGACTCTCTGAATGACTCCCTGTGAATGATACCCTGTGAATGACAGACTGTGAATGATGTTCTGTGAATGTCATTCTGTGAATGATTCTCTGTGAATGATGCTCTGTGAATGTAAATCATCGAGTGACGTTTGTGAAAAGCACTCTGTGAATGTCAATCTTTCAATGACTCCACTGACGCTCTGTGAAGGGTGCAGAGCGAATGACACTCTGTGAATGACAGCCTGTGAATGACGCTCTGTGAATGACTCTCTGTGAATGACATTCCGTGAATGACCCTCTGTGAATGACTATCCATGAATGACACTCTGTGAATGACACTGTGAACGATGCTCTGTGAATGGCACTCTGATAATAATGCTCTGTGAATGACACTCTGTGAATGACGCTCTGTGAATGGTGCACAGTGAATAACTCTCTGTGAATGACACTCTGTGAATGATGCTCTGCGAATGTCACTCTGTGAGTGAGGCATTGTCATTGAAACTCTGTGAATGACGGTCTATGAATGAAACTCTGTGAATGATTCTCTGTGAATGACGCTCTGTGAATGACACTCTATGAATGACGATCTCTGAATGGTGCTAAAGATACTCTGTCAATGGAGTTCTGTGCATAATGCCCCATTAATGACGCTCTGTGATTGACTCTCTGTCAATGGTGCTCTGTGAATGACACCCTGTGAATGACACCCGGTGACTGATGCTCTGTAGATCACTCTCTGTAAATGATATCCTGTGAATGACGCTCTTTGAATGCCACTCTGTGAATGATGTTCTGTGAATGACACTGTGAACGACGCTCTGTGAATGGTGCACTGTGAATGACTCTCTCTGAATGACACTCTGTGAATGATGCTGTGTGAATGACTCTCTGTGAATGCCGCTAAAGATACTTTGTCAATGGAGTTTTGTCCATAATGCCCCATGAATGACGCTCTGTGATTGACATACTGTGAATGGTGCTCTGTGAATGGCACCCTGTGAAAGACAGCCTGTGAATGACGATCTGTGAATGACTATCTGTGACTTGTGCACTGTGAATGACGCTCTGTGAATCGTGTTCTGTGAATGACACCCTGTGAATGACACTCTGCGAATGACTCTCTGTGAATGGCGCTAAAGATACTCTGTCAATGGAGTTCTGTGCATAATGCCCCATGAATGACACTCTGTGATTGACTCTCTGTCAATGGTGTTCTGTGAATGACACCCTGTGAATGACGCTCTGTGGATCACTCTCTGTGAATGATACCCTGTGAATGACGTTCTGTGAATGACTCTCTGTGAATTGTGCACTGTGAATGACACTCTATGAATCATGGTCTGTGAATGACACCCTGTGAATGACGCTCAGTGATTGACTCTCTGTGAATGATGCCCTGTGAATGACAGCCTGTCAATGATTCTCTGTGAATGACGCTCTGTGAATGTAAATCTGCGAGTGATGTTTGTAAAAAGCTCTCTGAGAATGTCATTCTTTCAATGACTCTCTGTTAAAGGCGCTTTGTGAAAGGTACACCATCAATGGATCTCTGTGATTAATGCCTGTGAATGATGCTCTGTGAATGACTCTCTGTGAACGATGCACTGTGAATGACACTAAGTGAATGTTGCTCTGTGAATGACGCTCTGTGAATGATGCTCTGTGAATGATGCATCTGTGAATGACTCACTGTAAATGTTGCTCTGTAAATGGTGCTCTGTGAATGACGTAATCTGAAAGATGCTCTGTGAATATAAGTCTGAGAGTGACACTTGTGAAATGCGCTCTGTGAATGTCACCCTTTGAATGACCCTCTGAATGACTCCCTGTGAATGATACCCTGTGAATGACAGACTGTGAATGATGTTCTGTGTATGACGCTCTGTGAATGATTCTCTGTGAATGATGCTGTGTGAATGTAAATCCTCGAGTGACGTTTGTGAAAAGCATTCTGTGAATATCAATCTTTCAATGACTCCCTGTGACTGACGCTCTGTGAATGGTGCAGAGCGAATGACACTCTGTGAATGACAGCCTGTGAATGACGTTCTGTGAATGACTCTCTGTGAATGACATTTCGTGAATGATGCTCTGTGAATGACTATCCATGAATGACGCTCTGTGAATGATGCTCTGTGAATGATTCTCTGTGAATGACACTCTGACAATAATGCTCTGTGAATGACGCTCTGTGAATGACGCTCTGTGAATGGTGCACAGTGAATAACTCTCTGTAAATGACACTCAGTGAATGATGCTCTGCGAATGTCACTGTGAGTGATGCACTGTCATTGAAACTCTGTGAATGACGGTCTATGAATGAAACTCTGTGAATGATTCTCTGTGAATGACACACTGTGAATGACACTCTATGAATGACGATCTCTGAATGGTGCTAAAGATACTCTGTCAATGGAGTTCTGTGCATAATGCCCCATGAATGACGCTCTGTGATTGACTCTCTGTCAATGGTGCTCTGTGAATGACACCCTGTGAATGACGCTCTGTGGATCACTCTCTGTTAATGATACCCTGTGAATGATGCTGTGTGAATGACTCTGTGTGAATGCCGCTAAAGATACTTTGTCAATGGAGTTTTGTCCATAATGCCCCATGAATGACGCTCTGTGATTGACATTCTGTGAATGGTGCTCTGTGAATGGCACCCTGTGAAAGACAGCCTGTGAATGACGATCTGTAAATGACTCTCTGTGACTTGTGCACTGTGAATGATGCTCTGTGAATCGTGGTCTGTGAATGACACCCTGTGAATGACACTCTGTGAATGACTCTCTGTGAATGGCGCTAAAGATACTCTGTCAATGGAGTTCTGTGCATAATGCCCCTTGAATGACACTCTGTGATTGACTCTCTGTCAATGGTGTTCTGTGAATGACACCCTGTGAATGACGCTCTGTGGATCACTCTTTGTGAATGATAGCCTGTGAGTGATGCTCTGTGAATGTCACTCTATGAATGATGTTCTGTGAATGACACTGTGAACAATGCTCTGTGAATGGTGCACTGTGAATGACTCTCTGTGAATGACAATCTGTGAATGATGCTGTGTGAATGACTCTCTGTGAATGGCGCTAAAGATACTTTGTCAATGGAGTTCTGTGCATAATGCCCCATCAATGACGCTCTGTGATTGAATCTCTGTGAATGGTGCTCTGTGAATGACACCCTGTGAATGACACCCTGTGAATGACGCTCTGTGAATGACTCTCTGTGAATTGTGCTCTGTGAATGACACACTATGAATCGTGATCTGTGAATTTCACCCTGTGAATGATGCTATGTGAATGACTCTCTGTGAATGACAGTCTGTCAATGATTCTATGTGAATGACGCTCTGTGAATGTAAATCTGCGAGTGACGTTTGTGAAAAGCACTATGTGAATGTCAATCTTTCAATGACTCCCTGTGACTGACGCTCTGTGAATGGTGCAGTGCAAATGACACTCTGTGAATAACAGCCTGCAAATGACGCTCTGTTAATGACTCTCTGCGAAATGTGCACTGTGAAAGACGGTCTGTGAATAGTGGTCTGTGAATGACACCCTGTGAATGACACTCTGTGAATGACTCTCTGTGAATGACGCACTGTGAATGACACTAAGTGAATGTTGCTCTGTGAATGACTCCCTGTGAATGACGCTCTGTGAATGGTGCTCTGTGAATGACGTACTCTGAAAGATGCTCTTTTAATGTAAATCTGAGAGTGACGTTTGTGAAAAGCACACTGTGAATGTCACTCTTTGAATGACTCTCTGAATGACTCCCTGTGAATGATACTCTGTGAATGACACACTGTGAATGTAAATCTGCGAGTGACGTTTGTGAAAAGCACTCTGTGAATGTCAATCTTTCAATGACTCTCTGTGGCTGACGCTCTGTAAATGATGCAGTTCGAATGACACTCTGTGAATGACAGCCTGCGAATGATGCTCTGTAAATAACTCTCTGTGAATGACTCTCCGTGAATGACTCTCTGTGAATGACTCACTGTGATTGATGCTCTGTGAATGTCACTATATGACTGATGTTCTATCAATATCACTCTGTCAATGATGCATCTGTGAATGGCTCCCTGTGAGTGACGTTCTGTGAATGGTGCTCTGTGAATGACGCACTCTGAAAGATGCTCTGTGAATGTAAATCTGAGAGTGACACTTGTGAAAAACGCTCTGTTAATGTCACTTTTTGAATGACTCTTGCTGAATGACTCCCTGTGAATGACTCCCTGTGAATGACTCTCTGTGAATGACACACTGTGAATGATGCTCTGTGAATGTCATTCTGTGAGTGACGCACTGTGAATGACGCTCTGTGAATGACTCTCTGTGAATGATTCTCTGTGAATGATTCTCTGTGAATGACGCTCTGTGAATTACGCTCTGTGAATGGTGCACTGTCAATGACTCTCTGTGAATGTCACTCTGTGAATGATGCTCTATGAATGATACTCTGTGGATGATTCTCTGTGAATGACACTCTGTGAATGACACTCTATGAATGACGATCTCTGAATGGTGCTCTGCGAATGGAGTTGTGTGAATGACTCTCTGTCAATGATGCTCTGTAAATGACTCTCTGTGAGTGTCACTCTGTGAATGATGCTCTGTGAATGACTCTCTGTGAATGATGCTCTGTGAATGATGCTGTGTGAATGAATCTCTATGAATCGTGCTAAAGATACTCTGTCAATGGAGTTCTGTGAATAATGCTCCGTGAATGATGCGTTGTGAAAGATGCTCTGTAAATGTAAATCTGCGAGTGACGCTTATGGAAATCACTCTGTGAATGTCACTCTTTGAATGACTCTCTGTGAATGACAGCCTGTGAATGGTGCTCCGAGAATGACTGTCTGTGAATGATTCTCTGTGAATGACATTCTGTGAATGTAAATCTGCGAGTGACGTTTGTGAAAAGCACTCTGTGATTGTCACTCTTTCAATGACTCTCTGTGACTGACGCTCTGCGAATGGTGCAGTGCGAATGAAACTCTGTGAATGAAGTTCTGTGAATGACACTCATTTAATGACTCACTGTGAATGACGCTCTGTGAGTGGGGCCCTGTGAATGAGTCTCTGTGAATGACACTCGGTAAATGACACTCTGTGAATGACGCTCTGTGAACTGTGCGGTGTGAATGACACACTGGGATTGACACTCGTGAAACACATGCTGTGAATGTCATTCTGTGAATGGCACTTTGTGAAAGTTACTCTGTGAATGGTGCACTGTAAATAACACTCTGGGAATGATGCTTTCTAAATGGCATTCTGAGAAAAACACTCTGGGAATGACGCTTTCTAAATGACGTTCGGTAAATGATGCTCTTGAATGATGCTCTGAGAATGATGCCCTGTGAATGACATTCTGATAATAACACTCAGTACACAGCATTCTGGTGAATGATGGTCTGTGAAAGGCACCTTGTGAAAGGTACACCATCAACTGATCTCTGTGAATAATGCCCTGTGAATGATGCTCTGTGAATGATGCATCTGTGAATGACCCCCTGTGAATGACGCTCTGTGAATGGTACTCTGTGAATGATGTACTCTGAAAGATGCTCTGTGAATGTAAATCTGAGAGTGACACGTGTGGAATGCGCTCTGTGAATGTCACTCTTTGAATGACTCTCTGAATGACTGCCTGTGAATGATAATCTGTGAATAATGGTCTGTGAATGACGCTTTATGAAAGGTACACCATCAAATGAGCTCTGTGAATAAAGCCCTGTGAACGACGCTCTGTGAATGACTCTCTGTAAATGACACACTGTGAATGATGCTCTGTGAATGTCATTCTGTGAATGATGCTCTGTGAATGACTCTCTGTAAATGACACACTGTGAATGATGCTCTGTGAATGTCATTCTGTGAATGAAGCTCTGTGAATGACGTTCTGTGAATGTAAATCTGCGAGTGACGTTTGTGAAATCATTCTGTGAATGTCAATCTTTCAATGACTCCCTGTGAATGACGCTCTGTGAATGGTGCAGTGCGAATGACAGTCTGTGAATGACAGCCTGTGAATGATGTTCTGTGAATGACACTGAGAATGACACTCTCTGAATGACACTCTGTGAATGACACTCTGTGAATGACACTCTGTAAATGACACTCTGTGAATGATTCTCTGTGAATGACGATCTGTGTATGTAAATCTGCGATTGACGTTTGTGAAAAGCGCTCTGTGTATGTCACTCTTTCAATGACTCTCTGTGACTGATGGTCTGTGAATGTCACTCAGTTAATGACACCCTGTGAAGACTCTCGTTGTGAGTGACGCTCTGTGAATGACTCCCTGTGAACCACGCTCTGTGAATGACACTATGTGAATGGTGCAATGTGAATGACGCTCTGTGAATGACGCTCTGTGAATGGTGCAGTGTGAATGACACACTGGGATTGACACTTGTGAAACACAGTCTGTGAATGTCATTCTGTGAATGGCACTTTGTAATAGTTACTCTGTGAATGGGTGCACTGTGAATAACACTCTGGGAATGATGCTTTCTAAATGACATTCTGTGAAAAATGCTCTGGGAATGATGCTTTCTAAATGACATTCTGTGAAAAATGCTCTGGGAATGATGCTTTCTAAATGATGTTCTGTAAATGATGCTCCATGAATGATGCTCTGAGAATGATGCCCTGTGAATGACATTCTGATAATAACACTCTGTGCATGGCACTCTGGCGAATGATGGTCTGTGAAAGCCACTGTGTGAATGACACTCTGTGAATGACACCCCAGTTTGACACTCTGTGAATATCAGTCTGTAAATGACGTTCTCTGAATGACACACAATGAATGACGTTCTGTGAAAGATACTTAGTGAATGATGCTTTGTGAAAGGTACTCCGTCAATGGCGCTCAGTGAAAAATGCTCTGTGAATGATTCTCTGTGAATGACGTTCTGTAAATGACGCACTGTGAAAGATGATCTGTGAATGTCACTCTGTGAAAAATGATCTGTTAAATCCACTCTGTGACTGATGCTCTGTGAATGACGCTCTGTGAATGATGCACTGTGAATGACTATCTGTGAATAACGCTCTGTGATTGACCTCTTTGAATGTCACTCTGAATGACGCACTGAGAATGATGCTCGGTGAATGATGCTGTGCGAATGACTCTCTGTGAAAGGCGCTAAAGTTACTCTGTCAATGGAGTTCTGTGAATAATTCCCCGAGAATGACGGTCTGTGAATGGTGCTCTCTGAATGATGCACTGTGAATGAGTCTCTGTGAATGATGGTCTGTGAATGACGCTCTGTGAATGACTCTCTGTGAATGACGCTCTGTGAATGACTCTCTGTGAAAGATGCTCTGTGATTGTAACTGTGCGAGTGACGCTTATGAAAAGCACTCTGTGAATGTCACTCTTTGAATGACATCCTGTGAATGGTGCTCCGAGAATGTGTCTCTGTGAATGACTCTCTGTGAATGACTCTGTGAATGATGCTCTGTGAATGTAAATCTGTGAGGGACGTTTGTGAAAAGCACTCTGTGAATGTCAATCTTTCAATGACTCTCTGTGACTGACACTCTGTGAATTGTGCAGTGCGAATGATGCTCTATGAATGACAGCCTGTAAATGACGCTCTGTGAATTACGCTCTATGTAGGATGCTCTGTGAATGTCACTCTGACAATAAAGCTCTGTGAATGACGCTCTGTGAATGTAAATCTGTGAGTGAGGTTTGTGAAAAGCACTCTGTGAATGTCAATCCTTCAATGACTCTCTGTGACTGACACTCTGTGAATTGTGCAGTGCGAATTGCGCTCTGTGAATGAAAGCCTGTAACTGACGCTCTGTGAATCACGCTCTGTGTAGGATGCTCTGTGAATGTCACTCTGACAATAAAGCTCTGTGAATGATGCTTTGTGAATGATGCTCTGTGAATGACGCTCTGTGAATGATTCTCTGTGAATGATGCTCTGAGAATGTAAATCTGCAAGTGACGTTTGTGAAAAGCACTCTGTGAATGTATCTCTTTAATGATTCTCTGTGACTTACGCTCTGTGACTTATGCTCTGTGAATGGTGCAGTGTGAATGATGCTATGTAAATGACATTCTGTGAAAGATGCTCTGTGTTTGACTCTCTGTGAATGGTGCTCCGTGAATGACTCTCTGTGAATGATTCTCTGTGAACGACGCTCTGTGAATGTAAACCTGTGAGTGACGTTTGTGAAAAGTACTCAGTGAATGTCACTCTTTCAATTACTCTCTGTGACTGATGCTCTGTGAATTGTGCAATGCGAATGATGCTCTGTGAATGATGCTCTGTGAAGGATGCTCTGTGAATCTCACTGACAATAATGCTCTGTGAATGATGCTCTGTGAATGATGCTCTGTGAATGATGCTCTGTCAATGTCACTCTGTGAATGATGCTCTGTGAATGATACTCTGTGAATGATTCTCTGTGAATAATGCTCTGTGAATGACACTCTATGAATGACGGTCTGTGAATGACTCTCTATGATTGACACTCTCTGAATGGTGCTCTGTGAATGATGCTGTGTGAATGACTCTCTGTGAATGGTGCTAGAGATACTCTGTCAATGGAGTTCTGTGCATAATGCCCCGTGAATGAAGCTCTGTGAATGACACCCCGTGAATGACACCCTGTGAATGACGCTCTGTGAATGACGCCCTATGAATTGTGCACTGTGAATGACGCTCTGTCAATTACACTCTGTGAATCGTGGCCGGTGAATGAGACCCTGTGAATGATGCTCTGTGAATGACTCTCTGTGAATGGCGCTCTGTGAATGACAGTCTGTCAATGATTCTCTGTGAATGACGCTCTGTGAATGTAAATCTGCGAGTGATGTTTGTGAAAAGCGCTCTGTGAATGTCACTCTTTCAATGACTCTCTGTGTATGACGCTCTGTGAATGACACTCCGTGAGTGACGTGCTGTGAATGACACTAAGGGAATGTTGCTCTGTGAATGACGCTCTGTGAAGGATGCTCGGTGAATGATGCTCTGTGAATGATTCTCTGTGAATGACGCTCTGTGAATGTAAATCTGCGAGTGACGTTTGTGAAAAGCACTCTGTGAATGTCAATCTTTCAATGACTCCCTGTGACTGACGCTCTGTGAATGGTGCAGAGCGAATGACACGCTGTGAATGACAGCCTGTGAATGACGCTCTGTAAATGACTCTGTGAATGACGTTCCGTGAGTGATGCTCTATGAATGACTTTCCATGAATGACACGCTGTGAATGATGCTCTGTGAATGACACTCTGTGAATGATGCTTTGTGAATGACACTGTGAATGTCGCTCTGTGAATAACGCTCTGTGAAGGATGCGCTGTGAATGTCACTCTGAAAATAATGCTCTGTGAATGACACTCTGTGAATGGTGCACTGTGAATGACTGTCTGTGAATGCAGTCAGTGAATGATGCTCTGTGAATGATGCTCTATGAATGATACTCTGTGAATGACACTCTGTGAATGACGCTCTGTGAATGACTCTCTATGAATGACGCTCTCTGAATGGTGCTCTCTGAATGACTCTCTGTGAATGACACTCTGTGAATGATGCTCTGTGAATGACGATCTCTGAATGGTGCTCTGTGAATGATGCTGTGTGAATTACTCTCTGTGAATGGCGCTAGAGATACTCTGTCAATGGAGTTCTGTGCATAATGCCCCGTGAATGAGGCTCTGTGATTGACTCTCTGTGAAGGTGCTATGTCAATGACACCCCGTGAATGAGACCCTGTGAATGACGCTCTGTGAATGACCCTCTGTGAATGACGCTCTGTGAATGACAGTCTGTCAATGATTCTCTGTGAATGACGCTCTGTGAATGTAAATCTGCGAGTAATGTTTGTGAAAAGCACTCTGTGAATGTCACTCTTTCAATGACTCTCTGTGAATGACGCTCTGTGAATGACACTCCGTGAGTGACGCGCTGTGAATGACACTAAGTGAATGTTGCTCTGTGAATGACGCTCTGTGAATGATGCTCTGTGAATGTTACTCTGACAATAATGCTCTGTGAATGACACTCTGTGAATGGTGCACTGTGAATGACTCTCTGTGAATGACACTCTGTGAATGATGCTTTGTGAATGTCACTCTGTGAATGATGCTCTATGAATGATACTCTGTGAATGACACTCTGTGAATGATTCTCTGTGAATGATGCTCTGTGAATGTAAATCTGCAAGTGACGTTTGTGAAATGCACTCTGTGAATGTCACTCTTTCAATGATTCTCTGTGACTTACGCTCTGAATTGTGCAGTGTGAATGATGCTATGTAAATGACATTCTGTGAAAGATGCTCTGTGTTTGATGCTCTGTAAATTTTATGGAGTTAATGACGCACTGTGAATGACTCTCTCTGTGAATGATGCTCTGTGAATATTACACTGTGAATGATTCTCTGTGAATAACTCACTGGCAATGATTCTCGTTGAATGACGCATTGTGAATGTAAATCAGCGAGTGACGTTTATAAAAAGTGCTCTGTCGACGTCACTCAGTTAAAGATGTTCTCTGAATGACTCTCTTTGTAAGTGATGCTCTGAGATTGACAATCTGTAAAAGACTCTGTGAATGACGCTCTGTGAATTACGCACTGTGAATGATGCTCTGTGAATGACTCTCTGTGAATCGTGGTCTGTGAATGACACCCTGTGAATGACGCTCTGTAAATGACGCTCTGTGAATGACTCTCTGTGAATTGTGCACTGTGAATGACGCTCTGTGAATGACTCTCTGTGAATTATGCACTGAGTTCTGTGCATAATAGCCCATGAATGACTCTCTGTAATTGACTCTCTGTGAATGGTGCTCTGTGAATGACACCCTGTGAATGACACCCTGTAAATGACGCTCTGTGAATGACTCTCTGTGAATTGTGCACTGTGAATGACGCTCTGTGAATGACTCTCTGTGAATTGTGCACTGTGAATGACGCTTTGTGAATCGTGGTCTGTGAATGACACCCTGTGAATGGCGCTCTGTGAATGACTCTCTGTGAATGGCACACTGTGAATGACACTAAGTGAATGTTGCTCTGTGAATGACGCTCTGTGAATGATGCTCTGTGAATGATGCATCTGTGAATGACGTACTCTGAAAGATGCTCTGTGAATGTAAATCTGAGAGTGACACTTCTGAAATGCGCTCTGTGAATGTCACTCTTTGAATGACTAACGGAATGACTCCCTGTGAATGATACCCTGTGAATCATACACTGTGAATGATGCTCTGTGAATGACACTTTGTGAATGATGCTCTGTGAATGATTCTCTGTGAATGACGCTCTGTGAATGAGACTGTGAATGATGCTCTGTGAATAACGCTCTGTGAAGGATGCTCTGTGAATGTCACTCTTACAGTAATGCTCTGTGAATGATTCTCTGTGAATGACGATCTCTGAATGGTGCTCTGTGAATGATGCTGTGTGAATGACTCTCTGTGAATGCCACTCAATGAATGACGCTCTGTGAATGACTCTCTATGAATGACGATCTCTGAATGGTGCTCTGTGAATGATGCTGTGTGAATGACTCTCTGTGAATGGCGCTAGAGATACTCTGTCAATGGAGTTCTGTGCATAATGCCCCGTGAATGATGCTCTGTGAATGTCACTCTGTGAATGATACTCTGTACTTGTCACTCTGTGAATGATGCTCTATGAATGATACTCTATGAATGACATTCTGTGAATGATGCTCTGTGAATGACACTCTACGAATGACAATCTCGGAATGGTGCTCTGTGAATGATGATGTGTGAATGATTCTCTGTGAATGGCACCAAAGATACTCTATCAATGGAGTTCTGTGCATAATGCCCCATGAATGACGCTCTGTGATTGACTCTCTGTGAATTGTGCTCTGTGAATGACACCCTGTGAATGACACCCTCTGAATGACACTCTGTGAATGACACTCTGTGAATGATACTCTGTAAATGACTAGCTGTGAATGACGCTCTGTGAATGACTTTCCGTGAATGATGCTCTGTGAATGACTCTCTGTGAATGATACTCTGTGAATGATGCTCTTTGAATGTCACGCTGTGAATGATGCTCTGTGAAGGATGGTCTGTGAATGTCATTCTGACAATAACGCTGTGTGAATGATGCTCTGTGAATGACTCTCTGTGAATGGTGTACCGTGAATGACTCTCTGTGAATGATTCTCTGTGAACGACGCTCTGTGAATGTAAACCTGTGAGTGACGTTTGTGAAAAGTACTCAGTGAATGTCACTCTTTCAATTACTCTCTGTGACTGATGCTCTGTGAATTGTGCAGTGCGAATGATGCTCTGTGAATGACGCTCTGTGAAGGATGCTCTGTGAATGTCACTTTGACAATAACGCTCTGTGAATGATGCTCTGTGAATGACTCTCTATGAATGACGCTCTCTGAATGGTGCTCTGTGAATGACTCTCTGTGAATGACACTCTGTGAATGATGCTCTGTGAATGACGATCTCTGAATGGTGCTCTGTGAATGATGCTGTGTGAAGGACTCTCTGTGAATGGCGCTAGAGATACTCTGTCAATGGAGTTCTGTGCATAATGCCCCGTGAATGAGGCTCTGTGAATGACACACCGTGAATGACACCCTGTGAATGACACTCTGTGAATGACTCTCTGTGAATTGTGCACTGTGAATGACGCTCTGTCAGTTACACTCTGTGAATCGTGGCCGGTGAATGAGACCCTGTGAATGACTCTCTGTGAATGACAGTCTGTCAATGATTCTCTGTGAATGATGCTCTGTGAATGTAAATCTGCGAGTGATGTTTGTGAAAAGTGCTCTGTGAATGTCAATCTTTCAATGACTCTCTATGAATGACGCTCTGTGAAGGATGCGCTGTGAATGTTACTCTGAAAATAATGCTCTGTGAATGACACTCTGTGAATGGTGCGCTGTGAATGACTCTCTGTGAATGACACTCTGTGAATGATGCTCTGTGAATGTCACTCTGTGAATGATGCTCTATGAATGATACTCTGTGAATGACACTCTGTGAATGATGCTCTGAATGACACTATGAATGCCAATCTCGGAATGGTGCTCTGTGAATGATGCTGTGTGAATGATTCTCTGTGAATGGCACCAAAGATACTCTATCAGTGGAGTTCTGTGCATAATGCCCCATGAATGATGCTCTGTGATTGACTCTCTGTGAATTGTGCTCTGTGAATGACACCCTGTGAATGACACCCTGTGAATGACGCTCTGTAAATGACGCTCTGTGAATGACTCTCTGTGAATTGTGCACTGTGAATGACGCTCTGTGAATGACTCTCTGTGAATTATGCACTGAGTTCTGTGCATAATAGCCCATGAATGACTCTCTGTAATTGACTCTCTGTGAATGGTGCTCTGTGAATGACACCCTGTGAATGACACCCTGTAAATGACGCTCTGTGAATGACTCTGTGAATTGTGCACTGTGAATGACGCTCTGTGAATGACTCTCTGTGAATTGTGCACTGTGAATGACGCTTTGTGAATCGTGGTCTGTGAATGACACCCTGTGAATGGCGCTCTGTGAATGACTCTCTGTGAATGGCACACTGTGAATGACACTAAGTGAATGTTGCTCTGTGAATGACGCTCTGTGAATGATGCTCTGTGAATGATGCATCTGTGAATGACGTACTCTGAAAGATGCTCTGTGAATGTAAATCTGAGAGTGACACTTCTGAAATGCGCTCTGTGAATGTCACTCTTTGAATGACTAACGGAATGACTCCCTGTGAATGATACCCTGTGAATCATACACTGTGAATGATGCTCTGTGAATGACACTTTGTGAATGATGCTCTGTGAATGATTCTCTGTGAATGACGCTCTGTGAATGAGACTGTGAATGATGCTCTGTGAATAACGCTCTGTGAAGGATGCTCTGTGAATGTCACTCTTACAGTAATGCTCTGTGAATGATTCTCTGTGAATGACGATCTCTGAATGGTGCTCTGTGAATGATGCTGTGTGAATGACTCTCTGTGAATGCCACTCAATGAATGACGCTCTGTGAATGACTCTCTATGAATGACGATCTCTGAATGGTGCTCTGTGAATGATGCTGTGTGAATGACTCTCTGTGAATGGCGCTAGAGATACTCTGTCAATGGAGTTCTGTGCATAATGCCCCGTGAATGATGCTCTGTGAATGTCACTCTGTGAATGATACTCTGTACTTGTCACTCTGTGAATGATGCTCTATGAATGATACTCTATGAATGACATTCTGTGAATGATGCTCTGTGAATGACACTCTACGAATGACAATCTCGGAATGGTGCTCTGTGAATGATGATGTGTGAATGATTCTCTGTGAATGGCACCAAAGATACTCTATCAATGGAGTTCTGTGCATAATGCCCCATGAATGACGCTCTGTGATTGACTCTCTGTGAATTGTGCTCTGTGAATGACACCCTGTGAATGACACCCTCTGAATGACACTCTGTGAATGACACTCTGTGAATGATACTCTGTAAATGACTAGCTGTGAATGACGCTCTGTGAATGACTTTCCGTGAATGATGCTCTGTGAATGACTCTCTGTGAATGATACTCTGTGAATGATGCTCTTTGAATGTCACGCTGTGAATGATGCTCTGTGAAGGATGGTCTGTGAATGTCATTCTGACAATAACGCTGTGTGAATGATGCTCTGTGAATGACTCTCTGTGAATGGTGTACCGTGAATGACTCTCTGTGAATGATTCTCTGTGAACGACGCTCTGTGAATGTAAACCTGTGAGTGACGTTTGTGAAAAGTACTCAGTGAATGTCACTCTTTCAATTACTCTCTGTGACTGATGCTCTGTGAATTGTGCAGTGCGAATGATGCTCTGTGAATGACGCTCTGTGAAGGATGCTCTGTGAATGTCACTCTGACAATAACGCTCTGTGAATGATGCTCTGTGAATGACTCTCTATGAATGACGCTCTCTGAATGGTGCTCTGTGAATGACTCTCTGTGAATGACACTCTGTGAATGATGCTCTGTGAATGACGATCTCTGAATGGTGCTCTGTGAATGATGCTGTGTGAAGGACTCTCTGTGAATGGCGCTAGAGATACTCTGTCAATGGAGTTCTGTGCATAATGCCCCGTGAATGAGGCTCTGTGAATGACACACCGTGAATGACACCCTGTGAATGACACTCTGTGAATGACTCTCTGTGAATTGTGCACTGTGAATGACGCTCTGTCATTTACACTCTGTGAATCGTGGCCGGTGAATGAGACCCTGTGAATGACTCTCTGTGAATGACAGTCTGTCAATGATTCTCTGTGAATGATGCTCTGTGAATGTAAATCTGCGAGTGATGTTTGTGAAAAGTGCTCTGTGAATGTCAATCTTTCAATGACTCTCTATGAATGATGCTCTGTGAAGGATGCGCTGTGAATGTTACTCTGAAAATAATGCTCTGTGAATGACACTCTGTGAATGGTGCGCTGTGAATGACTCTCTGTGAATGACACTCTGTGAATGATGCTCTGTGAATGTCACTCTGTGAATGATGCTCTATGAATGATACTCTGTGAATGACACTCTGTGAATGATGCTCTGTGAATGACACTATGAATGCCAATCTCGGAATGGTGCTCTGTGAATGATGCTGTGTGAATGATTCTCTGTGAATGGCGCCAAAGATACTCTATCAGTGGAGTTCTGTGCATAATGCCCCATGAATGATGCTCTGTGATTGACTCTCTGTGAATTGTGCTCTGTGAATGACACCCTGTGAATGACACCCTGTGAATGACGCTCTGTGAATGACTCTCTGTGAACGACGCACTGTGAATGACACTAAGTGAATGTTGCTCTGTGAATGACGCTCTGTGAATGATGCTCTGTGAATGATGCATCTGTGAATGACTCCCTGTAAATGTTGCTCTGTAAATGGTGCTCTGTGAATGACGTAATCTGAAAGATGCTCTGTGAATATAAGTCTGAGAGTAACACTTGTGAAATGCGCTCTGTGAATGTCACCCTTTGAATGACTCTCTGAATGACTCCCTGTGAATGATACCCTGTGAATGACAGACTGTGAATGATGTTCTGTGAATGTCATTCTGTGAATGATGCTCTGTGAATGATGCTCTGTGAATGATTCTCTGTGAATGATGCCGTGTGAATGTATATCTGCGAATCACGTTTGTGAAAAGCACTCTGTGAATGTCAATCTTTCAATGATTCCCTGTGAATGACGCACTGTGAGTGACACTAAGTGAATGTTGCTCTGTGAATGACTCCCTGTGAATGACGCTCTGTGAATGGTGCTCTGTGAATGACGTACTCTGAAAGATGCTCTTTTAATGTAAATCTGAGAGTGACGTTTGTGAAAAGCACACTGTGAATGTCACTCTTTGAATGACTCTCTGAATGACTCCCTGTGAATGATACTCTGTGAATGACACACTGTGAATGTAAAACTACGAGTGACGTTTGTGAAAAGCACTCCGTGAATGTCAAACTTGCAATGACTCTCTGTGGCTGACGCTCTGTAAATGATGCAGTTCGAATGACACTCTGTGAATGACAGCCTGCAAATTTTGCTCTGTAGATAACTCTCTGTGAATGACTCTCCGTGAATGACTCTCTGTGAATGACTCACTGTGATTGATGCTCTGTGAATGTCACTCTATGAATGATGCTCTTTGAATGACACTCTGTGAAGGAAGCTCTGTGAATGTCACTCTGACAATAATGCTCTCTGAATGACGCTCTGTGAATGACGCTCTTTGAATGATGCTCAGTGAATGTCGCTCTGTGAATGATGCTCTCTGAATGACGCTCTGTAAATGATGCATCTGTGAATGACTCCCTGTGAATGTTGTTCTGTAAATGGTGTTCTGTGAATGACGTACTCTGAAAGATGCTCTGTGAATGTAAATCTGAGAGTGACACTTGTGAAATGTGAACTGTGAATGTCAGCCTTTGAATGACTCTCTGAATGACTCCCTGTGAATGATACCCTGTGAACGGCAGACTGTGAATGATGCTCTAAGAATGTCATTCTGTGAATCACGCCCTGTGAATGATGCTCTGTGAATGATTATTTGTGAATGACGCCCTGTGAAAGTAAATCTGCGAGTGACATTTGTGCAAAGTTCTCTGTGAATGTCAATCTTTCAATGACTCCCTGTGACTGACGCTCTGTGAATGGTGCTTTGCAAATGACACTCTGTGAATGTCAACCTGTGAATGACACTCTGTGAATGACTCTCTGTGAAAGACGCTCTGTGAATGATGCTCTGTGAATGATTCTCTGTGAATGACACTCTGTGAATGATGCTCTGTGAATGACACCATGAATGACGCCCTGTGAATATCGCTCTGTGTAGGATGCTCTGTGAATGTCACTCTGACAATAATGCTCTGTGAATGACGCCCTGTGAATGACGCTCTGTGAATGGTGCACTATGAATGACTCTCTGTGAATGACACTCTGTGAATGATGCTCTGTCCTTGTCACTCTGTGGATGATGCTCTATGAATGATACTCTGTGAATGATTCTCTGTAAATGATGCTCTATGAATGACACTCTATGAACGACGATCTCTGAATGGTGTTCTGTGATTGATGCTGTGTGAATAACTCTCTGTGAATGGCGCTAAATGTACACAGTCAATGGAGTTCTGTGCATAATGCCCCATGAATGACACTCTGTGATTGACTCTCTGTGAATGGTGCTGTGAATGACACCCTGTGAATGACACTGTGAATGATGCTCTGTGAATGACGCTCTGCAAAGGATGCTCTGTGAATGTCACTCTGACAATAATGCTCTGTGAATGATTCTCTGTGAATGACACTCTGTGAATGATGCTCTGTGAATGTCACTCTGTGAATGACACTCTGTGAGTGACACTCTACGAATGACGCTCTCTGAATGGTGCTCTGTGAATGATACTTGTGAATGAATCTGTGAATGTCGGTAAGGATACTCTCTCAATGGAGTTCTGTGCATAATGTCCCTCGAATGAAGCTCTGTGATTGACTCTCTGTGAAGGAGCTCTCTGAAAGACACGCTGTGAATGACATCCTGTGAATGACACTCTGTGAATGATGCTCTGTCCTTGTCACTCTGTGGATGATGCTCTATGAATGATACTCTGTGAATGATTCTCTGTAAATGATGCTCTATGAATGACACTCTATGAACGACGATCTCTGAATGGTGCTCTGTGATTGATGCTGTGTGAATAACTCTCTGTGAATGGCGCTAAATGTACACAGTCAATGGAGTTCTGTGCATAATGCCCCATGAATGACACTCTGTGATTGACTCTCTGTGAATGGTGCTGTGAATGACACCCTGTGAATGACACTGTGAATGATGCTCTGTGAATGACGCTCTGCAAAGGATGCTCTGTGAATGTCACTCTGACAATAATGCTCTGTGAATGATTCTCTGTGAATGACACTCTGTGAATGATGCTCTGTGAATGTCACTCTGTGAATGACACTCTGTGAGTGACACTCTACGAATGACGCTCTCTGAATGGTGCTCTGTGAATGATACTTGTGAATGAATCTGTGAATGTCGGTAAGGATACTCTCTCAATGGAGTTCTGTGCATAATGTCCCTCGAATGAAGCTCTGTGATTGACTCTCTGTGAAGGTGCTCTCTGAAAGACACGCTGTGAATGACATCCTGTGAATGATGCTCTGTGGTTCGTGGTCTGTGAATGACACCCTATGAATGACACTCTGTGATTGACTCTCTGTGAATGATGCTCTGTGAATGATGCATCTGTGAATGACTCCCTGTGAATGTTGCTCTGTAAATGGTGTTCTGTGAATGACGTGCTCTGAAAGATGCTCTGTGAATGTAAATCTTAGAATGACACTTGTGAAATGCGATTTTTGAATGTCACACTTTGAATGACTTTCTGAATGACTCCCTGTGAATGATACCCTGTGAATGACAGACTGTGAATGATGCTCTGAGAATGTCATTCTGTGAATCACGCTCTGTGAATGATGCTCTGTGAATGATTCTCTGTGACTGACGCTCTGTGAATGGTGCAGTGCGAATGACACTCTGTGAATGACAGCCTGTGAATGAACCTCTATAAATGACTCTCCGTGAATGATGTTCTGTGAATGATGCTCTGTGAATGACTCTCCATGAATGAAGCTCTATGAATGATGCTCTGTGACTAACTCTCTGTGAATGACACTCTGTGAATGATGCTCTGTGAATGTCACTCTGTGAATGATGCTCTGTCCTTGTCACTCTGTGAATGACGCTCTATGAATGACACTCTATGAATGACGATCTCTGAATGGTGCTCTGTGAATGATGCAGTGCGAATTGTGCACTGTGAATGAGGCTCTGTGAATGTTTCTCTGTGTATTGTGCTCTGTGAATGACACTGTGAATCGTGTCTGTGAATGAAACCCTGTGAATGGTGCTCTGTGAATGACTCTCTGTGAATGGTGCTAGAGATACTCTGTCAATGGAGTTCTGTGCATAATGCCCCGTGAATGAGGCTCTGTGAATGACACACCGTGAATGACACCCTGTGAATGACACTCTGTGAATGACTCTCTGTGAATTGTGCACTGTGAATGACGCTCTGTCATTTACACTCTGTGAATCGTGGCCGGTGAATGAGACCCTGTGAATGACTCTCTGTGAATGACAGTCTGTCAATGATTCTCTGTGAATGATGCTCTGTGAATGTAAATCTGCGAGTGATGTTTGTGAAAAGTGCTCTGTGAATGTCAATCTTTCAATGACTCTCTATGAATGACGCTCTGTGAAGGATGCGCTGTGAATGTTACTCTGAAAATAATGCTCTGTGAATGACACTCTGTGAATGGTGCGCTGTGAATGACTCTCTGTGAATGACACTCTGTGAATGATGCTCTGTGAATGTCACTCTGTGAATGATGCTCTATGACTGATACTCTGTGAATGACACTCTGTGAATGATGCTCTGTGAATGACACTCTATGAATGCCAATCTCGGAATGGTGCTCTGTGAATGATGCTGTGTGAATGATTCTCTGTGAATGGCGCCAAAGATACTCTATCAGCGGAGTTCTGTGCATAATGCCCCATGAATGATGCTCTGTGATTGACTCTCTGTGAATTGTGCTCTGTGAATGACACCCTGTGAATGACACCCTGTGAATGACGCTCTGTGAATGACTCTCTGTGAACGACGCACTGTGAATGACACTAAGTGAATGTTGCTCTGTGAATGATGCTCTGTGAATGATGCTCTGTGAATGATGCATCTGTGAATGACTCCCTGTAAATGTTGCTCTGTAAATGGTGCTCTGTGAATGACGTAATCTGAAAGATGCTCTGTGAATATAAGTCTGAGAGTAACACTTGTGAAATGCGCTCTGTGAATGTCACCCTTTGAATGACTCTCTGAATGACTCCCTGTGAATGATACCCTGTGAATGACAGACTGTGAATGATGTTCTGTGAATGTCATTCTGTGAATGATGCTCTGTGAATGATGCTCTGTGAATGATTCTCTGTGAATGATGCCGTGTGAATGTATATCTGCGAATCACGTTTGTGAAAAGCACTCTGTGAATGTCAATCTTTCAATGATTCCCTGTGACTGACGCTCTGTGAAGGGTGCAGAGCGAATGACACTCTGTGAATGACAGCCTGTGAATGACGCTCTGTGAATGACTCTCTGTGAATGACACTCTGTGAATGACCCTCTGTGAATAACGCTCTGTGAAGGATGCTCTGTGAATGTCACACAGACAATAATACTCTGTGAATGATTCTCTGTGAATGACGCTCTGTGAATGACACTCTATGAATGACGATCTCTGATTGGTGCTAAAGATACTCTGTCAATGGAGTTCATAATGCCCCATGAATGACGCTCTGTAATTGACTCTCTGTCAATGGTGCACTGTGAATGACACCCTGTGAATGACACTCTGTGAATGACGCTCTGTGGATCAATCTCTGTGAATGATACCCTGTGAATGAGGCTCTGTGAATGTCACTCTGTGAATGATGTTCCATGAATGACACTGTGAACAATGCTCTGTGAATGCTGCACTGTGAATGACTCTCTATGAATGACGATCTCTGAATGGTGCTCTGTGAATGATGCTGTGTGAATGACTCTCTGTGAATGGCGCTAGAGATACTCTGTCAATGGAGTTCTGTGCATAATGCCCCGTGAATGATGCTCTGTGAATGTCACTCTGTGAATGATACTCTGTACTTGTCACTCTGTGAATGATGCTCTATGAATGATACTCTATGAATGACATTCTGTGAATGATGCTCTGTGAATGACACTCTACGAATGACAATCTCGGAATGGTGCTCTGTGAATGATGATGTGTGAATGATTCTCTGTGAATGGCACCAAAGATACTCTATCAATGGAGTTCTGTGCATAATGCCCCATGAATGACACTCTGTGATTGACTCTCTGTGAATTGTGCTCTGTGAATGACACCCTGTGAATGACACCCTCTGAATGACACTCTGTGAATGACACTCTGTGAATGATACTCTGTAAATGACTAGCTGTGAATGACGCTCTGTGAATGACTTTCCGTGAATGATGCTCTGTGAATGACTCTCTGTGAATGATACTCTGTGAATGATGCTCTTTGAATGTCACGCTGTGAATGATGCTCTGTGAAGGATGGTCTGTGAATGTCATTCTGACAATAACGCTGTGTGAATGATGCTCTGTGAATGACTCTCTGTGAATGGTGTACCGTGAATGACTCTCTGTGAATGATTCTCTGTGAACGGCGCTCTGTGAATGTAAACCTGTGAGTGACTTTTGTGAAAAGTACTCAGTGAATGTCACTCTTTCAATTACTCTCTGTGACTGATGCTCTGTGAATTGTGCAGTGCGAATGATGCTCTGTGAATGACGCTCTGTGAAGGATGCTCTGTGAATGTCACTTTGACAATAACGCTCTGTGAATGATGCTCTGTGAATGACTCTCTATGAATGACGCTCTCTGAATGGTGCTCTGTGAATGACTCTCTGTGAATGACACTCTGTGAATGATGCTCTGTGAATGACGATCTCTGAATGGTGCTCTGTGAATGATGCTGTGTGAATGACTCTCTGTGAATGGCGCTAGAGATACTCTGTCAATGGAGTTCTGTGCATAATGCCCCGTGAATGAGGCTCTGTGAATGACACACCGTGAATGACACCCTGTGAATGACACTCTGTGAATGACTCTCTGTGAATGACAGTCTGTCAATGATTCTCTGTGAATGATGCTCTGTGAATGTAAATCTGCGAGTGATGTTTGTGAAAAGTGCTCTGTGAATGTCAATCTTTCAATGACTCTCTATGAATGACGCTCTGTGAAGGATGCGCTGTGAATGTTACTCTGAAAATAATGCTCTGTGAATGACACTCTGAATGGTGCGCTGTGAATGACTCTCTGTGAATGACACTCTGTGAATGATGCTCTTTGAATGTCACTCTGTGAATGATGCTCTATGACTGATACTCTGTGAATGACACTCTGTGAATGATGCTCTGTGAATGACACTCTATGAATGCCAATCTCGGAATGGTGCTCTGTGAATGATGCTGTGTGAATGATTCTCTGTGAATGGCGCCAAAGATACTCTATCAGTGGAGTTCTGTGCATAATGCCCCATGAATGATGCTCTGCGATTGACTCTCTGTGAATTGTGCTCTGTGAATGACACCCTGTGAATGACGCTCTGTGAATGACTCTCTGTGAACGACGCACTGTGAATGACACTAAGTGAATGTTGCTCTGTGAATGATGCTCTGTGAATGATGCTCTGTGAATGATGCATCTGTGAATGACTCCCTGTAAATGTTGCTCTGTAAATGGTGCTCTGTGAATGACGTAATCTGAAAGATGCTCTGTGAATATAAGTCTGAGAGTAACACTTGTGAAATGCGCTCTGTGAATGTCACCCTTTGAATGACTCTCTGAATGACTCCCTGTGAATGATACCCTGTGAATGACAGACTGTGAATGATGTTCTGTGAATGTCATTCTGTGAATGATGCTCTGTGAATGATGCTCTGTGAATGATTCTCTGTGAATGATGCCGTGTGAATGTATATCTGCGAATCACGTTTGTGAAAAGCACTCTGTGAATGTCAATCTTTCAATGATTCCCTGTGACTGACGCTCTGTGAAGGGTGCAGAGCGAATGACACTCTGTGAATGACAGCCTGTGAATGACGCTCTGTGAATGACTCTCTGTGAATGACACTCTGTGAATGACCCTCTGTGAATAACGCTCTGTGAAGGATGCTCTGTGAATGTCGCACAGACAATAATGCTCTGTGAATGATTCTCTGTGAATGACGCTCTGTGAATGACACTCTATGAATGACGATCTCTGATTGGTGCTAAAGATACTCTGTCAATGGAGTTCTGTGCATAATGCCCCATGAATGACGCTCTGTAATTGACTCTCTGTCAATGGTGCACTGTGAATGACACCCTGTGAATGACACTCTGTGAATGACGCTCTGTGGATCAATCTCTGTGAATGCTGCACTGTGAATGACTCTCTGTGAATGACACTCTGTGAATGATGCTGTGTGAATGACTCTCTGTGAATGCCGCTAAAGATATTTTGTCAATGGAGTTTTGTGCATAATGACCCATGAATGACGCACTATGATTGACTTTCTGTGAATGGTGCTCTGTGAATGGCACCCTGTGAATGACACCCTGTGAATGACGCCCTGTGAATGACTCTCTGTGAATAGTGGTCTGTGAATGACACCCTGTGTATCACACTCTGTGAATGACTCTCTGTGAATGACGCACTGTGAATGACACTAAGTGAATGTTGCTCTGTGAATGACTCCCTGTGAATGACACTCTGTGAATGGTGCTCTGTGAATGACGTACTCTGAAAGATGCTCTTTTAATGTAAATCTGAGAGTGACGTTTGTGAAAAGCACACTGTGAATGTCACTCTTTGAATGACTCTCTGGATGACTCCCTGTGAATGATACTCTGTGAATGACACACTGTGAATGTAAAACTACGAGTGACGTTTGTGAAAAGCACTCCGTGAATGTCAAACTTTCAATGACTCTCTGTGGCTGATGCTCTGTAAATGATGCAGTTCGAATGACACTCTGTGAATGACAGCCTGCAAATGATGCTCTGTAGATAACTCTCTGTGAATGACTCTCCGTGAATGACTCTCTGTGAATGACTCACTGTGATTGATGCTCTGTGAATGTCACTCTATGAATGATGCTCTTTGAATGACACTCTGTGAAGGAAGCTCTGTGAATGTCACTCTGACAATAATGCTCTCTGAATGACGCTCTGTGAATGACGCTCTTTGAATGATGCTCAGTGAATGTCACTCTGTGAATGATGCTCTCTGAATGACGCTCTGTAAATGATGCATCTGTGAATGACTCCCTGTGAATGTTGTTCTGTAAATGGTGTTCTGTGAATGACGTACTCTGAAAGATGCTCTGTGAATGTAAATCTGAGAGTGACACTTGTGAAATGCGAACTGTGAATGTCAGCCTTTGAATGACTCTCTGAATGACTCCCTGTGAATGATACCCTGTGAATGACAGACTGTGAATGATGCTCTAAGAATGTCATTCTGTGAATCACGCCCTGTGAATGATGCTCTGTGAATGATTATCTGTGAATGACGCCCTGTGAAAGTAAATCTGCGAGTGACATTTGTGCAAAGTTCTCTGTGAATGTCAATCTTTCAATGACTCCCTGTGACTGACGCTCTGTGAATGGTGCTTTGCAAATGACACTCTGTGAATGTCAACCTGTGAATGACACTCTGTGAATGACTCTCTGTGAAAGACGCTCTGTGAATGATGCTCTGTGAATGATTCTCTGTGAATGACACTCTGTGAATGATGCTCTGTGAATGACACCATGAATGACGCCCTGTGAATATCGCTCTGTGTAGGATGCTCTGTGAATGTCACTCTGACAATAATGCTCTGTGAATGACGCCCTGTGAATGACGCTCTGTGAATGGTGCACTATGAATGACTCTCTGTGAATGATTCTCTGTGAATGATGCTCTATGAATGACACTCTATGAACGACGATCTCTGAATGGTGCTCTGTGATTGATGCTGTGTGAATAACTCTCTGTGAATGGCGCTAAATGTACACAGTCAATGGAGTTCTGTGCATAATGCCCCATGAATGACACTCTGTGATTGACTCTCTGTGAATGGTGCTGTGAATGACACCCTGTGAATGACACTGTGAATGATGCTCTGTGAATGACGCTCTGCAAAGGATGCTCTGTGAATGTCACTCTGACAATAATGCTCTGTGAATGATTCTCTGTGAATGACACTCTGTGAATGATGCTCTGTGAATGTCACTCTGTGAATGACACTCTGTGAATGACACTCTACGAATGACGCTCTCTGAATGGTGCTCTGTGAATGATACTTGTGAATGAATCTGTGAATGTCAGTAAAGATACTCTGTCAATGGAGTTCTGTGCATAATGTCCCTCGAATGAAGCTCTGTGATTGACTCTCTGTGAAGGTGCTCTCAGAAAGACACGCTGTGAATGACATCCTGTGAATGATGCTCTGTGGTTCGTGGTCTGTGAATGACACCCTATGAATGACACTCTGTGATTGACTCTCTGTGAATGATGCTCTTTGAATGACAGTCTGTCAATGATTCTCTGTGAATGACGCTCTGTGAATGTAAATCTGCGAGTGATGTTTGTGAAAAGCTCAGTGTGAATGTCACTCTTTCAATGACTCTCTGAATGGCGTTTTGTGAAAGGTACACCGTCAATGGAGCTCTGTGATTAATGCCCTGTGAGTGACGCTCTGTGAATGACTCTCTGTGAATGACGCACTGTGAATGACACTAAGTGAATGTTGCTCTGTGAATGACGCTCTGTGAATGATGCTCTGTGAATGATGCATCTGTGAATGACTCCCTGTGAATGTTGCTCTGTAAATGGTGTTCTGTGAATGACGTGCTCTGAAAGATGCTCTGTGAATGTAAATCTTAGAATGACACTTGTGAAATGCAATTTTTGAATGTCACAATTTGAATGACTTTCTGAATGACTCCCTGTGAATGATACCCTGTGAATGACAGACTGTGAATGATGCTCTGAGAATGTCATTCTGTGAATCACGCTCTGTGAATGATGCTCTGTGAATGATTCTCTGTGACTGACGCTCTGTGAATGGTGCAGTGCGAATGACACTCTGTGAATGACAGCCTGTGAATGAACCTCTATAAATGACTCTCCGTGAATGATGTTCTGTGAATGATGCTCTGTGAATGACTCTCCATGAATGAAGCTCTATGAATGATGCTCTGTGACTAACTCTCTGTGAATGACACTCTGTGAATGATGCTCTGTGAATGTCACTCTGTGAATGATGCTCTGTCCTTGTCACTCTGTGAATGACGCTCTATGAATGACACTCTATGAATGACGATCTCTGAATGGTGCTCTGTGAATGATGCAGTGCGAATTGTGCACTGTGAATGAGGCTCTGTGAATGTTTCTCTCTGTATTGTGATCTGTGAATGACACTGTGAATCGTGTCTGTGAATGAAACCCTGTGAATGACACTCTGTGAATGACTCTCTGTGAATTGTGCACTGTGAATGACGCTCTGTCATTTACACTCTGTGAATCGTGGCCGGTGAATGAGACCCTGTGAATGACTCTCTGTGAATGACAGTCTGTCAATGATTCTCTGTGAATGATGCTCTGTGAATGTAAATCTGCGAGTGATGTTTGTGAAAAGTGCTCTGTGAATGTCAATCTTTCAATGACTCTCTATGAATGACGCTCTGTGAAGGATGCGCTGTGAATGTTACTCTGAAAATAATGCTCTGTGAATGACACTCTGTGAATGGTGCGCTGTGAATGACTCTCTGTGAATGACACTCTGTGAATGATGCTCTGTAAATGTCACTCTGTGAATGATGCTCTATGACTGATACTCTGTGAATGACACTCTGTGAATGATGCTCTGTGAATGACACTCTATGAATGCCAATCTCGGAATGGTGCTCTGTGAATGATGCTGTGTGAATGATTCTCTGTGAATGGCGCCAAAGATACTCTATCAGTGGAGTTCTGTGCATAATGCCCCATGAATGATGCTCTGTGATTGATGCTGTGTGAATGACTCTCTGTGAATGGCGCTAGAGATACTCTGTCAATGGAGTTCTGTGCATAATGCCCCGTGAATGATGCTCTGTGAATGTCACTCTGTGAATGATACTCTGTACTTGTCACTCTGTGAATGATGCTCTATGAATGATACTCTATGAATGACATTCTGTGAATGATGCTCTGTGAATGACACTCTACGAATGACAATCTCGGAATGGTGCTCTGTGAATGATGATGTGTGAATGATTCTCTGTGAATGGCACCAAAGATACTCTATCAATGGAATTCTGTGCATAATGCCCCATGAATGACACTCTGTGATTGACTCTCTGTGGATTGTTTTCTGTGAATGACACCCTGTGAATGACACCCTCTGAATGACACTCTGTGAATGACACTCTGTGAATGATACTCTGTAAATGACTAGCTGTGAATGACGCTCTGTGAATGACTTTCCGTGAATGATGCTCTGTGAATGACTCTCTGTGAATGATACTCTGTGAATGATGCTCTTTGAATGTCACGCTGTGAATGATGCTCTGTGAAGGATGGTCTGTGAATGTCATTCTGACAATAACGCTGTGTGAATGATGCTCTGTGAATGACTCTCTGTGAATGGTGTACCGTGAATGACTCTCTGTGAATGATTCTCTGTGAACGACGCTCTGTGAATGTAAACCTGTGAGTGACGTTTGTGAAAAGTACTCAGTGAATGTCACTCTTTCAATTACTCTCTGTGACTGATGCTCTGTGAATTGTGCAGTGCGAATGATGCTCTGTGAATGACGCTCTGTGAAGGATGCTCTGTGAATGTCACTTTGACAATAACGCTCTGTGAATGATGCTCTGTGAATGACTCTCTATGAATGACGCTCTCTGAATGGTGCTCTGTGAATGACTCTCTGTGAATGACACTCTGTGAATGATGCTCTGTGAATGACGATCTCTGAATGGTGCTCTGTGAATGATGCTGTGTGAATGACTCTCTGTGAATGGCGCTAGAGATACTCTGTCAATGGAGTTCTGTGCATAATGCCCCGTGAATGAGGCTCTGTGAATGACACACCGTGAATGACACCCTGTGAATGACACTCTGTGAATGACTCTCTGTGAATGACAGTCTGTCAATGATTCTCTGTGAATGATGCTCTGTGAATGTAAATCTGCGAGTGATGTTTGTGAAAAGTGCTCTGTGAATGTCAATCTTTCAATGACTCTCTATGAATGACGCTCTGTGAAGGATGCGCTGTGAATGTTACTCTGAAAATAATGCTCTGTGAATGACACTCTGAATGGTGCGCTGTGAATGACTCTCTGTGAATGACACTCTGTGAATGATGCTCTTTGAATGTCACTCTGTGAATGATGCTCTATGACTGATACTCTGTGAATGACACTCTGTGAATGATGCTCTGTGAATGACACTCTATGAATGCCAATCTCGGAATGGTGCTCTGTGAATGATGCTGTGTGAATGATTCTCTGTGAATGGCGCCAAAGATACTCTATCAGTGGAGTTCTGTGCATAATGCCCCATGAATGATGCTCTGCGATTGACTCTCTGTGAATTGTGCTCTGTGAATGACACCCTGTGAATGACGCTCTGTGAATGACTCTCTGTGAACGACGCACTGTGAATGACACTAAGTGAATGTTGCTCTGTGAATGATGCTCTGTGAATGATGCTCTGTGAATGATGCATCTGTGAATGACTCCCTGTAAATGTTGCTCTGTAAATGGTGCTCTGTGAATGACGTAATCTGAAAGATGCTCTGTGAATATAAGTCTGAGAGTAACACTTGTGAAATGCGCTCTGTGAATGTCACCCTTTGAATGACTCTCTGAATGACTCCCTGTGAATGATACCCTGTGAATGACAGACTGTGAATGATGTTCTGTGAATGTCATTCTGTGAATGATGCTCTGTGAATGATGCTCTGTGAATGATTCTCTGTGAATGATGCCGTGTGAATGTATATCTGCGAATCACGTTTGTGAAAAGCACTCTGTGAATGTCAATCTTTCAATGATTCCCTGTGACTGACGCTCTGTGAAGGGTGCAGAGCGAATGACACTCTGTGAATGACAGCCTGTGAATGACGCTCTGTGAATGACTCTCTGTGAATGACACTCTGTGAATGACCCTCTGTGAATAACGCTCTGTGAAGGATGCTCTGTGAATGTCGCACAGACAATAATGCTCTGTGAATGATTCTCTGTGAATGACGCTCTGTGAATGACACTCTATGAATGACGATCTCTGATTGGTGCTAAAGATACTCTGTCAATGGAGTTCTGTGCATAATGCCCCATGAATGACGCTCTGTAATTGACTCTCTGTCAATGGTGCACTGTGAATGACACCCTGTGAATGACACTCTGTGAATGACGCTCTGTGGATCAATCTCTGTGAATGCTGCACTGTGAATGACTCTCTGTGAATGACACTCTGTGAATGATGCTGTGTGAATGACTCTCTGTGAATGCCGCTAAAGATATTTTGTCAATGGAGTTTTGTGCATAATGACCCATGAATGACGCACTATGATTGACTTTCTGTGAATGGTGCTCTGTGAATGGCACCCTGTGAATGACACCCTGTGAATGACGCCCTGTGAATGACTCTCTGTGAATAGTGGTCTGTGAATGACACCCTGTGTATCACACTCTGTGAATGACTCTCTGTGAATGACGCACTGTGAATGACACTAAGTGAATGTTGCTCTGTGAATGACTCCCTGTGAATGACACTCTGTGAATGGTGCTCTGTGAATGACGTACTCTGAAAGATGCTCTTTTAATGTAAATCTGAGAGTGACGTTTGTGAAAAGCACACTGTGAATGTCACTCTTTGAATGACTCTCTGGATGACTCCCTGTGAATGATACTCTGTGAATGACACACTGTGAATGTAAAACTACGAGTGACGTTTGTGAAAAGCACTCCGTGAATGTCAAACTTTCAATGACTCTCTGTGGCTGATGCTCTGTAAATGATGCAGTTCGAATGACACTCTGTGAATGACAGCCTGCAAATGATGCTCTGTAGATAACTCTCTGTGAATGACTCTCCGTGAATGACTCTCTGTGAATGACTCACTGTGATTGATGCTCTGTGAATGTCACTCTATGAATGATGCTCTTTGAATGACACTCTGTGAAGGAAGCTCTGTGAATGTCACTCTGACAATAATGCTCTCTGAATGACGCTCTGTGAATGACGCTCTTTGAATGATGCTCAGTGAATGTCACTCTGTGAATGATGCTCTCTGAATGACGCTCTGTAAATGATGCATCTGTGAATGACTCCCTGTGAATGTTGTTCTGTAAATGGTGTTCTGTGAATGACGTACTCTGAAAGATGCTCTGTGAATGTAAATCTGAGAGTGACACTTGTGAAATGCGAACTGTGAATGTCAGCCTTTGAATGACTCTCTGAATGACTCCCTGTGAATGATACCCTGTGAATGACAGACTGTGAATGATGCTCTAAGAATGTCATTCTGTGAATCACGCCCTGTGAATGATGCTCTGTGAATGATTATCTGTGAATGACGCCCTGTGAAAGTAAATCTGCGAGTGACATTTGTGCAAAGTTCTCTGTGAATGTCAATCTTTCAATGACTCCCTGTGACTGACGCTCTGTGAATGGTGCTTTGCAAATGACACTCTGTGAATGTCAACCTGTGAATGACACTCTGTGAATGACTCTCTGTGAAAGACGCTCTGTGAATGATGCTCTGTGAATGATTCTCTGTGAATGACACTCTGTGAATGATGCTCTGTGAATGACACCATGAATGACGCCCTGTGAATATCGCTCTGTGTAGGATGCTCTGTGAATGTCACTCTGACAATAATGCTCTGTGAATGACGCCCTGTGAATGACGCTCTGTGAATGGTGCACTATGAATGACTCTCTGTGAATGACACTCTGTGAATGATGCTCTGTCCTTGTCACTCTGTGGATGATGCTCTATGAATGATACTCTGTGAATGATTCTCTGTGAATGATGCTCTATGAATGACACTCTATGAACGACGATCTCTGAATGGTGCTCTGTGATTGATGCTGTGTGAATAACTCTCTGTGAATGGCGCTAAATGTACACAGTCAATGGAGTTCTGTGCATAATGCCCCATGAATGACACTCTGTGATTGACTCTCTGTGAATGGTGCTGTGAATGACACCCTGTGAATGACACTGTGAATGATGCTCTGTGAATGACGCTCTGCAAAGGATGCTCTGTGAATGTCACTCTGACAATAATGCTCTGTGAATGATTCTCTGTGAATGACACTCTGTGAATGATGCTCTGTGAATGTCACTCTGTGAATGACACTCTGTGAATGACACTCTACGAATGACGCTCTCTGAATGGTGCTCTGTGAATGATACTTGTGAATGAATCTGTGAATGTCAGTAAAGATACTCTGTCAATGGAGTTCTGTGCATAATGTCCCTCGAATGAAGCTCTGTGATTGACTCTCTGTGAAGGTGCTCTCAGAAAGACACGCTGTGAATGACATCCTGTGAATGATGCTCTGTGGTTCGTGGTCTGTGAATGACACCCTATGAATGACACTCTGTGATTGACTCTCTGTGAATGATGCTCTTTGAATGACAGTCTGTCAATGATTCTCTGTGAATGACGCTCTGTGAATGTAAATCTGCGAGTGATGTTTGTGAAAAGCTCAGTGTGAATGTCACTCTTTCAATGACTCTCTGAATGGCGTTTTGTGAAAGGTACACCGTCAATGGAGCTCTGTGATTAATGCCCTGTGAGTGACGCTCTGTGAATGACTCTCTGTGAATGACGCACTGTGAATGACACTAAGTGAATGTTGCTCTGTGAATGACGCTCTGTGAATGATGCTCTGTGAATGATGCATCTGTGAATGACTCCCTGTGAATGTTGCTCTGTAAATGGTGTTCTGTGAATGACGTGCTCTGAAAGATGCTCTGTGAATGTAAATCTTAGAATGACACTTGTGAAATGCAATTTTTGAATGTCACAATTTGAATGACTTTCTGAATGACTCCCTGTGAATGATACCCTGTGAATGACAGACTGTGAATGATGCTCTGAGAATGTCATTCTGTGAATCACGCTCTGTGAATGATGCTCTGTGAATGATTCTCTGTGACTGACGCTCTGTGAATGGTGCAGTGCGAATGACACTCTGTGAATGACAGCCTGTGAATGAACCTCTATAAATGACTCTCCGTGAATGATGTTCTGTGAATGATGCTCTGTGAATGACTCTCCATGAATGAAGCTCTATGAATGATGCTCTGTGACTAACTCTCTGTGAATGACACTCTGTGAATGATGCTCTGTGAATGTCACTCTGTGAATGATGCTCTGTCCTTGTCACTCTGTGAATGACGCTCTATGAATGACACTCTATGAATGACGATCTCTGAATGGTGCTCTGTGAATGATGCAGTGCGAATTGTGCACTGTGAATGAGGCTCTGTGAATGTTTCTCTGTGTATTGTGATCTGTGAATGACACTGTGAATCGTGTCTGTGAATGAAACCCTGTGAATGACACTCTGTGAATGACTCTCTGTGAATTGTGCACTGTGAATGACGCTCTGTCATTTACACTCTGTGAATCGTGGCCGGTGAATGAGACCCTGTGAATGACTCTCTGTGAATGACAGTCTGTCAATGATTCTCTGTGAATGATGCTCTGTGAATGTAAATCTGCGAGTGATGTTTGTGAAAAGTGCTCTGTGAATGTCAATCTTTCAATGACTCTCTATGAATGACGCTCTGTGAAGGATGCGCTGTGAATGTTACTCTGAAAATAATGCTCTGTGAATGACACTCTGTGAATGGTGCGCTGTGAATGACTCTCTGTGAATGACACTCTGTGAATGATGCTCTGTAAATGTCACTCTGTGAATGATGCTCTATGACTGATACTCTGTGAATGACACTCTGTGAATGATGCTCTGTGAATGACACTCTATGAATGCCAATCTCGGAATGGTGCTCTGTGAATGATGCTGTGTGAATGATTCTCTGTGAATGGCGCCAAAGATACTCTATCAGTGGAGTTCTGTGCATAATGCCCCATGAATGATGCTCTGTGATTGACTCTCTGTGAATTGTGCTCTGTGAATGACACCCTGTGAATGACACCCTGTGAATGACGCTCTGTGAATGACTCTCTGTGAACGACGCACTGTGAATGACACTAAGTGAATGTTGCTCTGTGAATGACGCTCTGTGAATGATGCTCTGTGAATGATGCATCTGTGAATGACTCCCTGTAAATGTTGCTCTGTAAATGGTGCTCTGTGAATGACGTAATCTGAAAGATGCTCTGTGAATATAAGTCTGAGAGTAACACTTGTGAAATGCGCTCTGTGAATGTCACCCTTTGAATGACTCTCTGAATGACTCCCTGTGAATGATACCCTGTGAATGACAGACTGTGAATGATGTTCTGTGAATGTCATTCTGTGAATGATGCTCTGTGAATGATGCTCTGTGAATGGTTCTCTGTGAATGATGCCGTGTGAATGTATATCTGCGAATCACGTTTGTGAAAAGCACTCTGTGAATGTCAATCTTTCAATGATTCCCTGTGACTGACGCTCTGTGAAGGGTGCAGAGCGAATGACACTCTGTGAATGACAGCCTGTGAATGACGCTCTGTGAATGACTCTCTGTGAATGACACTCTGTGAATGACCCTCTGTGAATAACGCTCTGTGAAGGATGCTCTGTGAATGTCACACAGACAATAATACTCTGTGAATGATTCTCTGTGAATGACGCTCTGTGAATGACACTCTATGAATGACGATCTCTGATTGGTGCTAAAGATACTCTGTCAATGGAGTTCTGTGCATAATGCCCCATGAATGACGCTCTGTAATTGACTCTCTGTCAATGGTGCACTGTGAATGACACCCTGTGAATGACACTCTGTGAATGACGCTCTGTGGATCAATCTCTGTGAATGATACCCTGTGAATGAGGCTCTGTGAATGTCACTCTGTGAATGATGTTCCATGAATGACACTGTGAACAATGCTCTGTGAATGCTGCACTGTGAATGACTCTCTATGAATGACGATCTCTGAATGGTGCTCTGTGAATGATGCTGTGTGAATGACTCTCTGTGAATGGCGCTAGAGATACTCTGTCAATGGAGTTCTGTGCATAATGCCCCGTGAATGATGCTCTGTGAATGTCACTCTGTGAATGATACTCTGTACTTGTCACTCTGTGAATGATGCTCTATGAATGATACTCTATGAATGACATTCTGTGAATGATGCTCTGTGAATGACACTCTACGAATGACAATCTCGGAATGGTGCTCTGTGAATGATGATGTGTGAATGATTCTCTGTGAATGGCACCAAAGATACTCTATCAATGGAATTCTGTGCATAATGCCCCATGAATGACACTCTGTGATTGACTCTCTGTGGATTGTTTTCTGTGAATGACACCCTGTGAATGACACCCTCTGAATGACACTCTGTGAATGACACTCTGTGAATGATACTCTGTAAATGACTAGCTGTGAATGACGCTCTGTGAATGACTTTCCGTGAATGATGCTCTGTGAATGACTCTCTGTGAATGATACTCTGTGAATGATGCTCTTTGAATGTCACGCTGTGAATGATGCTCTGTGAAGGATGGTCTGTGAATGTCATTCTGACAATAACGCTGTGTGAATGATGCTCTGTGAATGACTCTCTGTGAATGGTGTACCGTGAATGACTCTCTGTGAATGATTCTCTGTGAACGACGCTCTGTGAATGTAAACCTGTGAGTGACGTTTGTGAAAAGTACTCAGTGAATGTCACTCTTTCAATTACTCTCTGTGACTGATGCTCTGTGAATTGTGCAGTGCGAATGATGCTCTGTGAATGACGCTCTGTGAAGGATGCTCTGTGAATGTCACTTTGACAATAACGCTCTGTGAATGATGCTCTGTGAATGACTCTCTATGAATGACGCTCTCTGAATGGTGCTCTGTGAATGACTCTCTGTGAATGACACTCTGTGAATGATGCTCTGTGAATGACGATCTCTGAATGGTGCTCTGTGAATGATGCTGTGTGAATGACTCTCTGTGAATGGCGCTAGAGATAATCTGTCAATGGAGTTCTGTGCATAATGCCCCGTGAATGAGGCTCTGTGAATGACACACCGTGAATGACACCCTGTGAATGACACTCTGTGAATGACTCTCTGTGAATGACAGTCTGTCAATGATTCTCTGTGAATGATGCTCTGTGAATGTAAATCTGCGAGTGATGTTTGTGAAAAGTGCTCTGTGAATGTCAATCTTTCAATGACTCTCTATGAATGACGCTCTGTGAAGGATGCGCTGTGAATGTTACTCTGAAAATAATGCTCTGTGAATGACACTCTGAATGGTGCGCTGTGAATGACTCTCTGTGAATGACACTCTGTGAATGATGCTCTGTGAATGACACTCTATGAATGCCAATCTCGGAATGGTGCTCTGTGAATGATGCTGTGTGAATGATTCTCTGTGAATGGCGCCAAAGATACTCTATCAGTGGAGTTCTGTGCATAATGCCCCATGAATGATGCTCTGCGATTGACTCTCTGTGAATTGTGCTCTGTGAATGACACCCTGTGAATGACGCTCTGTGAATGACTCTCTGTGAACGACGCACTGTGAATGACACTAAGTGAATGTTGCTCTGTGAATGATGCTCTGTGAATGATGCTCTGTGAATGATGCATCTGTGAATGACTCCCTGTAAATGTTGCTCTGTAAATGGTGCTCTGTGAATGACGTAATCTGAAAGATGCTCTGTGAATATAAGTCTGAGAGTAACACTTGTGAAATGCGCTCTGTGAATGTCACCCTTTGAATGACTCTCTGAATGACTCCCTGTGAATGATACCCTGTGAATGTCAGACTGTGAATGATGTTCTGTGAATGTCATTCTGTGAATGATGCTCTGTGAATGATGCTCTGTGAATGATTCTCTGTGAATGATGCCGTGTGAATGTATATCTGCGAATCACGTTTGTGAAAAGCACTCTGTGAATGTCAATCTTTCAATGATTCCCTGTGACTGACGCTCTGTGAAGGGTGCAGAGCGAATGACACTCTGTGAATGACAGCCTGTGAATGACGCTCTGTGAATGACTCTCTGTGAATGACACTCTGTGAATGACCCTCTGTGAATAACGCTCTGTGAAGGATGCTCTGTGAATGTCGCACAGACAATAATGCTCTGTGAATGATTCTCTGTGAATGACGCTCTGTGAATGACACTCTATGAATGACGATCTCTGATTGGTGCTAAAGATACTCTGTCAATGGAGTTCTGTGCATAATGCCCCATGAATGACGCTCTGTAATTGACTCTCTGTCAATGGTGCACTGTGAATGACACCCTGTGAATGACACTCTGTGAATGACGCTCTGTGGATCAATCTCTGTGAATGCTGCACTGTGAATGACTCTCTGTGAATGACACTCTGTGAATGATGCTGTGTGAATGACTCTCTGTGAATGCCGCTAAAGATATTTTGTCAATGGAGTTTTGTGCATAATGACCCATGAATGACGCACTATGATTGACTTTCTGTGAATGGTGCTCTGTGAATGGCACCCTGTGAATGACACCCTGTGAATGACGCCCTGTGAATGACTCTCTGTGAATAGTGGTCTGTGAATGACACCCTGTGTATCACACTCTGTGAATGACTCTCTGTGAATGACGCACTGTGAATGACACTAAGTGAATGTTGCTCTGTGAATGACTCCCTGTGAATGACACTCTGTGAATGGTGCTCTGTGAATGACGTACTCTGAAAGATGCTCTTTTAATGTAAATCTGAGAGTGACGTTTGTGAAAAGCACACTGTGAATGTCACTCTTTGAATGACTCTCTGGATGACTCCCTGTGAATGATACTCTGTGAATGACACACTGTGAATGTAAAACTACGAGTGACGTTTGTGAAAAGCACTCCGTGAATGTCAAACTTTCAATGACTCTCTGTGGCTGATGCTCTGTAAATGATGCAGTTCGAATGACACTCTGTGAATGACAGCCTGCAAATGATGCTCTGTAGATAACTCTCTGTGAATGACTCTCCGTGAATGACTCTCTGTGAATGACTCACTGTGATTGATGCTCTGTGAATGTCACTCTATGAATGATGCTCTTTGAATGACACTCTGTGAAGGATGCTCTGTGAATGTCACTTTGACAATAACGCTCTGTGAATGATGCTCTGTGAATGACTCTCTATGAATGACGCTCTCTGAATGGTGCTCTGTGAATGACTCTCTGTGAATGACACTCTGTGAATGATGCTCTGTGAATGACGATCTCTGAATGGTGCTCTGTGAATGATGCTGTGTGAATGACTCTCTGTGAATGGCGCTAGAGATACTCTGTCAATGGAGTTCTGTGCATAATGCCCCGTGAATGAGGCTCTGTGAATGACACACCGTGAATGACACCCTGTGAATGACACTCTGTGAATGACTCTCTGTGAATGACAGTCTGTCAATGATTCTCTGTGAATGATGCTCTGTGAATGTAAATCTGCGAGTGATGTTTGTGAAAAGTGCTCTGTGAATGTCAATCTTTCAATGACTCTCTATGAATGACGCTCTGTGAAGGATGCGCTGTGAATGTTACTCTGAAAATAATGCTCTGTGAATGACACTCTGAATGGTGCGCTGTGAATGACTCTCTGTGAATGACACTCTGTGAATGATGCTCTTTGAATGTCACTCTGTGAATGATGCTCTATGACTGATACTCTGTGAATGACACTCTGTGAATGATGCTCTGTGAATGACACTCTATGAATGCCAATCTCGGAATGGTGCTCTGTGAATGATGCTGTGTGAATGATTCTCTGTGAATGGCGCCAAAGATACTCTATCAGTGGAGTTCTGTGCATAATGCCCCATGAATGATGCTCTGCGATTGACTCTCTGTGAATTGTGCTCTGTGAATGACACCCTGTGAATGACGCTCTGTGAATGACTCTCTGTGAACGACGCACTGTGAATGACACTAAGTGAATGTTGCTCTGTGAATGATGCTCTGTGAATGATGCTCTGTGAATGATGCATCTGTGAATGACTCCCTGTAAATGTTGCTCTGTAAATGGTGCTCTGTGAATGACGTAATCTGAAAGATGCTCTGTGAATATAAGTCTGAGAGTAACACTTGTGAAATGCGCTCTGTGAATGTCACCCTTTGAATGACTCTCTGAATGACTCCCTGTGAATGATACCCTGTGAATGACAGACTGTGAATGATGTTCTGTGAATGTCATTCTGTGAATGATGCTCTGTGAATGATGCTCTGTGAATGATTCTCTGTGAATGATGCCGTGTGAATGTATATCTGCGAATCACGTTTGTGAAAAGCACTCTGTGAATGTCAATCTTTCAATGATTCCCTGTGACTGACGCTCTGTGAAGGGTGCAGAGCGAATGACACTCTGTGAATGACAGCCTGTGAATGACGCTCTGTGAATGACTCTCTGTGAATGACACTCTGTGAATGACCCTCTGTGAATAACGCTCTGTGAAGGATGCTCTGTGAATGTCGCACAGACAATAATGCTCTGTGAATGATTCTCTGTGAATGACGCTCTGTGAATGACACTCTATGAATGACGATCTCTGATTGGTGCTAAAGATACTCTGTCAATGGAGTTCTGTGCATAATGCCCCATGAATGACGCTCTGTAATTGACTCTCTGTCAATGGTGCACTGTGAATGACACCCTGTGAATGACACTCTGTGAATGACGCTCTGTGGATCAATCTCTGTGAATGCTGCACTGTGAATGACTCTCTGTGAATGACACTCTGTGAATGATGCTGTGTGAATGACTCTCTGTGAATGCCGCTAAAGATATTTTGTCAATGGAGTTTTGTGCATAATGACCCATGAATGACGCACTATGATTGACTTTCTGTGAATGGTGCTCTGTGAATGGCACCCTGTGAATGACACCCTGTGAATGACGCCCTGTGAATGACTCTCTGTGAATAGTGGTCTGTAAATGACACCCTGTGTATCACACTCTGTGAATGACTCTCTGTGAATGACGCACTGTGAATGACACTAAGTGAATGTTGCTCTGTGAATGACTCCCTGTGAATGACACTCTGTGAATGGTGCTCTGTGAATGACGTACTCTGAAAGATGCTCTTTTAATGTAAATCTGAGAGTGACGTTTGTGAAAAGCACACTGTGAATGTCACTCTTTGAATGACTCTCTGGATGACTCCCTGTGAATGATACTCTGTGAATGACACACTGTGAATGTAAAACTACGAGTGACGTTTGTGAAAAGCACTCCGTGAATGTCAAACTTTCAATGACTCTCTGTGGCTGATGCTCTGTAAATGATGCAGTTCGAATGACACTCTGTGAATGACAGCCTGCAAATGATGCTCTGTAGATAACTCTCTGTGAATGACTCTCCGTGAATGACTCTCTGTGAATGACTCACTGTGATTGATGCTCTGTGAATGTCACTCTATGAATGATGCTCTTTGAATGACACTCTGTGAAGGATGCTCTGTGAATGTCACTTTGACAATAACGCTCTGTGAATGATGCTCTGTGAATGACTCTCTATGAATGACGCTCTCTGAATGGTGCTCTGTGAATGACTCTCTGTGAATGACACTCTGTGAATGATGCTCTGTGAATGACGATCTCTGAATGGTGCTCTGTGAATGATGCTGTGTGAATGACTCTCTGTGAATGGCGCTAGAGATACTCTGTCAATGGAGTTCTGTGCATAATGCCCCGTGAATGAGGCTCTGTGAATGACACACCGTGAATGACACCCTGTGAATGACACTCTGTGAATGACTCTCTGTGAATGACAGTCTGTCAATGATTCTCTGTGAATGATGCTCTGTGAATGTAAATCTGCGAGTGATGTTTGTGAAAAGTGCTCTGTGAATGTCAATCTTTCAATGACTCTCTATGAATGACGCTCTGTGAAGGATGCGCTGTGAATGTTACTCTGAAAATAATGCTCTGTGAATGACACTCTGAATGGTGCGCTGTGAATGACTCTCTGTGAATGACACTCTGTGAATGATGCTCTTTGAATGTCACTCTGTGAATGATGCTCTATGACTGATACTCTGTGAATGACACTCTGTGAATGATGCTCTGTGAATGACACTCTATGAATGCCAATCTCGGAATGGTGCTCTGTGAATGATGCTGTGTGAATGATTCTCTGTGAATGGCGCCAAAGATACTCTATCAGTGGAGTTCTGTGCATAATGCCCCATGAATGATGCTCTGCGATTGACTCTCTGTGAATTGTGCTCTGTGAATGACACCCTGTGAATGACGCTCTGTGAATGACTCTCTGTGAACGACGCACTGTGAATGACACTAAGTGAATGTTGCTCTGTGAATGATGCTCTGTGAATGATGCTCTGTGAATGATGCATCTGTGAATGACTCCCTGTAAATGTTGCTCTGTAAATGGTGCTCTGTGAATGACGTAATCTGAAAGATGCTCTGTGAATATAAGTCTGAGAGTAACACTTGTGAAATGCGCTCTGTGAATGTCACCCTTTGAATGACTCTCTGAATGACTCCCTGTGAATGATACCCTGTGAATGACAGACTGTGAATGATGTTCTGTGAATGTCATTCTGTGAATGATGCTCTGTGAATGATGCTCTGTGAATGATTCTCTGTGAATGATGCCGTGTGAATGTATATCTGCGAATCACGTTTGTGAAAAGCACTCTGTGAATGTCAATCTTTCAATGATTCCCTGTGACTGACGCTCTGTGAAGGGTGCAGAGCGAATGACACTCTGTGATTGACAGCCTGTGAATGACGCTCTGTGAATGACTCTCTGTGAATGACACTCTGTGAATGACCCTCTGTGAATAACGCTCTGTGAAGGATGCTCTGTGAATGTCGCACAGACAATAATGCTCTGTGAATGATTCTCTGTGAATGACGCTCTGTGAATGACACTCTATGAATGATGATCTCTGATTGGTGCTAAAGATACTCTGTCAATGGAGTTCTGTGCATAATGCCCCATGAATGACGCTCTGTAATTGACTCTCTGTCAATGGTGCACTGTGAATGACACCCTGTGAATGACACTCTGTGAATGACGCTCTGTGGATCAATCTCTGTGAATGCTGCACTGTGAATGACTCTCTGTGAATGACACTCTGTGAATGATGCTGTGTGAATGACTCTCTGTGAATGCCGCTAAAGATATTTTGTCAATGGAGTTTTGTGCATAATGACCCATGAATGACGCACTATGATTGACTTTCTGTGAATGGTGCTCTGTGAATGGCACCCTGTGAATGACACCCTGTGAATGACGCCCTGTGAATGACTCTCTGTGAATAGTGGTCTGTGAATGACACCCTGTGTATCACACTCTGTGAATGACTCTCTGTGAATGACGCACTGTGAATGACACTAAGTGAATGTTGCTCTGTGAATGACTCCCTGTGAATGACACTCTGTGAATGGTGCTCTGTGAATGACGTACTCTGAAAGATGCTCTTTTAATGTAAATCTGAGAGTGACGTTTGTGAAAAGCACACTGTGAATGTCACTCTTTGAATGACTCTCTGGATGACTCCCTGTGAATGATACTCTGTGAATGACACACTGTGAATGTAAAACTACGAGTGACGTTTGTGAAAAGCACTCCGTGAATGTCAAACTTTCAATGACTCTCTGTGGCTGATGCTCTGTAAATGATGCAGTTCGAATGACACTCTGTGAATGACAGCCTGCAAATGATGCTCTGTAGATAACTCTCTGTGAATGACTCTCCGTGAATGACTCTCTGTGAATGACTCACTGTGATTGATGCTCTGTGAATGTCACTCTATGAATGATGCTCTTTGAATGACACTCTGTGAAGGAAGCTCTGTGAATGTGAATAATGCTTTCTGAATGACGCTCTGTGAATGACGCTCTTTGAATGATGCTCAGTGAATGTCACTCTGTGAATGATGCTCTCTGAATGACGCTCTGTAAATGATGCATCTGTGAATGACTCCCTGTGAATGTTGTTCTGTAAATGGTGTTCTGTGAATGACGTACTCTGAAAGATGCTCTGTGAATGTAAATCTGAGAGTGACACTTGTGAAATGCGAACTGTGAATGTCAGCCTTTGAATGACTCTCTGAATGACTCCCTGTGAATGATACCCTGTGAATGACAGACTGTGAATGATGCTCTAAGAATGTCATTCTGTGAATCACGCCCTGTGAATGATGCTCTGTGAATGATTATCTGTGAATGACGCCCTGTGAAAGTAAATCTGCGAGTGACATTTGTGCAAAGTTCTCTGTGAATGTCAATCTTTCAATGACTCCCTGTGACTGACGCTCTGTGAATGGTGCTTTGCAAATGACACTCTGTGAATGTCAACCTGTGAATGACACTCTGTGAATGACTCTCTGTGAAAGACGCTCTGTGAATGATGCTCTGTGAATGATTCTCTGTGAATGACACTCTGTGAATGATGCTCTGTGAATGACACCATGAATGACGCCCTGTGAATATCGCTCTGTGTAGGATGCTCTGTGAATGTCACTCTGACAATAATGCTCTGTGAATGACGCCCTGTGAATGACGCTCTGTGAATGGTGCACTATGAATGACTCTCTGTGAATGACACTCTGTGAATGATGCTCTGTCCTTGTCACTCTGTGGATGATGCTCTATGAATGATACTCTGTGAATGATTCTCTGTGAATGATGCTCTATGAATAACACTCTATGAACGACGATCTCTGAATGGTGCTCTGTGATTGATGCTGTGTGAATAACTCTCTGTGAATGGCGCTAAATGTACACAGTCAATGGAGTTCTGTGCATAATGCCCCATGAATGACACTCTGTGATTGACTCTCTGTGAATGGTGCTGTGAATGACACGCTGTGAATGACACTGTGAATGATGCTCTGTGAATGACGCTCTGCAAAGGATGCTCTGTGAATGTCACTCTGACAATAATGCTCTGTGAATGATTCTCTGTGAATGACACTCTGTGAATGATGCTCTGTGAATGTCACTCTGTGAATGACACTCTGTGAATGACACTCTACGAATGACGCTCTCTGAATGGTGCTCTGTGAATGATACTTGTGAATGAATCTGTGAATGTCAGTAAAGATACTCTGTCAATGGAGTTCTGTGCATAATGTCCCTCGAATGAAGCTCTGTGATTGACTCTCTGTGAAGGTGCTCTCAGAAAGACACGCTGTGAATGACATCCTGTGAATGATGCTCTGTGGTTCGTGGTCTGTGAATGACACCCTATGAATGACACTCTGTGATTGACTCTCTGTGAATGATGCTCTTTGAATGACAGTCTGTCAATGATTCTCTGTGAATGACGCTCTGTGAATGTAAATCTGCGAGTGATGTTTGTGAAAAGCTCAGTGTGAATGTCACTCTTTCAATGACTCTCTGAATGGCGTTTTGTGAAAGGTACACCGTCAATGGAGCTCTGTGATTAATGCCCTGTGAGTGACGCTCTGTGAATGACTCTCTGTGAATGACGCACTGTGAATGACACTAAGTGAATGTTGCTCTGTGAATGACGCTCTGTGAATGATGCTCTGTGAATGATGCATCTGTGAATGACTCCCTGTGAATGTTGCTCTGTAAATGGTGTTCTGTGAATGACGTGCTCTGAAAGATGCTCTGTGAATGTAAATCTTAGAATGACACTTGTGAAATGCAATTTTTGAATGTCACAATTTGAATGACTTTCTGAATGACTCCCTGTGAATGATACCCTGTGAATGACAGACTGTGAATGATGCTCTGAGAATGTCATTCTGTGAATCACGCTCTGTGAATGATGCTCTGTGAATGATTCTCTGTGAATGAGGCTCTGTGAATGTAAATCTGCGAGTGACATATGTGAAAAGCACTCTGTTAATGTCAATCTTTCAATGTCTCCCTGTGACTGACGCTCTGTGAATGGTGCAGTGCGAATGACACTCTGAATGACAGCCTGTGAATGAACCTCTATAAATGACTCTCCGTGAATGATGTTCTTTCTGTGAATGATGCTCTGTGAATGACTCTCCGTGAATGAAGCTCTATGAATGATGCTCTGTGAATGACTCTCTGTGAATGACACTCTGTGAATTATGCTCTGTGAATGTCACTCTGTGAATGATGCTCTGTCCTTGTCACTCTGTGAATGACGCTCTATGAATGACACTCTATGAATGACGATCTCTGAATGGTGCTCTGTGAATGATGCAGTGCGAATTGTGCACTGTGAATGAGGCTCTGTGAATGTTTCTCTGTGTATTGTGCTCTGTGAATGACACTGTGAATCGTGTCTGTGAATGAAACCCTGTGAATGGCGCTCTGTGAATGACTCCCTGTGAATGACACTCTCTGAATGACACTAAGTGAATGATGCATCTGTGAATGACTCCCTGTGAATAACGCTGTGTGGAATGGTGCTCTGTGAATTAGAGACTCTGAAAGATGCTCTGTGAATGTAAGTCTGAGAGTGACTCTTGTGAAATGCGCTTTGTGATTGTCACTCATTGAATGACTCTCTGAATGACTCCCTGTGAATGATACTCTGTGAATGACACACTGTGAATGATGCTCTGTGAATGTCATTCTATGAATGACGCTCTGTGAATGACGCTCTGTGAATGATTCTCCGTGAATGACGCTCTGTGAATGTAACTCTGCGAGTGACGTTTGTGAAAAGCACCCTGTGCATGTCAATCTTACAATGACTCCCTGTGACTGACGCTCAGTGAATGGTGAAGTGCGAATGACACTCTGTGAATGACAGCCTATGAGGTACGCTCTGTAAATGACTCTCTGTGAATGACTTTCCGTGAATGATGCCCTGTGAATGACTCTCCGTGAATGACACTCTGTGAATGATGCTTTCTGAATGACTGTCTGTGAATGACGCTCTGTGAATGATGCTCTGTGAATGACAATCTGACAGTAATGCTCTGTGAATGACGCTCTTTTGATGACGTTCTCTGAATGGTGCACTGTGAATGACTCTCTGTGAATGACACTCTGTGAATGTTGCTCTGTGAATGACGCTCTGTGAATGATGCTCTGTGAATGATGCATCTGTGAATGACTCCCTGTGAATGTTGCTCTGTAAATGGTGTTCTGTGAATGACGTGCTCTGAAAGATGCTCTGTGAATGTAAATCTTAGAATGACACTTGTGAAATACGATTTTTGAATGTCACACTTTGAATGACTTTCTGAATGACTCCCTGTGAATGATACCCTTTGAATGACAGACTGTGAATGATGCTCTGAGAATGTCATTCTGTGAATCACGCTCTGTGAATGATGCTCTGTGAATGATTCTCTGTGAATGAGGCTCTGTGAATGTAAATCTGCGAGTGACGTATGTGAAAAGCACTCTGTTAATGTCAATCTTTCAATGTCTCCCTGTGACTGACACTCTGTGAATGGTGCAGTGCGAATGACACTCTGTGAATGACAGCCTGTGAATGAACCTCTATAAATGACTCTCCGTGAATGATGTTCTGTGAATGATGCTCTGTGAATGACTCTCCGTGAATGAAGCTCTATGAATGATGCTCTGTGAATGACTCTCTGTGAATGAAACTCTGTGAATGATGCTCTGTGAATGACACTGTGAATGACGCTCTGTGAATAACGCTCTGTGAAGGATGCTCTGTGAATATTACTTTGACAATAATGCTCTGTGAATGACGCTCTGTGAATGGTACACTGTGAATTACTCTCTGTGAATGACACTCTGTGAATGATGCTCTGTGAATGTGACTCTGTGAATGATGCTCTGTCCTTGTCACTCTGTGAATGACACTCTATGAATGATACGCTGTGAATGACGATCTCTGAGAATGACGATCTCTGAATGGTGCTCTGTGAATGATGCTGTGTGAATGACTCTGTGAATGGCGCTAAACTCTGTCAATGGAGTTCTGTGCATAATGCCCCATGAAAGACACTCTGTGATTGACTCTCTGTGTATGGTGCTCTGTGAATGACACCCTGTGAATGACACCCTGCAAATGACGTTCTGTGAATGACTATCTGTGAATTGGGCACTGTGAATGACACTCTGTGAATCGTGGTCTGTAAATGACACCTGTGAATGACGTTCTGTGAATGACTCTGTGTGTGATGTTTGTGAAAAGCTCTCTATGAATGTCACTCTTTCAATGACTCTCTGTGAATGGCGCTTTGTGAAAGGGACACCGTCAATGGAGATTTGTGATTAATGCCCTGTGAATGTCACTCTGTGAATGACACTATGTGAATGACGCATTGTGAATGACACTAAGTGAATGTTGCTCTGTGAATGATACTCTGTAAATGACACTCCGTGAATGACTCTCCGTGAATGGCCCTAAAGATACCCTGTCAATGGATTTCTGTGCATAATGCCCCTTGAATGACGCTCTGTGATTGACTCTCTGTGAAGGTACTCTGTGAATGACTCCCTGTGAATGACACCCTGTGAATGACGCTCTGTGAATGACTCTCTGTGAATTGTGCACTGTGAATGATGCTCTGTGAATGACTCTCTGTGAATCGTGGTCTGTGAATGACACCCTGTGAATGACGCTCTGTAAATGACGCTCTGTGAATGACTCTCTGTGAATTGTGCACTGTGAATGACGCTCTCTGAATGACTCTCTGTGAATTGTGCACTGAGTTCTGTGCATAATAGCCCATGAATGACTCTCTGTAATTGACTCTCTGTGAATGGTGCACTGTGAATGATGCTCTGTGAATGACTCTCTGTGAATCGTGGTCTGTGAATGACACCCTGTGAATGACGCTCTGTAAATGACGCTCTGTGAATGACTCTCTGTGAATTGTGCACTGTGAATGACGCTCTGTGAATGACTCTCTGTGAATTGTGCACTGAGTTCTGTGCATAATAGCCCATGAATGACTCTCTGTAATTGACTCTCTGTGAATGGTGCTCTGTGAATGACACCCTGTGAATGACACCCTGTAAATGACGCTCTGTGAATGACTCTCTGTGAATTGTGTACTGTGAATGACGCTCTGTGAATGACTCTCTGTGAATTGTGCACTGTGAATGATGCTTTGTGAATCGTGGTCTGTGAATGACACCCTGTGAATGGCGCTCTGTGAATGACTCTCTGTGAATGGCACACTGTGAATGACACTAAGTGAATGTTGCTCTGTGAATGACGCTCTGTGAATGATGCTCTGTGAATGATGCATCTGTGAATGACGTACTCTGAAAGATGCTCTGTGAATGTAAATCTGAGAGTGACACTTCTGAAATGCGCTCTGTGAATGTCACTCTTTGAATGACTAACGGAATGACTCCCTGTGAATGATACCCTGTGAATCATACACTGTGAATGATGCTCTGTGAATGACACTTTGTGAATGATGCTCTGTGAATGACTGGCTGTGAATGACGCTCTGTGAATGGTGCTCTATACTTGTCACTCTGTGAATGATGTTCTGTGAATGATACTTTGTGAATGACACACCGTGAATGACGCTCTGTGAATGACACTCTATGAATGACGATCTCTGAATGGTGCTCTGTGAATGATGCTGTGTGAATGACTCTCTGTGAATTGTGCTCTGTGAATGATACTCTGTGACTCGTGGCCTGTGAATGATACCCTGTGAATGACACCCTGTGAATGACGCTCTGTGAATGTAAATCTACGAGTGATGTTTTTGAAAAGCGCTCTGTGAAAGTCACTCATTCAATGACTCTCTGTGAATGACAGTCTGTCAATGATTCTCTGTGAATGGCGCTCTGTGAATGTAAATCTGCGAGTGATGTTTGTGAAAAGCTCTCTGTGAATGTCACTCTTTCAATGACTCTCTGTGAATGGCGCTTTGTGAAAGGTACACCGTCAACGGAGCTCTGTGATTAATGCCCTGTGAATGACTCTCTGTGAATGACGCATTGTGAATGACACTAAGAGAATGTTGCTCTGTGAATGACGCTCTGTGAATGATGCTCTGTGAATGATGCATCTGTGAATGACTCCCCCTGAATGACGCTCTGTGAAAGGTGCTCTGTGAATGACGTACTCTGAAAGATGCTCTGTTAATGTAAATCTGAGAGTAACAGTTCTGAAATGGGCACTGTGAATATCTCTCTTTGAATGACTATCGGAATGACTCCCTGTGAATGATACCCTGTGAATGACACACTGTGAATGATGCTCTGTGAATGTAATTCTGTGAATGACGCTCTGTGAATGACGTTCTGTGAATGATTCTCTGTGAATGACGTTCCGTGATTGGTGCTCTGTGAATGACTCTCCGTGAATGACGCTCCGTGAATGGTGCTCCGTGAATGTCAATCCGTGAATGATGTTCTGTGAATGACACTGTGAATGACGCTCTGTGAAGGATGCTCTGTGAATGTCACTCTGTGAATGATTCTCTGTGAATGACGCTCTGTGACTGACACTCTATGAATGACATCATGTGAATGACGCTCTGTGAATCACTCTCTGTGAATTGTGCTCTGTGAATGACACTCTGTGACTCGTGGTCTCTGAATGATAGCCTGTGAATGACGCTCTATGAATGACTCTCTGTGAATGTAAATCTACGAGTGATGTTTGTGAAAAGCGCTCTGTGAAAGTCACTCATTCAATGACTCTCTGTGAATGACAGTCTGTCAATGATTCTCTGTGAATGACGCTCTGTGAATGTAAATCTGCGAGTGATGTTTGTGAAAAGCGATCTGTGAATGTCACTATTTCAATGACTCTCTGTGAATGGCGCTTTGTGAATGACTCTCTGTGAATGACGCTCTGTGAAGGATGCTCTGTGAATGTTACTCTGACAATAATGCTCTGTGAATGACACTTTGTGAATGGTGCACTGTGAATGACTCTCTGTGAAGGACACACTGTGAATGATGCTCTGTGAATGTCACTCTGTGAATGATGCTCTGTACTTGTCACTCTGTGAACGACGCTCTATGAATGATATTCTGTGGATGATACTCCATGAATAACGCTCTGTGAATGACACTCTATGAATGACGATCTCCAAATGGTGCTCTGTGAATGATGCTGTGTGAATGACCCTCTGTGATTGGCCCTAAAGATACTCTGTCAATGGAGTTCTGTGCATAATGCCCCATGAATGAGGTTCTGTGATTGACTCTCTGTGAAGGCGCACTGTGAATGACACTCTGTGAATCGTGGTCTGTGAATGACATCCTGTGAATGACCCTCTGTGAATGACTCTCTGTGAATTGTGCACTGCGAATGGCACTCTGTATGACACTCTGTGAATTGTGCTCTGTGAATGACACTCTTTCAATGATTCTCTGTGAATGACAGTCTGTCAATGATTCTCGTGAATGACGCTCTGTGAATGTAAATCTGCGAGTGATGTTTGTGAAAAGCGCTCTGTGAATGTCACTATTTCAATGACTCTCTGTGAATGGCGCTGTGTGAATGACTCTCTGAATGACGCACTGTGAATGACACTAAGTGAATGCTGCTCTGTGAATGACGCTCTGTGAATGATGCTCTGTGCGTGATGCATCTGTGAATGACTCCCTGTGAATGACGCTCTGTGAATGGTGCTCAGTGAATGACGTACTCTGAAATATGCTCTGTGAATGTAACTCTGAGAGTGACACTTGTGAAATGCGCTCTGGGAGAGTCACTCATTGAAAGATTCTCGGAATAATTCCCTGTGAATGATACGCTGTGAATGACACACTGTGAATGATGTCCGTGAATGTCATTCTGTGAATGACGCTCTGCGAATGACGCTCTATGAATGTAAATCTGCGAGTGACGTTTGTGAAAAGCACTATGTGAATGTCATTCTTTCAATGAATCCCTGTAATTGACGCTCTGTGAATGGTGCAGAGCGAATGACACGCTGTGGATGAAAGCCTGTGAATGACGCTCTATAAATGACTCGGTGAATGACGTTCCGAGAGTGATGCTCTGTGAATGACCCTCTGTGAAAGGTGCAATCTGAATGACTCGCTGTGAATGACACTCTGTGAATGATGCTCTGTGAATGACACTGTGAATGACGCTCTGTGAATAACGCTCTGTGAAGGATGCTCTGTGAATGTCACACAGACAATAATGCTCTTGGAATGACGCTCTGTGAATGACACTCTGTGAATAGTGCATTGTGAATGACTCTCTGTGAATGACAGCCTGTGAATGACGCTCTGTAAATGAGTCTGTGAATGACGCTCTGTGAATGATACTCTGTCCTTGTCACTCAGTGAATGACGCTCTATGAGTGATACTCTGTGAATGATTCTCTGTGAATTACGCTCTGTGAATGACACTCTATGAATGACGATCTCGGAATGGTGCTCTGAGAATGATGCTGTGTGAATGACTCTCTGTGAATGGCGCTAAGGATACTCTGTTAATGGAGTTCTGTGCATAATGCCCCATGAATGACCTTCTGTGATTGACTCTCTGTGAATGGTGCTCTGTGAATGACAACCTGTGAATGACGCTCTGTGAAGGTTGCTCTGTGAATGTTATTCTGACAATAATGCTCTGTGAATGACAGTCTGTGAATTGTGCACTGTGAATGACTCTTTGTGAATGACACTCTGTGAATGATGCTCTGTGAATGTCACTCTGTGAATGATGCTCTATACTTGTCACTCTGTGAATGACGCTCTGTGAATGACACTCTATGAATGACGATCTCTGAATGGTGCTCTGTGAATGATGCTGTGTGAATGACCCTCTGTGATTGGCCCTAAAGATACTCTGTCAATGGAGTTCTGTGCATAATGCCCCATGAATGATGCTCTGTGATTGACTCTCTTAGAAGGTGCTCTGTGAATGACACCCTGTGAATGACACCCTGTGAATGCCGCTCTGTGAATGACTCTCTGTGAATTGTGCACTGTGAATGACGCTCTGTGCATGATGCATCTGTGAATGACTCCCTGTGAATAACGCTCTGTGAATGGTGCTCTGTGAATGATGTACTCTGAAAGATGCTCTGTGAATGTAAATCTGAGATTGACACCTGTGAAATGCGCTCTGTGAGTGTCACTCACTGAAAGACTCTCTGACTGACTCCCTGTGAATGATTCTCTGTGAATGACACATTGTGAATGATACTCTGTGAATGTCAATCTGTCAGTGACGCTCTGTGAATGATGCTCTGTGAATGTAAATCTGTGAGTGACGTTTGTGAAAAGCACTCTGTGAATGTCAATCTTTCAATGACTCCCTGTGACTGACGCTCCGTGAAAGGAGCAGTGCGAATGACAATCTATTAATGACAGCCTGTGATTGACGCTCTGTAAATGACTCTCTGTGAATGACGTTCCGTGAATGATGTTCTGTGAATGACTCTCCGTGAATGACACCCTGAGAATGACGCTCTGGGAATGACTCTCTGTCAATTGTGCACTGTGAAGGAGACTCTGTGAATCGTGGTTTGTGAATGATGCTCCGGAAATGACTCTCTGTGAATGGCCCTAAAGATACTCTGTCAATGGATTTCTGTGCATAATGCCCCATGAATGAAGCTCTGTGATTGACTCTCTGTGAATTGTGCACTATGAATGACTCTCTGTGAATTGTGCTCTGTGAAGGATACCCTGTGAATGACGCTCTGTGAATGACTCTCTGTGAATGTAAACCTACGAGTGATGTTTGTGAAAAGCGCTCTGTGAATGTCACTCTTTCAATGACTCTCTGTGAATGACAGTCTGTCAATGATTCTCGGTGAATGACGCTCTGTGAATGTAAATCTGCGAGTGATGTTGTGATAAGCGCTCTGTGAAAGTCACTATTTCAATGACTCTCTGTGAATGGTGCACTGTGAAAGACTCTCTGTGAAGGTACGCTGTGAATGACATCTGTGAATGACACCATGTGAATAACGCTCTGAATGAATCTCTGTCAATTGTGCTCTGTGAATGACACTCTGTGAATCGTGGTCTGTGAATGACACCCTGTGAATGACGCTCTGTGAATGGCTCTCTGTGAACTGTGCTCTGTGAATGACACTCAGTGAATCGTGGTCTATGAATGACACCCTGTGAATGACGCTCTGTGAATGTCACTCTGTGAATGATGTTCTGTGAATGACACTGTGAATGATGCTCTCCGAATGACGCTGTGTGAAGGTTGCTCTGTGAATGTTATTCTGACAATAATGCTCTGTGAATGTCAGTATGTGAATTGTGCACTGTGAATGACTCTTTGTGAATGACACTCTGTGAATGATGCTCTGTGAATGTCAATCTGTGAATGATGCTCTATACTTGTCACTCTGTGAATGACGCTCTGTGAATGACACTCTATGAATGACGATGTCTAAATGGTGCTCCGTGAATGATGCTGTGTGAATGAATCTCTGTGAATGGCCCCAGAAATACTCTGTCAATGGAGTTCAGTGCATAATGCCCCATGAATGATGCTCTGTGATTGACTCTCTTTGAAGGTGCTCTGCGAATGACACCTTGTGTATGACACCCTGTGAATGCCGCTCTGTGAATGACTCTCTGTGAATTGTGCACTGTGAATGACGCTCTGTGCATGATGCATCTGTGAATGACTCCCTGTGAATAACGCTCTGTGAATGGTGCTCTGTGAATGATGTACTCTGAAAGATGCTCTGTGAATGTAAATCTGAGATTGACACTTGTGAAATGCGCTCTGTGAGTGTCACTCACTGAAAGACTCTCTGAATGACTACCTGTGTATGATGCTCTGTGAATGATTCTCTGTGAATGACGCTCTGTGAATGTAAATCTGCGAGTGACATTTGTGAAAAGCACTATGTGAATGTCAATCTTTCAATGACTCCCTGTGACTGACGCTCTGTGAATGGTGCAGAGCGAATGACAGGCTGTGAATGACAGCCTGTGAATGACGCTCTGTAAATGACTCTGTGAATAACTCTCTGTGAATGACACACTGTGAGTGATGCTCTGTGAATAACACTGTGAATGACGCTCTGTGAATAACGCTCTGTGAATGTCACAATGTGAATGATACTCTGTCCTTGTCACTCTGTGAATGACACTCTATGAATGACGATCTCTGAATGGTGCTCTGTGAATGATGCTGTGTGAATGACTCTCTGTGAATGGCGCTAAGGATACTCTGTTAATGGAGTTCTGTGCATAATGCCCCATGAATGACACTCTGTGAATGACTCTCTGTGAATGGTGCTCTGTGAATGACACCCTGTGAACTGTGCTCTGTGAATGACTTTCTGTGAATTGTGCACTATGAATGACGCTCTGTGTATGACTCTCTGTGAACTGTGCTTTGTGAATGGCACTCAGTGAATCGTGGTCTATGAATGACACCCTGTGAATGACGCTCTGTGAATGTCAATCTGTGAATGATGTTCTGTGAATGACACTGTGAATGACGCTTTCTGAATGACTCTCTGTGAAGGTTGCTCTGTGAATGTTATTCTGACAATAAAGCTCTGTGAATGACAGTCTGTGAATTGTGCACTGTGAATGAATCTTTGTGAATGACATTCTGTGAATGATGCTCTGTGAATGTCACTCTGTGAATGATACTCTATGAATGACGATCTCTAAATGGTGCTCCGTGAATGATGCTGTGTGAATGACTCTCTGTGAATGGTCCCAGAGATACTCTGTCAATGGAGTTCAGTGCATAATGCCCCATGAATGATGCTCTGTGATTGAATCTCTTTGAAGGTGCTCTGCGAATGACACCCTGTGAATGACACCCTGTGAATGACGCTCTGTGAATGACTCTCTATGAATGGTGCTCTGTGAATGACACCCTGTGAATGACGCTCTGTGAATGACTCTCTGTGAATGGTGCTCTGTGAATGACACTCTATGAATGACGATCTCTGAATGGTGCTCTGAGAATGATGCTGTGTGAATGACTCTCTGTGAATGGCGCTAAGGATACTCTGTTAATTGAGTTCTGTGCATAATGCCCCATGAATGACGCTCTGTGATTGATTCTCTGTGAATGGTGCTCTCTGAATGACAACCTGTGAATGACGCTCTGTGAATGACTCTCTGTGACCTGTGCTCTGTGAATGACACTCAGTGAATCGTGGTGTAAGAATGACACCCTGTGAATGACGCTCTGTGAATGTCACTCTGTGAATGATGTTCTGTGAATGACACTGTGAATGACGCTCTCTGAATGACGCTCTGTGAAGGTTGCTCTGTGAATGTTATTCTGACAATAATGCTCTGTGAATGGCAGTCTGTGAATTGTGCACTGTGAATGACTCTTTGTGAATGACACTCTGTGAATGATGCTCTGTGAATGTCACTCTGTGAATGATGCTCTATACTTGTCACTCTGTGAATGACGCTCTGTGAATGACACTCTATGAATGACGATCTCTGAATGGTGCTCTGTGAATGATGCTGTGTGAATGACTGTCTGTGAAATGCCCCAGAGATACTCTGTCAATTGAGTTCTGTGCATAATGCCTCTTGAATGATACTCTGTGACTGACTCTCTTTGAAGGTGCTCTGTGAATGACACCCTTTGAATTACACCCTGTGAATGACGCTCTGTGAATGACTCTCTGTGAATTGTGCACTGTGAATAACGCTCTGTGAATGGTGCTCTGTGAATAACGTACTCTGAAAGATGCTCTGTGAATGTAAATCTGAGATTGACACTTGTTAAATGCGCTCTGTGAGTGTCACTCACTGAAAGACTCTCTGAATGACTCCCTGTGAATGATTCTCTGTGAATGACACACTGTGAATGATACTCTGTGAATGTCAATCTGTCAATGACGTTCTGTGAATGACGCTCTGTGAATGTAAATCTGCGAGTGACGTTTGTGAAAAGCACTCTGTGAATATCAATCTTTCAATGACTCCCTGTGACTGACGCTCCGTGAAAGGAGCAGTGCGAATGACAATCTATTAATGACAGCCTGTGATTGACGCTCTGTAAATGACTCTCTGTGAATGACGTTCCGTGAATGATGTTCTGTGAATGACTCTCCGTGAATGACACCCTGAGAATGACTCTCTGGGAATGACTCTCTGTCAATTGTGCACTGTGGAGGACACTCTGTGAATCGTGGTTTGTGAATGACACTCCGTGAATGACTCTCTGTGAATGGCCCTAAAGATACTCTGTCAATGGATTTCTGTGCATAATGCCCCATGAATGACGCTCTGTGATTGACTCTCTGTGAAGGTGCTCTGTGAATGACACCCTGTGAATGACACCCTTTGAATGGCGCTCTGTGAATGACTCTCTGCGAATTGTGCACTATGAATGACTCTCCGTGAATTGTGCTCTGTGAAGGATACCCTGTGAATGACGCTCTGTGAATGACTCTCTATGAATGTAAACCTACGAGTGATGTTTGTGAAAAGCGCTCTGGAAATGTCACTCTTTCAATGACTCTCTGTGAATGACAGTCTGTCAATGATTCTCGGTGAATGACGCTCTGTGAATATAAATCTGCGAGTGATGTTGTGAAAAGCGCTCTGTGAAAGTCACTATTTCAATGACTCTCTGTGAATGGCGCACTGTGAAAGACTCTCTGTGAAGGTACGCTGTGAATCACATCTATGAATGACACCATGTGAATGACGCTCTGAATGAATCTCTGTCAATTGTGCTCTGTGAATGACACTCTGTGAATCGTGGTCTGTGAATGACACCCTGTTAATGACGCTCTGTGAATGACTCTCTGTGAATGACGCTCTGTGAACGACAGTCTTTCAATGATTCTCCGTGAATGACGCTCCGTGAATGACGCTTTGTGAATGACTCCCTGTGAATTACCTTCTGTGAATGGTGCTCTGTGAATGACGTACTCTGAAAGATGCTCTCTTAATGTAAATCTGAGAGTGACACTTGTGAAATGCGCTCTGTGAGTGTCACTCATTAAATGAATCTCTGAATGACTCCTTGTGTATGATACTCTTTGAATGACACAATGTGAATAATGCTCTGTGAAGGTCATTTTGTGAATGACGCTGTGTGAATGACGCTCTGTGTATGATTCTCTGTGAATGACGCTCTGTGACTGTAAATCTGCGAGTGACGTTTGTGAAAAGCACTCTTTGAATGTCAATCTTTCAATGACTCCCTGTCACTGCCGCTCTGTGAATGGTGCAGTGCGAAAGACAATCTGTGAATGACTCTCCGTGAATAAAGTAGCGTGAATGATGCTCTATGAATGACTCTCCGTGAATGACACTCTGTGAATGATGCTCTGTGAATGACTCTCTGTGAATGACACTGAATGACGCTCTTTGAATGTAAATCTGCGAGTGATGTTTGTGAAAATCTCTCTGTGAATGTCACTCTTTCAATGACGCTCTGTGAATGACTCTCTGGGAATGAGGCACAGTGAATGACACAAAGTGAATGTTGCTCTGTGAATGACGTACTCTGAAAGATGCTCTGTGAATGTAAATCTGAGTGACACTTGTGAAATGCGCTCTGTGAGTGACACTCATTCAATGACTCCCTGTGACTGACGCTCTCTGAATGGTGCAGTACGAATGACACTCTGTGAAAGACAGCCTGTGAATGTCTCTCGGTGAATGACGTTCCGTGAATGATGCCCTGTGAATGAATCTCCGTGAATGACACTCTGTGAATGATGCTTTCTGAATGACTCTCTGTGAATGACGCTCTGTGAATGATGCTCTGTGAATGACAATCTGACAATAATGCTCTGTGAATGTGACGTTCTCTGAATGGTGCACTGTGAATGACTCTCTGTGAATGACACTCTGTGAATGATGCTCTGTGCATGTCACTCTGTGAATGATGCTCTGTCCTTGTCACTCTGCGAATGACGCTCTATGAATGAGACTCTATGACGATCTCTGAATGGTGCTCTGTGAATGATGCAGTGCGAATTGTGCACTGTGAATAAGGCTCTGTGAATGTTTCTCTGTGTATTGTGCTCTGTGAATGACACTGTGAATCGTGTCTGTGAATGAAACCCTGTGAATGGTGCTCTGTGAATTAGAGACTCTGAAAGATGCTCTGTGAATGTAAGTCTGAGAGTGACTCTTGTGAAATGCGCTTTGTGATTGTCACTCATTGAATGACTCTCTGAATGACTCCCTGTGAATGATACTCTGTGAATGACACACTGTGAATGATGCTCTGTGAATGTCATTCTATGAATGACGCTCTGTGAATGACGCTCTGTGAATGATTCTCCGTGAATGACGCTCTGTGAATGTAACTCTGCGAGTGACGTTTGTGAAAAGCACCCTGTGAATGTCAATCTTTCAATGACTCCCTGTGACTGACGCTCAGCGAATGGTGAAGTGCGAATGACACTCTGTGAATGACAGCCTATGAGGTACGCTCTGTAAATGACTCTCTGTGAATGACTTTCCGTGAATGATGCCCTGTGAATGACTCTCCGTGAATGACACTCTGCGAATGATGCTTTCTGAATGACTGTCTGTGAATGACGCTCTGTGAATGATGCTCTGTGAATGACAATCTGACAGTAATGCTCTGTGAGTGACGCTCTTTTGATGACGTTCTCTGAATGGTGCACTGTGAATGACTCTCTGTGAATGACACTCTGTGAATGATGCTCTGTCCTTGTTACTCTGTGAATGATGCTCTATGAATGACACTCTATGAATGACGATCTCTGAATGGTACTCTGTGAATGATGCAGCGCGAATTGTGCACTGTGAATGAGGCTCTGTGAATGTTTCTGTGTATTGTGCCTTGTGAATGATGCTCTGTCCTTGTCACTCTGTGAATGACGCTGAATGAATGATACTCTGTGAATGATTCTCTGTGAATGACGCTCTGTGAATGACACTCTATGAATGACAATCTCTGAATGGTGCTCTGTGAATGAAGCAGTGTTAAATGTGCATTGTGAATGACACTCGGTGAATCGTGGTCTGTGAATGACACCCTGTGAATGGCGCTCTGTGAATGACTCCCTGTGAAGGACACGCTCTGAATGACACTAAGTGAATGATGCATCTGTGACTGACTTCCTGTGAATAACGCTGTGTGAAAGGTGCTCTGTGAATTACGGACTCTGAAAGATGCTCTGTGAATGTAAGCCTGAGAGTGACTCTTGTGAAATGCGCTCTATGCGTGTCATTCATTGAATGACTCCCTGAATGACTCCCTGTGAATGATGCTCTGTGAATGTCATTCAGTGAATGACGGTCTGTGAATGTCGCTCTGTGAATGACGCTCTGTGAATGATTCTCCGTGAATGACGCTCTGTGAATGTAAATCTTCGAGTGACGTTTGTGAAAAGCATTTTGTGAATGTCAATCTTTCAAAGACTCCCTGTGACTGACGCTCAGTGAATGGTGAAGTGCGAATGACACTCTGTGAATGACAGCCTGTGAAGTACGCTCTGTAAATGACTCTATATGAATGACGTTCCGTGAATGATGCTCTGTGAATGACACTGTGAATGACGCTCTGTGAATGGTACACTGTGAATGACTCTCTGTGAATGTCACTTTGTGAATGATGCTCTGTGAATGTCACTCTGTGAATGATGCTCTGTCCTTGTCACTCTGTGAATGACACTCTGTGAATGGTACACTGTGAATGATTCTCTGTGAATGACGCTCTGTGAATGACACTCTATGAATGACGATCTCTGAATGGTGCTCTGTGAATGATGCTGTGTGAATGACTCTCTATGAATAGCGCTAAAGATACTCTGTCAATGAAGTTCTGTGCATAATGCCCCATGAATGACGCTCTGTGATAGAGTGTCTGTGAATGGTGCTCTGTGAATGCCACCCTGTGAATGACACCCTGTGAATGACGCTCTGTGAATGTAAATCTGCGAGTTATGTTTTTGAAAACGCTCTGTGAATGACACCCTGTGAATGACGCTCTGTGAATGACTCCCTGTGAATGACACGCTCTGAATGACACTAAGTGAATGATGCATCTGTGACTGACTTCCTGTGAATAACGCTGTGTGAAAGGTGCTCTGTGAATTACGGACTCTGAAAGATGCTCTGTGAATGTAAGCCTGAGAGTGACTCTTGTGAAATGCGCTCTGTGAGTGTCACCCTTTGAATGACTCCCTGAATGACTCCCTGTGAATGATACTCTGTGAATGACACACTGTGAATGATGCTCTGTGAATGTCATTCAGTGAATGACGCTCTGTGAATGTCGCTCTGTGAATGACGCTCTGTGAATGATTCTCCGTGAATGACGCTCTGTGAATGTAAATCTTCGAGTGACGTTTGTGAAAAGCATTTTGTGAATGTCAATCCTTCAATGACTCCCTGTGACTGACGCTCAGTGAATGAAGTGCGAATGACACTCTGTGAATGACAGCCTGTGAAGTACGCTCTGTAAATGACTCTATATGACTGACGTTCCGTGAATGATGCTCTGTTAATGACTCTCCGTGAATGACACTTTGTGAATGATGCTCTGTGAATGACACTGTGAATGACGCTCTGTGAATGGTACACTGTGAATGACTCTCTGTGAATGTCACTTTGTGAATGATGCTCTGTGAATGTCACTCTGTGAATGATGCTCTGTCCTTGTCACTCTGTGATTGACACTCTGTGAATGGTACACTGTGAATGATTCTCTTTGAATGATGCTCTGTAAATGACACTCTGTGAATGGTACACTGTGAATGATTCTCTGTGAATGGTGCTCTGTGAATGATGCTGTGTGAATGACTCTCTATGAATAGCGCTAAAGATACTCTGTCAATGGAGTTCTGTGCATAATGCCCCATGAATGACGCTCTGTGATAGAGTGTCTGTGAATGGTGCTCTGTGAATTCCACCCTGTGAATGACACCCTGTGAATGACGCTCTGTGAATGTGAATTTGCGAGTTATGTTTTTGAAAACGCTCTGTGAATGACACCCTGTGAATTGTGCAATGTGAATGACGCTCTATGAATGACAGTCTATCAATGATTATCTTTGAATGGCGCTCTGTGAATGTACCTCTGCGAGTGATGTTTCTGAAAAGCGCTCTGTGAACGTCACTCTTTCAATGACTCTCTGTCAATGGCGCTCTGTGAACGACTCTCTGTGAATCGCGCTCTGTGAATGACTGTCTGTGAATGACACATTGTGAACGACACTAAATGAATGTTGCTCTGTGAATGACGCTCTGTGAATGATGCTCTTTGAATGATGCATCTGTGAATGACTCCCTATGAATAACGCTCTGTGAATGGTGCTCTGTGAATGACGTACTCTGAAAGATGCTCCGTGAATGTAAAGATGAGAGTGACGCTGATGAAATGCGCATTGTGAATGTCACTCTTTGAATGTCTCTCTGAATGGCTCCCCGTGAATGATACTCTGTGAGTTACACATTGTGAATGATGTACTGTGAATGTTATTCTGTGAATGACGCTCTGTGAATGTAAAACCGCGAGTGACGTTTGTGAAAAGCACTCTGTGAATGTAACTCTTTCAATGTCTCCCTGTGACTGACGCTCTGTGACTGACTCTCTGTGAAGGACTCTCTGTGAATGACGTTGCGTGAATGATGCTCTGTGAATGGCTCTCCGTGAATGACGCTGTGTGAATGATGCTGTGTGAATGACTCTCAATTAGTAGCGCTAAAGTTACTCTGTCAATGGAGTTCTGTGCATAATGCCCCATGAATGACACTCTGTGATTGACTCTCTTTGAATGGTGCTCTGTGATTGCCACCCTGTGAATGACACTGTGAATGACGCTCTGGGAATAACGCTCTGTGAAGGATGCACTGTGAATGTCACTCTGTGAATGATGCTCTGTGAATGATTCTCTGTGAATGACATTCTGTGAATGACTCTCTGTGAATGGTGCACTGTGAATGTCACTCTGTGAATGATGCTCTGTCCTTGTCACTCTGTGAACCACGCTCTATGAATGATACTCTGTGAATGATTCTCTGTGAATGACGCTCTGTGAATGACACTCTATGAATGACGATCTCTGAATGGTGCTCTGTGAATGATGCTGTGTGGATGACTCTCTGTGAATGGCGCTAATGATACTCTGTCAATGGAGTTCTGTGCGTAAAGCCCCATGAATGACGCTCTGTGATTGACTCTTTGTGAATGTGGCCCTGTGAATGACACCCTGTGAATGACACATTGTGAATGACGCTCTGTGAATGACTCTCTGTGAATTGTGTACTGTGAATGACGCTCTGTGAATGACTCACGGTGAATTGTGCACTGTGAATGACGCTCTGTGAATGACACTCTGTGAATGATGCTCTGTGAATATCACTCTGTGAATGACGCTCTATGAATGATACTCTGTGAATGATTCTCTGTGAATGACTGTGAATGATTCTCTGTGAATGACACTGTGAATGACGCTCTGTGAATAACGCTCTGTAAATGATGCTCTGTGAATGTCACTCTGTCAATGATGCTCTGTCTTTGTCACTCTGTGAATGACACTCTATGAATGATACTCTGTGAATGATGCTCTGTGATTGACTCTCTGTGAATAGTGCTCTGTGAATGCCACCCTGTGAATGACACCCTGTGAATGACGCTCTGTGAATGACTTGCTGTGACTTGTGGTCTGTGAATGACACTCTGTGAATGATGATCAGTGAATGACAGTCTGTCAATAATTCTCTGTGAATGACGGTCTGAGAATGTAAATCTGTGAGTTATGTTTGTGAAAAGTTTTCTGTGAATGTCACTCTTTCAATTACTCTCTGTGAATGGCGCTCTGTGAATGACTCTCTGTGAATGACACTCTGGGAATGATGCTCTGTGAATGACGCTCTGTGAATGACACTCTATGAATGACGATCTCTGAATGGTGCTCTGTGAATGATGCTGTGTGGATGACTCTCTGTGAATGGCGCTAATGATACTCTGTCAATGGAGTTCTGTGCGTAAAGCCCCATGAATGACGCTCTGTGATTGACTCTTTGTGAATGTGGCCCTGTGAATGACACCCTGTGAATGACACATTGTGAATGACGCTCTGTGAATGACTCTCTGTGAATTTTGTACTGTGAATGACGCTCTGTGAATGACACTCTGTGAATGATGCTCTGTGAATATCACTCTGTGAATGACGCTCTATGAATGATACTCTGTGAATGATTCTCTGTGAATGACTGTGAATGATTCTCTGTGAATGACACTGTGAATGACGCTCTGTGAATAACGCTCTGTAAATGATGCTCTGTGAATGTCACTCTGTCAATGATGCTCTGTCTTTGTCACTCTGTGAATGACACTCTATGAATGATACTCTGTGAATGATGCTCTGTGATTGACTCTCTGTGAATAGTGCTCTGTGAATGCCACCCTGTGAATGACACCCTGTGAATGACACTCTGTGAATGATGCTCAGTGAATGACAGTCTGTCAATGATTCTCTGTGAATGACGGTCTGAGAATGTAAATCTGTGAGTTATGTTTGTGAAAAGTTTTCTGTGAATGTCACTCTTTCAATTATTCTCTGTGAATGGCGCTCTGTGAATGACTCTCTGTGAATGACACTCTGGGAATGATGCTCTGTGAAAGACACTGTGAATGACGCTCTGGGAATAACGCTCTGTGAATGACACTCTGTGAATGACGCTCTGTGAATGATGCTCTGTGAATGACAATAATGCTCTGTGAATGACGCTCTGTGACTGACGTTCTCTGAATGTCGCACTGTGAATGACTCTCTCTGAAAGACGCTCTGTAAATAATTCTCTGCGAATGACGCTCTCTGAATGTAAATCTGCGAGTGACGTTTGTGAAAAGCACTATGTGAATGTCAATCTTTCAATGACTCCCTGTGACAGACGCTCTGTGAATGTTGCAGTGCGAGTTGCACTTTGTGAATGACAGCCTGTGAATGACGCTGAGTAAATGACTTTCTGTGAATGACGTTCTGTGAATGATGCCCTGTGAATGACAATCCGTGAATGACGCTCTGTGAATGACTCTCTGTGAATGACTCTCTGTATATGATGCTCTGTGAATGACTCTCTGTGAAAGACACTCTGTGAATGACACTCTGTGAATGATGCTCTGTGAATGACTCTCTATGAATGACGCTCTGTATATGATGCTCTGTGAATGACTCTCTGTGAAAGACACTCTGTGAATGACTCTCTGTGAATGACGCTCTGTGAATGACACTCTATGAAGGACGATCTCTGAATGGTGCTCTGTGAATAATGCTGTGTGAATGAGTCTCTATGAGTGGCGCTAAAGTTACTCTGTCAATTGAGTCTGTGCATAATGCCCCATGAATGACGCTCTGTGATTGAGTCTCTGTAAACGGTGCTCTGTGAATGACATCCTGTGAATGACACCCTGTGAATGACGCTCTGTGAATGACTCTCTGTGAATTGTGCACTGTGAATGACGCTCTGTGAATGACTCTCTGTGAATCGTGGTCTGTGAATGACTCCCTGTGAATGACACACTCTGAATGACAATAAGTGAATGTTGCTCTGTGAATGACGCTCTGTGAATCGTGGTCTGTGAATGACACCCTGTGAATGACGCTCTGTGAATGACTCTCTGTGAATGACGCCCTGTGAATGACAGCCTGTCAATGATTCTTTGTGAATGACGCTATGTGAATGTAAATCTGCGAGTTATGTTTGTGAACAGTGTTCTGTGAATGTCACTCTTTCAATTACTCTCTGTGAATGGCGCTCTGTGAATGACACACTGTGATTGACACTAAGTGAATGTTGCTCTGTGAATGACACTCTGTGAATGATGCATCTGTGAATGACTCCCTGTGAATAAGGCTCTGTGAATGGTACTCTGTGAATGACGTACTCTGAAAGATGCTCTGTGAATGTTAATCTGAGAATGACACTTGTGAAATGCGCTCTGTGAGTTTCACTCATTAAATGACTCTCTGAATGACTCCCTGTGAATGACACTCTGGGAATGATGCTCTGTGAATGACACTGTGAATGTCGCTCTGTGAATGACGCTCTGTAAATAATTCTGTGAATGACGCTCTCTGAATGCAAATCTGCGAGTGACGTTTGTGAAAAGCTCTCTCTGAATGTCACTCTTTCAATGACTCCCTGTGACTGACGCTCTGTGAATGGTGCAGTGCGAATTGCACTTTGTGAATGACAGCCTGTGAATGACGCTGCGTAAATGACTTTCTGTGAATGACGTTCCGTGAATGATGCCCTGTGAATGACTCTCCGTGAATGACGCTCTTTGAATGACTCTCTGTGAATGACTCTCTGTGAATGACACTCTGGAAATGATGCTCTGTGAATGACACTGTGAATGACGCTCTGGGAATAACGCTCTGCGAATGATGCTCTGTGAATGACTCTCTGTGAATGACACTCTGCGAATGATGCTCTGTGAATGATACTGTGAATGACGCTCTGTAAATAACGCTCCGTGAATGATGCTCTGTGAATGTCACTTTGACAATAATGCTCTGTGAATGACACTCTGTGAATGATGTTCTGTGAATGTCACTCTGACAATAATGGTCTGCGAATGACTCTCTGTGAATGACGCTCTGTGAATGGTACACTGTGAAAGACTCTCTGTGAATGACACCCTGTGAATGACACTCTGTGAATAACTCTCTGTGAATTGTGCACTGTGAATGACGTTCTGTGAATGACTCTCTGTGAATTGTGCTCTGTGAATGACGCTCTGTGAATCGTGGTCTGTGAATGACACCCTGTGAATGACGCTCTGTGAATGACTCTGTGAATGACGCTCTGTGAACGACAGCGTGTCAATGATTCTTTGTGAATGACGCTATGTGAATGTAAATCTGCGAGTTATGTTTGTGAACAGTGTTCTGTGAATGTCACTCTTTCAATTACTCTCTGTGAATGGTACTCTGTGAATGACGTACTCTGAAAGATGCTCTGTGAATGTTAATCTGAGAATGACACTTGTGAAATGCGCTCTGTGAGTTTCACTCATTAAATGACTCTCTGAATGACTCGCTGTGAATGAAACTCTGGGAATGATGCTCTGTGAATGACACTGTGAATGTCGCTCTGTGAATGACGCTCTGTAAATAATTCTCTGTGAATGACTCTCTCTGAATGTAAATCTGCGAGTGACGTTTGTGAAAAGCACTCTGTGAATGTCAATCTTTCAATGACTCCCTGTTACTGACGCTCTGTGAATGGTGCACTGCGAATTGCACTTTGTGAATGACAGCCTGTGAATGACGCTTAGTAAGTGACTTTCTGTGAATGAGGTTCCGTGAATGATGCCCTGTGAATAACCCTCCGTGAATGACGCTCTGTGAATGACTCTCTGTGAATGACTCTCTGTGAATGACACTCTGGGAATGATGCTCTGTGAATGACACTGTGGATGACGCTCTGGGAATAACGCTCTGTGAATGACACTCTGTGAATGACTCTCTGTGAATGACGCTCTGTGAATGATGCTCTGTGAATGACAATCTGACAATAATGCTCTGTGAATGACGCTCTGTGACTGACGTTCTCTGAATGTTTAACTGTGAATGACTATCTCTGAATGACGCTCTGTAAATAATCCTCTGTGAATGACGCTCTCTGAATGTAAATCTGCGAGTGACGTTTGTGAAAAGTACTCTGTGAATGTCAATCTTTCAATGACTCCCTGTGACTGACGCACTGTGAATGGTGCAGTGCGAATTGCACTTTGTGAATAACAGCCTGTGAATGACGCTGAGTAAATGACTTTCTGTGAATGACGTTCCATGAATGATGCCCTGTGAATGTTGCTCTGTGAATGATGCATCTGTGAATGACTCCCTGTGAATAAGGCTCTGTGAATGGTACTCTGTGAATGACGTACTCTGAAAGATGCTCTGTGAATGTTAATCTGAGAATGACACATGTGAAATGCGCTCTGTGAGTTTCACTCATTAAATGACTCTCTGAATGACTCCCTGTGAATGACACTCTGGGAATGATGCTCTGTGAATGACACTGTGAATGTCGCTCTGTGAATGACGCTCTGTAAATAATTCTCTGTGAATGACGCTCTCTGAATGTAAATCTGCGAGTGACGTTTGTGAAAAGCTCTCTCTGAATGTCACTCTTTGAATGACTCCCTGTGACTGACGCTCTGTGAATGGTGCAGTGCGAATTGCACTTTGTGAATGACAGCCTGTGAATGACGCTCAGTAAGTGACTTTCTGTGAATGAGGTTCCGTGAATGATGCCCTGTGAATGACACGCTGTGAATGACTCTCTGTGAATGACGCTCTGTGAATGACGCTCTGTGAATGACGCTCTGTGAATGACAATCTGACAATAATGCTCTGTGAATGACGCTCTGTGGCTGACGTTCTCTGAATGTTTAACTGTGAATGAATATCTCTGAATGACGCTCTGTAAATAATCCGCTGTGAATGACGCTCTCTGAATGTAAATTTGCGAGTGACGTTTGTGAAAAGTACTCTGTGAATGTCAATCTTTCAATGACTCCCTGTGACTGACGCTCTGTGAATGGTGCAGTGCGAACTGCACTTTGTGAATGACAGCCTGTGAATGACGCTGAGTAAATGACTTTCTGTGAATGACGTTCCGTGAATGATGCCCTGTGAATGACTCTCCGTGAATGACTCTCTGTTAATGACTCTCTGTTAATGACACTCTGGGAATGACACTCTGGGAATGATGCTCTGTGAATGACACTGTGAATGACGCTCTGGGAATAACGCTCTGTGAATGACACTCTGTGAATGACTCTCTGTGAATGACACTCTGTGAATGATGCTCTGTGAATGATACTGTGAATGACGCTCTGTGAATAACGGTCCGTGAATGATGCTCTGTGAATGTCACTCTGACAATAATGCTCTGTGAATGACTGTCTGTGAATGATGCTCTGTGAATGGCAGACTGTGAATGACTCTCTGTGAATGACTGTCTATGAATGATGTTCTGTGAATGTCACTCTGACAATAATGGTCTGCGAATGACTCTCTGTGAATGACGCTCTGTGAATGGTACACTGTGAAAGACTCTCTCTGAATGACACCCTGTGAATGACACCCTGTGAATGACACTCTGTGAATAACTCTCTCTGAATTGTGCACTGTGAATGACGATCTGTGAATGACTTTCTGTGAATTGTGCTCTGTGAATGACGCTCTGTGAATCGCGGTCTGTGAATGACACCCTGTGAATGACGCTCTGTGAATGACTCTCTGTGAATGACGCTCTGTGAATGACAGCCTGTCAATGATTCGTTGTGAATGACGCTATGTGAATGTAACTCTGCGAGTTATGTTTGTGAACAGTGCTCTGTGAATGTCACTCTTTCAATTACTGTCTGTGAATGGCGCTCTGTGAATGATACACTGTGATTGACACTAAGTGAATGTTGCTCTGTGAATGACACTCTGTGAATGATGCTCTGTGAATGATGCATCTGTGAATGACTCCCTGTGAATAAGGCTCTGTGAATGGTACTCTGTGAATGACGTACTCTGAAAGATGCTCTGTGAATGTTAATCTGAGAATGACACTTGTGAAATGCGCTCTGTGAGTTTCACTCATTAAATGACTCTCTGAATGACTCCCTGTGAATGACACTCTGGGAATATTGCTCTGTGAATGACACTGTGAATGTCGCTCTGTGAATGACGCTCTGTAAATAATTCTCTGTGAATGATGCTCTCTGAATGTAAATCTGCGAGTGACGTTTGTGAAAAGCTCTCTCTGAATGTCACTCTTTGAATGACTCCCTGTGACTGACGCTCTGTGAATGGTGCACTGCGAATTGCACTTTGTGAATGACAGCCTGTGAATGACGCTGCGTAAATGACTTTCTGTGAATGAGGTTCCGTGAATGATGCCCTGTGAATGACTCTCCGTGAATGACGCTCTTTGAATGACTCTCTGTGAATGACTCTCTGTGAATGACACTCTGGGAATGATGCTCTGTGAATGACACTGTGAATGACGCTCTGGGAATAACGCTCTGCGAATGATGCTCTGTGAATGACTCTCTGTGAATGACGCTCTGTATATGATGCTCTGTGAATGACACTCTGTGAATGACTCTCTGTGAATGATGCTCTGTGAATGACACTCTATGAATGACGATCTCTGAATGGTGCTCTGTGAATGATGCTGTGTGAATGAGTCTCTATGAGTGGCGCTAAAGTTACTCTGTCAATTGAGTTCAGTGCATAACTTTCTGTGAATGACGTTCCATGAATGATGCCCTGTGAATGATACTCCGTGAATGACGCTCTGTGAATGACTCTCTGTTAATGACTCTCTATGAATGACACTCTGGGAATGATGCTCTGTGAATGACACTGTGAATGACGCTGTGGGAATAACGCTCTGTGAATGACACTCTGTGAATGACTCTCTGTGAATGACACTCTGTGAATGATGCTCTGTGAATGATACTGTGAATGACGCTCTGTGGATAACGCTCCGTGAATGATGCTCTGTGAATGTCACTTTGACAATAATGCTCTGTGAATGAATGTCTGTGAATGATGCTCTGTGAATGGCACACTGTGAATGACTCTCTGTGAATGACACTCTGTGAATGATGTTCTGTGAATGTCACTCTGACAATAATGGTCTGCGAATGACTCTCTGTGAATGACGCTCTGTGAATGGTACACTGTGAATGACTCTCTGTGAATGACACCCTGTGAATAACACCCTGTGAATGACACTCTGTGAATAACTCTCTGTGAATTGTGCACTGTGAATGACGATCTGTGAATGACTTTCTGTGAATTGTGCTCTGTGAATGACGCTCTGTGAATCGTGGTCTGTGAATGACACCCTGTGAATGACGCTCTGTGAATGACTCTCTGTGAATGACGCTCTGTGAATGACAGCCTGTCAATGATTCTTTGTGAATGACGCTATGTGAATGTAAATCTGCGAGTTATGTTTGTGAACAGTGCTCTTTGAATGTCACTCTTTCAATTACTGTCTGTGAATGGCGCTCTGTGAATGACACACTGTGATTGACAATAAGTGAATGTTGCTCTGTGAATGACACTCTGTGAATGATGCTCTGTGAATGACTCTCTGTGAATGACACTCTGTGAATGATGCTCTGTGAATGATACTGTGAATGACGGTCTGTGAATAACGCTCCGTGAATGATGCTCTGTGAATGGCACACTGTGAATGACTCTCTGTGAATGACACTCTGTGAATGATGTTCTGTGAATGTCACTCTGACAATAATGGTCTGCGAATGTCTCTCTGTGAATGACGCTCTGTGAATGACAGCCTGTCAATGATCCTTTGTGAATGACGGTATGTGAATGTAAATCTGCGAGTTATGTTTGTGAACAGTGTTCTGTGAATGTCACTCTTTCAATTACTCTCTGTGAATGGCGCTCTGTGAATGACACACTGTGATTGACACTAAGTGAATGTTGCTCTGTGAATGACACTCTGTGAATGATGCATCTGTGAATGACTCCCTGTGAATAAGGCTCTGTGAATGGTACTCTGTGAATGACGTACTCTGAAAGATGCTCTGTGAATGTTAATCTGAGAATGACACATGTGAAATGCGCTCTGTGAGTTTCACTCATTAAATGACTCTCTGAATGACTCCCTGTGAATGACACTCTGGGAATGATGCTCTGTGAATGACACTGTGAATGTCGCTCTGTGAATGACGCTCTGTAAATAATTCTCTGTGAATGACGCTCTCTGAATGTAAATCTGCGAGTGACGTTTGTGAAAAGCTCTCTCTGAATGTCACTCTTTGAATGACTCCCTGTGACTGACGCTCTGTGAATGGTGCAGTGCGAATTGCACTTTGTGAATGACAGCCTGTGAATGACGCTCAGTAAGTGACTTTCTGTGAATGAGGTTCCGTGAATGATGCCCTGTGAATGACTCTCCGTGAATGACGCTCTGTGAATGACTCTCTGTGAATGACACTCTGTGAATGACTCTCTGTGAATGACGCTCTGTGAATGACGCTCTGTGAATGACAATCTGACAATAATGCTCTGTGAATGACGCTCTGTGGCTGACGTTCTCTGAATGTTTAACTGTGAATGAATATCTCTGAATGACGCTCTGTAAATAATCCTCTGTGAATGACGCTCTCTGAATGTAAATTTGCGAGTGACGTTTGTGAAAAGTACTCTGTGAATGTCAATCTTTCAATGACTCCCTGTGACTGACGCTCTGTGAATGGTGCAGTGCGAACTGCACTTTGTGAATGACAGCCTGTGAATGACGCTGAGTAAATGACTTTCTGTGAATGACGTTCCGTGAATGATGCCCTGTGAATGACTCTCCGTGAATGACTCTCTGTTAATGACTCTCTGTTAATGACACTCTGGGAATGATGCTCTGTGAATGACACTGAAATGACGCTCTGGGAATAACGCTCTGCGAATGATGCTCTGTGAATGATACTGTGAATGACGCTCTGTGAATAACGGTCCGTGAATGATGCTCTGTGAATGTCACTTTGACAATAATGCTCTGTGAATGACAGTCTGTGAATGATGCTCTGTGCATGGCACACTGTGACTGACTCTCTGTGAATGACACTCTGTGAATGATGTTCTGTGAATGTCACTCTGACAATAATGGTCTGCGAATGACTCTCTGTGAATGACGCTCTGTGAATGGTACACTGTGAAAGACTCTCTGTGAATGACACCCTGTGAATGACACTCTGTGATTAACTCTCTGTGAATTGTGCACTGTGAATGACGATCTGTGAATGACTTTCTGTGAATTGTGCTCTGTGAATGACGCTCTGTGAATCGTGGTCTGTGAATGACACCCTGTGAATGACGCTCTGTGAATGACTCTCTGTGAATGATGCTCTGTGAATGACACTGTGAATGACGCTCTAGGAATAACGCTCTGCGAATGATGCTCTGTGAATGACTCTCTGTGAATGACACTCTGGGAATGATGCTCTGTGAATGATACTGTGAATGACGCTCTGTGAATACCGCTCCGTAAATGATGCTCTGTGAATGTCACTTTGACAATAATGCTCTGTGAATGACTGTCTGTGAATGATGCTCTGTGAATGGCACACTGTGAATGACTCTCTGTGAATGACACTCTGTGAATGATGTTCTGTGAATGTCACTCTGACAATAATGGTCTGCGAATGACTCTGTGAATGACGCTCTGTGAATGGTACACAGTGAAAGACTCTCTGTGAATGACACCCTGTGAATGACACTCTGTGAATAACTCTCTGTGAATTGTGCACTGTGAATGACGATCTGTGAATGACTCTCTGTGAATTGTGCTCTGTGACTGACGCTCTGTGAATTGTGGTCTGTGAATGACACCCTGTGAATGACACTCTGTGAATGACGCTCTGTGAATGACAGCCTGTCAATGATTCTTTGTGAATGACGCTATGTGAATGTAAATCTGCGAGTTATGTTTGTGAACAGTGCTCTTTGAATGTCATTCTTTCAATTACTGTCTGTGAATGGCGCTCTGTGAATGACACTCTGTGAATGACACACTGTGAATGACACTAAGTGAATGTTTCTCTGTGAATGACACTCTGTGAATGATGCTCTGTGAATGATGCATCTGTGAATGACTCCCTGTGAATAAGGCTCTGTGAATGGTACTCTGTGAATGACGTACTCTGAAAGATGCTCTGTGAATGTTAATCTGAGAATGACACTTGTGAAATGCGCTCTGTGAGTTTCACTCATTAAATGACTCTCTGAATGACTCCCTGTGAATGAAACTCTGGGAATGACGCTCTGTGAATGACACTGTGAATGTTGCTCTGTGAATGACGCTCTGTAAATAATTCTCTGTGAATGACGATCTCTGAGTGTAAATTTACGAGTGACGTTTGTGAAAAGTACTCTGTGAATGTCAATCTTTGAATGACTCCCTGTTACTGACGCTCTGTGAATGGTGCAGTGCGAATTGCACTTTGCGAATGACAGCCTGTGAATGACGCTTAGTAAATGACTTTCTGTGAATGACGTTCCGTGAATGATGACCTGTGAATGTCTCTCCGTGAATGACTCTCTGTGAATGTCTCTCTGTGAATGACACTCTGGGAATGATGCTCTGTGAATGACACTGTGAATGACGCTCTGGGAATAACGCTCTGCGAATGATGCTCTGTGAATGATACTGTGAATGACGCTCTGTGAATAACGGTCCTTGAATGATGCTCTGTGAATGTCACTTTGACAATAATGCTCTGTGAATGACTGTCTGTGAATGATGCTCTGTGAATGGCACACTGTGACTGACTCTCTGTGAATGACACTCTGTGAATGATGTTCTGTGAATGTCACTCTGACAATAATGGTCTGCGAATGACTCTCTGTGAATGATGCTCTGTGAATGGTACACTGCGAAAGATTCTCTGTGAATGACACCCTGTGAATGACGCTGTGTGAATGACTCTCTGTGAATGACGCTCTGTGAATGACAGCCTGTCAATGATTCTTTGTGAATGACGCTATGTGAATGTAAATCTGCGAGTTATGTTTGTGAACAGTGCTCTTTGAATGTCACTCTTTCAATTACTCTCTGTGAATAGCGCTCTGTGAATGACCTACTGTGATTGACACTAAGTGAATGTTGCTCTGTGAATGACACTCTGTGAATGATGCTCTGTGAATGATGCATCTGTGAATGACTCCCTGTGAATAAGGCTCTGTGAATGGTACTCTGAAAATGACGTCCTCTGAAAGATGCTCTGTGAATGTTAATCTGCGAATGACACTTGTGAAATGTGCTCTGTGAGTTTCACTCATTAAATGACTCTCTGAATGACTCCCTGTGAATGAAACTCTGGGAATGACGCTCTGTGAATGACACTGTGAATGACGCTCTGGGAATAACGCTCTGCGAATGATGCTCTGTGAATGATACTGTGAATGACGCTCTGTGAATAACGCTCCGTGAATGATGCTCTGTGAATGTCACTTTGACAATAATGGTCTGCGAGTGACTCTCTGAGAATGACTCTCTGTGAATGTTACACTGTGAAAGACTGTCCCTGAATGACACCCTGTGAATGACACCCTGTGAATGACACTCTGTGAATAACTCTCTGTGAATTGTGCACTGTGAATGACGATCTTTGAATGACTTTCTGTGAATTGTGCTCTGTGAATGACGCTCTGTGAATCCTGGTCTGTGCATGACACCCTGTGAATGACGCTCTGTGAATGACTCTCTGTGAATGACGCTCTGTGAATGACAGCCTGTCAATGATTCTTTGTGAATGACGCTATGTGAATGTAACTCTGCGAGTTATGTTTGTGAACAGTGCTCTGTGAATGTCACTCTTTCAATTACTGTCTGTGAATGGCGCTCTGTGAATGATACACTGTGATTGACACTAAGTGAATGTTGCTCTGTGAATGACACTCTGTGAATGATGCTCTGTGAATGATGCACCTGTGAATGACTCCCTGTGAATAAGGCTCTGTGAATGGTACTCTGTGAATGACGTACTCTGAAAGACGCTCTGTGAATGTCAATCTGAGAATGACACTTGTGAAATGCGCTCTGTGAGTTTCACTCATTAAATGACTCTCTGAATGACTCCCTGTGAATGACACTCTGGGAATGATGCTCTGTGAATGACACTGTGAATGTCGCTCTGTGAATGACGCTCTGTAAATAATTCTCTGTGAATGACGCTCTCTGAATGTAAATCTGCGAGTGACGTTTGTGATAAGCTCTCTCTGAATGTCACTCTTTCAATGACTCCCTGTGACTGACGCTCTGTGAATGGTGCAGTGCGAATTGCACTTTGTGAATGACAGCCTGTGAATGACGCTGCGTAAATAACTTTCTGTGAATGACGTTCCGTGAATGATGACCTGTGAATGACACTCTGGAAATGATGCTCTGTGAATGATGCTCTGTGAATGACTTTCTGTGAATGACACTCTGGGAATGATGCTCTGCGAATGATACTGTGAATGACGCTCTGTGAATAACGCTCCGTGAATGATGCTCTGTGAATGTCACTTTGACAATAATGCTCTGTGAATGACTGTCTGTGAATGATGCTCTGTGAATGGCACACTGTGAATGACTCTCTGTGAATGACACTCTGTGAATGATGTTCTGTGAATGTCACTCTGACAATAATGGTCTGCGAATGACTCTCTGTGAATGACGCTCTGTGAATGGTACACAGTGAAAGACTCTCTGTGAATGACACCCTGTGAATGACACCCTGTGAATGACACTCTGAATAACTCTCTCTGAATTGTGCACTGTGAATGACGATCTGTGAATGACTCTCTGTGAATTGTGCTCTGTGAATGACGCTCTGTGAATCGTGGTCTGTGAATGACACCCTGTGAATGACGCTCTGTGAATGACTCTCTGTGAATGACGCTCTGTGAATGACAGCCTGTCAATGATTCTTTGTGAATGACGCTATGTGAATGTAAATCTGCGAGTTATGTTTGTGAACAGTGCTCTTTGAATGTCACTGTTTCAATTACTCTCTGTGAATGGCGCTCTGTGAATGACACTCTGTGAATGACACACTGTGAATGACACTAAGTGAATGTTGCTCTGTGAATGACACTCTGTGAATGATGCTCTGTGAATGATGCATCTGTGAATGACTCCCTGTGAATAATGCTCTGTGAATGGTACTCTGTGAATGACGTACTCTGAAAGATGCTCTGTGAATGTTAATCTGAGAATGACACTTGTGAAATGCGCTCTGTGAGTTTCACTCATTAAATGACTCTCTGAATGACTCCCTGTGAATGAAACTCTGGGAATGACGCTCTGTGAATGACACTGTGAATGTCGCTCTGTGAATGACGCTCTGTAAATAATTCTGTGAATGACGCTCTCTGAATGTAAATCTGCGAGTGACGTTTGTGAAAAGTACTCTGTGAATGTCAATCTTTCAATGACTCCCTGTTACTGACGCTCAGTGAATGGTGCAGTGCGAATTGCACTTTGTGAATGACAGCCTGTGAATGACGCTCAGTAAGTGACTTTCTGTGAATGAGGTTCCGTGAATGATGCCCTGTGAATGACTCTCCGTGAATGACGCTCTGTTAATGACTCTCAGTGAATGACTCTCTGTGAATGACACTCTGTGAATGGTGCACTGCGAATTGCACTTTGTGAATGACAGCCTGTGAATGACTCTGCGTAAATGACTTTCTGTGAATGACGTTCCGTGAATGATGCCCTGTGAATGACTCTCCGTGAATGACGCTCTTTGAATGACTCTCTGTGAATGACTCTCTGTGAATGACACTCTGGGAATGATGCTCTGTGAATGACACTGTGAATGACGCTGTGGGAATAACGCTCTGCGAATGATGCTCTGTGAATGACTCTCTTGAATGACACTCTGGGAATGATGCTCTGTGAATGATACTGTGAATGACGCTCTGTGAATAACGCTCCGTGAATGATGCTCTGTGAATGTCACTTTGACAATAATGCTCTGTGAATGACTGTCTGTGAATGATGCTCTGTGAATGGCACACTGTGAATGACTCTCTGTGAATGACACTCTGTGAATGATGTTCTGTGAATGTCACTCTGACAATAATGGTCTGCGAATGACTCTCTGTGAATGACGCTCTGTGAATGGTACACTGTGAAATACTCTCTGTGAATGACACCCTGTGAATGACACTCTGTGAATAACTCTCTGTGAATTGTGCACTGTGAATGACGATCTGTGAATGACTCTCTGTGAATTGTGCTCTGTGAATGACGCTCTGTGAATCGTGGTTTGTGAATGACACCCTGTGAATGAAGCTCTGTGAATGACTCTCTGTGAATGACGCTCTGTGAATGACAGCCTGTCAATGATTCTTTGTGAATGACGTTATGTGAATGTAAATCTGCGAGTTATGTTTGTGAACAGTGCTCTTTGAATGTCACTCTTTCAATTACTCTCTGTGAATGGAGCTCTGTGAATGACACACTGTGATTGATACTAAGTGAATGTTGCTCTGTGAATGACACTCTGTGAATGATGCTCTGTGAATGATGCATCTGTGAATGACTCCCTGTGAATAACGCTCTGTGAATGGTACTCTGTGAATGACGTACTCTGAAAGATGCTCTGTGAATGTTAATCTGAGAATGACACTTGTGAAATGCGCTCTGTGAGTTTCACTCATTAAATGACTCTCTGAATGACTCCCTGTGAATGACACTCTGGGAATAATGCTCTGTGAATGACACTGTGAATGTCGCTCTGTGAATGACGCTCTGCAAATAATTCTCTGTGAATGACGCTCTCTGAATGCAAATCTGCGAGTGACGTTTGTGAAAAGCTCTCTCTGAATGTCACTCTTTCAATGACTCCCTGTGACTGACCCTCTGTGAATGGTGCAGTGCGAATTGCACTTTGTGAATGACAGCCTGTGAATGACGCTGCGTAAATGACTTTCTGTGAATAACGCTCCGTGAATGATGCTCTGTGAATGTCACTTTGACAATAATGCTCTGTGAATGACTGTGAATGATGCTCTGTGAATGGCACACTGTGAATGACTCTCTGTGAATGACACTCTGTGAATGATGTTCTGTGAATGTCACTCTGACAATAATGGTCTGCGAATGACTCTCTGTGAATGACGCTCTGTGAATGGTACACTGTGAAAGACTCTCTGTGAATGACACCCTATGAATGACACCCTGTGAATGACACTCTGTGAATAACTCTCTGTGAATTGTGCACTGTGAATGACGACCTGTGAATGACTTTCTGTGAATTGTGCTCTGTGAATGACGCTGAGAATGATCTGAGAATGATACTTGTGAAATGCGCTCTGTGAGTTTCACTCATTAAATGACTGTCTGAATGACTCCCTGTGAATGACACTCTGGGAATGATGCTCTGTGAATGACACTGTGAATGTCTGGGAATAACGCTTTGTGAATGATACTCTGTGAATGACTCTCTGTGAATGACGCTCTGTGAATGATGCTCCGTGAATGACAATCTGACAATAATGCTCTGTGAATGACGCTCTGTGACTGACGTTCTCTGAATGTTGCACTGTGAATGACTCTCTCTGAATGACGCTCTGTAAATAATTCTCTGTGAATGACGCTCTCTGAATGTAAATCTGCGAGTGACGTTTGTGAAAAGCACTCTGTGAATGTCAATCTTTCAATGACTCCCTGTGACTGACGCTCTGTGAATGGTGCAGTGCGAATTGCACTTTGTGAATGACAGCCTGTGAATGACGCTGAGTAAATGACTTTCTGTGAATGACGTTCCGTGAATGATGCCCTGTGAATGACACTCCGTGAATGACGCTCTGTTAATGACTCTCTGTGAATGACACTCTGGGAATGATGCTCTGTGAATGACACTGTGAATGACGCTCTGAGAATAACGCTCTGCGAATGATGCTCTGTGAATGACTCTCTGTGAATCACGCTCTGTGTATGATGCTCTGTGAATGACTGTGAATGACTCTCGTTGAATGACATGCTGTTAACGATACTCTGTGAATGACTTTGTGAATGTCACTCTGTGAATGATGCTCTGTCCTTGTCACTCTGTGAATGATGCTTAGTGAATGATTCTCTGTGAATGACGCTCTCTGAATGACACTCTATGAATGACGATCTCTGAATGGTGCTCTGTGAATGATGCTGTGTGAATGAGTCTCTATGAGTGGCGCTAAGGTTACTCTGTCAATTGAGTTCTGTGCATAGTGCCCCATGAATAACGCTCTGTGATTGAGTCTCTGTGAACGGTGCCTTGTGAATGACACCCTGTGAATGACACCCTGTGAATTGTGCACTGTGAATGACACTTGTGAATGTCTCTCTGTGAATTGTACTCTGTGAATGACGCTCTGTGAATCGTGGACTGTGAATGACACAGTCTGAATGAAACTAAGTGAATGACGCTCTGTAAATTATTCTCTGTGAATGACGCTCTGTGAATGTAAATCTGCGAGTGACGTTTTTGAAAAGCACTCTGTGAATGTCAATCTTTCAATGACTCCCTGTGACTGACGCTCTGTGAATGGTGCAGTGCGAATTGCACTGTGTTAATGACAGCCTGTAAATGACGCTGAGTAAATGACTCACTGTAAATGACGTTCCGTGAATGATGCCCAGTGAATGACTCTCGGTGAATGCCGCTCTGTGAATGACGCTCTGTGAATGCGTCTCAGTGAATGACTCTCTGTGAATGACACTCAAGGAATGATGCTCTGTGAATGACACTGTGAATGACGCTCTGAGAATAACGCTCGGCGAATGATGCTCTGTGAATGACTCTCTGTGAATGACGCTCTGTATATGATGCTCTGTGAATGACTCTCTGTTAATGACACTCTGTAAATGATGCTCTGTGAATGACACTGTGAATGACGCTCTGTGAATAACGCTCCGTGAATGATGCTCTGTGAATGTCACTCTGACAATAATGCTCTGTGAATGACTGTCTATGAATGATGCTCTGTGAATGGCACACTGTGAATGACTCTCTGTGAATGACACCCTGTTAATGACACCCTGTGAATGTCGCTCTGTGAATGATTCTCTGTGAATGACGCTCTGTAAATGACTCTCTGTGAATGACGCTCTGTGAATGACAGCGTGTCAATGATTCTTTGTGAAGGACGCTCTGTGAATGTAAATCTGCGAGTTATGTTTGCGAACAGTGCTCTGTGAATGTCACTCTTTCAATTACTCTCTGTGAATGGCGCTCTGTGAATGACACTCTGGGAATGACACACTGTGAATGACACTAAGTGAATGTTGCTCTGTAAATGACGCTCTGTGAATGATGCTCTGTGAATGATGCATCTGTGAATGACTCCCTGTGAATAACGATCTGTGAATGGTGCTCTGTGAATGACGTACTCTGAAAGATGCTTTGTGAATGTTAATCTGAGAGTGACACTTGTGAAATGCGCTCTGTGAGTGTCACTCATTGAATGACTCACTGAATGACTCCCTGTGAATGATACTCTGTGAATGCCACAGTGTGAATGATGCTCTGTGAATGTCATTCTGTGAATGACGCTCTGTGAACGTCGCTCTGTGAATGATTCTCTGTGACTGACGCTCTGTGAATATAAATCTGCGAGTGACGTTTGTGAACAGCACTCTGTGAATGTCAATCTTTCAATGACTCCCTGTGAATGACGCTCTGTGAATGGTGCAGTGCGAATGACACTCTGTGAAAGACAGCCTGTAAATGACGCTCTGTAAATGACTCGCTGTGAATGACGTTCCGTGAATGATGACCTGTGAATGACTCTCCGTGAATGACACTCTGTGAATGACTCTCTGTGAATGACACCCTGAGCATGACGCTCTGGGAATAACTCTCTGTCAATTGTGCACTGTGAAGGACACTCTGTGAATCGTGGTTTGTGAATGACACTCCGTGAATGACTCTCTGTGAATGGAACTAAAGATACTCTGTCAATGGATTTCTGTGCATAATACCCCATGAAGGACGCTCTGTGATTGACTCTCTGTGAAATTGCTCTGTGAATGACACACTGTGAATGACACCCTTTGAATGGCGCTCTGTGAATGACTCTCTGCAAATTGTGCACTATGAATGACTCTTTGTGAATTGTGCTCTGTGAAGGATACCCTGTGAATGACGCTCTGTGAATGACACTCTAAGAATGAAGATCACTGAATGGTGCTCTGTGAATGATGCTGTGTGAATGACTCTCTGTGAATGGCCCCAGAGATACTCTGTCAATGGAGTTCTGTGCATAATGAACGATGCTCTGTGATTGACTATCTGTGAAGGTGCTATGTGAATGACACCCTGTGAATGACGCTCTGTGAATGACTCTCTGTGAACTGTGCTCTGTGAATGACACCCTGTGAATGACTTTCTGTGAATTGTGCTCTGTGAATGACACTCCGATTCGTGGTCTGTGAATGACACCCTGTGAATGACGTTCTGTGAATGACTCTCTGTGACTGTAAATCTATGAGTGATGTTTGTTAAAAGCGCTCTATGAATGTCACTCTTTCAATGATTCTCTGTGAAAGACAGTGTGTCAATGATTCTCTGTGAATGACGCTCTGTGAATGTAAATCTGCGAGTGATGTTTGTGAAAAGCGCTCTGTGAATGTCACTATTTCAATGACTCTCTGTGAATCGCGCTCTGTGAAAGATTCTCTGTGAATGACGCACTGTGAATGACACTAAGTGAATGTTGCTCTGCGAATGGTGCTCTGTGAATGACGTACTCTGAAATATGCTCTGTGAATGTAAATCTGAGAGTGACACTTGTGAAATGCGCTCTTTGAGTGTCAGTCATTGAAAGACTCTCTGAATGATTCCCTGTGAATGATGCTCTGTGAATGACATTCTGCGAATGACGCTCTGTGTATGATGCTCTGTGAATGATTCTCTGTGAAAGACGCTCTGTGAATGTAAATCTGCGAGTGACGTTTGTGAAAAGCACTATGTGAATGTCAATCTTTCAATGATCCCTGTGACTGACGCTCTGTGAATGGTGCAGAGCGAATGACAGGTTGTGAATGACAGCCTGTGAATGACGCTCTGTAAAGGACTCTGTGAATAACTCTCCATGAATGACACAAAGTGAATGATGCTCTGTGAATGACACTGTGAATGACGCTCTGTGAATAACGCTCTGTGAATGTCACTCTGTGAATGATACTCTGTCCTTGTCACTCTGTGAATGACGCTCTATGAGTGATACTCTAAATGATTCTCTGTGAATGACGCTCTGTGAATGACTCTCTGTAAACTGTGCTCTGTGAATACCACTCAGTGAATCGTAGTCTATGAATGACACCCTGTGAATGATGCTCTGTGAATGTCACGCTGTGAATGATACTCTGTCCTTGTCACTCTGTGCATGACGCTCTATGAGTGATACTCTGTGAATGATTCTCTGTGAATTACGCTCTGTGAATGACACTCTATGAATGACCATCTCTGAATGGTGCTCTGAGAATGATGCTGTGTGAATGACTCTCTGTGAATGGCGCTAAGGATACTCTGTTAATGGAGTTCTGTGCATAATGCCCCATGAATAACGCTCTGTGACTGACTCTCTGTGAATGGTGCTCTGTGAATGACAACCTGTGATTGACGCTCTGTGAATGACTCTCTGTGAACTGTGCACTATGAATGACGCTCTGTGAATGACTCTCTGTGAACTGTGCTCTGTGGATGACACTCAGTGAATCGTGGTCTATGAATGACCCTGTGGCCCTGTGAATGAAGCTCTGTGAATGTCACTCTGTGAATGATGTTCTGTGAATGACACTGTGAATGACGCTCTCTGAATGACGCTCTGTGAAGGTTGCTCTGTGAATGATATTCTGACAATAATGCTCGGTGAATGACAGTCTGTGAATTGTGCACTGTGAATGACTCTTTGTGAATGACACTGTGTGAATGATGCTCTGTGAATGTCACTCTGTGAATGATGCTCTATACTTGTCACTCTGTGAATGACGCTCTGTGAATGACACTCTATGAATGACGATCTCTGAATGGTGCTCTGTGAATGATGCTGTGTGAATGACTCTCTGTGAATGGCCCCAGCGATACTCTGTCAATGGAGTTCTGTGCATAATGCCCCATGAATTATGCTCTGTGATTGACTCTCTGTGAATGATGCTCTGCCCTTGTCACTCTGTGAATGACGCTGAATGAATGATACTCTGTGAATGATTCTCTGTGAATGACGCTCTGTGAATGACACTCTATGAATGACGATCTCTGAATGGTGCTCTGTGAATGAAGCAGTATGAATTGTGCACTGTGAATGACACTCGGTGAATCGTGGTCTGTGAATGACACCCTGTGAATGGCGCTCTGTGAATGACTCCCTGTGAATGACACACTCTGAATGACACTAAGTGAATGATGCATCTGTGAGTGACTTCCTGTGAACAACGCTGTGTGAAAGGTGCTCTGTGAATTACTGACTCTGAAAGATGCTCTGTGAATATATGTCTGAGAGTGACTCTTGTGAAATGCGCTCTGTGAGTGTCATTCATTGAATGACTCTCTGAATGACTCCCTGTGAATGATACTCTGTGAATGTCACTCTGTGAATGATGCTCTATACTTGTCAGTCTGTGAATGACGCTCTGTGAATGACACTCTATAAATGACGATCTCTGAATGGTGCTCTGTGAATGATGCTGTGTGAATGACTCTCTGTGAATGGCCCCAGAGATACTCTGTCAATGGAGTTCTGTGCATAATGCCCCATGAATGATGCTCTGTGATTGACTCTCTTTGAAGGTGCTCTGTGAGTGACACCCTGTGAATGACACCCTGTGAATGACGCTCAGTGAATGACTCTCTGTGAATTGTGCACTGTGAATTAGGCTCTGTGCATGATGCATCTGTGAATGACTCCCTGTGAATAATGCTCTGTGAATGGTGCTCTCTGAATGACGTACTCTGAAAGATGCTCTGTGAATGCAAATCTGAGAATGACACTTGTGAAATGCGCTCTGTGAGTGTCACTCACTGAAAGACTCTCTGAATGACTCCCTGTGAATGATTCTCTGTGAATGACACCATGTGAATGACGCTCTGAATGAATCTCTGTCAATTGTGCTCTGTGAATGACACTCTGTGAATCGTGGTCTGTGAATGACACCCTGTGAATGACGCTCTGTTAATGACTCTCTGTGAATGACGCTCTGTAAACGGCAGTCTTTCAATGATTTTCCGTGAATGACGCTCCGTGAATGACGCTTTGTGAATGACTCCCTGTGAATTACCCTCTGTGAATGACGTACTCTGAAAGATGCTCTGTGAATGTAAATCTGAGAGTGACACTTGTGAAATGCGTTCTGTGGGTGTCACTCATTAAATGACTCTCTGAATGACTCCCTGTTAATGATACTCTTTGAATGACACAATGTGAATAATGCTCTGTGAAGGTCATTCTTTGAATGACGCTGTGTGAATGATGCTCTGTGAATGATTCTCTGTGAATGACGCTCTGTGAATGTAAATCTGCGAGTGACGTTTGTGAAAAGCACTCTGTGAATGTCAATCTTTCAATGACTCCCTGTGACTGACGCTCTGTGAATGGTGCAGTGCGCAAGACAATCTGTGAATGACTCTCCGTGAATGAAATACCGTGAATGATGCTCTATGAATGACTCTCCGTGAATGACACTCTGTGAATGATGCTCTGTGAATGACTCTCTGTGAATGACACTGAATGACGCTCTTTGAATGTAAATCTGCGAGTGATGTTTGTGAAAATCTCTCTGTGAATGTCACTCTTTCAATGACGCTCTGTGAATGACTCTCTGGGAGTGAGGCACTGTGAATGACACAAAGTGAATGTTGCTCTGTGAATGACGTACTCTGAAAGATGCTCTGTGAATGTAAATCTGAGTGACACTTGTGAAATGCGCTCTGTGAGTGACACTCGTTCAATGACTCTCTAAATGACTCCCTGTGAATTATACTCTGTGAATGACACACTGTGAATGATGCTCTGTGAATGTCATTCTGTGAATGACGCTCTGTGAATGAAGCTTTGTGTATATAAATCTGCGAGTAACGTTTGCGAAAAGCACTCTGTGAATGTCAATCTTTCAATGACTCCCTGTGACTGACGCTCTCTGAATGGTGCAGTACGAATGACACTCTGTGAAAGACAGCCTGTGAATGTCTCTCGGTGAATGACATTCCGTGAATGATGCCCTGTGAATGAATCTCCGTGAATGACACTCTGTGAATGATGCTTTCTGAATGACTCTCTGTGAATGACGCTCTGTGACTGATTCTCTGTGAATGACAATCTGACAATAATGCTCTGTGAATGTGACGTTCTCTGAATGGTGCACTGTGAATGACTCTCTGTGAATGACACTCTGTGAATGATGCTCTGTGAATGTCACTCTGTGAATGATGCTCTGTCCTTGTCACTCTGTGAATGACGCTCTATGAATGACACTCTATGAATGACGATCTCTGAATGGTGCTCTGTGAATGATGCAGTGCGAATTGTGCACTGTGAATGAGGGTCTGTGAATGTTTCTCAGTGTATTGTGCTCTGTGAATGACACTCTGTGAATCGTGGTCTGTGAATAACACCCTGTGAATGGCGCTCTGTGAATGACTCCCTGTGAATGACACACTCTGAATGACACTAAGTGAATGATGCATCTGTGAATGACTCCCTGTGAATAACGCTGTGTGAATGGTGCTCTGTGAATTACTGACTCTGAAAGATGCTCTGTGAATGTACGTCTGAGAGTGACTCTTGTGAAATGCGCTCTGTGAGTGTCATTCATTGAATGACTCCCTGAATGACTCCCTGTGAATGATACTCTGTGAATGACACACTGTGAATGATGCTCTGTGAATGTCGCTCTGTGAATGATTCTCCGTGAATGACGCTCTGTGAATGTAAATCTGCGAGTGACGTTTGTGAAAAGCATTTTCTGAATGTCAATCCTTCAATGACTCTCCGTGAATAACGCTCTGTATATGATGCTCTGTGAATGACTCTCTGTGAATGTCACTTTGTGAATGATGCTTTGTGAATGTCACTCTGTGAATGATGCTCTGTCCTTGTCACTCTGTGAATGACACTCTGTGAATGACGATCTCTGAATGGTGCTCTGTGAATGATGCTGTGTGAATGACTCTTTATGAATAGCGCTAAAGATACTCTGTCAATGGAGTTCTGTGCATAATGCCCCATGAATGACGCTCTGTGATAGACTGTCTGTGAATGGTGCTCTGTGAATGCCACTCTGTGAATGACACCCTGTGAATGACGCTCTGTGAATGTAAATCTGCGAGTTATGTTTTTGAAAACGCTCTGTGAATGACACCCTGTGAATCGTGCAATGTGAATGACGCTTTATGAATGACAGTCTATCAATGATTATCTTTGAATGGCGCTCTGTGAATGTAACTCTGCGAGTGATGTTTGTGAAAAGCGCTCTGTGAACGTCACTTTTTCAATGACTCTCTGTCAATGGCGCTCTGTGAATGACTCTCTGTGAATCGCGCTCTGTGAATGACTCTGTGTGAATGACACATTGTGAATGACACTAAGTGAATGTTGCTCTGTGAATGACGCTCTGTGAATGATGCTCTTTGAATGATGCATCTGTGAATGACTCCTTATGAATAACGCTCTGTGAATGGTGCTCTGTGAATGACGTACTCTGAAAGATGCTCTGTGAATGTAAAGCTGAGAGTGACGCTGGTGAAATGCGCATTGTCAGTGTCGCTCTTTGAATGTTTCTCTGAATGACTCCCTGTGAATGATACTCTGTGAGTTACACATTGTGAATGATGTACTGTGAATATCATTCTGTGAATGACGCTCTGTGAATGATGCTCTGTGAATGACGCTCTGTGAATGTAAAACTGCGAGTGACGTTTGTGAAAAGCACTCTGTGAATGTAACTCTTTCAATGACTCCCTGTGACTGACGCTCTGTGACTGACTCTCTGTGAAGGACTCTCTGTGAATGACGTTGCGTGAATGATGCTCTGTGAATGACTCTCCGTGAATGACGCTGTGTGAATGATGCTGTGTGAATGACTCTCAATGAGTAGCGCTAAAGTTACTCTGTCAATGGAGTTCTGTGCATAATGCCCCATGAATGACAGTCTGTGATTGACTCTCTTTGAATGGTGCTCTGTGAATGCCACCCTGTGAATGACACTGTGAATGACGCTCTGGGAATAACGCTCTGTGAAGAATGCTCTGTGAATGTCACTCTGTGATTGATGCTCTGTGAATGATTCTCTGTGAATGACATTCTGTGAATGATTCTCTGTGAATGGTGCACTGTGAATGTCACTCTGTGAATGATGCTCTGTCCTTGTCACTCTGTGAACCAAGCTCTATGAATGATACCCTGTGAATGATTCTCTGTGAATGACGCTCTGTGAATGACACTCTATGAATGACGATCTCTGAATGGTGCTCTGTGAATGATGCTGTGTGAATGACTCTTTATGAATAGCGCTAAAGATACTCTGTCAATGGAGTTCTGTGCATAAAGCCCCATGAATGACGCTCTGTGATTGACTATCTGTGAATGGTGCCCTGTGAATGACGCTCTGTGAATGACTCAATGTGAATTGTGCTCTGTGAATGACGCTCTGTGAATGACACTCTGTGAATGATGCTCTGTGAATATCACTCTGTGAATGACGCTCTATGAATGATACTCTTTGTATGATTCTCTGTGAATGACTGTCTGTGAATGACTCTCTGTGAATGACACTGTGAATGATGCTCTGTGAATGCCACTCTGTGAATGACACCCTGTGAATGATGCTCTGTCCTTGTCACTCTGGGAATGACACTCTATGAATGATACTCTGTGAATGATTCTCTGTGAATGACGCTCTGTGTATGACACTCTATGAATGACGATCTCTGAATGGTGCTCCGTGAATGATGCTGTGTGAATGACTCGCAATGAGTGGTGCTAAAGTTACTTTGTCAATGGAGTTCGGTGCATAATGCCCCATGAATGATGCTCTGTGATAGACTGTCTGTGAATGGTGCTCTGTGAATGCCACCCTGTGAATGACACCCTGTGAATGACGCCCTGTGAATGACTCGCTGTGACTTGTGCTCTGTGAATGACACTCTGTGAATGACGCTCTGTGAATGACAGTCTGTCAATGATTCTCTGTGAATGACGGTCTGTGAATGTAAATCTGTGAGTTATGTTTGTGAAAAGAAATCTCTGAATGTCACTCGTTCAATTACTCTCTGTGAATGGTGCTCTGTGAATGACTCTCTGTGAATGACACACTGTGAATGACACTAAGTGAATGTTGCACTGTGAATGCCGCTCTGTGAATGATGCTCTGTGAATGACGTACTCTGAAAGATGCTCTGTGAATGTAAATCTGAGAGTGACACTTGTGAAATGCGCTCTGAGTGTCACTCATTGAATGACTCTCTGAATGACTCCCTGTGTATGATACTCTGTAAATGACACACTGTGAATGATGCTCTGTGAATGACACACTGTGAATGATGCTCTGTGGATGTCATTCTGTGAATGACTCCCTGTGACTGAAGCTCTTTGAATGGCGCAGTGCGAATGGTACTTTGTGAATGACAGCCTGTAAATGACGCGGTGTAAATGACTCTCTGTGAATGGCGTTCCATGAATGACGCTCTGTGAATGATGCTCTGTGAATGACTCTTTGTGAATGACACTCTGGGAATGATGCTCTGTGAATGACTCTTTGTGAGTGACACTCTGGGAATGATGCTCTGTGAATGACAATGTGAATGACACTCTGACAATAATGCTCTATGAATGACGCTGTGAGAATGACGCTCTGTGAATGACACTCTGTGAATGATGCTCTGTAAAAGTCACTCTGTGACTGACGCTCTATGAATGATACTCTGTGAATGATTCTCTCTGAATGAGATTATGTGAATGACTCTCTGTGAATGGTGCACTGTCTTGTCTCTCTGTGAATGACGCTCTGTGAATGACACTCTATGAATGACGATCTCTGAATGGTGCTCTGTGAATGATGCTGTGTGAAGGACTCTTTATGAATAACGCTAAAGATACTCTGTCAATGGAGTTCTGTGCATAATGCCCCATGAATAACGCTCTGTGATAGACTGTCTGTGAGTGGTGCTCTGTGAATGACACCCTGTGAATGACACCCTGTGAATGATGCTCTGTGAATGTAAATCTGCGAGTTATGTTTTTGAAAACGCTCTGTGAATGACACCCTGTGAATTTGCAATGTGAATGATGCTCTATGAATGACAGTCTATCAATGATTATCTTTGAATGGCGCTCTGTGAATGTAATTCTGCGAGTGATGTTTGTGAAAAGCGCTCTGTGAACGTCACTCTTTCAATGACTCTCTGTCAATGGCGCTCTGTGAATGACTCTCTGTGAATCACGCTCTGTGAATGACTCTGTGTGAAGGACACATTGTGAATGACACTATGTGAATGTTTCTCTGTGAATGACGCTCTGTGAATGATGCTCTTTGAATGATGCATCTGTGAATGACTCCCTATGAATAACCCTCTGTGAATGGTGCTCTGTGAATGATGTACTCTGAAAGATGCTCTGTGAAACGAAAGCTGAGAGTGATGCTGGTGAAATGCGCACTGTGAGTGTCACTCATTGAATGTCTCTCTGAATGACTCCCTGTGAATGATACTCTGTGAGTGACACATTGTGAATGATGCACTGTGAATGTCATTCTGTGAATGACACTCTGTGAATGAGGCTCTGTGAATGATTCACTGTGAATGACGCTCTGTGAATGTAAATCTGCGAGTGACGTTTGTGAAAAGCACTCTGTGAATGTAACTCTTTCAATGACTCCCTGTGACTGGCGCTCTGTGAATGACTCTCTGTGAATGATGTTGCGTGAATGATGCTCTGTGAATGACTGTCTGTGAATGACTCTCTGTGAATGACATGCTGTGAATGATACTCTGTGAATGACACTGTGAATGACGCTCTGTGAATAATGCTCTGTGAATGATGCTCTGTGAATGTCACTCTGTCAATGATGCCCTGTCCTTGTCACTCTGGGAATGACACTCTATGAATGATAGTCTGTGAATGATTCTCTGTGAATGACGCTCTGTGTATGACACTCTATGAATGACGATCTTTGAATGGTGCTCCGTGAATGATGCTGTGTGAATGACTCTCAATGAGTAGCGCTAAAGTTACTCTGTCAATGGAGTTCTGTGCATAATGCCCCATGAATGGCGCTCTGTGATTGACTCTCTGTGAATGGTGCTCTGTGAATGCCACCCTTTGAATGACACCCTGTGAATGACGCTCTGTGAAGGACTCTCTGTGAATTGTGCACTGTGAATAACACTCTGTAAATGACTCGCTGTGACACGTGCTCTGTGAATGACACTCTGTGAATCGTGGTCTGTGAATGAAACCCCGTGAATGACGCTCTGTGCATGACAGTCTGTCAATGATTCTCTTTGAATGATGGTCTGTGAATGTAAATCTGTGAGTTATGTTTGTGAAAAGAAATCTCTGAATGTCACTCTTTCAATTACTCTCTGTGTATGGCGCTCTGTGAATGACTCTCTGTGAATGACACACTGTGAATGACACTAAGTGAATGTTGCTCTGTGAATGTCGCTCTGTGAATGATGCTCTGTGAATGACGTACTCTGAAAGATGCTCTGTGAATGTAAATCTGAGAGTGACACTTGTGAAAAGCGCTCTGAGTGTCACTCATTGAATGACTCTCTGAATGACTCCCTGTGTATGATACTCTGTGAATGACACACTGTGAATGATGCTCTGTGGATGTCATTCTGTGAATGACTCCCTGTGACTGAAGCTCTTTGAATGGCGCAGTGCGAATGGTACTTTGTGAATGACAGCCTGTAAATGACGCGGTGTAAATGACTCTCTGTGAATGACGTACCGTGAATGATGCTCTGTGAATGACACTCCGTGAATGACGCTCTGTGAATGATGCTCTGTGAATGTCACTCTGATAATGATGCCCTGTCCTTGTCACTCTGGGAATGACACTCTATGAATGATACTCTGTGAATGATTCTCTGTGTATGACGCTCTGTCTATGACACTCTTTGAATGACGATCTTTGAATGGTGCTCCGTGAATGATGCTGTGTGAATGACTCTCAATGAGTAGCGCTAAAGTTACTCTGTCAATGGAGTTCTGTGCATAATGCCCCATGAATGACGCTCTGTGATTGACTCTCTGTGAATGGTGCTCTGTGAATGCCACCCTGTGAATGACACCCTGTGAATGACGCTCTGTGAAGGACTCTTTTTGAAATGTGCACTGTGAATGATGCTCTATGAATGACTCGCTGTGACTTGTGCTCTGTGAATGACACTCTGTGAATCGTGGTCTGTGAATGAAACCCTGTGAATGACGCTATGTGAATGACTCTCTGTGAATGACGCTCTGTGAATGACAGTCTGTCATTGATTCTCTGTGAATGACGGTCTGTGAATGTAAATCTGTGAGTTATGTTTGTGAAAAGAAATCTCTGAATGTCACTCTTTCAATTACTCTCTGTGTAATGCGCTCTGTGAATGACTCTCTGTGAATGACACACTGTGAATGACACTAAGTGAATGTTGCTCTGTGAATGACGCTCTGTGAATGATGCTCTGTGAATGACGTACTCTGAAAGATGCTCTGTGAATGTAAATCTGAGAGCGACACTTGTGAAATGCGCTCTGAGTGTCACTCATTGAAAGACTCTCTGAATGACTCCCTGTGTATGATACTCTGTGAATGACACACTGTGAATGATGCTCTGTGGATGTCATTCTGTGAATGACGCTCTGTGAATGGCACACTGTGAATGATGCTCTGTGGATGTCATTCTGTGAATGACTCCCTGTGACTGATGCTCTGTGAATGGCGCAGTGCAAATGGCACTTTGTGACTGACAGCCTGTAAATAACACTGTGTAAATGACTCTCTGTGAATGACGTTCCGTGAATGATGCTCTGTGAATGACACTCCGTGAATGATGCTCTGTGAATGATGCACTGTGAATGTAAATCTGCAAGTTATGTTTTTGAAAACGCTCTGTGAAGGACACCCTGTGAATTGTGCAATGTGAATGACGCTCTATGAATGACAGTCTATCAATGAGTATCATTGATTGGCGCTCTGTGAATGTAACTCTGCGAGTGATGTTTGTGAAAAGTGCTCTGTGAACATCACTCTTTCAATGACTCTCTGTCAATGGCGCTCTGTGAATGACTCTCTGTGAATCGCGCTCTGTGAATGACTCTGTGTGAATGACACATTGTGAATGACGCTAAGTGAATGTTGCTCTGTGAATGACGCTCTGTGAATGATGCTCTTTGAATGATGCATCAGTGAATGACTCCCTACGAATAACACGGTGTGAATGGTGCTCTGTGAATGATGTACTCTGAAAGATGCTCTGTGAATGTAAAGCTGAGAGTGACTCTGGTGAAATGCACACTGAGTGTCACTCATTGAATGTCTCTCTGAATGACTCCCTGTGAATGATACTCTGTGAGTGACACATTGTGAATGATGCACTGTGAAAGTCATTCTGTGAATGTCATTCTGTGAATGATGCTCTGTGAATGAGGCTCTGTGAATGATTTACTGTGAATGATGCTCTGTGAATGTAAATCTGCGAGTGACATTTGTGAAAAGCACTCTGTGAATGTCACTCTTTCAATGACTCCCTGTGACTGGCGCTCTGTGAATGGCTCTCTGTGAATGACTCTCTGTGAATGATGTTGCGTGAATGATGCTCTGTGAATTACTGTCTGTGAATGACTCTCTGTGAATGACTCTCTGTGAATGACTTTGCGTGAATGATGCTCTGTGAATGACTCTCTGTGTATGACACTCTATGAATGACGATCTCTGAATGGTGCTCCGTGAATGATGCTGTGTGAATGACTCTCAATGAGTAGCGCTAAAGTTACTCTGTCAATGGAGTTCTGTGCATAATGCCCCATGAATGACGCTCTGTGATTGACTCTCTGTGAATGGTGCTCTGTGAATGCCACCCTTTGAATGACACCCTGTGAATGACGCTCTGTGAAGCACTCTCTGTGAATTGTGCACTGTGAATGACACTCTGTAAATGACTCGCTGTGACACGTGCTCTGTGAATGACACTCTGTGAATCGTGGTCTGTGAATGAAACCCCGTGAATGACGCTCTGTGCATGACAGTCTATCAATGAGTATCATTGATTGGCGCTCTGTGAATGTAACTCTGCGAGTGATGTTTGTGAAAAGTGCTCTGTGAACATCACTCTTTCAATGACTCTCTGTCAATGGCGCTCTGTGAATGACTCTCTGTGAATCGCGCTCTGTGAATGACTCTGTGTGAATGACACATTGTGAATGACGCTAAGTGAATGTTGCTCTGTGAATGACGCTCTGTGAATGATGCTCTTTGAATGATGCATCAGTGAATGACTCCCTACGAATAACACGGTGTGAATGGTGCTCTGTGAATGATGTACTCTGAAAGATGCTCTGTGAATGTAAAGCTGAGAGTGACTCTGGTGAAATGCACACTGAGTGTCACTCATTGAATGTCTCTCTGAATGACTCCCTGTGAATGATACTCTGTGAGTGACACATTGTGAATGATGCACTGTGAATGTCATTCTGTGAATGATGCTCTGTGAATGAGGCTCTGTGAATGATTTACTGTGAATGATGCTCTGTGAATGTAAATCTGCGAGTGACATTTGTGAAAAGCACTCTGTGAATGTCACTCTTTCAATGACTCCCTGTGACTGGCGCTCTGTGAATGGCTCTCTGTGAATGACTCTCTGTGAATGATGTTGCGTGAATGATGCTCTGTGAATTACTGTCTGTGAATGACTCTCTGTGAATGACTCTCTGTGAATGACTTTGCGTGAATGATGCTCTGTGAATGACTCTCTGTGTATGACACTCTATGAATGACGATCTCTGAATGGTGCTCCGTGAATGATGCTGTGTGAATGACTCTCAATGAGTAGCGCTAAAGTTACTCTGTCAATGGAGTTCTGTGCATAATGCCCCATGAATGATGCTCTGTGATTGACTCTCTTTGAATGGTGCTCTGTGAATGCCATCCTGTGAATGACACTCTGTGAATGACGCTCTGTGAAGGACTCTCTGTGAATTGTGCACTGTGAATGACACTCTGTAAATGACTCGCTGTGACACGTGCTCTGTGAATGACACTCTGTGAATCGTGGTCTGTGAATGAAACCCCGTGAATGACGCTCTGTGCATGACAGTCTGTCAATGATTCTCTTTGAATGATGGTCTGTGAATGTAAATCTGTGAGTTATGTTTGTGAAAAGAAATCTCTGAATGTCACTCTTTCAATTACTCTCTGTGTATGGCGCTCTGTGAATGACTCTCTGTGAATGACACACTGTGAATGACACTAAGTGAATGTTGCTCTGTGAATGTCGCTCTGTGAATGATGCTCTGTGAATGACGTACTCTGAAAGATGCTCTGTGAATGTAAATCTGAGAGTGACACTTGTGAAAAGCGCTCTGAGTGTCACTCATTGAATGACTCTCTGAATGACTCCCTGTGTATGATACTCTGTGAATGACACACTGTGAATGATGCTCTGTGGATGTCATTCTGTGAATGACTCCCTGTGACTGAAGCTCTTTGAATGGCGCAGTGCGAATGGTACTTTGTGAATGACAGCCTGTAAATGACGCGGTGTAAATGACTCTCTGTGAATGACGTACCGTGAATGATGCTCTGTGAATGACACTCCGTGAATGACGCTCTGTGAATGATGCTCTGTGAATGTCACTCTGACAATGATGCCCTGTCCTTGTCACTCTGGGAATGACACTCTATGAATGATACTCTGTGAATGCTTCTCTGTGAATGACGCTCTGTCTATGACACTCTTTGAATGACGATCTTTGAATGGTGCTCCGTGAATGATGCTGTGTGAATGACTCTCAATGAGTAGCGCTAAAGTTACTCTGTCAATGGAGTTCTGTGCATAATGCCCCATGAATGATGCTCTGTGATTGACTCTCTTTGAATGGTGCTCTGTGAATGCCATCCTGTGAATGACACTCTGTGAATGACGCTCTGTGAAGGACTCTCTGTGAATTGTACACTGTGAATGACATTCTGTGAATGACTCGCTGTGACTTGTACTCTGTGAATGACACTCTGTGAATCGTGGTCTGTGAATGAAACCCTGTGAATGACGCTCTGTGAATGACTCTCTGTGAATGACGCTCTGTGAATGACAGTCTGTCAATGATTCTCTTTGAATGACGGTCTGTGAATGTAAATCTGTGAGTTATGTTTGTGAAAAGTTTTCTGTGAATGTCACTCTTTCAATTACTCTCTGTGAATGGCGCTCTGTGAATGATGCTCTGTGAATGACGTACTCTGAAATATGCTCTGTGAATGTAAATCTGAGAGTGAGACTTGTGAAATGCGCTCTGAGTGTCACTCATTGAATGACTCTCTGAATGACTCCCTGTGTATGATACTCTGTGAATGACACACTGTGAATGTTGCTCTGTGGATGTCATTCTGTGAATGACGCTCTGTGAATGACACACTGTGAATGATGCTCTGTGGATGTCATTCTGTGAATGACTCCCTGTGACTGACGCTATGTGAATGGCGCAGCGCGAATGGCACTTTGTGAATGACAGCCTGTAAATGACGCTGTGTAAATGACTCTCTATGAATGACGTTCCATGAATGATGCTCTGTGAATGACACTCCGTGAATGACGCTCTATGAATGACACTCTGTGAATGATTCTCTGTGAATGAGATTCTGTGAATGACTCTCTGTGAATGACACTCTGGGAATGATGCTCTGTGAATGACACTGTGAATGACGCTCTGTGAATAATGCTCTGTGAAGGATGCACTGTGAATGTCACTCTGACAAGAATGTTCTGTGAATGACGCTCTGTGAATGGTGTTCTGTGAATATCACTCTGTGAATTATGTTCTGTGAATGACATTGTGAATGACGCTCTGTGAATGACGCTCTGAGAAGGATGCTCTGTCCTTGTCACTCTGTGAATGACACTCTGTGAATGGTACACTGTGAATGATTCTCTGTGAATAATGCTCGGTGAATGATGCTGGGTGAATGTCACACTGACAATAATGCTTTGTGAATGACTCTCTGTGAATGACGCTGTGTGAATGGTACACTGTGAATGACTCTCTGTGAATGTCACTCTGTGAATTATGCTCTGTGAATGTCACTCTGTGATTGATGCTCTGTCCTTGTCACTCTGTGAATGACGCTCTGTGAATGGTACACTGTGAATGATTCTCTGTGAATAATGCTCCGTGAATGATGCTGGGTGAATGTCACTCTGACAATAATGCTTTGTGAATGACTCTCTGTGAATGACGCTGTGTGAATGGTACACTGTGAATGACTCTCTGTGAATGTCACTCTGTGAATGATGCTCTGCGAATGTCACTCTGTGATTGATGCTCTGTCCTTGACACTCTGTGAATGGTACACTGTGAATGATTCTCTGTGAATGACGCTCTGTGAATGACACTCTATGAATGACGATCTCTGAATGGTGCTCTGTGAATGATGCTGTGTGAATGACTCTCTATGAATAACGCTAAAGATGCTCTGTCAATGGAGATCGGTGCATAATGCCCCATGAATGACGCTCTGTGATAGACAGTCTGTGAATGGTGCTCTGTGAATGACACCCTGTGAATGACACCCTGTGAATGACGCTCTGTGAATGTAAATCTGCGAGTTATGTTTTTGAAAACGCTCTGTGAATGACACCCTGTGAATTTGCAATGTGAATGATGCTCTATGAATGACAGTCTATCAATGATTATCTTTGAATGGCGCTCTGTGAACGTCAATCTTTCAATGACTCTCTGTCAATGGCGCTCTGTGAATGACTCTCTGTGAATCACGCTCTGTGAATGACTCTGTGTGAATGACACATTGTGAATGACACTATGTGAATGGTGCTCTGTGAATGACGCTCTGTGAATGATGCTCTTTGAATGATGCATCAGTGAATGACTCCCTATGAATAACGCTCTGTGAATGGTGCTCTGTGAATGATGTACTCTGAAAGATGCTCTGTGAAACGAAAGCTGAGAGTGATGCTGGTGAAATGCGCACTGTGAGTGTCACTCATTGAATGTCTCTCTGAATGACTCCCTGTGAATGATACACTGTGAGTGACACATTGTGAATGATGCACTGTGAATGTCATTCTGTGAATGACGCTCTGTGAATGAGGCTCTGTGAATGATTCACTGTGAATGACGCTCTGTGAATGTAAATCTGCGAGTGACGTTTGTGAAAAGCACTCTGTGAATGTAACTCTTTCAATGACTCCCTGTGACTGGCGCTCTGTGAATGACTCTCTGTGAATGATGTTGCATGAATGATGCTCTGTGAATGACTGTCTGTGAATGACTCTCTGTGAATGACATGCTGTGAATGATACTCTGTGAATGACACTGTGAATGACGCTCTGTGAATAATGCTCTGTGAATGATGCTCTGTGAATGACGTACTCTGAAAGATGCTCTGTGAATGTAAATCTGAGAGTGACACTTGTGAAATGCGCTCTGAGTGTCACTCATTGAATGACTCTCTGAATGACTCCCTGTGTATGATACTCTGTGAATGACACACTGTGAATGATGCTCTGTGGATGTCATTCTGTGAATGACTCCCTGTGACTGAAGCTCTTTGAATGGCGCAGTGCGAATGGTACTTTGTGAATGACAGCCTGTAAATGACGCGGTGTAAATGACTCTCTGTGAATGACGTACCGTGAATGATGCTCTGTGAATGACACTCCGTGAATGACGCTCTGTGAATGATGCTCTGTGAATGTCACTCTGACAATGATGCCCTGTCCTTGTCACTCTGGGAATGACACTCTATGAATGATACTCTGTGAATGATTCTCTGTGAATGACGCTCTGTCTATGACACTCTTTGAATGACGATCTTTGAATGGTGCTCCGTGAATGATGCTGTGTGAATGACTCTCAATGAGTAGCGCTAAAGTTACTCTGTCAATGGAGTTCTGTGCATAATGCCCCATGAATGACGCTCTGTGATTGACTCTCTGTGAATGGTGCTCTGTGAATGCCACCCTGTGAATGACACCCTGTGAATGACGCTCTGTGAAGGACTCTTTTTGAAATGTGCACTGTGAATGATGCTCTATGAATGACTCGCTGTGACTTGTGCTCTGTGAATGACACTCTGTGAATCGTGGTCTGTGAATGAAACCCTGTGAATGACGCTATGTGAATGACTCTCTGTGAATGACGCTCTGTGAATGACAGTCTGTCATTGATTCTCTGTGAATGACGGTCTGTGAATGTAAATCTGTGAGTTATGTTTGTGAAAAGAAATCTCTGAATGTCACTCTTTCAATTACTCTCTGTGTAATGCGCTCTGTGAATGACTCTCTGTGAATGACACACTGTGAATGACACTAAGTGAATGTTGCTCTGTGAATGACGCTCTGTGAATGATGTTCTGTGAATGACGTACTCTGAAAGATGCTCTGTGAATGTAAATCTGAGAGTGACACTTGTGAAATGCGCTCTGAGTGTCACTCATTGAAAGACTCTCTGAATGACTCCCTGTGTATGATACTCTGTGAATGACACACTGTGAATGATGCTCTGTGGATGTCATTCTGTGAATGACGCTCTGTGAATGGCACACTGTGAATGATGCTCTGTGGATGTCATTCTGTGAATGACTCCCTGTGACTGATGCTCTGTGAATGGCGCAGTGCAAATGGCACTTTGTGACTGACAGCCTGTAAATAACACTGTGTAAATGACTCTCTGTGAATGACGTTCCGTGAATGATGCTCTGTGAATGACACTCCGTGAATGATGCTCTGTGAATGATGCTCTGTGAATGTAAATCTGCAAGTTATGTTTTTGAAAACGCTCTGTGAAGGACACCCTGTGAATTGTGCAATGTGAATGACGCTCTATGAATGACAGTCTATCAATGAGTATCATTGATTGGCGCTCTGTGAATGTAACTCTGCGAGTGATGTTTGTGAAAAGTGCTCTGTGAACATCACTCTTTCAATGACTCTCTGTCAATGGCGCTCTGTGAATGACTCTCTGTGAATCGCGCTCTGTGAATGACTCTGTGTGAATGACACATTGTGAATGACGCTAAGTGAATGTTGCTCTGTGAATGACGCTCTGTGAATGATGCTCTTTGAATGATGCATCAGTGAATGACTCCCTACGAATAACACGGTGTGAATGGTGCTCTGTGAATGATGTACTCTGAAAGATGCTCTGTGAATGTAAAGCTGAGAGTGACTCTGGTGAAATGCACATTGAGTGTCACTCATTGAATGTCTCTCTGAATGACTCCCTGTGAATGATACTCTGTGAGTGACACATTGTGAATGATGCACTGTGAAAGTCATTCTGTGAATGTCATTCTGTGAATGATGCTCTGTGAATGAGGCTCTGTGAATGATTTACTGTGAATGATGCTCTGTGAATGTAAATCTGCGAGTGACATTTGTGAAAAGCACTCTGTGAATGTCACTCTTTCAATGACTCCCTGTGACTGGCGCTCTGTGAATGGCTCTCTGTGAATGACTCTCTGTGAATGATGTTGCGTGAATGATGCTCTGTGAATTACTGTCTGTGAATGACTCTCTGTGAATGACTCTCTGTGAATGACTTTGCGTGAATGATGCTCTGTGAATGACTCTCTGTGTATGACACTCTATGAATGACAATCTCTGAATGGTGCTCCGTGAATGATGCTGTGTGAATGACTCTCAATGAGTAGCGCTAAAGTTACTCTGTCAATGGAGTTCTGTGCATAATGCCCCATGAATGATGCTCTGTGATTGACTCTCTTTGAATGGTGCTCTGTGAATGCCATCCTGTGAATGACACTCTGTGAATGACGCTCTGTGAAGGACTCTCTGTGAATTGTACACTGTGAATGAAATTCTGTGAATGACTCGCTGTGACTTGTACTCTGTGAATGACACTCTGTGAATCGTGGTCTGTGAATGAAACCCTGTGAATGACGCCCTGTGAATGACTCTCTGTGAATGACGCTCTGTGAATGAGGCTCTGTGGATGATTCACTGTGAATGACGCTCTGTGAATGTAAATCTGCGAGTGACGTTTGTGAAAAGCACTCTGTGAATGTAACTCTTTCAATGACTCCCTGTGACTGGCGCTCTGTGAATGACTCTCTGTGAATGACGTTGCGTGAATGATGCTCTGTGAATGACTGTCTGTGAATGACTCTCTGTGAATGACATGCTGTGAATGATACTCTGTGAATGACACTGTGAATGACGCTCTGTGAATAATGCTCTGTGAATGATGCTCTGTGAATGTCACTCTGTCAATGATGCCCTGTCCTTGTCACTCTGGGAATGACACTCTATGAATGATACTCTGTGAATGATTCTCTGTGAATGACGCTCTGTGTATGACACTCTATGAATGACGATCTTTGAATGGTGCTCCGTGAATGATGCTGTGTGAATGACTCTCAATGAGTAGCGCTAAAGTTACTCTGTCAATGGAGTTCTGTGCATAATGCCCCATGAATGACGCTCTGTGATTGACTCTCTGTGAATGGTGCTCTGTGAATGCCACCCTTTGAATGACACCCTGTGAATGACGCTCTGTGAAGGACTCTCTGTGAATTGTGCACTGTGAATGACACTCTGTAAATGACTCGCTGTGACTCGTGCTCTGTGAATGACACTCTGTGAATCGTGGTCTGTGAATGAAACCCTGTGAATGACGCTCTGTGCATGACAGTCTGTCAATGATTCTCTGTGAATGACGGTCTGTGAATGTAAATCTGTGAGTTATGTTTGTGAAAAGTTTTCTGTGAATGTCACTCTTTCAATTACTCTCTGTGTATGGCGCTCTGTGAATGACTCTCTGTGAATGACACACTGTGAATGACACTAAGTGAATGTTGCTCTGTGAATGACGCTCTGTGAATGATGCTCTGTGAATGACGTACTCTGAAAGATGCTCTGTGAATGTAAATCTGAGAGTGACACTTGTGAAATGCGCTCTGAGTGTCACTCATTGAATGACTCTCTGAATGACTCCCTGTGTATGATACTCTGTGAATGACACACTGTAAATGATGCTCTGTGGATGTCATTCTGTGAATGACTCCCTGTGACTGAAGCTCTTTGAATGGCGCAGTGCGAATGGTACTTTGTGAATGACAGCCTGTAAATGACGCGGTGTAAATGACTCTCTGTGAATGACGTTCCGTGAATGATGCTCTGTGAATGACACTCCGTGAATGACGCTCTGTGAATGATGCTCTGTGAATGTCACTCTGACAATGATGCCCTGTCCTTGTCACTCTGGGAATGACACTCTATGAATGATACTCTGTGAATGATTCTCTGTGAATGACGCTCTGTCTATGACACTCTTTGAATGACGATCTTTGAATGGTGCTCCGTGAATGATGCTGTGTGAATGACTCTCAATGAGTAGCGCTAAAGTTACTCTGTCAATGGAGTTCTGTGCATAATGCCCCATGAATGACGCTCTGTGATTGACTCTCTGTGAATTGTGCTCTGTGAATGCCACCCTTTGAATGACACCCTGTGAATGACGCTCTGTGAAGGACTCTCTGTGAATTGTGCACTGTGAATGACGCTCTGTGAATGACTCGCTGTGACTTGTGCTCTGTGAATGACACTCTGTGAATCGTGGTCTGTGAATGAAACCCTGTGAATGACGCTCTGTGAATGACTCTCTGTGAATGACACTCTGTGAAGGACAGTCTGTCAATGATTCTCTGTGAATGACGGTCTGTGAATGTAAATCTGTGAGTTATGTTTGTGAAAAGAAATCTCTGAATGTCACTCTTTCAATTACTCTCTGTGAATGGTGCTCTGTGAATGACTCTCTGTGAATGACACACTGTGAATGGAACTAAGTGCATGTTGCTCTGTGAATGACGCTCTGGGAATGATGCTCTGTGAATGACGTACTCTGAAAGATGCTCTGTGAATGTAAATCTGAGAGTGACACTTGTGAAATGCGCTCTGAGTGTCACTCATTGAATGACTCTCTGAATGACTCCCTGTGTATGATACTCTGTAAATGACACACTGTGAATGATGCTCTGTGAATGACACACTGTGAATGATGCTCTGTGGATGTCATTCTGTGAATGACTCCCTGTGACTGAAGCTCTTTGAATGGCGCAGTGCGAATGGTACTTTGTGAATGACAGCCTGTAAATGACGCGGTGTAAATGACTCTCTGTGAATGACGTTCCGTGAATGATGCTCTGTGAATGACACTCTGTGAATGACGCTCTGTGAATGATGCTCTGTGAATGACTCTTTGTGAATGACACTCTGGGAATGATGCTCTGTGAATGACTCTTTGTGAGTGACACTCTGGGAATGATGCTCTGTGAATGACAATGTGAATGACGCTCTGGGAATAACGCTCTGTGAAGTATTCTCTTGAATGTCACTCTGACAATAATGCTCTATGAATGACGCTGTGAGAATGATGCTCTGTGAATGACACTCTGTGAATGATGCTCTGTAAAAGTCACTCTGTGACTGACGCTCTATGAATGATACTCTGTGAATGATTCTCTCTGAATGAGATTATGTCAATGACTCTCTGTGAATGGTGCTCTGTGAATGTCACTCTGTGAATGATGCTCTGTCCTTGTCACTCTGTGAACCACGCTCTATGAATGATACTCTGTGAATGATTCTCTGTGAATGACGCTCTGTGAATGACACTCTATGAATGACGATCTCTGAATGGTGCTCTGTGAATGATGCTGTGTGAAGGACTCTCTGTGAATGGCACTAATGATTCTCTGTCAATGGAGTTCTGTGCATAAAGCCCCATGAATGACGCTCTGTGATTGACTCTCTGTGAATGCTGCCCTGTGAATGACACCCCGTGAATGACACATTGTGAATGACGCTCTGTGAATGACTCTCTGTGAATTGTGCACTGTGAATGACGATCTGTGAAGGCCTCTCTGTGAATTGTGCTCTGTGAATGACGCTCTGTGAATGACACTCTGTGAATGATGCTCTGTGAATATCACTCTGTGAATGACGCTCTATGAATGATACTCTGTGAATGATTCTCTGTGAATGAGATTCTGTGAATGACTCTCTGTGAATGACACTCTGGGAATGATGCTCTGTGAATGACACTGTGAATGACGCTCTGTGAATAATGCTCTGTGAAGGATGCATTGTGAATGTCACTCTGACAAGAATGTTCTGTGAATGACGCTCTGTGAATGGTGCTCTGTGAATATCACTCTGTGAATTATGTTCTGTGAATGACGCTCTGTGAATGACGCTCTGACAAGGATGCTCTGTCCTTGTCACTCTGTGAATGACACTCTATGAATGACGATCTCTGAATGGCGCTCTGTGAATGATGCTGTGTGAAGGACTCTCTGTGAATGGCACTAATGATTCTCTGTCAATGGAGTTCTGTGCATAAAGCCCCATGAATGACGCTCTGTGATTGACTCTCTGTGAATGCTGCCCTGTGAATGACACCCCGTGAATGACACATTGTGAATGACGCTCTGTGAATGACTCTCTGTGAATTGTGCACTGTGAATGACGATCTGTGAAAGCCTCTCTGTGAATTGTGCTCTGTGAATGACGCTCTGTGAATGACACTCTGTGAATGATGCTCTGTGAATATCACTCTGTGAATGACGCTCTATGAATGATACTCTGTGAATGATTCTCTGTGAATGAGATTCTGTGAATGACTCTCTGTGAATGACACTCTGGGAATGATGCTCTGTGAATGACACTGTGAATGACGCTCTGTGAATAATGCTCTGTGAAGGATGCATTGTGAATGTCACTCTGACAAGAATGTTCTGTGAATGACGCTCTGTGAATGGTGCTCTGTGAATATCACTCTGTGAATTATGTTCTGTGAATGACGCTCTGTGAATGACGCTCTGACAAGGATGCTCTGTCCTTGTCACTCTGTGAATGACACTCTGTGAATGGTACACTGTGAATGATTCTCTGTGAATAATGCTCCGTGAATGATGCTGGGTGAATGTCACTCTGACAATAATGCTTTGTGAATGACACTCTGTGAATGACGCTGTGTGAATGGTACACTGTGAGTGACTCTCTGTGAATGTCACTTTGTGAATGATGCTCTGTGAATGTCATTCTGTGATTGATGCTCTGTCCTTGTCACTCTGTGAATGACGCTCTGTGTATGACACTCTATGAATGACGATCTTTGAATGGTGCTCCGTGAATGATGCTGTGTGAATGACTCTCAATGAGTAGCGCTAAAGTTACTCTGTCAATGGAGTTCTGTGCATAATGCCCCATGAATGATGCTCTGTGATTGACTCTCTGTGAATGGTGCTCTGTGTATGCCACCCTGTGAATGACACCCTGTGAATGACGCTCTGTGAAGGACTCTCTGTGAATTGTGCACTGTGAATGACGCTCTGTGAATGACTCGCTGTGACTTGTGCTCTGTGAATGACACTCTGTGAATCGTGGTCTGTGAATGAAACCCTGTGAATGACACTCTGTGAATGACTCTCTGTGAATGACGCTCTGTGAATGACAGTCTGTCAATGATTCTCTGTGAATGACGGTCTGTGAATGTAAATCTGTGAGTTATGTTTGTGAAAAGTTTTCTGTGAATGTCACTCTTTCAATTACTCTCTGTGTAATGCGCTCTGTGAATGACTCTCTGTGAATGACACACTGTGAATGACACTAAGTGAATGTTGCTCTGTGAATGACGCTCTGTGAATGATGTTCTGTGAATGACGTACTCTGAAAGATGCTCTGTGAATGTAAATCTGTGAGTGACACTTGTGAAATGCGCTCTGAGTGTCACTCATTGAATGACTCTCTGAATGACTCCCTGTGTATGATACTATGTGAATGACACACTGTGAATGATGCTCTGTGGATGTCATTCTGTGAATGACTCCCTGTGACTGACGCTCTGTGAATGGCGCAGTGCAAATGGCACTTTGTGAATGACAGCCTGTAAATGACGCTGTGTAACTGACTCTCTGTGAATGACGTTCCGTGAATGATGCTCTGTGAATGACACTCCATGAATGACGCTCTGTGAATGATGCTCTGTGAATGTAAATCTGCAAGTTATTGTTTTTGAAAACGCTCTGTGAATGACACCCTGTGAATTGTGCAATGTGAATGACGCTCTATGAATGACAGTCTATCAATGATTATCTTTGAATAGCACTCTGTGAATGTAACTCTGCGAGTGATGTTTGTGAAAAGTGCTCTGTGAACGTCACTCTTTCAATGACTCTCTGTCAATGGCGCTCTGTGAATGACTCTCTGTGAATCGCGCTCTGTGAATGACTCTGTGTGAATGACACATTGTGAATGACACTAAGTGAATGTTGCTCTGTGAATGATGCTCTGTGAATGATGCTCTCTGAATGATGCATCAGCGAATGACTCCCTATGAATAACACTGTGTGAATGGTGCTCTGTGAATGATGTACTCTGAAAGATGCTCTGTGAATGTAAAGCTGAGAGTGACACTGGTGAAATGCACACTGAGTGTCACTCATTGAATGTCTCTCTGAATGACTCCCTGTGAATGATACTCTGTGAGTGACACATTTTGAATCATGCACTGTGAATGTCATTCTGTGAATGACACTCTGTGAATGAGGCTCTTTGAATGATGCTCTGTGAATGTAAATCTGCGAGTGACATTTGTGAAAAGCACTCTGTGAATGTCACTCTTTCAATGACTCCCTGTGACTGGCGCTCTGTGAATGGCTCTCTGTGAATGACTCTCTGTGAATGATGTTGCGTGAATGATGCTCTGTGAATGACTATTTGTGAATGACTCTCTGTGAATGACTCTCGGTGAATGACGTTGCGTGAATGATGCTCTGTGAATGACTCTCTGTGTATGACACTCTATGAATGACAATCTCTGAATGGTGCTCCGTGAATGATGCTGTGTGAATGACTTTCAATGAGTAGCGCTAAAGTTACTCTGTCAATGGAGTTCTGTGCATAATGCCCCATGAATGATGCTCTGTGATTGACTCTCTTTGAATGGTGCTCTGTGAATGCCACCCTGTGAATGACACCCTGTGAATGACGCTCTGTGATGGACTCTCTGTGAATTGTACACTGTGTATGACGCTCTGTGAATGACTCGCTGTGACTTGTGCTCTGTGAATGACACTCTGTGAATCATGGTCTGTGAATGAAACCCTGTGAATGACGCTCTGTGAATGACAGTCTGTCAATGATTCTCTGTGAATGACGGTCTGTGAATGTAAATCTGTGAGTTATGTTTGTGAATAGTTTTCTGTGAATGTCACTCTTTCAATTAATCTCTGTGAATGGCGCTCTGTGAATGATGCTCTGTGAATGACGTACTCTGAAATATGCTCTGTGAATGTAAATCTGAGAGTGACACTTGTGAAATGTGCTCTGAGTGTCACTCATTGAATGACTCTCTGAATGACTCCCTGTGTATGATACTCTGTGAATGACACACTGAATGATGCTCTGTGGATGTCATTCTGTGAATGACGCTCTGTGAATGACACACTGTGAATGATGCTCTGTGGATGTCATTCTGTGAATGACTCCCTGTGACTGACGCTCTGTGAATGGCGCAGTGCGAATGGCACTTTGTGAATGACAGCCTGTAAATGACGCTGTGTAAATGATTCTCTATGAATGACGTTCCGTGAATGATGCTCTGTGAATGACATTCCGTGAATGACGCTCTGTGAATGATGCTCTGTGAATGACTCTTTGTGAATGACACTCTGGGAATGATGCTCTGTGAATGACACTGTGAATGACGCTCTGGGAATAACACTCTGTGAACGATACTCTGTGAATGTCACTCTGTGAATGATGCTTTGTGAATGATTCTCTGTGAATGACATTCTGTGAATGACTCTCTGTGAATGGTGCTCTGTGAATGTCACTCTGTGAATGATGCTCTGTCCTTGTCACTCTGTGAACCACGCTCTATGAATGATACTCTGTGAATGATTCTCTGTGAATGACGCTCTGTGAATGACTCTCTGTGAATGGTGCCCTGTGAATGACACCCTGTCAATGACACCCTGTCAATGACGCTCTTTGAATGACACACTGTGAATTGTGACCTGTGAATGACGCTCTGTGAATGACTTTCGGTGAATTGTGCTCTGTGAATGACGCTCTGTGAATCGTGGTCTGTGAATGACTCCCTGTGAATGACGCTCTGTGAATGACCGTCTGTCAATTATTCTTTGTGAATGACGCTCTGTGAATGTAAATCTGCGAGTTATGTTTGTGAAAAGTGCTCTGTGAATGTCACTCTTTCAATTACTCTCTGTGAATGGCGCTCTGTGAATGACTCCCTGTGAATGACTCCCTGTGAATGACGGACTCTGAATGACACGAAGTGAATGACGCTCTGTAAATGATTCACTGTGAATGACGCTCTGTGAATGTAAATCTGCGAGTGACGTTTGTGAAAAGCACTCTGTGAATGTAACTCTTTCAATGACTCGCTGTGACTGACGCTCTGTGAATGATTCTCTGTGAATGACGTTGCGTGAATGATGCTCTGTGATTGACTCTCCGTGAATGACGCTCTATGAATGATACTCTGTGAATGATTCTCTGTGAATGACGCTGTGTGAATGACACTCTATGAATGACGATCTCTGAATGGTGCTCCGTGAATGATGCTGTGTGAATGATTCTCAATGAGTAGCGCTAAAGTTACTCTGTCAATGGAGTTCTGTGCATAAAGCCCCATGAATGACGCTCTGTGATTGACTCTCTGTGAATGGTGCTCTGTGAATGACGCTCTGTGAAATTTGGCCTATGAATGACACCCTGTGAATGAGGCTCTGTGAAGGTCACTCTTTGAATGACGCGGTGTGAATGGCGCTCTGTGAATGACTCTCTGTGAATGGCGCACTGTGAATGACACAATGTGAATGTTGGTCTGTGAATGACGCTATGCGAATGATGCTCTGTGAATGATGCATCTGTGAATGACTCCCTGTGAATAACGCTCTGTGAATGGTGCTCTGTGAATGCATATCTGAGTGACACTTGTGAAATGCGCTCTGTGCGTGTCACTTATTCAATGACTCCTTAAATGACTCAGTGAATGATGCTCTGTGAATGTCATTCTCTGAATGACGCTCTGTGAATGACTCTCTGTGAATGATTCTCTGTAAATGACGCACTGTTAAAATAAATCTGCGAGTGACGTTTGTGAAAAGCCCTCTGTGAATGTCAATTTTCAACGAAGCCCTGTAAATGACGTTCTGTGAATGGTGCAGTACGAATGACACTCTGTGAATGACAGCCTGTGAATAACGCTCTGTAAATGACTCTCTGTGAATGACGTACCGTGAATGATGCCCTTTGAATGACTCTCCGTGAATGACGCTTGGTGAATGACTTTCTGTGAATGACGCTCTGTGAATGATGCTCTGTGAATGAAAATCTGCCAATAATGCTCTGTGAATGACATGCTGTGAATGATGCTCCGTGAATGTCACTCTGTGAATGATGCTCTGTCCTTGTCACTCTGTGAATGAAGCTCTATGAATGATACTCTGTGAATGATTCTCCGTGAATGACGCTCTGTGAATGACACTCTGTGAATGACGATCGCTGAATGTTGCTCTGTGAATGATGCAGTGTGAATTGTGCACTGTGAAAGACGCTCTGTGAATGACACATTGTGAATGACACTAAGTGAATGTTGCTCTGTGAATAACGCTCTGTGAATGGTGCTCTGTGAATGACGTACTCTCAAAGATGCTCTGTGAATATAAATCTGAGAGTGACACTTGTGAAATGCGCTCTGTGAGTGTCACTCATTGAATGACTCTCTGAATGACAGCCGGTGAATGATACTCTGTGAATGACACATTGTGAATGATGCTCTGTGAATGATTCTTTGTGAATGACGCTCTGTGAATGTAAATCTGCGAGTGACGTTTGTGAAAAGCACTCTGTGAATGTCAATCTATCAATGACTCCCTGTGACTGACGCTCTGTGAATGGTGCAGTGCGAATGACACTCTGTGAATGATGCTCTGTGATTGTCAATCTGTGAATGATGCTCTGTCCTTGTCACTCTGTGAATGATGCTCTGTGAATGACACTCTATGAATGACGATCTCTGAATGGTGCTCTGTGAATGATGCTGTGTGAATGAGTCTCTATGAGTGGCGCTAAAGTTACTCTGTCAATTGAGTTCTGTGCATAATGCCCCATGAATGACGCTCTGTGATTGAGTCTCTGTGAACGGTGCTCTGTGAATGACACCCTGTGAATGACACCCTGTGAATGACGCTCTGTGAATGACTCTCTGTGAATCGTGGTCTGTGAATGACACTCTGTGAATGACACTCTGTGAATGACTCTCTGTGAATGACACACTCTGAATGACACTAAGTGAATGTTGCTCTGTGAATGACGCTCTGTGAATGATGCTCTGTGAATGATGCATCTGTGAATGACTCCCTGTGAATAACGCTCTGTGAATGGTACTCTGTGAATGACGTACTCTGAAAGATGCTCTGTGAATGTTAATCTGAGAGTGACACTTGTGAAATGCGCTCTGTGAGTTTCACTCATTAAATGACTCTCTGAATGACTCCCTGTGAATGCCACTCTGGGAATGATGCTCTGTGAATGACACTGTGAATGTCGCTCTGTGAATGACGCTCTGTAAATGATTCTCTGTGAATGACGCTCTGTGAATGTAAATCTGCGAGTGACGTTTGTGAAAAGCATTCTGTGAATGTCAATCTTTCAATGACTCCCTGTGACTGACGCTCTGTGAATGGTGCAGTGCGAATTGCACTGTGTGAATGACAGCCTGTAAATGACGATGAGTAAATGACTCTCTGTTAATGACGTTCCGTGAATGACGCTCTGTGAATGAGTCTCTGTGAATGACTCTCTCTGAATGACACTCTGGGAATGATGCTCTGTGAATGACTCTCTGTGAATCACGATCTGTATATGATGCTCTGTGAATGGCTCTCTGTGAATGACACACTGTGAATGATGCACTGTGAATGACACTGTGAATGACATGCTGGGAATGATACTCTGTGAATGATGCTCTGTCCTTGTCACTCTGTGAATGATGCTCTGTGAATGATTCCCTGCGAATGACGCTCTGTGAATGACACTCTATGAATGACGATGTCTGCGTGGTGCTCTGTGAATGATGCTGTGTGAATGAGTCTCTATGAGTGGCGCTAAAGTTACTCTGTCAATTGAGTTCTGTGCCTAATGCCCCATGAATGACGTTCTGTGATTGAGTCTCTGTGAACGGTCCTCTGTGAATGACACCCTGTGAATGACACCCTGTGAATGACGCTCTGTGAATGACACACTGTGAATTGTGCACTGTGAATGACGCTCCGTGAATGACTCTCGGTGAATTGTGCTCTGTGAATGACGCTCTGTGAATCGTGGTCTGTGAATGATTCCCTGTGAATGACAGTCTGTCAATTATTCTTTGTGAATGACGCTCTGTGAATGTAAATCTGCGAGTTATGTTTGTGAGAAGTGCTCTGTGAATGTCACTCTTTCAATTACTCTCTGTGAATGGCGCTCTGTGAATGACTCCCTGTGAATGACACAGTCTGAATGACACTAAGTGAATGACGCTCTGTAAATGATTCACTGTGAATGACGCTCTGTGAATGTAAATCTGCGAGTGACGTTTTTGAAAAGCACTCTGTGAATGTCAATCTTTCAATGACTCCCTGTGACTGACGCTCTGTGAATGGTGCAGTGCGAATTGCACTGTGTGAATGACAGCTTGTAAATGACGCTGAGTAAATGACTCTCTGTGAATGACGTTCCGTGAATGATGACCTGTGGATGACTCTCCGTGAATGACACTCTGTGAATGGCTCTCTGTGAATGATGCTCTGTATATGATGCTCTGTGAAAGACTCTCTGTGAATGACTCTCTGTGAATGACGCTCTGTAAATGACTCTCTGTGAATAACGTACCATGAATGATGACCTGTGAATGACTCTCCGTGAATGACGCTCTGTGAATGGCTCTCTGTGAATGACACTCTGTGAATGATGCTCTGTGAATGACAATGTGAATGACGCTCTGTGACTAACGCTCCGTGAATGATGCTCTGTCAATGTCTCTCTGACAATAATGCTCTGTGAATGACTGTCTGTGAATGATGCTCTGTGAATGGCACACTGTGAATGACTCTCTGTGAATGACACTCTGTGAATGATATTCTGTGAATGTCACTCTGACAATAATGCTCTGCGAATGCCGCTCTGTGAATGACGCTCTGTGAATGGTAAACTGTGAATGACTCTCTGTGAAAGACACCCTGTGAATGACACCCTGTGAATGACGCTCTGTGAATAACTCTTTGTGAATTGTGCACTGTGAATGACGCTCTGTGAATCGTGGTCTGTGAATGACTCCCTGTGAATGACACTCTGTGAATAACACACTGTGAATGACACTAAGTGAATGTTGCTCTGTGAATGACGTTCTGTGAATGATGCTCTGTGAATGAGTCTCTATGGGTGGCGCTAAAGTTACTCTATCAATTGAGTTCTGTGCATAAAGCCCCATGAATGACGCTCTGCGATTGAGTCTCTGTGAACGGTGCTCTGTGAATGATACCCTGTGAATGACACCCTGTGAATGACGCTCTGTGAATGACACCCTGTGAATTGTGCACTGTGAATGACGCTCTGTGAATGACTCTCGGTGAATTGTGCTCTGTGAATGACGCTCTGTGAATCGTGGTCTGTGAATGACTCCCTGTGAATGACGCTCTGTGAATGACAGTCTGTCAATTATTCTTTGTGAATGACGCTCTGTGAATGTAAATCTGCGAGTTATGTTTGTGAAAAGTGCTCTGTGAATGTCACTCTTTCAATTACTCTCTGTGAATGGCGCTCTGTGAATGACTCCCTGTGAATGACGCACTCTGAATGTCGCTCTCTGAATGACGTTCCGTGAATGATGCCTTGTGAATGACTCTCCGTGAATGACGGTCTGTGAGTGACTCTCTGTGAATGACTCTCTGTGAATGACACTCTGGGAATGATGCTCTGTTAATGGCGCTCTGGGAATAACGCTCTGCGAATGATGCTCTGTGAATGACTCTCTGTGAATGATGCTCTGTATATGATGCTCTGTGAAAGACTCTCTGTGAATAACACTCTGTGAATGATGCTCTGTGAATGACACTGTGAATGACGCTCTGTGACTAACGCTCCGTGAATGATGCTCTGTGAATGTGTCTCTGACAATAATGCTCTGTGAACGACTGTCTGTGAATGATGCTCTGTGAATGGCACACTGTGAATGACTCTCAGTGAATGACACTCTGTGAATGATGTTGTGTGAATGTCACTCTGACAATAATGCTCTGCGAATGCCGCTCTGTGAATGACGCTCTGTGAATGGTACACTGTGACTGACTCTCTGTGAATGACACCCTGTGAATGACGCTCTGTGAATGACTCTTTGTGAATTGTGCTCTGTGAATGACGCTCTGTGAATCGTGGTCTGTGAATGACACTCTGTGAATGACGCTCTGTGAATGACAGCCTGTCAATGATTCTTTGTGAATGACGCTCTGTGAATATAAATCTACGAGTTATGTTTGTGAAATGTGCTCTGCAAATGTCACTCTTTCAATTACTCTCTGTGAATGACGCTCTGTGAATCGTGGTCTGTGAATGACACCTTGTGAATGAGGCTCTGTGAATGACACTCTGTGAATGACGCTCTGTGAATGACAGCCTGTCAATGATTCTTTGTGAATGACGATCTGTGAATGTAAATCTACGAGTTATGTTTGTGAAAAGTGCTCTGCGAATGTCACTCTTTCAATTACTCTCTGCGAATGGCGCTCTGTGAATGACACTCTGTGAATGACACACTGTGGTTGACACTAAGCGAATGTTGCTCTGTGAATGACGCTCTGTGAATGATGCTATCTGAATGACGCTCTGTGAATGGTGCTCTGTGAATGACGTACTCTGAAAGATGCTCTGTGAATGTTAATCTGAGAGTGACACTTGTGAAATGCGCTCTGTGAGTTTCACTCATTAAATGACTCTCTGAATGACTCCCTGTGAATGACACTCTGGGAATGATGCTCTGTGAATGACACTGTGAATGTCGTTCTGTGAATGACGCTCTGTAAATGATTATCTGTGAATAACGCTCTCTGAATGCAAATCTGCGAGTGACGTATGTGAAAAGCACTCTGTGAATGTCAATGTTTCAATGACTCCCTGTGACTGACGCTCTGTGAATGGTGCAGTGCGAATTGCACTGTGTGAATGACAGCCTGTAAATGACGCTGAGTAAATGACTCTCTGTGAATGACGTTCCGTGAATGATGCCTTGTCAATGACTCTCCGTGAATGACGGTCTGTGAGTGACTCTCTGTGAATGACTCTTTGTGAATGACACTCTGGGAATGATGCTCTTTTAATGGCGCTCTGGGAATATCGCTCTGCGAATGATGCTCTGTGAATGACTCTCTGTGAATGATGCTCTGTATATGACTCTCTGTGAAAGACTCTCTGTGAATAACACTCTGTGAAGGATGCTCTGTGAATGACACTGTGAATGACGCTCTGTGACTAACGTTCCGTGAATGGTGCACTGTGAATGTCACTCTGTGAATGATGCTCTGTACTTGTCACTTTGTGAATGACGCTCTATGAATGACACTCTATGAATGACGATCTCTGAATGGTGCTCTGTGAATGATGCTGTGTGAATGACTCTCTATGAATAGCGCTAAAGATACTCTGTCAATGAAGTTCTGTGCATAATACCCCATGAATGACGCTCTGTGATAGACACTCTGTGAATGGTGCGCTGTGAATGACACCCTGTGAATGACCCCCTGTGAATGAAGCTCTGTGAATGTAAATCTGCGAGTGATGTTTGTGAAAAGCGCTGAGTGTCAGTCATTGAATGACTCTGAATGACTCGCTGTGAATGATACTCTGTGAATGACACATTGTGAATGACGATCTGTGAATGTAAATCTGCGAGTGACGTTCGTGAAAAGCACTCTGTGAATGTCAATCTTTCAATGACTCCCTGTGACTGACGCTCTGTGAATGGTGCAGTGCGAATTGCACTTTGTGAATGACAGCCTGTGAATGACGCTCAGTAAGTGACTTTCTGTGAATGACGTTCCGTGAATGACGCCCTGTGAATGACTCTCCGTGAATGACTCTCTGTGAATGACTCTCTGTGAATGACACTCTGGGAATGATGCTCTGTGAATGACACTGTGAATGACGCTCTGGGAATAACGCTCTGCGAATGACACTCTGTGAATGACTCTCTGTGAATGACGCTCTGTGAATGATGCTCTGTGAATGACAATCTGACAATAATGCTCTGTGAATGACGCTCTGTGACTGACGTTCTCTGAATGTTGCACTGTGAATGACTCTCTCTGAATGACGCTCTGTAAATAATTCTCTGTGAATGACGCTCTCTGAATGTAAATCTGCGAGTGACGTTTGTGAAAAGCACTCTGTGAATGTCAATCTTTCAATGACTCCCTGTGACTGACGCTCTGTGAATGGTGCAGTGCGAATTGCACTTTGTGAATGACAGCCTGTGAATGACTCTGAGGAAATGACTTTCTGTGAAAGACTTTCCGTGAATGATGCCCTGTGAATGACACTCCGTGAATGACGCTCTGTGAATGACTCTCTGTGAATGACACTCTGGGAATGATGCTCTGTGAATGACACTGTGAATGACGCTCTGGGAATAACGCTCTGCGAATGATGCTCTGTGAATGACTCTCTGTGAATGACGCTCTGTATATGATGCTCTGTGAATGACTCTCTGTGAATGACACTCGTTGAATGATGCTCTGTGAATGACACTGTGAATGACATGCTGTTAATGATACTCTGTGAATGACATTGTGAATGTCACTCTGTGAATGATGCTCTGTCCTTGTCACTCTGTGAATAATGCTCTGTGAATGATTCTCTGTGAATGACGCTCTGTGAATGACACTCTATGAATGACGATCTCTGAATGGTGCTCTGTGAATGATGCTGTGTGAATGAGTCTCTATGAGTGGCGCTAAGGTTACTCTGTCAATTGAGTTCTGCGCATAATGCCCCATGAATGACGCTCTGCGATTGAGTCTCTTTGAACGGTGCTCTGTGAATGACACCCTGTGAATGACACCCTGTGAATGACGCTCTGTGAATGACTCTCTGTGAATTGTGCACTGTGAATGACGCTCTGTGAATGACGCTCTGTGAATCGTGGTCTGTGAATGACACACTCTGAATGACACTAAGTGAATGACGCTCTGTAAATTATTCTCTGTGAATGACGCTCTGTGAATGTAAATCTGCGAGTGACGTTTTTGAAAACCACTCTGTGAATGTCAATCTTTCAATGACTCCCTGTGACTGACGCTCTGTGAATGGTGCAGTGCGAATTGCACTGTGTGAATGACAGCCTGTAAATGACACTGAGTAATTGACTCTCTGTGAATGACGTTCCGTGAATGATGCCTTGTGAATGACTCTCCGTGAATGACGCTCTGTGAATGACTCTCTGTGAATGACACTCTGGGAATGATGCTCTGTTAATGACACTCTGATTGACGCTCTGGTAATAACGCTCTGCGAATGATGCTCTGTGAATGACTCTCTGTGAATGATGCTCTGTATATGATGCTCTGTGAATGACTCTCTGTGAATGATGCTCTGTGAAAGACACTGTGAATGACGCTCTGTGACTAACGCTCCGTGAATGATGCTCTGTCAATGTCTCTCTGACAATAATGCTCTGCGAATGACTGTCTGTGAATGATGCTCTGTGAATGGCACACTGTGAATGACTCTCTGTGAATGACACTCTGTGAATGATGTTGTGTGAATGTCACTCTGACAATAATGCTCTGCGAATGTCGCTCTGTGAATGACGCTCTGTGAATGGTACACTGTGACTGACTCTCTGTGAATGACACCCTGTGAATGAAACCCTGTGAATGACGCTCTGTGAATGACTCTGTGAATTGTGCTCTGAGAATGACGCTCTGTGAATCGTGGTCTGTGAATGAAGCTCTGTGAATGACTGCCTGTCAATGATTCTTTGTGAATGTTGCTCTGTGAATGTAAATCTACGAGTTATGTTTGTGAAAAGTGCTCTGCGAATGTCACTCTTTCAATTACTCTCTGTGAATGGCGCTCAGTGAATGACAGTCTGTGAATGACACACTGTGATTGACACTAAGCGAATGTTGCTCTGTGAATGACACTCTGTGAATGATGCTCTGTGAATGATGCATCTGTGAATGACTCCCTGTGAATAAGGCTCTGTGAATGGTGCTCTGTGAATGACGTACTCTGAAAGATGCTCTGTGAATGTTAATCTGAGAATGACACTTGTGAAATGCGCTCTGTGCGTTCCACTCATTAAATGACTCTCTGAATGACTCCCTGTGAATGACACTCTGGGAATGATGCACTGTGAATGACACTGTGAATGTCGCTCTGTGAATGACGCTCTCTGAATGTAAATCTGCGAGTGACGTTTGTGTAAAGCATTCTGTGAATGTCAATGTTTCAATGACTCCCTGTGACTGACGCTCTGTGAATGGTGCAGTGCGAATTGCACTTTGTGAATGACAGCCTGTAAATGACGCTGAGTAAATGACTATGTGAATGACGTTCCGTGAATGATGCCTTGTGAATGACTCTCCGTGAATGACGCTCTGTGAATGACTCTCTGTGAATGACTCTCTGTGAATGACACTCTGGGAATGATGCTCTGTGAATGACTCTCTGTGAATGATGCACTGTATACGACGCTGTGTGAATGACTCTCTGTGAATGACACTCTGTGAATGATGCTCTGTGAATGACACTGTGAATGATGCTCTGTGACTAAGGCTCCGTGAATGATGCTCTGTGAATGTCTCTCTGACAATAATGCTCTGTGAATGACTGTCTGTGAATGATGCTCTGCGAATGGCACACTGTGAATGACTCTCTGTGAATGACACTCTGTGAATGATGTTCTGTGAATGTCACTCTGACAATAATGCTCTGCGAATGCCGCTCTGTGAATGACGCTCTGTGAATGGTACACTGTGAATGACTCGCTGTGAATGACACCCTGTGAATGACACCCTGTGAATGACGCTCTGTGAATAACTCTTTGTGAATTGTGCACTGTGAACGACGCTCTGTGAATGACTCTCTATGAATTGTGCTCTGTGAATGACGCTCTGTGAATCGTGGTCTGTGAATGACTCCCTGTGAATGACACTCTGTGAAAAACACACTGTGAATGACACTAAGTGAATGTTGCTCTGTGAATGACGCTCTGTGAATGATGCTCTGTGAATGATGCATCTGTGAATGACTCCCTGTGAAAAACGCTCTGTGAATGGTGCTCTGTGAATGACGTACTCTGAAAGATGCTCTGTGAATGTAAATCTGAGAGTGACACTTGTGAAATGCGCTCTGTGAGTTTCACTCATTAAATGACTCTCTGAATGACTCCCTGTGAATGACAATCTGGGAATGATGCTCTGTGAATGAAACTGTGAATGTCGCTCTGTGAATGACTCTCTGTGAATGACACTCTGGGAATGATGCTCTGTGAATGACTCTCTGTGAATGATGCTCTGTATACGATGCTGTGTGAATGACTCTCTGTGAATGACACTCTGTGAATGATGCTCTGTGAATGACACTGTGAATGACGCTCTGTGACTAACGCTCCGTGAATGATGCTCTGTGAATGTCTCTCTGACAATAATGCTCTGTGAATGACTGTCTGTGAATGATGCTCTGCGAATGGCACACTGTGAATGACTCTCTGTGAATGACACTCTGTGAATGATGTTCTGTGAATGTCACTGACAATAATGCTCTGCGAATGCCGCTCTGTGAATGACGCTCTGTGAATGGTACACTGTGAATGACTCGCTGTGAATGACACCCTGTGAATGACACCCTGTGAATGACGCTCTGTGAATAACTCTTTGTGAATTGTGCACTGTGAACGACGCTCTGTGAATGACTCTCTGAATTGTGCTCTGTGAATGACGCTCTGTGAATCGTGGTCTGTGAATGACTCCCTGTGAATGACACTCTGTGAATAACACACTGTGAATGACACTAAGTGAATGTTGCTCTGTGAATGATGCTCTGTGAATGATGCATCTGTGAATGACTCCCTGTGAAAAACGCTCTGTGAATGGTGCTCTGTGAATGACGTACTCTGAAAGATGCTCTGTGAATGTAAATCTGAGAGTGACACTTGTGAAATGCGCTCTGTGAGTTTCACTCATTAAATGACTCTCTGAATGACTCCCTGTGAATGACAATCTGGGAATGATGCTCTGTGAATGAAACTGTGAATGTCGCTCTGTGAATGACTCTCTGTGAATGACTCTCTGTGAATGACACTCTGGGAATGATGCTCTGTGAATGACTCTCTGTGAATGATGCTCTGTATACGATGCTGTGTGAATGACTCTCTGTGAATGACACTCTGTGAATGATGCTCTGTGAATGACACTGTGAATGACGCTCTGTGACTAACGCTCCGTGAATGATGCTCTGTGAATGTCTCTCTGACAATAATGCTCTGTGAATGACTGTCTGTGAATGATGCTCTGCGAATGGCACACTGTGAATGACTCTCTGTGAATGACACTCTGTGAATGATGTTCTGTGAATGTCACTGACAATAATGCTCTGCGAATGCCGCTCTGTGAATGACGCTCTGTGAATGGTACACTGTGAATGACTCGCTGTGAATGACACCCTGTGAATGACACCCTGTGAATGACGCTCTGTGAATAACTCTTTGTGAATTGTGCACTGTGAACGACGCTCTGTGAATGACTCTCTGAATTGTGCTCTGTGAATGACGCTCTGTGAATCGTGGTCTGTGAATGACTCCCTGTGAATGACACTCTGTGAATAACACACTGTGAATGACACTAAGTGAATGTTGCTCTGTGAATGATGCTCTGTGAATGATGCATCTGTGAATGACTCCCTGTGAAAAACGCTCTGTGAATGACGTACTCTGAAAGATGCTCTGTGAATGTAAATCTGAGAGTGACACTTGTGAAATGCGCTCTGTGAGTTTCACTCATTAAATGACTCTCTGAATGACTCCCTGTGAATGACAATCTGGGAATGATGCTCTGTGAATGAAACTGTGAATGTCGCTCTGTGAATGACGCTCTGTAAATGATTCTCTGTGAACGACGCTCTGTGAATGTAAATCTACGAGTGACGTTTGTGAAAAGCACTCTGTGAATGTCAATCTTTCAATGACTCCCTGTGACTGACGATCTGTGAATGGTGCAGTGCAAATTGCACTTTGTGAATGACAGCCTGTAAATGACGCTGAGTAAATGACTCACTGTAAATAACGTTCCGTGAAAGATGCCCTGTGAATGACTCTCCGTGAATGCCGCTCTGTGAATGACGATCTGTGAATGCGTCTCAGTGAATGACTCTCTGTGAATGACACTCAAGGAATGATGCTCTGTGAATGACACTGTGAATGACGCTCTGAGAATAACGCTCGGCGAATGATGCTCTGTGAATGACTCTGTGAATGACTCTCTGTTAATGACACTGTAAATGATGCTCTGTGAATGACACTGTGAATGACGCTCTATGAATAACGCTCCGTGAATGATGCTCTGTGAATGTCACTCTGACAATAATGCTCTGTGAATGACCCTCTGTGAATGATGCTCTGTGAATGGCACACTGTGAATGACTCTCTGTGAATGACACCCTGTTAATGACACCCTGTGAATGTCGCTCTGTGAATGATTCTCTGTGAATGACGCTCTTAAATGACTCTCTGTGAATGACGCTCTGTGAATGACAGCCTGTCAATGATTCTTTGTGAATGACGCTCTGTGAATGTAAATCTGCGAGTTATGTTTGTGAACAGTGCTCTGTGAATGTCACTCTTTCAATTACTCTCTGTGAATGGCGCTCTGTGAATGACACTCTGTGAATGACACACTGTGAATGACACTAAGTGAATGTTGCTCTGTAAATGACGCTCTGTGAATGATGCTCTGTGAATGATGCATCTGTGAATGACTCCCTGTGAATAACGATCTGTGAATGGTGCTCTGTGAATGACGTACTCTGAAAGATGCTTTGTGAATGTTAATCTGAGAGTGACACTTGTGAAATGCGCTCTGTGAGTGTCACTCATTGAATGACTCACTGAATGACTCCCTGTGAATGATACTCTGTGAATGCCACAGTGTGAATGATGCTCTGTGAATGTCATTCTGTGAATGACGCTCTATGAATAACTCTCCGTGAATGATGCTCTGTGAATGTCACTCTGACAATAATGCTCTGTGAATGACCCTCTGTGAATGATGCTCTGTGAATGGCACACTGTGAATGACTCTCTGTGAATGACACCCTGTTAATGACACCCTGTGAATGTCGCTCTGTGAATGATTCTCTGTGAATGACGCTCTGTAAATGACTCTCTGTGAATGACGCTCTGTGAATGACAGCCTGTCAATGATTCTTTGTGAATGACGCTCTGTGAATGTAAATCTGCGAGTGACGTTTGTGAAAAGCACTCTGTGAATGTCAATCTTTCAATGACTCCCTGTGAATGACGCTCTGTGAATGGTGCAGTGCGAATGACACTCTGTGAAAGACAGCCTGTAAATGACGCTCTGTAAATGACTCGCTGTGAATGACGTTCCGTGAATGATGACCTGAGAATGACTCTCCGTGAATGACACTCTGTGAATGACTCTCTGTGAATGACACCCTGAGCATGACGCTCTGGGAATGACTCTCTGTCAATTGTGCACTGTGAAGGACACTCTGTGAATCGTGGTTTGTGAATGACACTCCGTGAATGACTCTCTATGAATGGCACTAAAGATACTCTGTCAATGGATTACTGTGCATAATGCCCCATGAAGGACGCTCTGTGATTGACTCTCTGTGAAAGTGCTCTGTGAATGACACACTGTGAATGACACCCTTTGAATGGCGCTCTGTGAATGACTCTCTGCAAATTGTGCACTATGAATGACTCTCTGTAAATTGTGCTCTGTGAAGGATACCCTGTGAATAACGCTCTGTGAATGACACTCTAAGAATGACGATCTCTGAATGGTGCTCTGTGAATGATGCTGTGTGAATGACTCTCTGTGAATGGCCCCAGAGATACTCTGTCAATGGAGTTCTGTGCATAATGAACGATGCTCTGTGATTGACTATCTGTGAAGGTGCTATGTGAATGACACCCTGTGAATGACTTTCTGTGAATTGTGCTCTGTGAATGACACTCCGAATCGTGGTCTGTGAATGACACCCTGTGAATGACGTTCTGTGAATGACTCTCTGTGACTGTAAATCTATGAGTGATGTTCGTTAAAAGCGCTCTATGAATGTCACTCTTTCAATGATTCTCTGTGAAAGACAGTGTGTCAATGATTCTCTGTGAATGACGCTCTGTGAATGTAAATCTGCGAGTGATGTTTGTGAAAAGCGCTCTGTGAATGTCACTATTTCAATGACTCTCTGTGAATCGCGCTCTGTGAAAGATTCTCTGTGAATGACGCACTGTGAATGACACTAAGTGAATGTTGCTCTGCGAATGGTGCTCTGTGAATGACGTACTCTGAAATATGCTCTGTGAATGTAAATCTGAGAGTGACACTTGTGAAATGCGCTCTTTGAGTGTCAGTCATTGAAAGACTTTCTGAATGATTCCCTGTGAATGATGCTCTGTGAATGACATTCTGCGAATGACGCTCTGTGTATGATGCTCTGTGAATGATTCTCTGTGAAAGACGCTCTGTGAATGTAAATCTGCGAGTGACGTTTGTGAAAAGCACTATGTGAATGTCAATCTTTCAATGACTCCCTGTGACTGACGCTCTGTGAATGGTGCAGAGCGAATGACAGGCTGTGAATGACAGCCTGTGAATGACGCTCTGTAAAGGACTCTGTGAATAACTCTCCGTGAATGACACAAAGTGAATGATGCTCTGTGAATGACACTGTGAATGACGCTCTGTGAATAACGCTCTGTGAATGTCACTCTGTGAATGATACTCTGTCCTTGTCACTCGGTGAATGACGCTCTAGGAGTGATAATCTGTGAATGATTCTCTGTGAATGACGCTCTGTGAATGACTCTCTGTAAACTGTACTCTGTGAATGGCTCTCTGCGAATTGTGCACTATGAATGACGCTCTGTGAATGACTCCCTGTGAACTGTGCTCTGTGAATACCACTCAGTGAATCGTAGTCTATGAATGACACCCTGTGAATCATGCTCTGTGAATGTCACGCTGTGAATGATACTCTGTCTTTGTCACTCTGTGCATGACGCTCTATGAATGATACTCTGTGAATTACGCTCTGCGAATGACACTCTATGAATGACCATCTCTGAATGGTGCTCTGAGAATGATGCTGTGTGAATGACTCTCTGTGAATGGCGCTAAGGATACTCTGTTAATGGAGTTCTGTGCATAATGCCCCATGAATAACGCTCTGTGATTGACTCTCTGTGAATGGTGCTCTGTGAATGACAACCTGTGATTGACGCTCTGTGAATGACTCTCTGTGAACTGTGCTCTGTGAATGACTCTCTGTGAATTGTGCACTATGAATGACGCTCTGTGAATGATTCTCTGTGAACTGTGCTCTGTGAATGACACTCAATGAATCGTGGTCTATGAATGACACCCTGTGAATGAAGCTCTGTGAATGTCACTCTGTGAATGATGTTCTGTGAATGACACTGTGAATGACGCTCTCTGGATGACGCTCTGTGAAGGTTGCTCTGTGAATGTTATTCTGACAATAATGCTCGGTGAATAACAGTCTGTGAATTGTGCACTGTGAATGACTCTTTGTGAATGACACTGTGTGAATGATACTCTGTGAATGTCACTCTGTGAATGATGCTCTATACTTGTCACTCTGTGAATGACGCTCTGTGAATGACACTCTATGAATGACGATCTCTGAATGGTGCTCTGTGAATGATGCTGTGTGAATGACTCTCTGTGAATGGCCCCAGAGATACTCTGTCAATGGAGTTCTGTGCATAATGCCCCATGAATGATGCTCTGTGATTGACTGTCTGTGAATGATGCTCTGCCCTTGTCACTCTGTGAATGACGCTGAATGAATGATACTCTGTGAATGATTCTCTGTGAATGACGCTCTGTGAATGACACTCTATGAATGACGATCTCTGAATGGTGCTCTGTGAATGAAGCAGTGTGAATTGTGCACTGTGAATGACACTCGGTGAATTGTGGTCTGTGAATGACACCCTGTGAATGGCGCTCTGTGAATGACTCCCTGTGAATGACACACTCTGAATGACACGAAGTGAATGATGCATCTGTGAGTGACTTCCTGTGAATAACGCTGTGTGAAAGGTGCTCGTTGAATTACAGACTCTGAAAGATGTTCTGTGAATATAAGTCTGAGAGTGACTCTTGTGAAATGCGCTCTGTGAGTGTCATTCATTGAATGACTCCCTGAATGACTCCCTGTGAATGATAGTCTGTGAATGTCACTCTGTGAATGATGCTCTATACTTGTCACTCTGTGAATGACGCTCTGTGAATGACACTCTACAAATGACGATCTCTGAATGGTGCTCTGTGAATGATGCTGTGTGAATGACTCTCTGTGAATGGCCCCAGAGATACTCTGTCAATGGAGTTCTGTGCATAATGCCCCATGAATGATGTTCTGTTATTGACTCTCTTTGAAGGTGCTCTGTAAATGACACCCTGTGAATGACACCCTGGAAATGACGCTCAGTGAATGACTCTCTGTGAATTGTGCACTGTGAATTACGCTCTGTGCATGATGCATCTGTGAATGTCTCCCTGTGAATAATGCTCTGTGAATGGTGTTCTCTGAATGACGTACTCTGAAAGATGCTCTGTGAATGTAAATATGAGATTGACACTTGTGAAATGCGCTCTGTGAGTGTCACTCACTGAAAGACTCTCTGAATGACTCCCTGTGAATGATTCTCTGTGAATGACACACTGTGAATGATACTCTGTGAATGTCAATCTGTCAATGACGCTCTGTGAATGACGCTCTGTGAATGATTCTCTATGAATGACGCTCTGTGAATGTAAATCTGTGAGTGACGTTTGTGAAAAGCACTCTGTGAATGTCAATCTTTCAATGACTCCCTGTGACTGACGCTCTGTGAAAGGAGCAGTGCGAATGACACTCTATTAATGACAGCCTGTGATTGACGCTCTGTAAATGACTCTCTGTGAATGACGTTTTGTGAATGATATTCTGTGAATGACTCTCCGTGAATGACACCCTGAGAATGACGCTCTGGGAATGACTCTCTGTCAATTGTGCACTGTGAAGGACACTCTGTGAATCGTGGTTTGTGAATGATGCTCCGTGAATGACTCTCTGTGAATGGCCCTAAAGATGCACTGTCAATGGATTTCTGTGCATAATGCCCCATGAATGAAGCTCTGTGATTGACTCTCTGTGAAGGTGCTCTGTGAATGACACCCTGTGAATGACACCCTTTGAATGGCGCTCTGTGAATGACTCTCTGCGAATTGTGCACTATGAATGACTCTCTGTGAATTGTGCTCTGTGAAGGATACCTTGTGAATGACGGTCTGTGAATGACTCTCTGTGAATGTAAACCTACGAGTGATGTTTGTGAAAAGCGCTCTGTGAATGTCACTCTTTCAATGACTCTCTGTGAATGACAGTCTGTCAATGATTCTCTGTGAATGACGCTCTGTGAATGTAAATCTGCGAGTGATGTTGTGATAAGGGCTCTGTGAAAGTCACTATTTCAATGACTCTCTGTGAATGGCGCACTGTGAAAGACACTCACTGAAGGTACGCTGTGAATGACATCTGTGAAAGACACCATGTGAATGACGCTCTGAATGAATCTCTGTCAATTGTGCTCTGTGAATGACACTCTGTGAATCGTGGTCTGTGAATGACACCCTGTGACTGACGCTCTGTTAATGACTCTCTGTGAATGACGCTCTGTGAACGACAGTCTTTCAATGATTCTCCGTGAATGACGCTCCGTCAATGACGCTTTGTGAATGACTCCCTGTGAATTACCCTCTGTGAATGGTGCTCTGTGAATGACGTACTCTGAAAGATGCTCTGTGAATGTAAATCTGAGAGTGACACTTGTGAAATGCGCTCTGTGGGTGTCACTCATTAAATGACTCTCTGAATGACTCCCTGTTAATGATACTCTTTGAATGACACAATGTGAATAATGCTCTGTGAAGGTCATTCTGTGAATGACGCTGTGTGAATGATGCTCTGTGAATGATTCTCTGTGAATGACACTCTGTGAATGTAAATCTACGAGTGACGTTTGTGAAAAGCACTCTGTGAATGTCAATCTTTCAATGACTCCCTGTGACTGACGCTCTGTGAATGGTGCAGTGCGAAAGACAATCTGTGAATGACTCTCCGTGAATGACACTCTGTGAATGATGCTCTGTGAATGACTCTCTGTGAATGACACTGAATGACGCTCTTTGAATGTAAATCTGCGAGTGATGTTTGTGAAAATCTCTCTGTGAATGTCACTCTTTCAATGACGCTCTTTGAATGACTCTCTTGGAGTGAGGCACTGTGAATGACACAAAGTGAATGTTGCTCTGTGAATGACGTACTCAGAAAGATGCTCTGTGCATGTAAATCTGAGTGACACATGTGAAATGCGCTCTGTGAGTGACACTCATTCAATGACTCTCTAAATGACTCCCTGTGAATGGTACTTTGTGAATGACACACTGTGAATGATGCTCTGTGAATGACGCTCTGTGAATGAAGCTTTGTGTATATAAATCTGCGAGTGACGTTTGCGAAAAGCACTCTGTGAATGTCAATCTTTCAATGACTCCCTGTGACTGACGCTCTCTGAGTGGTGCAGTACGAATGACACTCTGTGAAAGACAGCCTGTGAATGTCTCTCGGTGAATGACGTTCCGTGAATGATGCCCTGTGAATGAATCTCCGTGAATGACACTCTGTGAATGATGCTTTCTGAATGACGTTCTCTGAATGGTGCACTGTGAATGACTCTCTGTGAATGACACCCTGTGAATGATGCTCTGTGAATGTCACTCTGTGAATGATGCTCTGTCTTTGTCACTCTGTGAATGACGCTCTATGAATGACACTCTATGAATGACGATCTCTGAATGGTGCTCTGTGAATGATGCAGTGCGAATTGTGCACTGTGAATGAGGCTCTGTGAATGTTTCTCAGTGTATTGTGCTCTGTGAATGACACTCTGTGAATCGTGGTCTGTGAATGACACCCTGTGAATGGCGCTCTGTGAATGACTCCCTGTGAATGACACACTCTGAATGACACTAAGTGAATGATGCATCTGTGAATGTCTCCCTGTGAATAACGCTGTGTGAATGGTGCTCTGTGAATTAGGGACTCTGAAAGATGCTCTGTGAATGTAAGTCTGAGAGTGACTCTTGTGAAATGCGCTCTGTGATTTTCACTCATTGAATGACTCTCTGAATGACTCCCTGTGAATGATACTCTGTGAATGACACACTGTGAATGATGCTCTGTGAATGTCATTCTATGAATGAAGCTCTGTGAATGACGCTCTGTGAATGATTCTCCGTGAATGACACTCTGTGGATGTAATTCTGCGAGTGACGTTTGTGAAAAGCACCCTGTGAATGTCAATCTTTCAATGACTCCCTGTTTCTGACGCTCAGTGAATGGTGAAGTGCGAATGACACTCTGTGCATGACAGCCTATGAGGTACGCTCTGTAAATGACTCTCTGTGAATGACGTTCCGTGAATGATGCCCTGTGAATGACTCTCCGTGAATGACACACTTTGAATGATGCTTTCTGAATGACTGTCTGTGAATGACGCTCTGTGAATGATGCTCTGTGAATGACAATCTGACAGTAATGCTCTGTGAATGACTCTCTTTTGATGACGTTCTCTGAATGGTGCACTGTGAATGACTCTCTGTGAATGACACTCTGTGAATGATGCTCTGTGAATGTCACTCTGTGAATGATGCTCTGTGCTATTCACTCTGTGAATGACGCTCTATGAATGACACTCTATGAATGACGATCTCTGAATGGTGCTCTGTGAATGATGCAGTGCGAATTGTGCACTGTGAATGAGGCTCTGTGAATGGCGCTCTGTGAATGACTCCCTGTGAATGACACACTCTGAATGACACTAAGTGAATGATGCATCTGTGAATGACTCCCTGTGAATAACGCTGTGTGAATGGTGCTCTGTGAATTAGGGACTCTGAAAGATGCTCTGTGAATGTAAGTCTGAGAGTGACTCTTGTGAAATGCGCTCTGTGAGTGTCACTCACTGAAAGACTCTCTGAATGACTCCCTGTGAATGATTCTCTGTGAATGACACACTGTGAATGATACTCTGTGAATGTCAATCTGTCAATGACGCTCTGTGAATGACGCTCTGTGAATGATTCTCTATGAATGACGCTTTGTGAATGTAAATCTGTGAGTGACGTTTGTGAAAAGCACTCTGTGAATGTCAATCTTTCAATGACTCCCTGTGACTGACGCTCTGTGAAAGGAGCAGTGCGAATGACACTCTATTAATGACAGCCTGTGATTGACGCTCTGTAAATGACTCTCTGTGAATGACGTTTTGTGAATGATATTCTGTGAATGACTCCGTGAATGACACCCTGAGAATGACGCTCTGGGAATGACTCTCTGTCAATTGTGCACTGTGAAGGACACTCTGTGAATCGTGGTTTGTGAATGACGCTCCGTGAATGACTCTCTGTGAATGGCCCTAAAGACGCACTGTCAATGGATTTCTGTGCATAATGCCCCATGAATGACGCTCTGTGATTGACTCTCTGTGAAGGTGCTCTGTGAATGACACCCTGTGAATGACACCCTTTGAATGGCGCTCTGTGAATGACTCTCTGCGAATTGTGCACTATGAATGACTCTCTGTGAATTGTGCTCTGTGAAGGATACCCTGTGAATGACGGTCTGTGAATGACTCCCTGTGAATGTAAACCTACGAGTGATGTTTGTGAAAAGCGCTCTGTGAATGTCACTCTTTCAATGACTCTCTGTGAATGACAGTCTGTCAATGATTCTCTGTGAATGACGCTCTGTGAATGTAAATCTGCGAGTGATGTTGTGATAAGCGCTCTGTGAAAGTCACTATTTCAATGACTCTCTGTGAATGGCGCACTGTGAAAGACACTCTGTGAAGGGACGCAGTGAATGACATCTGTGAATGACACCATGTGAATGACGCTCTGAATGAATCTCTGTCAATTGTGCTCTGCGAATGACACTCTGTGAATCGTGGTCTGTGAATGACACCCTGTGACTGACGCTCTGTTAATGACTCTCTGTGAATGACGCTCTGTGAACGACAGTCTTTCAATGATTCTCCGTGAATGACGCTCCGTCAATGACGCTTTGTGAATGACTCCCTGTGAATTACCCTCTGTGAATGGTGCTCTGTGAATGACGTACACTGAAAGATGCTCTGTGAATGTAAATCTGAGAGTGACACTTGTGAAATGCGTTCTGTGGGTGTCACTCATTAAATGACTCTCTGAATGACTCCCTGTTAATGATACTCTTTGAATGACACAATGTGAGTAATGCTCTGTGAAGGTCATTCTGTGAATGACGCTGTGTGATTGACGCTCTGTGAATGATTCTCCGTGAATGACGCTCTGTGAAAGTAAATCTGCGAGTGACGTTTGTGAAAAGCACTCTGTGAATGTCAATCTTTCAATGACTCCCTGTGACTGACGCTCTGTGAATGGTGCAGTGCGAAAGACAATCTGTGAATGACTCTCAGTGAATGAAATATCGTGAACGATTCTCTATGAATGACTCTCCGTGATTGACACTCTGTGAATGATGCTCTGTGAATGACTCTCTGTGAATGACACTGAATGACGCTCTTTGAATGTAAATCTGCGAGTGATGTTTGTGAAAATCTCTCTGTGAATGTCACTCTTTCAATGACGCTCTGTGAATGACTCTCTGGGAGTGAAGCACTGTGAATGACACAAAGTGAATGTTGCTCTGTGAATGACGTACACTGAAAGATGCTCTGTGAATGTAAATCTGAGTGACACTTGTGAAATGCGCTCTGTGAGTGACACTCATTCAATGACTCTCTAAATGACTCCCTGTGAATGATACTCTGTGAATGATGCACTGTGAATGATGCTCTGTGAATGTCATTCTGTGAATGACGCTCTGTGAATGAAGCTTTGTGTATATAAATCTGCGAGTGACGTTTGCGAAAAGCACTCTGTCAATGTCAATCTTTCAATGACTCCCTGTGACTGACGCTCTCTGAGTGGTGCAGTACGAATGACACTCTGTGAAAGACAGCCTGTGAATGTCTCTCGGTGAATGACGTTCCGTGAATGATGCCCTGTGAATGAATCTCCGTGAATGACACTCTGTGAATGATGCTTTCTGAATGACTCTCTGTGAATGACGCTCTGTGAATGATTCTCTGTGAATGACAATCTGACAATAATGCTCTGTGAATGTGACGTTCTCTGAATGGTGCACTGTGAATGACTCTCTGTGAATGACACCCTGTGAATGATGCTCTGTGAATGTCACTCTGTAAATGATGCTCTGTCCTTGTCATTCTGTGAATGACGCTCTATGAATGACACTCTATGAATGACGATCTCTGAATGGTGCTCTGTGAATGATGCAGTGCGAATTGTGCACTGTGAATGAGGCTCTGTGAATGTTTCTCAGTGTATTGTGCTCTGTGAATGACACTCTGTGAATCGTGGTCTGTGAATGACACCCTGTGAATGGCGCTCTGTGAATGACTCCCTGTGAATGACACACTCTGAATGACACTAAGTGAATGATGCATCTGTGAATGACTCCCTGTGAATAACGCTGTGTGAATGGTGCTCTGTGAATTAGGGACTCTGAAAGATGCTCTGTGAATGTAAGTCTGAGAGTGACTCTTGTGAAATGCGCTCTGTGATTGTCACTCATTGAATGACTCTGAATGACGCCCTGTGAATAATACTCTGTGAATGACACACTGTGAATGATGCTCTGTGAATGTCATTCTGTGAATGAAGCTCTGTGAATGACGCTCTGTGAATGATTCTCCGTGAATGACGCTCTGTGAATGTAACTCTGCGTGTGACGTTTGTGAAAAGCACTCTGTGAATGTCAATCTTTCAATGACTCCCTGTGACTGACGCTCTGTGAATGGTGCAGTGCGAAAGACAATCTGTGAATGACTCTCAGTGAATGAAATACCGTGAACGATGCTCTATGAATGACTCTCCGTGAATGACACTCTGTGAATGATGCTCTGTGAATGACTCTCTGTGAATGACACTGAATGACGCTCTTTGAATGTAAATCTGCGAGTGATGTTTGTGAAAATCAATCTGTGAATGTCACTCTTTCAATGACGCTCTGTGAATGACTCTCTGGGAGTGAGGCACTGTGAATGACACAAAGTGAATGTTGCTCTGTGAATGACGTACTCTGAAAGATGCTCTGTGAATGTAAATCTGAGTGACACTTGTGAAATGCGCTCTGTGAGTGACACTCATTCAATGACTCTCTAAATGACTCCCTGTGAATGATACTCTGTGAATGACACACTGTGAATGATGCTCTGTGAATGACGCTCTGTGAATGAAGCTTTGTGTATATAAATCTGCGAGTGACGTTTGCGAAAAGCACTCTGTGAATGTCAATCTTTCAATGACTCCCTGTGACTGACGCTCTCTGAGTGGTGCAGTACGAATGACACTCTGTGAAAGACAGCCTGTGAATGTCTCTCGGTGAATGACGTTCCGTGAATGATGCCCTGTGAATGAATCTCCGTGAATGACACTCTGTGAATGATGCTTTCTGAATGACGTTCTCTGAATGGTGCACTGTGAATGACTCTCTGTGAATGACACCCTGTGAATGATGCTCTGTGAATGTCACTCTGTGAATGATGCTCTGTCTTTGTCACTCTGTGAATGACGCTCTATGAATGACACTCTATGAATGACGATCTCTGAATGGTGCTCTGTGAATGATGCAGTGCGAATTGTGCACTGTGAATGAGGCTCTGTGAATGTTTCTCAGTGTATTGTGCTCTGTGAATGACACTCTGTGAATCGTGGTCTGTGAATGACACCCTGTGAATGGCGCTCTGTGAATGACTCCCTGTGAATGACACACTCTGAATGACACTAAGTGAATGATGCATCTGTGAATGACTCCCTGTGAATAACGCTGTGTGAATGGTGCTCTGTGAATTAGGGACTCTGAAAGATGCTCTGTGAATGTAAGTCTGAGAGTGACTCTTGTGAAATGCGCTTTGTGATTTTCACTCATTGAATGACTCTCTGAATGACTCCCTGTGAATGATACTCTGTGAATGACACACTGTGAATGATGCTCTGTGAATGTCATTCTATGAGTGACGCTCTGTGAATGACGCTCTGTGAATGATTCTCCGTGAATGACGCTCTGTGAATGTAACTCTGCGAGTGACGTTTGTGAAAAGCACCCTGTGAATGTCAATCTTTCAATGACTCCCTGTGACTGACGCTCTGTGAATGAAGTGCGAATGACAATCTGTGAATGACAGCCTATGAGGTACGCTCTGTAAATGACGCTCTGTGAATGACGTTCCGTGAATGATGCCCTGTGAATGACTCTCCGTGAATGACACTCTGTGAATGATGCTTTCTGAATGACTGTCTGTGAATGACGCTCTGTGAATGATGCTCTGTGAATGACAATCTGACAGTAATGCTCTGTGAATGACGCTCTTTTGATGACGTTCTCTGAATGGTGCACTGTGAATGTCACTCTGTGAATGATGCTCTGTGCTTTTCACTCTGTGAATGACGCTGTATGAATGACACTCTATGAATGACGATCTCTGAATGGTGCTCTGTGAATGATGCAGTGCGAATTGTGCACTGTGAATGAGGCTCTGTGAATGTTTCTCAGTGTATTGTGCTCTGTGAATGACACTCTGTGAATCGTGGTCTGTGAATGACACCCTGTGAATGGCGCTCTGTGAATGACTCCCTGTGAATGACACACTCTGAATGACACTAAGTGAATGATGCATCTGTGAATGACTCCCTGTGAATAACGCTGTGTGAATGGTGCTCTGTGAATTAGGGACTCTGAAAGATGCTCTGTGAATGTAAGTCTGAGAGTGACTCTTGTGAAATGCGCTCTGTGAGTGTCACTCACTGAAAGACTCTCTGAATGACTCCCTGTGAATGATTCTCTGTGAATGACACACTGTGAATGATACTCTGTGAATGTCAATCTGTCAATGACGCTCTGTGAATGACGCTCTGTGAATGATTCTCTATGAATGACGCTTTGTGAATGTAAATCTGTGAGTGACGTTTGTGAAAAGCACTCTGTGAATGTCAATCTTTCAATGACTCCCTGTGACTGACGCTCTGTGAAAGGAGCAGTGCGAATGACACTCTATTAATGACAGCCTGTGATTGACGCTCTGTAAATGACTCTCTGTGAATGACGTTTTGTGAATGATATTCTGTGAATGACTCTCCGTGAATGACACCCTGAGAATGACGCTCTGGGAATGACTCTCTGTCAATTGTGCACTGTGAAGGACACTCTGTGAATCGTGGTTTGTGAATGACGCTCCGTGAATGACTCTCTGTGAATGGCCCTAAAGACGCACTGTCAATGGATTTCTGTGCATAATGCCCCATGAATGACGCTCTGTGATTGACTCTCTGTGAAGGTGCTCTGTGAATGACACCCTGTGAATGACACCCTTTGAATGGCGCTCTGTGAATGACTCTCTGCGAATTGTGCACTATGAATGACTCTCTGTGAATTGTGCTCTGTGAAGGATACCCTGTGAATGACGGTCTGTGAATGACGCTCTGTGAATGTAATTCTGCAAGTGATGTTGTGATAAGGGCTCTGTGAAAGTCACTATTTCAATGACTCTCTGTGAATGGCGCATTGTGAAAGACACTCTGTGAATGTACGCTGGGAATGACATCTGTGAATGACACCATGTGAATTGTGCTCTGTGAATGACTCCCTGTGAATGACACCCTCTGAATGACACTAAGTGAATGATGCATCTGTGAGTGACTTCCTGCGAATAACGCTGTGTGTAAGGTGCTTTGTGAATTACAGACTCTGAAAGATGCTCTGTGAATGCAAGTCTGAGAGTGACTCATGTGAAATGCGCTCTGTGAGTGTCATTCATTGAATGACTCTCTGAATGACTCCCTGTGAATGATACTCTGTGAATGACACACTGTGAATGATGCTCTGTGAATGTCATTCTGTGAATGACGTTCTGTGAATGTCGCTCTGTGAATGACGCTCTGTGAATGATTCTCCGTGAATGACGCTCTGTGAATGTAAATATGCGAGTGACGTTGTGAAAAGCATTTTGTGAATGTCAATCTTTCAATGACTCCCTGTTATTGACGCTCAGTGAATGGTGAAGTGCGAATGACACTCTGTGAATGACAGCCTGTGAAGTACGCTCTGTAAATGACTCTATATGAATGACGTTTCGTGAATGATGCTCTGTGAATGACTCTCCGTGAATAACGCTCTGTATATGATGCTCTGTGAATGCCTCTCTGTGAATGACACTTTGTGAATGATTCTCTGTGAATGTCACTCTGTGAATGATGCTCTGTCCTTGTCACTCTGTGAATGACACTCTGTGAATGGTACACTGTGAATGATTCTCTGTGAATGACGATCTGTGAATGACACTCTATGAATGACGATCTCTGAACGGTGCTCTGTGAATGATGCTGTGTGAATGACTCTCTATGAATAGCGCTAAAGATACTCTGTCAATGGAGTTCTGTGCATAATGCCCCATGAATGACGCTTGGTGATAGACTGTCTGTGAATGGTGCTCTGTGAATGACACCCTGTGAATGACACCCTGTGAATGACTCTGTGAATGTAAATCTGCGAGTTATGTTTTTGAAAACGCTCTGTGAATGACACCCTGTGAATTGTGCAATGTGAATGACGCTTTATGAATGACAGTCTATCAATGATTATCTTTGAATGGCGCTCTGTGAATGTAATTCTGCGAGTGATGTTTGTGAAAAGCGCTCTGTGAATGTCACTTTTTCAATGACTCTGTCAATGGCGCTCTGTGAATGACTCTCTGTGAATCGCGCTCTGTGAATGACGCTCTGTGAATGATGCTCTTTGAATGATGCATCTGTGAATGACTCCCTATGAATAACGCTCTGTGAATGGTGCTCTGTGAATGACGTACTCTGAAAGATGCTCTGTGAATGTAAAGCTGAGAGTGACGCTGGTGAAATGAGCATTGTGAGTGTCACTCTTTGAATGTTTCTCTGAATGGCTCCCTGTGAATGATACTCTGTGAGTTACACATTGTGAATGATGTACTGTGAATGTCATTCTGTGAATGACGCTCTGTGAATGAGGCTCTGTGAATGATGCTCTGTGAATGACGCTCTGTGAATGTAAAACTGCGAGTGACGTTTGTGAAAAGCACTCTGTGAATGTAACTCTTTCAATGACTCCCTGTGACTGACGCTCTGTGACTGACTCTCTGTGAAGGACTCTCTGTGAATGACGTTGCGTGGATGATGCTCTGTGAATGACTTTCCGTGAATGACGCTGTGTGAATGATGCTGTGTGAATGACTCTCAATGAGTAGCGCTAAAGTTACTCTGTCAATGGAGTTCTGTGCATAATGCCCCATGAATGACGCTCTGTAATTGACTCTCTTTGAATGGTGCTCTGTGAATGCCACCCTGTGAATGACACTGCGAATGACGCTCTGGGAATAACGCTCTGTGAAGGATGCTCTGTGAATGTCACTCTGTGACTGATGCTCTGTGAATGATTCTCTGTGAATGACATTCTGTGAATGATTCTCTGTGAATGGTGCACTGTGAATGTCACTCTGTGAATGACGCTCTATGAATGACACTCTATGAATGACGATCTCTGAATGGTGCTCTGTGAATGATGCAGTGCGAATTGTGCACTGTGAATGAGGCTCTGTGAATGGCGCTCTGTGAATGACTCCCTGTGAATGACACACTCTGAATGACACTAAGTGAATGAGGCATCTGTGAATGACTCCCTGTGAATAACGCTGTGTGAATGGTGCTCTGTGAATTAGGGACTCTGAAAGATGCTCTGTGAATGTAAGTCTGAGAGTGACTCTTGTGAAATGCGCTCTGTGAGTGTCACTCATTGAATGACTCTGAATGACTCCCTGTGAATGATACTCTGTGAATGACACACTGTGAATGATGCTCTGTGAATGTCATTCTGTGAATGACGCTCTGTGAATGACGCTCTGTGAATGATTCTCCGTGAATGACGCTCTGTGAATGTAAATCTGCGAGTGACGTTTGTGAAAAGCACTCTGTGAATGTCAATCTTTCAATGACTCCCTGTGACTGGCACTCAGTGAATGGTGAAGTGCGAATGACACTCTGTGAATGACAGCCTGTGAAGTACGCTCTGTAAATGACTCTCTGTGAATGACGCTCTGTGGATGACGTTCTCTGAATGGTGCACTGTGAATGACTCTCTGTGAATGACACTCTGTGAATGATGCTCTGTGAATGTCACTCTGTGAATGATGCTCTGTCTTTGTCACTCTGTGAATGACGCTCTATGAATGACACTCTATGAATGACGATCTCTGAATGGTGTTCTGTGAATGATGCAGTGCGAATTGTGCACTGTGAATGAGGCTCTGTGAAAGTTTCTCAGTGTATTGTGCTCTGTGAATGACACTCTGTGAATCGTGGTCTGTGAATGACACCCTGTGAATGGCGCTCTGTGAATGACTCCCTGTGAATGACACACTCTGAATGACACTAAGTGAATGATGCATCTGTGAGTGACTTCCTGCGAATAACGCTGTGTGAAAGGTGCTCTGTGAATTACAGACTCTGAAAGATGCTCTGTGAATGTAAGTCTGAGAGTGACTCTTGTGAAATGCGCTCTGTGAGTGTCATTCATTGAATGATTCTCTGAATGACTCCCTGTGAATGATACTCTGTGAATGACACACTGTGAATGATGCTCTGTGAATGTCATTCTGTGAATGACGTTCTGTGAATGTCGCTCTGTGGATGACGCTCTGTGAATGATTCTCCGTGAATGACGCTCTGTGAATGTAAATCTGCGAGTGACGTTTGTGAAAAGCGTTTTGTGAATGTCAATCTTTCAATGACTCCCTGTTATTGACGCTCAGTGAATGGTGAAGTGCGACTGACACTGTGAATGACAGCCTATGCAGTACGCTCTGTAAATGACTCTATATGAATGACGTTTCGTGAATGATGCTCTGTGAATGACTCTCCGTGAATAACGCTCTGTATATGATGCTCTGTGAATGACTCTCTGTGAATGACACTTTGTGAATGATGCTCTGTGAAAGTCACTCTGTGAATGATGCTCTGTCCTTGTCTCTCTGTGAATGACACTCTGTGAATGTCACTTTGTGAATGATGCTCTGTGAATGTCACTCTGTGAATGATGCTCTGTCCTTGTCTCTCTGTGAATCACACTCTGTGAATGGTACACTGTGAATGATTCTCTGTGAATGGCGCTCTGTGAATGACTCTCTGTGAATGACACTCTGTGAAGGATGCACCGTGAATGTCACTCTGACAAGAATGTTCTGTGAATGACGCTCTGTGAATGGTGCTCTGTGAATATCACTCTGTGAATTATGTTCTGTGAATGACACTGTGAATGACGCTCTGTGAATGATGCTCTGAGAAGGATGCTCTGTCCTTGTCACTCTGTGAATGACACTCTGTGAATGGTACACTGTGAATGATTCTCTGTGAATAATGCTCGGTGAATGATGCTGGGTGAATGTCACTCTGACAAGAATGCTTTGTGAATGACTCTCTGTGAATGACGCTGTGTGAATGGTACACTGTGAATGACTATCTGTGAATGTCACTCTGTGAATGATGCTCTGTGAATGTCACTCTGTGATTGATGCTCTGTCCTTGTCATTCTGTGAATGACACTCTGTGAATGGTACACTGTGAATGATTCTCTGTGAATAATGCTCCGTGAATGTTGCTGGGTGACTGTCACTCTGACAATAATGCTTTGTGAATGACTCTCTGTGAATGACGCTGTGTGAATGGTACACTGTGAATGACTCTCTGTGAATGTCACTCTGTGAATGATGCTCTGTGAATGTCACTCTGTGATTGATGCTCTGTCCTTGTCACTCTGTGAATGACACTCTGTGAATGGTACACTGTGAATGATTCTCTGTGAATGACACTCTGTGAATGACGATCTCTGAATGGTGCTCTGTGAATGATGCTGTGTGAAGGACTCTCTATGAATAACGCTAAAGATGCTCTGTCAATGGAGTTCTGTGCATAATGCCCCATGAATGACGCTCTGTGATAGACTGTCTGTGAATGGTGCTCTGTGAATGACACCCTGTGAATGACACCCTGTGAATGACGCTCTGTGAATGTAAATCTGCGAGTTATGTTTTTGAAAACGCTCTGTGAATGACGCCCTGTGAATTTGCAATGTGAATGACGCTCTATGAATGACAGTCTATCAATGATTATCTTTGAATGGCGCTTTGTGAATGTAATTCTGCGAGTGATGTTTGTGAAAAGCGCTCTGTGAACGTCACTCTTTCAATGACTCTCTGTCAATGGCGCTCTGTGAATGAATCTCTGTGAATCACGCTCTGTGAATGACTCTCTGTGAATGACACATTGTGAATGACACTATGTGAATGTTGCTCTGTGAATGACGCTCTGTGAATGATGCTCTTTGAATGATGCATCAGTGAATGACTCCCTATGAATAACGCTCTGTGAATGGTGCTCTGTGAATGACGTACTCTGAAAGATGCTCTGTGAACCGAAAGCTGAGAGTGATGCAGGTGAAATGCGCACTGTGAGTGTCACTCATTGAATGTCTCTCTGAATGACTCCCTGTGAATGATACTCTGTGAGTGACACATTGTGAATGATGCACTGTGAATGTCATTCTGTGAATGACGCTCTGTGAATGATTCACTGTGAATGACGCTCTGTGAATGTAAATCTGCGAGTGACGTTTGTGAAAAGCACTCTGTGAATGTAACTCTTTCAATGACTCCCTGTGACTGGCGCTCTGTGAATGATTCTCTGTGAATGACTCTCTGTGAATGACGTTGCGTGAATGATGCTCTGTGAATGACTGTCTGTGAATGACTCTCTGTGAATGACATGCTGTGAATGATACTCTGTGATTGACACTGTGAATGACTCTCTGTGAATAATGCTCTGTGAATGATGCTCTGTGAATGTCACTCTGTCAATGATGCCCTGTCCTTGTCACTCTGGGAATGACACTCTATGAATGATACTCTGTGAATGATTCTCTGTGAATGACGCTCTGTGTATGACACTCTATGAATCACGATCTTTGAATGGTGCTCCGTGAAAGATGCTGTGTGAATGATTCTCAATGAGTAGCGCTAAAGTTACTCTGTCAATGGAGTTCTGTGCATAATGCCCCATGAATGTCGCTCTGTGATTGACTCTCTGTGAATGATGCTCTGTGAATACCACCCTGTGAATGACACCCTGTGAATGACGCTCTGTGAAGGACTCTCTTTGAATTGTGCACTGTGAATGACGCTCTGTGAATGACTCTCTGTGAATGACGCTCTGTGAATGACAGTCTGTCAATGATTCTCTGTGAATGACGGTCTGTGAATGTAAATCTGTGAGTTATGTTTGTGAAAAGTTTTCTGTGAATGTCACTCTTTCAATTACTCTCTGTGTGTGGCGCTCTGTGAATGACTCCCTGTGAATGACACACTGTGAATGACACTAAGTGAATGTTGCTCTGTGAATGACGCTCTGTGAATGATGCTCTGTGAATGATGTACTCTGAAAGATGCTCTGTGAATGTAAATCTGAGAGTGACACTTGTGAAATGCGCTCTGAGTGTCACTCATTGAATGACTCTCTGAATGACTCCCTGTGTATGATACTCTGTGAATGACACACTGTGAATGATGCTCTGTGAATGACACACTGTGAATGATGCTCTGTGGATGTCATTCTGTGAATGACTCCCTGTGACTGAAGCTCTTTGAATGGCGCAGTGCGAAGGGTACTTTGTGAATGACAGCCTGTAAATGACGGTGTGTAAATGACTCTCTATGAATGACGTTCTGTGAATGATCCTCTGTGAATGACTCTCCGTGAATGACGCTGTGTGAATGACTCTCTGTGAATGAATCTCTGTGAATAATGCTCTGTGAAGGATGCTCTGTGAATGTCACACTGACAATATTGCTCTGTGAATGGTGCTCTGTGATTGTCACTCTGTGAATGATGTTCTGTGAATGACACTGTGAATGACACTCTGTGAAAGACGGTCTGGGAAGGATGCTCTGTGAATTTCCATCTGACAATAATGATCTGTGAAGGACGCTCTCTGAATGGTGCATTGTGAATGACTCTCCGTGAATGACATTCAGTGAATGACACTCTGTGAATGATGCACTGTGAATGTCACTCTGTGAATGATGCTCTGTCCTTGTTACTCTGTGATTGACGCTCTATGAATGATACTGTGTGAATGATTCTCTGTGAATGACGCTCTGTGAATGACTCTCTGTAAATGGCGCTAAAGATACTCTGTCATTGGAGTTCTGTGCATAAAGCCCCATGAATGACTCTCTGTGATTGACTCTCTGTGAATGGTGCCCTGTGAATGACACCCTGTGAATGACACCCTGTGAATGACGCTCTGGGAATGACTCTCTGTGAATTGTGCTCTGTGAATGACACCCTGTGAATGAGGCTCTGTGGATTACGTTTTGTTAATGTCGCTCTTTGAATGACAGTCTGTCAATGATTGTCTATGAATGACACTCTGTGAATGTAAATCTGCGAGTGATGTTTGTGGAAAGCTCTCTGTGAAAGTCACTCTTTCAATGACGCGCTGTCAATGGCGCTCTGTGAATAACTCCCTGTGAATGACGCACTTTGAATGACACAAAATGAATGTTGCTTTGTGAATGACGCTCTGTGAATGACACACTGTGAATGAAACCCTGTGAATGACGCTCTGTGAATGACTCTCTGCGAATGGTGCTCTGTGAATGACACCCTGTGAAGGACTCTCGGTGACTGGCGTTAAAGATACCCTGTCAATGGAATTCTGTGCAAAATGCCCCGTGAATGACTGTCTGTGAATAGTGCTCTATGAATGACGCACTGTGAATGACTCTCTGTGAATTGTGCTCTGTGAATGACGCTCTGTGAAAGATACTTTGTGAATGATGCTTTGTGAAGGTACTCTGTCAATGGCGCTCTGAATAATGCTCTGTGAATGACACTTAGTAAATGACACACTGTGAAAGATGCTCTGTTAACTTCACTCTGTTAATGATGCTCTGAAAAATGACGCTCTGTAAATGACGCTCTGTGAATGACGCTCTGTGAATGACACTATGTGAATGAGTCTCTGTGAATGTCAATCTGAATGACGCTCTGTGAATGTTCTTCCGTGAATAATACTGTGTGAATGAGTCTCTGTGAATGACGCTAAAGATACTCTGTCAATGGAGTTCTGCGAATAATGCCCCGTGAATGACGCTCAGTGAATGATGCTCTGTGAATGATGCTCTGTGAATGACACCCTGTGAATAATGTTCTGTGATTGAATCTCTGTGAACTGTGCTCTGTAAATGACGCTCTGTGAATCATGGTCTGTGAATGACACCGTGTGAATGACACTCTGTGAATGACGCTCTGTGAATGATGCACTGTGAAAGATGCTCTGTGAATGTAATTCTGCGAGTGATGCTTATGAAAAGAACTCTGTGAATGTCACTCTTTGAATGACTCTCTGTGAATGACACTCTTTGAATGGTGCTCCGAGAATGACATTCTGTGAATGACGCTCTGTGAATGACTCTATGAATGACGCTTTGTGAATGACACACTGTTAATGACTCTCTGTGAATGACTCTTTGAATGACTCTCTGTGAATGAAGTTCTGTGAATGACACTCCAGGAATGACGATCTCTGAATGATGCTCTGTGAATGATGCTGTGTGAATGACTCTCTATGAGTAGCTCTAAAGTTATTCTGTCATTGGAGTTCCGTGCATAATACCCCATGAATGACACTCTGTGATTGAATCTCTGTGAATGAAGCACTGTGAATGATGCATCTGTGAATGACACCCTGTGAATGACGCTCTGTGAATGACTCTCTGTGAATTGTGCATTGTGAATGACGCTCTGTGAATGACTCTCTGTGAATTGTGCATTGTGAATGACACTCTGTGAATGACGCTCTGTGAATGTAAATCTGCGAGTTATGTTTGTGAAAAGTGCTCTGTGAATGTCACTCTTTCAATTACTCTCTTTGAATGGCGCTCTGTGAATGACTCTCTGTAAATGACACACTGTGAATGACACTAAGTGAATGTTGCTCTGTGAATGACGCTCTGTGAATGATGCTCTGTGAATGATGCATCTGTGAATGACTCCCTGTGAGTAACGCTCTGTAAATGGTGCTCTGTGAATCACGTACTCTCAAAGATGCTCTGTGCATGTAAATCTGAGAGTGACACTTGTGAAATGCGCTCTGTGAGTATCACTCATTGAATGACTCTCTGAATAAATCCCTGTGAATGATACTCTGTGAATGACACAATGTGAATGATGCACTGTGAATGATTCTCAGTGAATGACGCTCTGTCAATATAAATCTGCGAGTGACGTTTGTGAAAAGCACTCTGTGAATGTCAATCTTTCAATGACTCCCTGTGTATGACGTTCTGTGAATGGTGCAGTACGAATGACACTCTATGAATGACAGCCTGTGAATGACGCTCTGTTAATGACTCTCTGTGAATGACGTTCCGTAAATGATGCCCTGTGAATGACTCTCCGTGAATGAGGCTCTGTGAATGACTCTCTGTGAATGACGCTCTGTGAATGATGCTCTGTGAATGACGCTCTCTGAATGACGTTCTCTGAATGCTGCACTGTGAATGACTCTCTGTGAATGTCACTCTGTGAATGATGCTCTGTCCTTGTCACTCTGTGAATGACGCTCTTTGAATGACACTCTATGAATGACGATCTCTGAATGGTGCTCTGTGAATGTTGCTGTGTGAATGACTCTCTATGAGTAGCGCTAAAGTTATTCTGACAGTGGAGTTCTGTGCATAATACCCCATGAATGACGCTCTCTGATTGATTCTCTGTGAATGAAGCACTGTGAATTATGCATCTGTGAATGACTCCCTGTGAAGAACGCTCTGTGAATGGTGCTCTGTGAATGACGTACTCTGAAATATGCTCTGTGAATGTAAATCTGAGTGACACTTGTGGAATGCGCTCTGTGAGTGTCACTCATTCAATGACTCTCTAAAGGACTCCCTGTGAATTATACTCTGTGAATGACATAATGTGAATGATGCTCTGTGAATGATTCTCAGTGAATGACGCTCTGTCAATATTAATCTGCGAGTGACGTTTGTGAAAAGCACTCTGTGAATGTCAATCTTTCAATGACTCCCGGTGTATGACGTTCTGTGAATGGTGCAGTACGAATGACACTCTGTGAATGACAGCCTGTGAATGACGTTCTGTAAATGACTCTCTGTGAATGACGTTCCATAAATGATGCCCTGTGAATGACTCTCCGTGAATGACTCTCTGTGAATGACGCTCTGTGAATGATGCTCTGTGAATGACGCTCTGTGAATGACGTTCTCTGAATGCTGCACTGTGACTGAGTCTCTGTGAATGACACTCTGTGAATGATGCTCTGTGAATGTCACTCTGTGAATGATGCTCTGTCCTTGTCACTCTGTGAATGACGCTCTGTGAATGACACTCTATGAATCACGATCTCTGAATGGTGCTCTGTGAATGATGCTGTGTGAATGACTCTCTATGAGTAGAGCTAAAGTTATTCTGTCAATGGAGTTCTGTGCATAATGCCCCATGAATGACGCTCTGTGATTGACTCTCTGTGAATGGTGCTCTATGAATGATACCCTGTGAATGACACCCTGTGAATGACGCTCTGTGAATGACTGTCTGTGAATTGTGCTCTGTGAATGACAGTCTGTCAATGATTCTCTGTGAATGACGCTCTGTGAATGTAAATCTACGAGTTATATTTGTGAAAAGTGCTCTGTGAATGTCACTCTTTCAATTACTCTCTGTGAATGGCGCTCTGTGAATGACTCTCTGTGAATTGTGCACTGTGAATGACGCTCTGTGAATCGTGGTCTGTGAATGACTTTCTGTGAATGACGTTGCGTGAATGACGCTCTGGAATGACTCTCCGTGAATGACGCTCTCTGAATGATGCTCTGTGAATAACTCTCTGTGAATGACACGCTGTGAATGATACTCTGTGAATGACAATGTGAATGACGCTCTGTGATTAATGCTCTTTGAATGATGCTCTGTGATTGTCACTCTGTGAATGATGCTCTGTCAATGACGCTCTGTGAAAGGTGCAGTGTGAATGACACACTGGTATTGACACTCGTGAAACAAACTCTGTGAATGTCATTCTGTGAATGGCACTTTTTGAAATTTACTCTGTGAATGGTGCACTGTGAATAACACTCTGGGAATGATGCTTTCTAAATGACATTCTGTATAAAATGCTCTGGGAATGATGCTTTCTAAATGACGTTCTGTAAATGATGCTCTATGAATGATGCTCTAAGAATGATGCCCTGTGAATGACATCCTGATAATAACACTCTGTGCATGGCATTCTGGCGTATGATGGTCTGTGAAAGGCTCTGTGTGAATGACACACTGTAAATGACACCCCAGTTTTACACTCTGTGAATATCAGTCTGTAAATGACGCTCTCTGAAAGACACACTGTGAATGAAGCTCTGTAAAAGATACTTAGTGAATGATGCTTTGTGAAGGTACTCTGTCAATGGTGCTCTGTGAATAAAGCTCTGTGAATGACACTCAGTAAATAGTGCACTGTGAATGACTCCCTCTGAAAGATGCTCTGTTAAATTCACTCTGTTAATGATGCTCTGCGAATAATGCTCTGTGAATGATGCTCTGTGAATGATTCTCTGTGAATGTCACACTGAATGACTCTCTGTGTATAATCCTCTGTGAATGATGCTGTGTGAATGACTCTCTGTGAATGGCGCTAAAGATACTCTGTCAATGGAGTTCTGCGAATAATGCCCCGAGAATGACACTGAGTGAATGATGCTCTGTGAATGATGCTCTGTGAATGACACCCTGTGAATGACGCTCTGTGATCGACACTCTGTGAATTGTGCTCTGTGAATGATGCTCTGTGAATCGTGGTCTGTGAATGACACCCTGTGAATGACGCTCTGTGAATGACTCTCTGTGAATGATGCTTTGTGAAAGACGCACTGTGAAAGATGCTCTGTGAATGTAACTCTGAGAGTGATGCTTATGAAAAGCGCTCTGTCAATTTCACTCTTTCAATGACTCTGTGAATGACTCTCTGTAAAAGACTATGTGAATGATGCTCTGTGAATGAATCTCTGTGAATGACACTCTGTGAATGACTCTCTGTGAATGACACTCTTTGAAAGATGCTCTGTGTATGACGCTCTCTGAATGTCACTCAGTTAATGACACACTGTTATTGACTCTCTTTATGAGTGACCCTCTGTGAATGATGCTCCGTGAATGACGCTCTGTGAAACACACTCTGTGAATGTCATTCTGTCAATGTCACATTGTGAAAGTTACTCTGTGAATGGTGCACTGTGAATAACCCTCTGGGAATGATCTTTCTAAATGACATTCTGTAAATGATGCTCTATGAATGATGCTCTGTGAATGATGCCCTGTGAATGACAACCTAATAATAACACTCTGTGCATGGCATTCTGGCGAATGATGGTCTGTGAAAGATCTGTGTGAATGACACTCTGTGAATGACACCCGAGTGAATGTGAATATCAGTCTGTAAACGACGCTCTGTGAAATATACTTAGTGAATGATGCTTTGTGAAGGTACTCTGTCAATGGCGCTCTGAATAATGCTCTGTGAATGACACAGTAAATGACACACTGTGAAACCTGCTCTGTGAATGTCAGTCTGTGAATGGTGCACTGTGAATGACTCTCTCTGAAAGATGCTCTGTTAACTTCATTCTGTTAATGATGCTCCGTGAATGACGGTCTGTGAATGACGCTTTGTGAATGACTCTCTGTGAATGACACCATGTGAATGACGCTCTGTGAACGTCACTCTGAACGACGCTCTGTGAATGTTCTTTTGTGAATAATGCTCTGTGAATGAGTCTCTGTGAATGACGCTAAGGATACTCTGTAATGGAGTTCTGTGAATAATGCCTCGTAAATGACGCTCAGTGAATGATGCTCTGTGAATGATGCTCTGTGAATGACACCCTGTGAATAATGTTCTGTGATTGAATCTCTGTGAATTGTGCTCTGTGAATGACGCTCTGTGAATCATGGTCTGTGAATGACACCGTGTGAATGACACTCTGTGAATGACGCTCTGTGAATGACTCAATGAATGACGCTCTGTGAATGACACTTGGTGAATGACTCTCTGTGAATGACTCTGTGAATGACTCTCTGTGAATGAAGCTCTGTGAATGACACTCTATGAATGACGATCTCTGAATGGTGCTCTGTGAATGACGCCCTGTGATTGACACCCTTTGAATGACGGTCTGTGAATGACTCTATGTGAATTGTGCTCTGTGAACGATGCTCTGTGAATGACACTGTATGAATGGCGATCTCTGAATGGTGCTCTGTGAATGATGCTGTGCGAATGCCTCTCTATGAATGGCGTTAAAGATACTCTTTCAATGGAGTTCTGAGCATAATGCCCCGTGAATGACCCTCCGTGAACAGTGCTCTGTGAATGACGCACTGTGAATGACTCTCTGTGAATTGTGCTCTGTGAATGACGCTCTGTGAATGACTCTCTGTGAATTGTGCTCTGTGAATGACGCTATGCGAATGACGCTCTCTGAATGACGCACTGTGAATGATTCTCAGTGAATGACACCCTGTGAATGACATTCTGTGAATGATGCTCTGTGAAAGATGCGATGTGAATGAATCCCTGTGAATGGTGCTAAAGATATTCTGTCAATGGAGTTCTGTGAATAATGCCCCGTGAATGACGCTCTGTGATTGACTCCCTGTGAACGAAACCCTGTGAATGACGCTGTGTGAATGACTCTGTGTGATTGGCGCTAAAGATACTCTGTCAATGGAGATCTCTGAATAATGCCCCGTGAATGACGTTCTGTGAATGAGTCTCTGTGAATGTCGCACTGTGAAAGATGTTCTGTGAATGTAACTCTGCGAGTGACGCTTATGAAAAGCACTCTGTGAATGTCACTCTTTGAATGACACTCTGTGAAAGATGCTCTTTGTATGACACTCTGTAAATATCACTCAGTTACTGACACACGGTGAATGACTCTGTGAGTGGTGCTTTGTGAAAGGTACTCCGTCAATGGAGCTCTGGGCCAAATGCCCAGTGAATGACGCTCTGTGAATGACTCTTTCAATGATGCTGTGTGAAGGATGCTCTGTGAATGTCACTCGGACAATAACGCTCTGTGAATGACTCTCTGTGAATGGTGCCTTGCGAAAGGTACTCCATCAATGGAGCTCTGTGAATATTGCCCTGTGAATGAAGCTCTGTGAATGACTCTCTGCGAATGACGCTCTGTGAATCTCCCTCTGTGAAGGATTCTCTGAGAATGTCACTCTGACAATAAGGCTCTGTGAATGACGCTCTGTCAATGACGCTCTGTGAAAGGTGCAGTGTGAATGACACACTGGTATTGACACTCGTGAAACACACTCTGTGAAAGTCATTCTGTGAATGGCACTTTGTGAAAGTTACTCTGTGAATGGTGCACTGTGAATAACACTCTGGGAATGAAGCTTTCTAAATGACATTCTGTAAAAAATGCTCTGGGAATGATGCTTTCTAAATGACGTTCTGTAAACGATGCTCTATGAATGATGCTCTGAGAAGGATGCCCTGTGAATGACATCCTGATAATAACACTCAGTACATGGCATTCTGGCGTATGATGGTCTGTGAAAGGCTCTGTGTGAATGATACTCTGTAAATGACACCCCAGTTTGACACTCTGTGAATATCAGTCTGTAAATGACACTCTCTGAAAGACACACAGTGAATGACGCTCTGTAAAAGATACTTAGTGAATGATGCTTTGTGAAGGTACTCTGTCAATGGTGCTCTGTGAATAAAGCTCTGTGAATGACACTCTGTAAATGACGCACTGTGAAACATGCTCTGTGAATGTCACTCTGTGAATGGTGCACTGTGAATGACTCTCTCTGAAAGATGTTCTGTTAAATTCACTCTGCTAATGATGCTCTGCGAATGACGCTCTGTGAATGATGCTCTGTGAATGACTCTCTGTGAATGTCACTCTGAATGACTCTCTGTGAATAATCCTCTGTGAATGATGCTGTGTAAATGACTCTCTTTGAAAGGCGCTAAATATACTCTGTCAATGGAGTTCTGCGAATAATGCCCCGTGAATGACACTCAGTGAATGATGCTCTGTGAATGGCTCTGTCTGAATGACACCCTGTGAATGACGCTCTGTGATTGACACTCTGTGAATTGTTCTCTGTGAATGATGCTCTGTGAATGTAACTCTGAGAGTGATGCTTATGAAAAGCACTCTGTTAATTTCACTCTTTGAATGACTCTCTGTGAATGACTCCCTGTAAAAGACTCTGCGAATGATGCTCTGTGAATGAAGCTCTGTGAATGACACTCTATGAATGACGATCTCTGAATGGTGCTCTGTGAAGGATGCTGTGTGAATGACACTCTGTAAATGACGCAATGTGAAAGATGCTCTGTGAATGTCTCCCTGTGAATGGTGCTAAAGATACTCTGTCAATGGAGTTCTGGGAATAATGCCCCGTGAATGACTCTCTGTGAATGATGCTCTGTGAATGACACCCTGTGAATGAAAACCTGTAAATGACGCTCTGTGAATGACTCTCCGCGAATGGTGCTCTGTGAATGACACCATGTGAATGACTCTCTGTGATTGGCGCTAAAGATACTCTATCAATGGAGATCTGTGAATAATGCCCCGTGAATGACTCTCTGCGAATGGGTCTCTGTGAATGACGCACTGTGAAAGATGTTCTGTGAATGTAACTCTGCGAGTGACGCTTATGAAAAGCACTCTGTGAATGTCACTCTTTGAATGACACTATGTGAAAGATGCTCTGTGTATGACGCTTTGTAAATATCACTCTGTTATTGACACACGGTGAATCACTCTCTGTGAGTGATGCTTTGGGAAAGGTACTCCGTCAATGGAGCTCCGTGCAAAATGCCCTGTGAATGACGCTCTGTGAATGACACTCTGTGAATGACTCTCTTTGAAAGATGCTCTGTGAAGGATGCTCTGTGAATGTCACTCTGACAATAAGGCTCTGTCAATGACGCTCCGTCAATGACGCTCCGTGAAAGGTGCAGTGTGAATGACACACTGGAATTGACATTCGTGAAACACACTCTGTGAATGTCATTCTGTGAATGGCACTTTGTGAACGTTACTCTGTGAATGGTGCACTGTGAATAACACTCTGGGAATGATGCTTTCTAAATGACATTCTGTAAAAAATGCTCTGGGAATAATGCTTTCTAAACGACGTTCTGTAAACGATGCTCTAAGAATGATGCGCTGAGAATGATGCCCTGTGAATGACATCCTGGTAATAACACTCTGTGCATGGCATTCTGGCGAACGATGGTCTGTGAAAGATCTGTGTGAATGACACTCTGTGAATGACACCCGAGTATGACACTCTGTGAATATGAGTCTGTAAACGACGCTCTGTGAAAGATACTTAGTGAATGATGCTTTGTGAAGGTACTCCGTCAATGGCGCTCTGTGAATAATACTCTGTGAATGACACTTAGTAAATGACACACTGTGAAAGATGTTCTGTGAATGTCACTCTGTGAATGGTGCACTGTGAATGACTTTCTGAAAGACACTCTGCTAACTTCACTCTGTTAATGATGTTCTGCGAATGACGCTCTGTGTATGACGCTCTGTGAATGACTCTCTGTGAATGACACCATGTGAATGACGCTCTGTGAATGTCACTCTTAATGACGCTCTGTGAATGTTCTTCTGTGAATAATGCTGTGTGAATGAGTCTCTGAATGACGCTAAAGATACTCTGTCAATGGAGTTCGGCGAATAATGCCCCGTGAATGATGCTCTGTGAATGATGCTCTGTGAATGACACCCTGTGAATAATGTTCTGTGATTGAATCTCTGTGGATTGTGCTCTGTGAATGATGCTATGTGAATCATGGTCTGTGAATGACACCGTGTGAATGACGCTCTGTGAATGACTCTCTGTGAATGACGCTCTGTGAATGACGCAATGTGAAAGATGCTCTGTGAATGTAACTCTGCGAGTGCTGCTTATGAAAAGTACTCTGTGAGTGTCACTCTTTGAATGACTCTCTGTGAATGACACCCTTTGAATGGTGTTCCGAGAATGACATTCTGTGAATGACGCTCTCTGAATGACTATGAATGACGCTCGGTGAATAACACTCTGTAAATGAATCTCTGTGAATGACTTGGTGAATGACTCTCTGTGAATGAAGCACAGTGAATGACACTCTATGAATGACGAACTCTGAATGGTGCTCTGTGAATGACGCCCTTTGATTGACACCCTATCAATGACGCTCTGTGAATGACTCTATGTGTCTTGGCTCTGTGAATGACGCTCTGTGAATGAAACTGTATGAATGGCGATCTCTGAATGGTGCTCTGTGAATGATGCTGTGTGAATGACTCTCTGTGAATGGCGCTGAAGATACTCTGTCAATGGAGTTCTGTGCATATTGCCCCGCGAATGACCCTCTGTGAAAGGTGCTCTGTGAATGACGCACTGTGAATGACTCTTTGTGAATTGTTCTCTGAATGACGCTCTGTGAATGATGCTCTGTGAAAGATGCAATGTGAATGACTCTCTGTGAATGGTGCTAAAGATACTCAATGGAGTTCCGTGAATAATGCCCTGTGAATGATGCTCTGTGAATGATACCCTGTGAATGAAACCCTGTGAATGACGCTCTGTGAGTGACTCTCTGCGCATGGTGCTTTGTGAATGACACTCTGTGAATGGCTCTGTGTGATTGGCGCTAAAGCTACTCAATGGAGATCTGTGAATAATGCCCCGTGAATGATGCTCTGTGAATGAGTCTCTGTGAATGACGCACTGTGAAAGATGTTCTGTGAATGTAACTCTGCGAGTGACGCTTATGAAAAGCAGTCTGTGAATGTCACTCTTTGAATGACACTCTGTGAAAAATGCTCTGTGTATGACGCTCTTTAAATATCACTCAGTTACTGACACACTGTGAATGACTCTCTGTGAGTGGTGCTTTGGGAAAGGTACTCCGTCAATGGAGCTCCGTGCAAAATGCCCTGTCAATGACGCTCTGTGAATGACACTCTGTAAAATACGCAATGTGAAAGATGCTCTGTGGATGTCACCCTGTGAATGATGCTTGGTGAATGATGCTCGGTGACAGATGCAATGTGAATGACTCCCTGTGAATGGTGCTAAAGGTACTCTGTCAATGGTGTTCTGGGAATAATGCCCCGTGAATGACGCTCTGTGAATGATGCTCTGTGAATGTCACCCTGTGAATGAAACCCTGTAAATGACGCTCTGTGAATGACTCTCTGCGAATGGTGCTCTGTGAATGACACCCTGTGAATGACTCTCTGTGATTGGCGCTAAAGATACTCTGTCAATGGAGATCTGTGAAAAATGCCCCGTGAATAACGCTCTGTGAATGAATCTCTGTGAATGACGCACTGTGAAAGATGTTCTGTGAATGTAACTCTGCGAGTGATGTTTATGAAAAGCACTCTGTGAATGTCACTCTTTGAATGACTCTCTGTGAATGACACGGTGTGAATGGTGCTCGGAGAATGAGTCTCTGTGAATGACTCTCTGTGAATGACTCAGTGAATGATGCTCTGTGAAAGATGCAATGTGAATGACACACTGTGAATGGTGCTAAAGATACTCTGTCAATGGAATTCTGGGAATAATGCCCCGTGAATGACGCTCTGTGAATGATGCTCTGTGAATGACACCCTGTGAATGAAACCCTGTAAATGACGCTCTGTGAATGACTCTCTGCGACTGGTGCACTGTGAATTACTCTGTGAATGACTCTCTATGAATGACGCTCTGTCAATGACACTCTATGAATGACGATCTCTGAATGGTGCTCTGTGAATGACACCCTGTGAATGACTCTCTGTGATTGGCGCTAAAGATACTCTGTCAATGGAGATCTGTGAAAAATGCCCCGTGAATAACGCTCTGTGAATGAGTCTCTGTGAATGACGCACTGTGAAAGATGTTCTGTGAATGTAACTCTGCGAGTGATGTTTATGAAAAGCACTCTGTGAATGTCACTTTTTGAATGACTCTCTGTGAATGACACGGTGTGAATGGTGCTCGGAGAATGAGTCTCTGTGAATGACTCTCTGTGAATGACTCAGTGAATGATGCTCTGTGAAAGATGCAATGTGAATGACACACTGTGAATGGTGCTAAAGATACTCTGTCAATGGAATTCTGGGAATAATGCCCCGTGAATGACGCTCTGTGAATGATGCTCTGTGAATGACACCCTGTGAATGAAACCCTGTAAATGACGCTCTGTGAATGACTCTCTGCGACTGGTGCACTGTGAATTACTCTGTGAATGACTCTCTGTGAATGACGCTCTGTCAATGACACTCTATGAATGACGATCTCTGAATGCTGCTCTGTGAATGATGCTCTGTGATTGACTCTTTGTGAATGGTGCTCTGTGAATGACACCCTGTGATTGACACTCTATGAATGATGCTCTGTGAATGACTATGTGACCTGTGCTCTGTGAATGACGCTCTGTGAATGACACTGTATGAATGGCGATCTCTGAATGGTGCTCTGTGAATGACACCCTGTGAATGACACGCTGTGAATGACGCCCTGTGAATGATGCTCTGTGAAAGATGCAATGTGAATAACTCCCTGTGAATAGTGCTAAAGATACTCTGTTAATGGAGTTCTGTGAATAATGCCCTGTGAATGACGCTCTGTGAATGAGTCTCTGTGAATGACGCACTGTGAAAGATGTTCTGTGAATGTAACTCTGCGAGTGAAGTTTATGAAAAGCACTCTGTGAATGTCGCTCTTTGAATGACTCTCTGTGAATGACACCGTGTGAATGGTGCTCCGAGAATGAGTCTCTGTGAATGACGCTCTGTGAGTGGTGCACTGTGAATGACTCTCTCTGAAAGATGCTCAGTTAAATTCACTCTGTTAATGGTGGTCTACGAATGATGCTCTGTGAATGAGTCTCTGTGAATGTCATTCTGAATGACTCTCTGTGAATATTCCTCTGTGAATGCTGCTGTGTGAATGACTCTCTGTGAATGGCGCTAAAGATACTCTGTCAATGGAGTTCTGCGAATAATGCCCCGTGAATGACACTCAGTGAATGATGCTCTGTGAATGACACCCTGTGAATGACGCTCTGTGATTGACACTCTGTGAATTGCGCTCTGTGAATGATGCTCTGTGAATCGTGGTCTGTGAATGAGACCCTGTGGATGACGCTCTGTGAATGACTCTCTGTGAATGACGCTCTGTGAATGACGCACTGTGAAAGATGCTCTGAGAATGTCACTCTGAGAGTGATGCTTATGAAAAGCACTCTGTCAATTTCACTCTTTGAATGACTCTCTGTGAATGACTCTCTGTAAAAGACTCTGTAAATGATGCTCTGTGAATGAAGCTCTGTGAATGACACTCTATGAATGACGATCTCTGAATGGTGCTCTGTGAATGATGCTGTGTGAATGACACTCTGTAAATGACGCAATGTGAAAGACATCTGTGAATGTCACCCTGTGAATGATGCTCGGTGAATGATGCTCTGTGAAAGATGCAGTTTGAATGACTCCCTGTGAATGGTGCAAAAGATACTCTGTCAATGGAGTTCTGGGAATAATGCCCCGTGAATGACGCTCTGTGAATGATGCTCTGTGAATGACACCCTGTGAATGAAACCCTGTAAATGACGCTCTGTGAATGACTCTCTGCGAATGGTGCTTTGTGAATGACACCCTGTGAATGGCTCTGTGTGATTGGCGCTAAAGATACTCTGTCAATGGAGATCTGTGAATAATGCCCCGTGAATGATGCTCTGTGAACGAGTCTCTGTGAATGACGCACTGTGAAAGATGTTCTGTGAATGTAACTCTGCGGGTGACGTTTATGAAAAGCATTCTGTGAATGTCGCTCTTTGAATGACTCTCTGTGAATGACACCGTGTGAATGGTGCTCCGAGAATGAGTCTCTGTGAATGACGCTCTGTGAATGTAAATCTGCAAGTGACGTTTGTGAAAAGCACACTGTGAATGTCACTCTTTCAATGACTCTGTGAGTGACGCGCTGTGAAAGATGTTCAGTGAATGTAACTCTGCGAGTGACGTTTATGAAAAGCACTCTGTGAATGTCGCTCTTTGAATGACTCTCTGTGAATGACACCGTGTGAATGGTGCTCCGAGAATGAGTCTCTGTGAATGACGCTCTGTGAATGACACTCTGTGAATGACTCTCTGTGAATGACTCTGTGAATGATGCTCTGTGATGACACTCTTTGAATGACTCTCTGTCAATGATTCTCTGTGAATGACGCTCTGTGAATGTAAATCTGCAAGTGACGTTTGTGAAAAGCACACTGTGAATGTCGCTCTTTGAATGACTCTCTGTGAATGACACCGTGTGAATGGTGCTCCGAGAATGAGTCTCTGTGAATGACGCTCTGTGAATGACACTCTGTGAATGACTCTCTGTGAATGACTCTGTGAATGATGCTTTGTGATGACACTCTTTGAATGACTCTGTCAATGATTCTCTGTGAATGACGCTCTGTGACTGTAAATCTGCAAGTGACGTTTGTGAAAAGCACACTGTGAATATCTCTCTTTCAATGGCTCTGTGACTGACGCTCTGTGAATGGTGCAGTGCGAATGACACTGAGTGAATGACAGCCTGTGAATGACACTCTGTGAATGACTCACTGTGAATAACACTCCGTGTATGACGTTCTGTGAATGATACTCTGTGAATGACTCTCTGTGAATGACACTCTTTGAAAGATGCTCTGTGTATGACGCTCTCTGAATGTCACTCAGTTAATGACACACTGTTATTGACTCTCTTTATGAGTGACCCTCTGTGAATGATGTTCCGTGAATGACGCTCTGTGAAACACACTCTGTGAATGTCATTCTGTGAACGGTACATTGTGAAAATTACTCTGTGAATGGTGCACTGTGAATAACACTCTGGGAATGATGCTTTCTAAAAGACATTCTGTGAACAATGCTCTGGGAATGACGCTTTCTAAATGACATTCTGTAAATGATGCTCTATGAATGATGCTCAGAGAATGATGCCCTGTGAATGACATCCTGATAATAACACTCTGTGCATGGCATTCTGGCGAATGATGGTCTGTGAAAGATCTGTGTGAATGACACTCTGTGAATGACACCCCAGTATGACACTCTGTGAATATCAGTCTGTAAACGACGCTCTGTGAAAGATACTTACTGAATGATGCTATGTGAAGGTACTCTGTCAATGGCGCTCTGTGAATAATGCTCTGTGAATGACACTTAGTAAATGACACATTGTGAAAGATGCTCTGTGAATGTCACTCTGTGAATGGTGCACTGTGAATGACTCTGAAAGATACTCTGTTAACTTCACTCTGTTAATGATGCTCTGCGAATGATGCTCTGTGAAAGACTCTCTGTGAATGACACCATGTGAATGATGCTCTGTGAATGTCACTCTTAATGACGCTTTGTGAATGTTCTTCTGTGAATAATGCTGTGTGAATGAGTCTTTGTGAATGGCGCTAAAGATACTCTGTCAATGGAGTTCTGCGAATAATGCCCCGTGAATGACGCTCAGTGAATGATGCTCTATGAATGATGCTCTGTTAATGACACTCTGTGAATAATTTTCTGTGATTGAATCTCTGTGAGTTGTGCTCTGTGAATGATGCTCTGTGAATCATGGTCTGTGAATGACACCGTGTGAATGACGCTCTTTGAATGACTCTCTGTGAATGACGCTCTGTGAATGTCACTCTTAATGACGCTCTGTGAATGTTCTTCTGTGAATAATGCTGTGTGAATGAGTCTTTGTCAATGGCGCTAAAGATACTCTGTCATGGAGTTCTGCGAATAATGCCCCGTGAATGACGCTCAGTGAATGATGCTTTGTGAATGATGCTCTGTTAATGACACCCTGTGAATAATGTTCTGTGATTGAATCTCTGTGAATTGTGCTCTGTGAATGATGTTCTGTGAATCATGGTCTGTGAATGACGCTGTGTGAATGACACCGTGTGAATGACGCTCTGTGAATGACGCAATGTGAAAGATGCTCTGTGAATGTAACTCTGCGAGTGATGCTTATGAAAAGTATTCTGCGAATGTCACTCTTTGAATGACTCTCTGTGAATGACACCCTTTGAATGGTGCTCCGAGAATGACATTCTGTGAATGACGCTCTCTGAATGACTCTATCCTTGACGCTCGGTGAATAACACTCTGTAAATGAATCTCTGTGAATGACTGTGTGAATGACTCTTTGAGAATGAAGCACTGTGAATGAGACTCTATGAATGACGATCTCTGAATGGTGCTCTTTGAATGACGCTCTGTGATTGACTCTTTGTGAATGGTGCTCTGTGAATAACGCCCTGTGATTGACACCCTATCAATGACGCTCTGTGAATGACTCTATTTGAAAGATGCTCTGTGAAGGATGCTCTGTGAATGTCACTCTGACAATAAGGCTCTGTGAATGACGCTCTGTCAATGACGCTCTGTGAAAGGTGCATTGTAAATGACACACTGGAATTGACACTCGTGAAACACACTCTGTGAATGTCATTCTGTGAATGGCACTTTGTGAAAGTTACTCTGTGAATGGTGCACTGTGAATAACACTCTGGGAATGATGCTTTCTAAATGACATTCTGTAAAAAATGCGCTGGGAATGATGCTTTCTAAATAACGTTCTGTAAACGATGCTCTATGAATGATGCTCTGAGAAGGATGCCCTGTGAACGACACTCTGTGCATGGCATTCTGGCGAATGATGGTCTGTGAAAGGCTCTGTGTGAATGACACTCTGTAAATGACACCCCAGTTTGACACTCTGTGAATATCAGTCTGTAAATGACGTTCTCTGAAAGACACACAGTGAATGACGCACTGTAAAAGATACTTAGTGAATGATGCTTTGTGAATGTACTCTGTAAATGGTGCTCTGTGAATAAAGCTCTGTGAATGACACTCTGTAAATGACGCACTGTGAAACATGCTCTGTGAATGTCACTCTGTGAATGGTGCACTGTGAATGACTCTCTCTGAAAGGTGCTCTGTTAAGTTCACTCTGTTAACGATGATCTGCGAATGACGCTCTGTGAATGATGCTCTGTGAATGAATCTCTGTGAATGTCACTCTGAATGACTCTCTGCGAATACTCCCCTGTGAATGATGCTGTGTGAATGACTCTCTGTGAATGGCGCTAAATATACTCTGTGAATGGAGTTCTGCGAATAATGCCCCGTGAATGACACTCAGTGAATGATGCTCTGTGAATGACACCCTGTGAATGACGCTCTGTAATTTACACTCTGTGAAGTGTGCTCTGTGAATGATGCTCTGTGCATCGTGGTCTGTGAATGAGACGTGTGAATGACGCTCTGTGAATGAGTCTCTGTGAATGACGCACTGTGAAAGATTCTCTGTGAATGTAACTCTGAGAGTGATGCTTATGAAAAGCACTCTGTCAATTTCACTCTTTGAATGACTCTCTGTGAATGACTCTCTGTAAAAGACTCTGTGAATGATGCTCTGTGAATGAAGCTCTGTGAATGACACTCTGTAAATGACGATCTCCGAATGGTGCTCTGTGAAGGATGCTGTGTGAATGACACTCAGTAAATGATGCAATGTGAAAGATGCTCTGTGTATGTCTCCCTGTGAATGATGCTTTGTGAATGATGCTCTGTGAAAGATGCAATGTGAATGACTCCCTGTGAATGGTGCAAAAGATACTCTGTCAATGGAGTTCTGGGAATAATGCCCCGTGAATGACACCCTGTGAATGAAACCCTGTAAATGACGCTCTGTGAATGACGCTCAGCGAATGGTGCTCTGTGAATGACACCCTGTGAATGGCTCTGTGTGACTGGTGCTAAAGATACTCTGTCAATGGAGATCTGTGAATAATGCCCCGTGAATGACGATCTGTGAATGAGTCTCTGTGAATGACGCACTGTGAAAGATATTCCGTGAATGTAACTCTGCGAGTGACGTTTATGAAAAGCACTCTGTGAATGTCGCTCTTTGAATGGCTCTCTGTGAATGACACCGTGTGAATGGTGCTCCGAGAATGAGCTTCTGTGAATGACGCTCTGTGAATGATACTCTGTGAATGACTCTCTGTGAATGACACTCTGTGAAAGATGCTCTGTGTATGACGCTCTCTGAATGTCACTCAGCTAATCACACACGTATTGACTGTCTTTATGAGTGACCCTCTGTGAATGATGTTCCGTGAATGACGCTCTGTGAAACACACTCTGTGAATGTCATTCTGTGAACGGTACATTGTGAAAGTTACTCTGTGAATGGTGCACTGTGAATAACACTCTGGGAATGATGCTTTCTAAAAGACATTCTGTGAACAATGCTCTGGGAATGACGCTTTCTAAATGACGTTGTGTAAATGATGCTCTATGAATGATGCTCTTAGAATGATGCCCTGTGAATGACATCCTGATAACACTCTGTGCATGGCATTCTGGCGAATGATGGTCTGTGAAAGATCTGTGTGAATGACACTCTGTGAATGACACCCCAGTATGACACTCTGTGAATATCAGTCTGTAAACGACGCTCTGTGAAAGATACTTAGTGAATGATGCTTTGTGAAGGTACTCCGTCAATGGCGCTCTGTGAATAATACTCTGTGAATGATACTTAGTAAATGACACATTGTGAAAGATGCTCTGTGAATGTCACTATGTGATTGGTGCACTGTGAATGACTCTCTCTGAAAGATACTCTGTTAACATCACTCTGTTAATGATGCTCTGCGAATGACGCTCTGTGAATGACGCTCTGTGAATGACACCCTGTGAATAATGTTCTGTGATTGAATCTCTGTGAATTGTGCTCTGTGAATCATGTTCTGTGAATCATGGTCTGTGAATGATCCTGTGTGAATGACACCGTGTGAATGACGCTCTTTGAATGACTCTCTGTGAATGACGCTCTGTGAATGACGCAATGTGAAAGATGCTCCTTGAATGTAACTCTCCGAGTGATGCTTATGAAAAGTACTCTGCGAATGTCACTCTTTGAATGACTCTCTGTGAATGACACCCTTTGAATGGTGCTCCGAGAATGACATTCTGTGAATGACGCTCTCTGAATGACTATATCCTTGACGCTCGGTGAATAACACTCTGTAAATGAATCTCTGTGAATGACTCTGTGAATGACTCTCTGTGAATGAAGCACTGTGAATGACACTCTATGAATGACGATCTCTGAATGGTGCTCTGTGAATGACGCTCTGCGATTGACTCTTTGTGAATGGTGCTCTGTGAATAACGCCCTGTGATTGACACCCTATCAATGACGCTCTGTGAATGACTCTATGTGACTTGGCTCTGTGAATGACGCTCTGTGAATGAAACTGTATGAATGGCGATCTCTGAATGGTGCTCTGTAAATGATGCTGTGTGAATGACTCTCTGTGAAAGGTGCTCTGTGAATGACGCACTGTGAATGACTCTCTGTGAATTGTGCTCTGTGAAAGACGCTCTGTGAATGGCTCTTTGTGAATAACACCCTGTGAATGACGCTATGTGAATGATGCTCTGTGAAAGATGCAATGTGAATGACTACCTGTGAATGGTGCTAAAGATACACTGTGAATGGAGTTCCGTGAATAATGCCCTGTGAATGACGCTCTGTGATTGACTCTCTGTGAATGATGCTCTGTGAATGACACCCTGTGAATGAAACCCTGTGAATGACGCTCTGTGAGTGACTCTCTGCGAATGGTGCTCTGTGAATGACACCTTGTGAATGGCTCTGTGTGATTGGCTCTAAAGATACTCTGTCAATGGAGATCTGTGAATAATGCCCCGTGAATGACGTTCTGTGAATGAGTCTCTGTGAATGACGCACTGTGAAAGATGTTCTGTGAATGTAACTCTGCGAGTGACGCTTATGAAAAGCACTCTGTGACTGTCAGTTTTTGAATGACACTCTGTGAAAGATGCTCTGTGTATGAAGCTCTGTACATATCACTAGTTACTGACATATGTGAACGACACACTGTGAGTGGTGCTTTGGGAAAGGTACTCCGTCAATGGAGCACCGTGCAAAATGCCCTGTGAATTACGCTCTGTGAATGAATCTCTGTGAATGACATTCTATGAATGACGATCTCTGAATGGTGCTCTGTGAAGGATGCTGTGTGAATGACCCTCTGTAAATGACGCAATGTGAAAGATGCTCTGTGAATGTCACCCTGTGAATGACGCTCTGTGAATGATGCTCGGTGAAAGATGCCATGTGAATGACTCCCTGTGAATGGTGCTAAAGATACTCTGTCAATGGAGTTCTGGGAATAATGCCCCGTGAATGACGCTCTGTGAATGATGCTCTGTGAATGACACCCTGTGAATGAAACCCTGTAAATGACGCTCTGTGAATGACTCTCTGCGAATGGTGCTCTGTGAATGACACCCTGTGAATGACTCTGTGATTGGCGCTAAAGATACTCTGTCAATGGAGATCTGTGAATAATGCCCCGTGAATGATGCTCTGTGAACGATTCTCTGTGAATGACGCACTGTGAAAGATGTTCTGTGAATGTAACTCTGCGAGTGACGTTTATGAAAAGCACTCTGTGAATGTCACTCTTTGAATGACTCTCTGTGAATGACACCGTGTGAATGGTGCTCCCAGAATGAGTCTCTGTGAATGACGCTCTGTGAATGACACTCTGTGAATGACTCTCTGTGAATGATTCTGATAAAGATGCTCTGTGATGACACTCTTTGAATGACTCTCTGTCAATGATTCTCTGTGAATAATGCTCTGTGAATGGCACCCTGTGAATGAAACCCTGTAAATGACGCTCTGTGAATGACTCTCTGCGAATGGTGCTCTGTGAATGACACCCTGTGAATGACTCTGTGATTGGCGCTAAAGATACTCTGTCAATGGAGATCTGTGAATAATGCCCCGTGAATGATGCTCTGTGAACGAGTCTCTGTGAATGACGCACTGTGAAAGATGTTCTGTGAATGTAACTCTGCGAGTGACGTTTATGAAAAGCACTCTGTGAATGTCACTCTTTGAATGACTCTCTGTGAATGACACCGTGTGAATGGTGCTCCGAGAATGAGTCTCTGTGAATGACGCTCTGTGAATGACACTCTGTGAATGACTCTCTGTGAATGATTCTGTTAAAGATGCTCTGTGATGGCACTCTTTGAATGACTCTCTGTCAATGATTCTCTGTGAGTGACGCTCTGTGAATGTAAATCGGCAAGTGACGTTTGTGAAACGCACACTGTGAATGTCACTCTTTCAATGACTCTGTGACTGACGCTCTGTGAATGGTGCAGTGCGAATGACACTGTGTGAATGACTCTGTGAATCACTCTCTGCGAATGAAGCTCTGTGAATGACACTCTATGAATGACGATCTCTGAATGGTGCTCTGTGAATGACGCTCTGTGAATGACGCTCTGTGATTGACTCTTTTTGAATGGTGCTCTGTGAATGACACCCTGTGATTGACACCCTATGAATGACGCTCTGTGAATGAATCTATGTGACTTGTGTTCCGTGAATGACGCTCTGTGAATGACCCTGTATGAATGGCGATCTCTGAATGGTGCTCTGTGAATGATGCCGTGTGAATGACTCTCTGTGAATGGCGCTAAAGATACTCTGTCAATGGAGTTCTGTGCATAATGCCCCGTGAATGACCCTCTGTGAATGGCTCTCAGTGAATTTTGCTCTGTGAATGATGCTCTGTGATTGACTATCTGTGAATGATGCTCTGTGAATGACACCCTGTGAATGAAACCCTGTGAATGACCCTCTGTGAAAGGTGCTCTGTGAATGACGCACTGTGAATGACTCTCTGTGAATTGTGCTCTGTGAATGACGCTCTGTGAATGGCTCTCTGTGAATGACACGCTGTGAATGACACCCTAAGAATGACGCTATGTGAATGACACCCTATGAATGACGCTATGTGAATTATGCTCTGTGAAAGATGCAATGTGAATGACTCCCGGTGAATGGTGCTAAAGATACTCTGTCAATGGAGTTCCGTGAATAGTGCCCTGTGAATGACCCTCTGTGATTGACTCTCTGTGAATGACACCCTGTGAATGAAACCCTGTGAATGACGCTCTGTGAGTGACTCTCTGCGATTGTTGCTCTGAGAATGACACCCTGTGAATGGCTCTGTGTGATTGGCGCTAAAGATACTCTGTCAATGGAGATCTGTGAATAAGTCCCCGTGAATGACGCTCTGTGAATGAGTCTCTGTGAATGACACTCTGTGAAAGATGCTCTGTGTATGACGCACTGTACATATCACTCAGTTACTGACACACTGTGACTCTCTGTGAGTGGTGCTTTGGGAAAGGTACTCCGTCAATGGAGCTCCGTGCAAAATGCCCTGTGAATTACGCTCTGTGAATGACACTCAATGAATGAAGATCTCTGAATTGTGCTCTGCGAAGGATGCTGTGTGAATGTCACTCTGTAAATGACGCAATGTGAAAGATGCTCTGTGCATGTCACCCTGTGAATGACGCTCTGTGAATGATGCTCTGTGAAAGATGCAATGTGAATGACTCCCTTTGAATGGTGCTAAAGATAATCTGTCAATGGACTTCTGGGAATAATGCCCCGTGAATGACGCTCTGTGATTGACTCTCTGTGAATGGTGCTCTGTGAATGACACCCTGTGAATGACTCTCTGTGATTGGCGCTACAGATACTCTGTCAATGGAGATCTGTGAATAATGCCCCGTGAATGACGCTCTGTGAATGAGTCTCTGTAAATGACGCACTGTGAAAGATGTTCTGTGAATGTAACTCTGCCAGTGACGCTTATGAAAAGCAATCTGTGAATGTCACTCTTTGAATGACACTCTGTGAAAGATGCACTGTGTATGACGCTCTGTAAATATCACTCAGTTACTGACACACTGTGAATGACTCTGTCAATGGAGCTCTGTGCAAAATGCCCTGTGAATGACGCTCTGTGAATGACTCTCTGTGAATAACTCTCATTGAATGATGCTCTGTGAAGGATGCTCTGTGAATGTCACTCTGACAATAACGCTCTGTGAATGACTCTCTGTGAATGGTGCTTTGCGAAAGGTACTCCATCAATGCAGCTTTGTGAATATTGCCCTGTGAATTACGCTCTGTGAATGACGCTCTGTGAATGACGCTCTGTGAATGTCCCTCTGTGAAGGATACTCTGTGAATGTCACTCTGTCAATAAGGCTCTGTGAATGATGCTCTGTCAATGACACTCTGTGAAAGGTGCAGTGTGAATGACACACTGGTATTGACACTCGTGAAACACACTCTGTGAATGTCATTCTGTGAATGGCACTTTGTGAAAGTTACTCTCTGAATGGTGCACTGTGAATAACACTTTGGGAATGATGCTTTCTAAATGACATTCTGTAAAAAATGCTCTGGGAATGATGCTTCCTAAATGACGTTCTGTAAACGATGCTCTATGAATGATGCTCTGAAAATGATGCCCTGTGAATGACTTCCTGATAATAACACTCTGTGCATGGCATTCTGGCGAATGATGGTCTGTGAAAGGCTCTGTGTGAATGAAACTCTGTAAATGACACCCCAGTTTGACACTCTGTGAATATCAGTCTGTAAATCATGCTCTCAAAAGGCACACAGTGAATGACGCTCTGTAAAAGATACTTAGTGAATGATGCTGTGTGAAGGTACTCTGTCAATGGTGCTCTGTGAATAAAGCTCTGTGAATGACACTCAGTAAATGACACACTGTGAAACATGCTCTGTGAATGTCACTCTGTGAATGCTGCACTGTGAATGACTCTCTCTGAAAGATGCTCTGTTAAATTCACTCTGTTAATGATGATCTGCGAATGACGCTCTGTAAATGATGCTCTGTGAATGAGTCTCTGTGATTGTCACTCTGAATGACTCTCTGTGAATACGCCTCTGTGAATGATGCTGTGTGAATGACTCTCTGTGAATGACGCTAAAGATACTCTGTCAATGGAGTTCTGCGAATAATGCCCCATGAATGACACTCAGTGAATGATGCTCTGTGAATGACACCCTGTGAATGACGCTCTGTGATTGATACTCTGTGAATTGTGCTCTGTGAATGATGCTCTCTGAATCGTGGTCTGTGAATGAGGCCTGTGAATGACGTCCTGTGAATGATTCTCTGTGAATGACGCTCAGTGCATGACGCACTGTGAAAAATGCTCTGTGAATGTCACTCTGAGAGTGATGCTTATGAAAAGCACTCTGTCAATTTCACTCTTTGAATGACATTTGTGAATGACTCTCTGTAAAAGACTCTGTGAATGATGCTCTGTGAATGAAGCTCTGTGAATGACTCTCTAAGAATGACGATCTCTGAATGGTGCTCTGTGAAGGATGCTGTGTGAATGACACTCTGTACATGATGCAATGTGAAAGATGCTCTGTGAATGTCACCCTGTGAATGACGCTCTGTGAATGATGCTCTGTGAAAGATGCAATGTGAATGACTCCCTGTGAATGGTGCTAAAGATACTCTGTCAATGGAGTTCTGGGAATAATGCCCCGTGAATGACTCTCTGCGAATGGTGCTTTGTGAATGACACCCTGTGAATGGCTGTGTGTGATTGGCGCTAAAGATACTCTGTCAATGGAGATCTGTGAATAATGCCCCGTGAATGACGATCTGTGAATGAGTCTCTGTGAATGACGCACTGTGAAAGATGTTCTGTGAATGTAACTCTGCGAGTGATGTTTATGAAAAGCACTCTGTGAACGTCGCTCTTTGAATGACTCTCTGTGAATGACACGGTGTGAATGGTGCTCCGAGAATGAGTCTCTGTGAATAACGCTCTGTGAATGACACTCTGTAAATGACTCTCTGTGAATGACTCTTTGAATGATGCTCTGTGATGACACTCTTTGAATGACTCTCTGTCAATGATTCTCTGTGAATGACGCTCTGCGAAAGTAAATCTGCCAGTGACGTTTGTGAAAAGCACACTGTGAATGTCACTCTTTGAATGACACTCTGTGAAAGATGCTCTGTGTATGACGCTCTGTACATATCACTCAGTTACTGACACAGTGTGAATGACTCTCTGTGAGTGGTGCTTTGGGAAGGGTACTCCGTCGATGGAGCTCCGTGCAAAATGCCCTGTGAATGACGCTCTGTGTATGACACTCTATGAATGACGATCTCTGAATGGTGCTCTGTGAAGGATGTTGTGTGAATGACACTCTGTAAATGACGCAATGTGAAAGATGCTCTGTGAATCTCACCCTGTGAATGACGCTCTGTGAATGATGCTCTGTGAAAGATGCAATGTGAATGACTCCCTGTGAATGGTGCTAACGATACTCTGTCAATGGAGTTCTGGGAATAGTGCCCCGTGAATGACGCTCTGTGAATGACGCACTGTGAATGACACTGTGAATGAAACCCTGTAAATGACGCTCTGTGAATGACTCTCTGCGAATGGTGCTCTGTGAATGACACCCTGTGAATGACTCTCTGTGCTTGGCGCTAAAGATACTATGTCAATGGCGATCTGTGAATAATGCCCCGTGAATGACGATCTGTGAATGGGTCTCTGAGAATGACGCACTGTGAAAGATGTTCTGTGAATGTAACTCTGCGAGTGATGTTTATGAAAAGCACTCTGTGAATGTCGCTCTTTGAATGACTCTCTGTGAATGACACCGTGTGAATGGTGCTCCGCGAATGAGTCTCTGTGAATGACTCTCTGTGAATGACTCTGTGAATGATGCTCTGTGATGACACTCTTTGAATGACTCTCTGTCAATGATTCTCTGTGAATGACGCTCTGTAAATGTAAATCTGCAAGTGACGTTTGTGAAAAGCACACTGTGAATGCCACTCTTTCAATGACTCTGTGACTGACGCTCTGTGAATGGTGCAGTGCGAATGACACTGTGTGAATGACTCTCTGTGAACCACTCTCTGTGAATGGTGCTCTATGAATGACGTTCTGTGAATGACGCTCTGTGATTGACTCTTTGTGAATGGTGCTCTGTGAATGACACCCTGTGAATGACGCTCTGTGATTGATTCTCTGTCAATGGTGCACTGTGAATGACACCCTGTGAATGATGCTCTGTGAATGTCACTCTTTGAATGACGTTCTGTGATTGACTCTTTGCGATTGATGCTCTGTGAATGACACCCTGTGATTGACAACCTATGAATGACGCTCTGTGAATGATACTGTATGAATGGCGATCTCTGAATGGTGCTCTGCGAATGGTGCTCTGTGAATGACACCCTGTGAATGGCTCTGTGTGATTGGCGCTAACGATACTATGTCAATGGAGATCTGTGAATAATGCCCTGTGAATGACACTCTGTGAATGAGTCTCTGTGAATGACGCACTGTGAAAGATGTTCTGTGAATGTAACTCTGAGAGTGACGCTTATGAAAAGCACTCTGTGAATGTCACTCTTTGAATGACACTCTGTGAAAGATGCTCTGTGTATGACGCTTTGTAAATATCACTCAGTTACTGACACACTGTGAATGACTCTCTGTGAGTGATGCTTTGGGAAAGGTACTCCGTCAATGGAGCTCCGTGCAAAATGCCCTGTGAATGACGCTCTGTGAATGACTCTCTTTGCAAGATGCTCCGTGAAGGATGCTCTGTGAATGTCACTCTGACAATAACGCTCTGTGAATGACTGTCTGTGAATGGTGCTTTGCGAAAGGTACTCCATCAATGGAGCTCTGTGAATATTGCCCTGTAAATGACGCTCTGTGAATGACTCTCTGTGAATGATGATCTGTGAATCTCCCTCTGTGAAGGATGCTCTGTGAATGTAACTCTACGAGTGACGCTTATGAAAATCACTCTGTGAATGTCACTTTTTGAATGACTCTCTGTGACTGACACCCTGTGAATGGTGCTCTGTGAATGACTCTCTGTGACTGACACCCTGTGAATGACTGTCTGTGAATGACACCCTGTGAATGATGCTCTGTGAATGTCACTCTTTGAATGACTCTCTGTGAATGACTCCCTGTGAATGGCACTAAGTGAATGTTGCTCTGTGAATGATGCACTTTGAATGATGTTCTGTGAATGGTGCTCTGTGAATGACGCACTCTGAAAGATACTCTGCGAATGTAAATCTGAGAGTGACATTTGTGAAATGCACTCTGCGAATGTCACTCTTTGAATGACTGTCTGTGAAAGACGCCCTGTTAATGGCACTTTTTCAGACACTCTGTGTGTGACACTCCCTGAATATCGTTTTGTGATAGGTCCTCTGGCAATGGCGATATGTGAATAACACTCTGTGAAAGATACTCTTTAAATGCTGCTTAGTGCATGACACTCTGTGAATGTCACTCTGTGAATGACACTGTGAATTTCACTCTGTGAATGTCGTTCTGTGAATGTCACCCTGTGAATGACGCTCTGTGAATTACGCTCCAAGAATGATATTCTGTGAATGGTGCTCTGTGAATGACGCTCTGTAAATGACGCTCTGAGAGTAACAGCTCTATGAATGACTCTCTGTGAATGACGCTCTGTTAATCACGCACTGTGAAAGATGCTCTATGAATGTAACTCTGTGGGAGATCCTTGTGAAAAGCACTCTGTGAATGTTACTCTTTCAATGACTCTCTGTGCATGACGCTCTGTGAATGGCGCTCTGTAAATGGCACTCTGTAACTGACACTCATATTGACGCTCTGTAAATTGCGCTCTGCAAATGATGCACTTTGAATCACACTCTGTAAATGACATTTGTGAGTTTCTCTCTGTCAATAACACTCTGCACGACTCTTTGTGAATGACGCTCTCTAAATGACGCTCTGTGAATGTTGCTCTAGGATTGACACTCTGTGATTGGTGGACTGTGAATGACACTCTGTGATTGACTGTCTGGAAATGACACTTTGTAAATGATGATTTGTGAATTATGCTCTGTGAATGGCGCACTGTGAATGTCGCTCTGTGAATGTCGCTCTGTGAATGGTGCTCTGTGAATGACGAACTGTGAAAGATGCTCTGTGAATGTAAATCTGCGAGAGACACTTGTGAAAATCGCTCTGTGAATGTCACTCTTTTAATGACTCTCTGTGACAGACACCCTGTGAATGGTGCTCTGTGAATGACACCCTGTGAATGACACTCTGTGAATGTCACTCTTTGAATGAATCTCTGTGAATGACGCTCTATGAATGATGCTGTGTGAATGACACACTGAGAATGATTCTCTGTGAATGATGCTCTGGGAATGACTCTCTCTGAATGGCGCTTTGGGAAAGTCACTATGTCAACGGAGCTCTGTGAATAATGCCCCGTGAATGACGATCTGTGAATGGTGCTCTGTGAATGACGCACTGTGAATGACGTTCTGTGAATGTCACTCTGCGAGTGACGCTTGTGAAAAGCACTCTGTGGCTGTCATTCTATGAATGACACTCTGTGAATGACACCCTGTGAAGGATGCTCTGTGAATGGCGCACTGTGAATGATTCTCTGTGAATGGCGCTTTGTGAAAGGTACTCCGTCAATGGATCTCTGTGAATAATGCCCCGTGAATGACTCTCTGTGAATGACTCTCTGTGAACGACACCCTGTGAATGACGCTCTGTGAATGTCACTCTTTGAATGAGTCTCTGTGAATGACGCTCTGTGAATGACACTAAGTGAATGTTGCCCTGTGAATGACGCACTGTGAATGATGCTCTGTGAATGTAAATCTGCGAGTGTCACTTGTGAAATGAGCTCTGTGAATGTCACTCTTTGAATGACTCTCTGTGAATGACGCTCTGTGAATGGCGCTCTGTGAATGATGCACTCTGAAAGATGCTCTGTGAATGTAAATCTGAGAAAGACACTTATGAAATGCGTTCTGTGAATGTCACTCTTTGACTGACTCTCTGTGAATGACACTCTGTGAATGGTGCTCTGTGAATGACTCCCTGTGAACGACACCCTGTGTATGACGCTCTGTGAATGTCACTCTTTGAATCACTCTCTGTGAATGACGCTCTGTGAACGACGCTCTGTGAATGACACTAAGTGAATGTTGCTCTGTGAAAGACGCCCTGTCAATTGCGATTTGTTAAAGGTACTCCGTCAATAGAGCTCTGTGAATAATGCCCCATGAATGACGTTCTGTGAATGACACTCTGTGAATGACTCTCTGTGAACAACACCTTGTGAATGAGGCTCTGTGAACATCACTCTGTGAATGACGCACTGTGAATTATGCTCTGTGAATGACACAAAGTGAATGTTGCTCTGTGAATGACGCACTGTGAATGACTCCCTGTAAATGACGCTCTGTGAATGGTGCTCTGTGAATGACGCACTCTGAAAGATGCTCTGTGAATGTAAATCTGAGTGACACTTGTGAAATGCGCTCTGTGAATGTTACTCTTTGAATGACTCTCTGTGAAAGACGCTCTGTTAATGGCACTTTTACAAAGACACTCTGTGTGTGACACTCCCTGAATGTCGCTTTGTGAAAGGTCCTCTGGCAATGGCGATCTGTGAATAACACTCTGTGAAAGATAATCTGTAAATGCTGCTTCGTGCATGAGGCTCTGTGAATTTCACTCTGTGAATGAGGCTCTGTGAATTAGGCTCCACGAATGATACTCTGTGAATGTCACTCTGTGAATGAGGCTCTGTGAATTAGGCTCCACGAATGATACTCTGTGAATGTCACTCTGTGAATGAGGCTCTGTGAATTAGGCTCCACGAATGATACTCTGCGAATGACACTCTGTGAATAACACTCTGTTGATCATTTCTGTGTTTGCCGCTTTGTAAATGACACTCTGTGAATGATGCCCTGGGTAATGAGGCTCTCTAAATGACGATTTGGGAATGATGTTCTATGAATGAGGCTTTGTGGATGAGAGTCTGTGAATGCTCCTGTGTGAATGATACTCTGTGAATGACACACTGCGAAAGACCACTAGCGAATGACGCTCTGTGAATGATGTTCTGTGAATCGTAGTCAGTGAATGACACTCTGTAAGTGACGCACTGTGAATGATGCTCTGCGAATGACGCACTATGAATGACTCTCTGTGAATGTCACTCTTTGAATGATGCTCTGTGAATAATGCTCTGTGCATGACACTCTGTGAGTATCAGTCAGTAAATAACGCTCTCTGAATGACGCACAGTGAATGACGCTCTGTGAAAGATATTTAGCGAATGATGCTTTGTGAAAGGTACCCTTTCAATGGTGCACTCTGAATGGTGCACTGTGAATGACGCATTGTGAATGACACTCTGTGAAAGACACTCTGTGAGTGACGCTCTGTGAATGATTCTCTGTGAATGGCACTCTGTGATTGGCGCTATATGTAAAACGCACTTCTGTATAAAGATCAATGAAAGTGACTCTTTGAATGATGCTTTCTAAATGGCACTCTGTGTATGATGCTCTGTGAATGTTGCTCGGTGAGGTAGGTTCTGTGAATTTCGCTCTGTGAATGACTCTGTGAATGACGCTCTGTGAATTGCGTTCTCTGGAAGAAGCTCTGTTAATGACAATCTGAGAAGGGGGCTCTATGAATGGGGTTTTGTGAATGACAATCTGTGAATGAATATTTGAGAATAAAACTCTGTTCATGGGGTATTATGAATGACGCTCTGTAAATGACACCCTGAGAATAACACTCTAACACTCTGTGCATCGCACTCTGTGAATGATGCACTGTAAATGGTGCACTGTGAATGATGCGCTGTGAATGATTCTCTGTGAATGGTGCACTGTGAATGGCACTCTGTGAATGACACTCTGAAAATTACACTATGTGAATGACAATCTGTGAATGGCCCTATGTGAATGACATTCCGTGAATGACAATCCGTGAAAGATGATCTGTGAAAGACACTTTGTGAATGGCGCTTTGTGAAAGACACTCTGTCAATGGTGCTATGTGAATAATGCTCTGTGAATGACACTGTAAATGAGGCTGAGTAAATGATGCTTTGTGAATGAAACTCTGTGAATGATGCTCTGCAAATGGCCCTGTGCGAAGGTCAATAAGTCAATGATATTCCGCGAATAACCCTCTGTGACTGATGCTCTGTGAATGACACTTTGTAAATGATGCTTTGTGCATGAGGCTCTGTAAATCACACAGTGTGAATGACACTCTGTGAATGACACTGTGAATGATGCTCTGTGAAAGGGACTCTGTAACTGACTCTCTGTGAATGAAACGCTGTGATGGACATGCTGTGAATGTCACTCTGCAATGACACTCTGTGAACAACTCTCTGTGAATGTCGCTTTGTGAATGGGGCTCTATGAATGACACTCTGTGAATGACACCCTGTGAATGGTGCTCTGTGAATGTCGCTCTGTGAATGACTCTCTATGAATGACGCTCCGTGAATTGCGCTCTCTGAATGAAGCTCTATTAACGACAATCTGAGAAGGGGGCTCTATGAATGGGGTTTTGTGAATGACAGATTGTGAATGACTGTCTATAAATGACACCCTGGAAATAACACTCTGTGCATGGAACTCTGTGAATGATGCTCTGTGAATGGCGCACTGTGAATGACACTCTGTAAATGACACTCTGTGCGTGATTCTCTGTGAATGACACTCTGTATTGATGCTTTGTGAATGATGCTCTCTAAATGACCCTCTGTGAATGTTTCTCTAGGAATGATGCTCTGTGAATGGCGGTCTGTGAATGATGCTTGGTTAATGACACTGTGGCTGACGCTATGTTAATGAATCTCTCTGAATCATGCTTTGTGAATGACACCCTGTGTTTGATGCTCTGTGAATGACACTCTGTAAATGGTGCTCTGTGAATGTTACTCTGTGAGTTACGCTCTGTAAATGATGCACTGTGAATGACACTCTGTTAATGTCACCCTGTGAATGGTGCTCTGTGAATGTCGCTCTGTCAATGTCGCTCTGTGAATGACTCTCTGTGAATGACACTCTGAATTGCGCTCTCTGGATGAAGCTGCGTTAATGACAATCTGAGAATGGGGCTCTGTGAATGGGGTTTTGTGAACGACAGATTGTGAATGACACTCCTTAAATGACACCCTGTGAATGACGCACTGTGAATGGTGCACTGGGAATTACACTCTGTGAATGGTGCACTGTGAATGAAACTCTGTGAAGGATACTCTGTGAATGACACTCTGTGAATGACTCTCTGTGAATGACGCTCTGCAAATGATGCACTGTGAATCACACTCTGTAACTGGCACTCTATGAGTGACTCTCTGTGAATGACACTCTGTATTGATGCTTTGTGAATGATACTCTCTAAATGACACTCTGTGAATGTTCCTCTAGGAATGATGCTCTGTCAATGGTGCTATGTGAATAATGCTCTGTGAATGACACTGTAAGTGAGGATGAGTGAATGATGCTTTATGAATGAAACTCTGTGAATGACGCTCTGTGAATGGTGCTCTGTGAATAACGCTCTGTAAATGACGCACTGTGAAAGACGTTCTGTGAATGGCACTCGGTGATTAGCGCTTTATGAATGACAATCTTGTGTATAACGCTCCGTGAATGTCACTCTATGAATGACGCTTTCTAAGTGGCGGTCTGTGAATGATGGTCTGTGAATGCTGCTCTGTGAGTTACGCTCTGTAAATGAAGCACTGTGAATGACACTCTATGAATGACACTTTCTAAATGGCACTCTGTAAATGTTGCTCTGTGAACGTTGCCCTGTAAGTTAAGCTCTGTAAATATCGCTCTGTGAATGGCCCTTTCTGAATGTCGCTCTGTAAATGGTGCACTGTGAATGTCACTCTGTGAATGTTGCTCTATGAATGATGATCTGTGAAAGACACTTTGTGAATGGCGCTTTGTGAATGACACTCTGTCAATGGTGCTATGTGAATAATGCTCTGTGAATGACACTGTAAATGAGTTTGAGTGAATGATACTTTGTGAATTAAACACTGTGAATCACGCTCTGCAAATGGCCCTGTGCGAAGGTCAATAAGTCAATGATATTCCGCGAATAATGCTCTGTGATTGATGCTCTGTGAATGACCCTTGTAAATGATGCTTTGTGCATGAGGCTCTGTAAATCACACACTGTGAATGACATTCTGTGAATGACACTCTGTGAAAGGGACTCTGTAACTGACTCTCTGTGAATGACACACTGTGATGGACATGCTGTGACTGTCACTCTGCAATGGCACTCTGTGAACGAAACTCTGTGAATGTCGCTCTGTGAATGTCGCTCTGTGAATGGTGCTCTGTGAATGGTGCTCTGTGAATGACACTCTGTGAATGACTCTCTATGAATGACGCTCTGTGAATTGCACTCTCTGGATGAAGGTCTGTTAATGACAATCTGAAAATGGGGCTCTGTGAATGGGGTTTTGTGAATGACACTCTGTGAATGTCACCTTGAGAATAACTCTCTGTGCATGGGATTTTGTGAATGACAGATTGTGAATGACGGTCTGTAAATGACACCCTGAAAATAACACTCTGTGCATGGCACTCTGTGAATGATGCACTGTGAATGACACTCTGTTAATGATGCTCTGTGAATGGCGCACTGTGAATGACACTCTGTAAATGACACGCTGTGTGTGATTCCCTGTGAATGACACTCTGTATTGATGCTTTGTGAATGATGCTCTCTAAATGACGCTCTGTGAATGGTGGTCTGTGAATGATGCTTGGTTAATGACACTGTGACTGACGCTATGTTAATGAATCTCTCTGAATCATGCTTTGTGAATGACACCCTGCGTTTGATGCTTTGTGAATGACACTCTGCAATTGTTGCTCTGTGAATGACACTCTGTAAATGGTGCTCTGTGAATGATGCTCTGTGAATGGTGCTCTGTGAATGACGCTCTGTGAATGGTGCTCTGTGAATGTTGCTCTATGAATGTCGCTCTGTGAATGACTCTCTGTGAATGACGCTCTGTGAATTGCACTCTCTGGATGAAGCTCCGTTAATGACAATCTGAGAATGGGGTTCTGTGAATGGGGTTTTGTGAATGACAGATTGTGAATGATATTCTTTAAATGACACCCTAAGAATAACACTTTGTGCATGGCATTCTGTGAATGATGCACTGTGAATGATGCACTGTGAATTACACTCTGTGAATGACACTCTGTGAATGGTGCACTGTGAATGACACTCTGTGAATGACACTCTGTGAATGACACTTGTCGTGAAGCTCTCTGAATGATGCTCTGCAAATGATGCATTGTGAATCACACTCTGTAACTGACACTCTGTGAGTGACTCTCTGTGAATGACACTCTGTATTGATGCTTTGTGAATGATGCTCTCTAAATGACACTCAGTGAATGTTCCTGTAGGAATGATGCTCTGTGAATGGTGCTCTGTGAATGACTCTCTGTGAATGATGCTCTGTGAATGGCGCTCTGTGATTGTTGCTCTGCGAATGACCCTCTCTGAATGTCGCTCTGTGAATGGTGCTCTGTGAACGTCAGTCTGTGAAAGGTGCTCTGTGAATGTCGCTCTGTGAATGGTGCTTTGTGAATGACACTTTGTGAATGGTGCTCTGTGAATGTCACTCTGTGAATGATACTCTGTGAACTGCGCTCCCTGGATGAAGCTCTATTAATGACAATCTGAGAATGGGGCTCTGTGAATGGGGTTTTGTGAATGGCACTCTGTGAATGACTCCTTGAGAATAACACTCTGTGCATGGGATTTTGTGAATGACAGATTGTGAATGATGCTCTGTAAATGATACCCTGAGAATAACACTCTCTGCATGGCATGGTACTCTGTGAATGATGCACTGTGAATGGTGAACTGTGAATGACGCTCTGTGAATGACGCTATGTGAATGACACTCTGAAAATGACACGCTGAAAATGACACTCTGAAACTGACATTCTGCAAATGACACTCTGTAAACGACACTCTGCAAACGACACTCTGCAAATGACACTCTGCAAACGGCACTCGTCGTGAGGCTCTGTGAATGACATTCTGCAAATGATACATTGTGAATCACATTCTGTAAATGACACTCTATGAATGACACTCTGTATTGATGCTTTGTGAATGACGCTCTCTAAATGACGCTCTGCGAATGTTCCTCTAGGAATGATGCTCTGTGAATAGTGGTCTGTGAATGAAGCTTGGTTAATGACACTGTAAATGGCACTATGTAAATGAAGCTCTCTGAATCATGCATTGTGAATGGCACTCTGTGAATGATGCTCTGTGAATGACACTCTGTGATTGATGCTCTGTGTATGACACTCTGTAATTGACTCTCTGGAAATGACACTTTGTAAATGATGATTTGTGAATGATGCCCTGTGCCTGACGATCTGTGAATGACACTCTGTAGTGACGCACTGTAAATGGCGCACTGTGAATCATACATTGTGAATGTCACTCGGAGAATGATGCTCTCTAAATGACACTCTGTGAATGTCACTCTGGGGATGAAGTTCTGTGATTGGCATTATTTGAGTGGCACTCTGTGAATGACACTCTGAGAGTGGCACTTTGTAATAGGTGCTCTGTCAATATCACTCTGTGAATGATGCTCTCTGAATGTTGCTCTGTGAATGGCGCTCCGTGAATGATGCTCTGTGATTGACACTCTGTGATTGACATGGGGTGAATGATGCACTGTGAATGCTGCTCTCAAATTGAAACTTTCTGAATGACACCCTGTGCATCACGCTCTGTAAATGACACAGTGTGAATCATACTCTCTGAATGACGCTCCATGAATGAGAATCTCCAAGTGATGCGAATGTCACTCTGTGAATAACTCTCTGTGAATGACACTCGGAGATTGATGCTCTGTGAATGACGCTCTGTGAATGACACTCTGTAGTGATACTTTGTAAATGGCACACTGTGAATCATACTCTGTGAATGACACTCGGAGAATGCTGCCCCGTGAATGATGCTCTGTGAATGATCTCTCTGAATGACACTTTCTGAATGACTCAGTGACTGACACTTTGTGAAAGACGCTCTGTAAATGACATAGTGTGAATGATGCTCTGTGAATGATCTTGGTAAATGGCGCGCTCTGAATGGCGCTCTGTGAATGACGGTCTGTGAATGTTATTTTGTGAATAACAATTTGTGAATGAAGCTCTGTGAGGGACACTCTGTGAATGATGCTTTGCGATTGGCCCTGTGCGAATGTCACTATGTTGATTACATTCCACAAATGACACTCTGTGAATGACGTGCTATGAATGACGCTCTGTGAATGACGCTCTCTAATTGGCGCCCTGTAAATGATGCTCAGGAAATGATTCTCACAAAATGATGCTCAGCATGTGGTGCTTTGTGAATGACACTATGTGAATAACAATTTGGGAATGAAGCACTGTGAGTGATACTCTGTGAATCATGCTCTGCGAATTACCCTGTGTGAAGGTCAGTATGCCAATGACATTCCGCGAATAATGCTCTGTGATTGATGTTCTGTTGATGACGCTTTGTTAATATGCTTTGTGAATGAGGCTCTGTAAATGACACAGTTTGAATGACTCTCTGTGAATGAGAATCTCTAAATGACACTCCGTGAATGGCTCTCTGTAGTGACGCTTTATAAACAGTGCACTGTGAATGACGCTCCATAAATGATGCTCTCTAAATTGGGCACTGTGAATGATGCTCGGGGAATGATTCTCTCTAAATGACGCTCTGTGAATGTCACTCTGGGGATGACGCTCTCTGAATGGCGATCTGTGAATGATGCTTTGGGAATTATGCTCTTCGAATGATGATCTGTGAACGACACTCGTTGTGACGATCTGTGAATGACACCGTGTGAATAATGCAGTGTGAATCATACTGTGTGATAGATGCACTGTTAATGACTCTCTCTGAATGACACTCTGTAATGGCGTTCTGTGCGTGAGCTTTGTGAATGACACTGTGAATGGTGCTTTGTCAATAGCGCTCTGGGAATGATGCTCTCTGAATTTTACTCTGTGAATGATGCTCTGTGAATGAAGCTCGGTGATTGACACTCTGAATGACACTCTGTGAATGACACTCTGTGAATGACACTCTGTGAATAACATGCAGTAAATGATGCTATGTAAATGATGCTCTGTGAATGACAGTCTGTGAATGTTGCTTTGTGAATGGTGCTTTGTGAATGGTTACACGAAGCTGCACTCCAGTGTCCTTGGGTGTCACTGATCCAATTTTATTTCCTTCCCAAGAGGATCCACCTGGACGCTAATTGCCATCTCCCTCAGTTAATACAGTTGAGGTCAGAAATGCAGGTGTATGCTTAATCTTGGTTTGGATTGTAAATCTTAGGGAAACTGAAGTGGTGGATAGGGGTATCCACTTGTTGGGTGACTAAGGATGTCTACCCTTAAGTCCAACTAAAACCAGGCTCTTTACACTTTGGTTAAATGTTTTTTACTCCAATTGTATCTCACTACAGTGACATTCGCCAATTTTAAACATTTATTCCTTCTAGGTGAAAGGCTAGGGTAGTCTGGTTGGCTTCTGTAGTTCTTGTAAGTGTTGTAGAGCACTCCATCTATTTGGCAGTTTAGATCAAAATCTGTTACCATTAATTTGGTACTGAGTGCTTATGAATCATTTCTATGAAAGTGATTATTCGCATTATAAAAATAAAAGAATGACTTGCAATTTAAAATCACCTTTCATGATGTCAGAATGTTCTAATGTGCTTTACAGCCAATGAAGTACTGTTTTTGAAATGCAATCACTATTATATTGTAGAAAGCATGGCAGCCAAATGCAATTGTCCTGCAAACAAGAAGGAGATAATGCCAGATAATCCTTTTTAGTGATGTTAGTCGAAGGATAAATATTGGGCAGGACACCAGGGAGAACTCCCCTGCTCTTCTTCAAATAGTGCAGTGAGATCTTTTACATACACCTGAGGGGGCAGATGGGGCCTCAGTTTAGCAGCCACAGAGTCATAGAATTGTTAAGGCACATAAAGAGACTATCTGGCCCATTGAATCTGCACCAGCTCTCCGAATGAGCAACTCACCTATTACCAATTCTCCCACCTTCATCCCATAACCCTGCACATTCTTCCTTTTCAGGTTACAGTCCAATCTCCTTTTCAATGTTCCAATGGAACCTGCCTCCACCACACTCTCAGGCAGTGCATTCCAAACTCTAACCACTCGCTGCATGAAACAGCTTCTCCTCATATCACTTTTCCTTCTTTTGCTAATTACTTTAAATCTGTGCCCTCTCGTTCTCAATCCTTTCACCTCACAAGTGGGAACAGTTTCTCCCTATCTACTCTAACTAGACCCCTTATGATTTTGAATACCTCTATCAAATCTCCTGAGATATACTTTCTCTAAGGAAAACAGCCCTAACTTCTCCAGTCTATCTTGATAACTGAAGTTCCTCATCCCTGGAATCACTCTCATGAACCTCTTCTGCACCCTCTCTAATGCCTTCACATCCTTCCTAAAGTGCAGCCCCAGCACTGGCCGCAATACTCCAACTGAGGCCGAACTAGTGGCTTATACAAGATCAACATGACTTCCCCGCTCTTCTTCTCTATGCCCCTATTCCCTATTAATAAAGCCCAAGAGACTGTATGCTTTATTAACTGCTCTCTCAACCTTTTCTGTCACCTTCAATGAGTAATGTACATATACACCCAGGTCTTTCTGCTCCTCCACCCCCTTTAGAGCTGTACCCTTTTTTTATATGTTCTCTCCATGTTGTTCCTACCAAAATCACCTCACCTCACGCTACTCTACATTGAACTTCTCCTGCCACCTGGCTGCCTATTCCACCAACTTGTCTTTGTCCCTTTGAGGTTCTACACTATCCTCCTCACAGTCCACAATTCTTCCAAGTTTCGTATTATCCATGAACTTTGAAACTGTGCCCTGTACACCAAGGTCTATGTCATTAATATACATTTAGGAAAAGCAAGGGTGCGAATACAGACCCCTGGGAAGTCCACTACAAACCTTCCATCAGTCCAAAAATGCATTCATTAACCACCAGTCCCTGTCTCCTGTCATTCAGCCAATGTTGTATCCCATATTGCTATTGCCCCTTTTATTCCATGAGCTGTAACTTTGCTCACAAGTCTGCTGCATGTCTCAAACACCTTTTGGAAGTCCTCTGTTACCTCCTCAAAAAACTCCAGCAAGTTGGTCAAACATGATTTTCCCTTAAGAAATCCATGCTGGCTTTCCTTAATTAACCCTCATTTGTCTGTGAGACTATTAATTTTTGTCCCAAATTATTGCTTCTAATAATTTCTCCACCACTAAAGTTAAACTGCCCGGCCTGTAATTGTTGGGCTTATCTTTCCACCCTCTTTTGAACAAGCGTGTAACTTTTGTAATTCTGGTCCTCTGGGACCAGCCCTGAGCCTAACGAAGTCTGAAAAATTATGGCCAGTGCCTCAGTAATTTCCACTCTCACTTCCTTCAGTATCCTCAGATGCATCTCATCTGATCCAGATGCCTTAACCATTTTAAGTACAGATAACCTATCCAATATCTCCTCCTTTCCAATTTCAAACCCATCTAGTGTCTGAATTATCTCATCTTTTACTGTGGCCCGGCTAGCATCTTCTTCCTTGGGAAAGACAGAAGCAAAATATTTATTTAGTACCTCAGCTATACCTTCTCCTGCCTCCATGTGTAAATCCCTTTTTTGGTTCCTAATCAACCCCATCCCTCCTTTTACCACACATTTACAATTTATGTGCCTATCGGTGGTCTCAGGATTCCCTTTTGTGCTAACTGCCAGTCTCCTTTCATACTCCCTTTTTGCTTCTGTCATTTTCTTCTTCACCTCTCCTCTGACCTTCTTATATTCAGCTTCACCAATATCCATTACAAGCCTACAGACTCCCACAGCTACCTCAACTACAACTCCTCACACCCTGCTTCCTGTAAGAATTCCATCCCATTCTCTCAGTTCCTTCGCCTCTGTCACATCTGTTCCGATGATGCCACTTTCAAAAACAGTTCCTCTGACATGTCTTCCTTCTTCTTTAACCGAGGTTTCCCACCCACAGTGGTTGACAGACCCTTCAACCATGTCCGACCCACCTTCTGTGCCTCTGCCCTAATGCCTTCCTCTCTCTCCCAAGGGTCCCTCTTGTCCTCACTTTTCACCCCACCAGCCTCCGTATTCAAAGAATCATCCTCCACCATTTCGGCCAACTCCAGCAAGATGCCACCACCAAACACATTTTCCCTTCATGCCCCCCCCCCACCAGCATTCCCTCCAGGACCCCTGGTCCACTCCTCCATCAGCCCCAACACCTCAACACCTTCCCATGCAATCGCATAAGATGCAACACCTGCCCCTTTACTTACCTCCTCCTCACCGTCCAAAGGCCCAAACACTCCTTTTAAGTGAAGCAACGCTTACACTTGCACTTCCCACAATTTGGTCTACTGCATTTGCTGCTCCCTCTACATTGGAAAGACCAAAAACAGACTGGGTGACCGCTTTACAGAACACCTTCGGTCTATCCGCAAGAATGACCCAGACCTCCCTCTCGCTTGCCATTTCAACACTCCACCCTGATGTCATGCCCACATGTCCATCCTTGGCCTGCTGCAATGTTCCAGTGAAGCTCAATGCAAACTGGAGGAACAGCACCTCATCTTCTGATTAGGTACTTTACAGCCTTCCAGACTTAATATTGAGTTCAACAACTTCAAACCATGAACTCTCTCTTCCATCCTCACCCCTTTTTGATCCCCTTATTTCAATATTCATTTTTATTTTTCAATATTTTTTTTTATTCCACTCATTTTCATTTTTTTTTAATTTATTTCCATTTTCATTCATTGTTTTATCCCCATCTTTTAGCCTATTTTTGATCTCTTTTCTTGCCACCATCCCCTCCCCCCCACCCCACCCCCACTAGGGCCATCTGTCACTTGGTCCTTCTGCTTTCTACGCTTAATGTCACCATTAACACCTCCTTTAGCCAGTACCACCACCATCAACACCCCTTTGACCTTTTGTTTATGACATATTTTGCAACCTCTCCTTTGCCCCCACCTATCGCTGGCCTTCTACCCAGCTTCATTTGTCCCACCCCTCTTAAATAGTATATATTTCACCACATTTGTACTTCCCTTTAGCTCTGAAGAAGTGTCATATGGACTCGAAACATTAACTCTCTCTTTCTCTCCAGAAATGCTGTCAGGCATTATTTTTGTTCCTATATTCAGCTTGGTTTTCAACTGTATTTCCTTCTTGACAACTGTCCTAAGCACATTTACTCCTCTTTATCTTAATTTCTATCTCCTTTGTCATCGAAGGAGCTCTGGGTTTGGTTGCTCCAAATTTCCCTTTCAAGGGGATATACCTTGACTGTGCCTGAATCATCTCATCTTTGAAGGTAGCCCATTGATCAGCTACTGTTTCTCCTTCCAACCTTTGATTCCAATTTATTTGGCCCAGATCTGTTCTTACCTCAGCTAAAAGATGGAACATTTGACCATGCAGCATTCCCTAAGTACAGCAATACAGTATCTGTCTAAATTCTGGGAGTGAGTCTCTGGAATAGAACTTGAAGGTACAACCTTTTGGCTCAGAGAGGAGAGCCACAGGGGACACTTAGCTGAAGAACTTGAAATGACTGGTAAGGGCAATTCCAGTGGCTGAGTTGATAAAGAATCAGCCACATATACTTGAAAGTTGTTTATTTGATCTATGCTCTGTGTTAAATTGGTTAATCTTATCTAAGATGGTACAGGGGCCATAGTTCCTTTATTTCCTGACACCTTTTAGAAAGTGCATGTGTGGATGTCAAGTGGTTAAGGGCCTGCTTGGCCTTCTGGCATCTTGCATAAGATCAACTAACTCAACACCAATTGCCAAAACTCTGATTTTCCAGCACATGTGACTCAGTTCAAGTATGAGTGCTATATTTGAAAGTTACAATGTAATCTGTAAAATAAACCATCAGACAACTGTATCAGGCAAATAAGAATCATGAATGACAGCCTCTCTGAACCTCAACTTGAAAAGAAGAACCTAGGGCTCGAATGTTGTCCTACTTCATGACAACTGCTCAAGGTACCCTCCCTCACAATTTGCCTCTGCTGTCCCATGGCAGACTGTCATTCATTTCCTAATAGTTCTATTTGTGCTTCATATTCTTCAACCTAAGAATCATGTTGACAGTCAAAATAAACTGCTGGTAATACCCTTTATTTCAAGTGCTCAGTAAGAGCGATGACACTAGGAGCATCTTCACCTTGGATGTGCCTCTCTGAAGGCAGTTTTACAAGAAATCTGTTCTCAGTATGTAGTTAATAATGACAAGGCTCGCTTTATTACTTCATAGGACCTTAACTGTGTATTGAAGTCATGTGGAGACAGCAGAGGGGAACATAAGACCAGGAGTAGGCTATCAACCCCTCAACTCTTTTCCGATAGGGGTAGCAGATTTCCTTCCCTAAAGGACATTAAAGAACCAGTTGGAATTTATACAAGAATCTGGCATCTTTCATGTTTGTTTCAGCAGAACACCGCAATGTGAATTCAATCTTACAACATGCCATCCTTAGCCAGTACCAAAACTATTAAACCACACATTATATACCAAGTCCATAAATACTTTGTCAAGGTTGGAATTGGTGACGTGGCTGCAAAGAGACGTATCCTGATAATAGCCATCCTCTGCCAGAAATACAGTTTATATTGACCCTGGCTAAGGATTGTATGAGTTTGGACTTACCAACTGGCAAGAGTTATTGGTTATGAAAGTGTAAGCCACTGAGCAGATTGAGGACCATGGTAATAGCGATACTTCAGCTTCTCCTGTTACTGACATCAAGAAAAACAAGGAGCAGAAGACTGCAGAGTAGTAAACCAATGCCAGCATTCTGCCTCACTTAAACCAATATACTTAGGTGACAATCAAATGAAAACCTATAATTTAGATCACAACAATAACTTACATTAGTATTGCACCTTTAATGTAGCAAAATGTCTCAAGGAGCTTTGCATGAACCTTACCACACAAAGTTTGGCACAAAACCATGTAAGAAGATATTAAAACAAGTAACCAAAAGCTTGCTCAAAGAAGTAAGATTTAAGGATAATCCAAAAGGAAGAGAGAGAGAGAGAGTGAGAGAGAAGCAGATAGGTTTAGGAAAGGAATTCCAGAGCTTAGATTGGTGGAGGCACCAATGGTGCTGCAATTAAAATTAGGGATGAGCCATTGATCAGAATCAAACCAGTGCAGTTATCTCTGAGGCTTGTAGGGCTGGAGTAGGTTATTGAGATAGGAGGCAATGAAGGGATTTGAAAACAAGGATGAGAATTTTAAAACCAAGATTTTACCGGTCTGAGAGCTAATGTCAGCGACCACATGGGTGACAGGTGAATGGGCTTTGGTGTGAGTTAGGATGAGAGCAGAAGAGTTTTGGATGAGCTCAAGTTTATTGAGAGTACAAGGTGAGAGGCCAATTAGATAACATAGAATAGTTGAAGCTAGAGCTAACAAAAGCATGGATGAGGGTTTCAACTGTAGATGTGGACAGCATGTGGGTGAAGCTGGCTCAGTTGAAAACAGAGCAAAGGCAACATTTTAAACATGACGGCCAAAGAGAGGAAGTACTCAATTCACGATCGATTATTATGAAATGAAAGTTATTAATACAAACCAGCCAAAGAAAAATTCAAAATGACTCCTTTCATGCAAATACTCTTTCTTTATCTTTTCCTGTTTGCCTTCGTTGACTCTTTATGTCCCTTTTAATCTGTCACTTTCCATGACTTACACACTTTTATTTTGTCTACAATACTTTTAGTCTTCAGGGGAGTCACATGTGTGAATGTTTTCATTCTGCATTTTCCTACATTTTTTTGGCTATATTACATATGGAAATTGATAAGTTACAAAGACTTCACATTTAAAAAAATACATTACATTTAGGGTAAAAGCCACTTATTTGTCCAATATCAAAGGTTATATAAGTTTAAGTTACTCTGTTAGTGCTTGAGCCTCCTAATTATGTGATGTGAATCATATAATTCATTGGTCAGAAGACACCCCATGCCAGCGGCTCTGAAGCTACCAGTTGCCCTTCACTTCTATGCCTCTGACTCCTTCCAGGGCTCTGTGGGTGATCTTTGTGGTGTCTCCCAATCAGCTGTCCACACTTGTGTCAAGCAGGTTACAGACGCTCTGTTCAGATGGGTATCGACCTTCATCCACTTCCACTGTGACCAGGCAAGTCAGGCACAGTGAGCCAGAGGCTTTGCGGCCATCGCTGGCTTCCCCTGCATGCAGGGTGCAATAGACTATACACATGTGACCAGCAAGGCGCCAGCAGGTGAGCCCGGTGCCTTTGTCAACAGGAAGGGCTTCCACTCCAAGAACGTGCAGATAGTGTGTGATCACAGGATGCAGATTCTGCAAGTCTGTGCAAGGTACTCAGGCAGCTCCCACGATGCCCACATCCTCACACACTCCCAGGTGCCGGGGCTCTTCAGTGCTCCAGCTCGGCTGGATGGATGGCTGGTGGGTGACAAGGGCTAATCCCTGAGAAGGTGGCTCATGATGCCTCTCCGCCATCAAAGAACAGAAGCTGAGCAGTGGTACAATAGGAGCTCCGGCACCACAAGGGCTGTGGTGGAGAGAATCATCGATCTTCTCAAGATGCGCTTCCGTTGCCTGGACCGCTCAGGGTATGTACTCCAGCAACCCCCAGATCACGTCTCTGTGATAGTGGTAGCATGCTGTGCTCTGCATAATCTTGCGCTGGAAAGGGGGGATGCAGTTGACGATGAAGACCTTGATGCCCTGGAAGAGGCTGCACAGGATGAATCCAACAGTGGCTCAGAGGATGAGGAAGCATAATTCAGCATGTCCTTCTCTATGAGTGGCCATGGTGCACTGCTTCAAGCAGGCTGTCTGGCCACTCTTTATATAGGCTGCCGGCTCCCCATTGGGACCGGCAGTTTGAGGCCGCCCGCCTCTGCGACTATTTTCCTGTTCTCCACGGGAGTCGCTTACCCGCTAGGCAAACCTTAATTGGCCTGCCCGCGGAAAATGGCAGCATGGCCCGTTTCTCCAGCGACAATCGGTCACCCGCCCACTACCGAGTCTGTTGGGCCCGCCCGACCAGCAAACGGAAAATTCTGCCCATTATTTCCATGGCATATTCCAGTTCATGAAAATTGAACTAAGATTTCACAGCCCAGCACGTAAGGAGGCAATTTTCCCCATAGTGCTTTTTCCAGATCTTTCAAAGAACTGTCAGATTAGTCCAACTTCTCCACTCTTCCCCAAATTCTTCCTTTTCAAGTATATATCCAGCTGAAAGTTACTATTGAATCTGCTGCCACAACTCATAGCTGAGAGTTACTGCAGGGTCGTATAAGCCTGTTGGGGTGAAAGTTGGGCTTAGCCTAAGATACTGGCACTGAGGAAGGATTTTGAGCTAAATTGGGACGCCAGGAATGGGAAAGAGCAGCATTGGTAGGGGAGGGGAAGTGGAGTGGTGTAAAGCAGAAAACCGACCAGCTCTCAGAGTGAAAGGCCATAGGTGACAAGCTGGAGCTGAGTCTGTAATGCAGACAGGGGGGAGAGCAAAGAGAATGAGTGAGTGAGCCCTGATTTGGAAGACTATTGGCATGCATTGACTTTGGCTTGCTGATTATGAGCATACCTTGTTCACACTGAGCCTTAGGACGTTGAAATTCAGTTGACTGGCTTTTAGGGTGCAATGATATGAGTGAATCAGCAAAGGAACTGATACCAAAGCTCGGGTTTGTTGATTCTTTTGTGGGGTGAAATGTTGAAGGAATTGGGAAGGTGGGAGGGAGAAGTTTGTAATTTTTTTTTGTGCATATTTGAATCATTTTATCTGATGTAATGATTACATAGAGGGGAATTATAAAGATTTGTCATGGCAGTATATGTAACAGGCCAGTTTTATGACTGATTCAGTCAGAAATAGCATTACAGAGATAGTACCAAAGACCATTTGCTACCTTTTTCTGGGATTTCATTAGTTAAAGAGACAAGGGAGTGTGGAATTTGATTGGTCCAAATTTGTGATGCAATGGGTTGACACCTGGCTCTGAAGTCTTGTTCTGAAGCCTAATTGGTCAAAACGTTTATGTATTGTTTCTGCAATCTGGTTAATCAAAGCAATGCCACAATGAAACGACACATGACACTGCAAGTGATGACTCCACCTCCCAATAGGAAATCACACAAAATGAGTGCTGGTTGGAAAATTGGTGCTAGAGTGCCTCTTACCCATGATCTCTGTTGGGACAAAGGTACTAGGGAATTTACCTTTGTATTCACACAGGCACAAGAATTTTGATGTTACAGATTTAAAACCAATATCGCAAAAAAACACATTTTTTAGTCATTACTGTTTGAGGGACCTTGCTATGTATAAATTGGCAGCCACGTTTCACTACACCACAATAATGAAAAATACTCCAAAAAATGTATCTAATTCACTATAAAGCACTGCAAGATGTCCTGAGTTCATGAAAAGATCCATGTTATTGCAAATTGTATCAAGGAGCCATCTTTTGGCTGGCTTTACTTCACTATCTCTGGGTTAAAATCCTGCAACTCCCTCCCTATCGGCACTGGGTGTACCAACACCAGATGAACTGCAGCGGTTCAAGAAGGCAGCTCACCACCACCACCTTCTCAAGGGCAATTAGGGATGGGCAACAAATGCTGGCTTAGCCAGCGATGCTCACAGCCCTTGAAAGAATTGAAGAAAACACATTAAACCAACCCTATCTGCCCTTTCATGTGGATGTAAAAGGCCGCATATCACTATTTCAACGAAGAGGAGAGCAGTTCTACTGGTGCCCTGGCCTCAACCAATTCCTAAAAATAGGGTATCTGGTCATTATCTCATTGATTTCTATGGGATTTTGCTCTGAGCACATTTGCTGCCGTTTTTCTCCAACAACCTAAAAGTGACTGCACTTCAATGTACATTATTGCCTGTAAAGCACTTTTGGACACCCAGTGACCATGAAAGGCACAAACCAATGCAAATCTTTGTTCCTCTAAAAACTGTACAATGACATGTATGCCTCCTCATTTTATGTTCATATATGCGGTAATGCTACAGTAGCTGCCCTGCATCTGTGATAAGTGCAAACTTCTCATCTTGACCACTTAATCCTGTAAGTTTTGATTGGTTTTACTGATGGTCCACATGGAAGGATTTTATATTGTCAAAAAAATGTCAGAAATCTTTGGTCTTTTGTTTATATGTTTATATCTTGTCAATGATAAAAAGGTCATTCTCACCTGGTCAACAGTGAGTAAATCCTTTAGAGAGAGTGTTTGATGGCATCCGTACTGCCACTTAGTGCCTGACTAGTCCATTCTTTACCATTAACTATCACCTTACAGACGACAGATGAAAAATGTAGTAAGTAGGGCACAAAGCAAAATTGTTCCATTTCAGTCAAGTTACATCATTTTTCACCACCCCCATTCTTAATTTTTCTTCTGCCCTGTATGTGGAGCTTCTCAAAGATTTTCCTATGCAATCAGGTGGAATTTTGTTGGAGGAATGAGTGAAATTGGGCAACGAGGTTTACCGCCACTTCACCGGCCTGACCAAGGTGTCCCTCCCACCTCACTTGCAAGGGGAGAAGATGGCAGGAGGCCTCTGGATATGGCAGCAATGGTTGTGAAGTACACTCAACAGAGGGAGTGCCCAGTAGCAGCCTCTCTCCTTCCATTTGCTCCAAACAATTATTGTTAAAGGCCAAAATCTTCAGATCTCATTTAATCTTCAGGATACGTTTCCCCCTTTAATGGTATGGATATGTTCCTATGGCAACACTGCTGAGCCCTCCCCTGACTTTACATGGCCAGGGTCTCTCCTGACAACATGACTCCTGCCAGGAACCTGCTGTACAGATCGAATGAGGTGTGACCCAAAAAAATTGTAGTTTTTTAGATCAGAGCTAGGACACACATGGAGAGGTAGGTTATAGTCCAGCCTACCTGAAGATAAGAATTTCTTTCCCTCTTTCCCATGGTCTTTGCTGTAATGGCCCGGACCTGCCCATCACCAATGCCATATAACTTGCATAAAATTCAATCACAGCAAATATATTTGAGTATGTCATAACAGAATGTATGACAAAGTGTGTCATAATAGAAATGTGTGGGGGAATCTTGCTTTGAGTCTAACTCAGAAACATGGAAGGGAACAGTAGTAAGAAGCATAAAGTGTACATACACACACATACACAGAGCATGGGCTGACAAGAACATTGTGGTTTTGTTAAGGTTACTGTTAGAAAGATGTAGAAGTTGCTTTCATCGGGTAGTATGAATTGGAGCTTTGGGACTTGTTGAGCACAGGGAAGGGGTTTGTCAATAGTTGTAGGACTGCATTTGTGTTGGGCAGTTGGAAAGACCTCCACCATGATGGGATGACAAATTTCTCTTTCAGTCAGCATGTTTTTTTCTCCCAGAACCTCTTCATACTGCTGGTCCCTTTGATGCATGTGATGGTCTTCCTCCACTAGGACTGCTACTCTTGATAGGGCAAAATCATAAAACATGCAAGAAAAAAACATAGTTGTTAAGGCCATAGCTGGCTTTAATGGTCCAGGGTTAATCAATGCACCTGGAGTGTACCTTGAAAAATACCATTAGGATATCCAGTCATGACACTTGTGGCTACATAAATCTCATTAAAATACTGCTCAGCTTGTCTCCTGGGAAACGTCATAGATGTCACTGGGCATGGTGGCAGAGGGCAGCATTAATCAGTACCAACTGCCATTAAGCTGGCAACCTCATTTAGATAGATCACAAACATAAGCCCAGTGCAGAAAATGGATAAGTCCATAGTTCTGCAGTAAACTGCTCTCGCCTAAGATTGGAATTAAGAGCCTTGATTTTAATACCACTATAATTGTCAGCATTAAAGTAACACTGATTAAAAAAATCTTTATAAAAGTACATTGTTTAAATGAGAGTAGCAGGAGCATTACTCTGCATCTAATCACCCTGTTCCTAACCTGGCAATGCTTGCTGCTGACTCTGGGAACAAAACATGGGAAATTCATTTCTTTCCTCAACACTGGCATTCCTCATTTTGATGAGTACAGAACTTCATCCAAAAGCTATATATACATTTTGTCTTCATCTTTCAATAGATGTACGGAGACAAGCCACAGAACAAGACAGCAAAGTGCAGAGTAGCATAATGTGCACAATGAAAGAAACAGCAGAAACTTGAAAAGAAAATGAGAACAAAATGTGCTTCCAGTTGGTGTTTGTGAAACAGGAAGAAATGCTGGTGAGTGGTCAGTGTTGGCCTTGGGCTTACAGGTTGTACTGTGAGGGTCATGTTGTGTTACTTATTGTGGAACACCAGCCCATGCTATATACATCAAAGTACCCAATTATGGAGTGTAGTAAGCAGAGAAAACCATATGGAGTAGAAGAGAAAGGTGCCAGAATTTAAAATCCTGTAAGCTTATTTCTATAATCAGCTGTGTAACTGCTCTTAAATTTCAGGGATCTTGTTTGAGATTATATTTGCCTTTCATGCTGTAAGCAGACTTCTGCTGCTGTGCACACTGGGTTTAATGTTAACCTAATTCATTAGACGAAAGATTGATGGGTTTAGTTGGCCTAATGTTTTACAGCCCATCTGATTTTATTCCCATTGATGTCAACCTCCAGATTAAAATTACACCCACTGTCTCAGTCATGTAGAATATGCCCATGCATAACTGGACTGGAAGCTGGGTTATGGAAGAAGGAAGTTCAAAAGTTATTTTTGTATTTTAATTCGATTTCATTACTTTATGAGGAGAATTTGGACAGCTCTTCGATTCTTGAGCTCACTGCTCCCAGGGAAAGCTCTTTGAGTTGGAAGCAATCACCATGTCCACGGGTTGCATCATTCATCGGGCTGAACCCTTTAAGGAAGTTTAGTTTAGCTTATTGGCTGTGTGGTAAAAGAAAAATAAAATTTATTACGCACTTTCCATGGCCTCGAGACACCCCAAAGCACTTTATAACCATTTAAATATTGTGAAGTGCTGTCACTTTTGTAATGTAGGAAGCATGGCAGTCAAGTTGCATGCCCCAGGCTTCCCCAAATAGGAATGTGCTAGAATCTATTTTTTAAGGAAGTCTTAACAATGCATTTAGAAATATATAGTATAATTAGAACAAGTCAACATGGTTTTATTAAAGGGAAATCCTGATTGACAAATTTATGAGAGTTTTTTGAGGGTGGAACTCGTGGGGTAGAAAAAGGGGAAGCAGTAGATATTGGTATACTGGTTATTGGATTTCCAAAAGGCATTTGATAAGATGTCACACAAAAAGTTAATATACAATATAAGGGCTCATGGAGTTCAGGGTGATATATTAGCATGGATAGAGGATTGGTTTACAGAGAGGAAGTAAAGGGCATGGAAAATGGGGCATTTTCAAGTTGGCAGGCTGTGACTTGTAGTGCCTCGGAGCAGGGGACTCAGCTGTTTACAATTTATATTAATGACCAAGGCGAAGAGACAGAGTAGTATATCTAAGTTTGCTGATGATACCAAGTTAGGTGGGAATACAAGCTATGAGCAGGACACAGAGAGGCTGCAAAGAGAAATAGACAGATTAAGTGAGTGGGCAACAAGATGGCAGATGGAGTATAATGTGGGGGAGTATGAGGTTTTTCACATTGATCTTGAGAATAGGAAAACAGAATGTTTTTTAAAATACCTGAAACTTGTAAATGTTGATGTTCAGAGAAACTTGGGTGTACTCCTACAAAGAACATACCAAGTTAGCAAAACAAAAACAGAATTACCTGGAAAAACTCAGCAGGTCTGGCAGCATCGGCAGAGAAGAAAAGAGTTGACGTTTCGAGTCCTCATGACCCTTCGACAGAACTTGAGTTCGGGTCCAAGAAAGAGTTGAAATATAAGCTGGTTTAAGGTGTGTGTGTGGGGGGCGGAGAGATAGAGAGACAGAGAGGTGGAGGGGGGGGCGGTGTGGTTGTAGGGACAAACAAGCAGTGATAGAAGCAGATCATCAAAAGATGTCAACAACAATAGTACAATAGAACACATAGGTGTTAAAGTTAAAGTTGGTGATATTATCTAAACGAATGTGCTAATTAAGAATGGATGGTAGGGCACTCAGGGTATAGCTCTAGTGGGTTTTTTTTTATATAATGGAAATAGGTGGGAAAAGGAAAATCTTTATAATTTATTGGAAAAAAAAAGGAAGGGGGAAACAGAAAGGGGGTGGGGATGGGGGAGGGAGCTCACGACCTAAAGTTGTTGAATTCAATATTCAGTCCGGAAGGCTGTAAAGTCACTAGTCGGAAGATGAGGTGTTGTTCCTCCAGTTTGCGTTGGGCTTCACTGGAACAATGCAGCAAGCCAAGGACAGACATGTGGACAAGAGAGCAGGGTGGAGTGTTAAAATGGCAAGCGACAGGGAGGTTTGGGTCATTCTTGCGGACAGACCGCAGGTGTTCTGCAAAGCGGTCGCCCAGTTTACGTTTGGTCTCTCCAATGTAGAGGAGACCACATTGGGAGCAATGAATGCAGTAGACTAAGTTGGGGGAAATGCAAGTGAAATGCTGCTTCACTTGAAAGGAGTGTTTGGGTCCTTGGATGATGAGGAGAGAGGAAGTGAAGGGGCAGGTGTTGCATCTTTTGCGTGGGCATGGGGTGGTGCCATAGGAGGGGGTTGAGGAGTAGGGGGTGATGGAGGAGTGGACCAGGGTGTCCCGGAGGGAGCGATCCCTATGGAATGCCGATAAGGGGGGTGAAGGGAAGATGTGTTTGGTGGTGGCATCATGCTGGAGTTGGCAGAAATGGCGGAGGATGATCCTTTGAATGCGGAAGCTGGTGGGGTGATAAGTGAGGAGAGACCAAACGTAAACTGGGCGACCGCTTTGCAGAACACTGGTCTGTCCGCAAGAATGACCCAAACCTCCCTGTCGCTTGCCATTTTAACACTCCACCCTGCTCTCTTGCCCACATGTCTGTCCTTGGCTTGCTGCATTGTTCCAGTGAAGCCCAACGCAAACTGGAGGAACAACACCTCATCTTCCGACTAGGGACTTTACAGCCTTCCGGACTGAATATTGAATTCAACAACTTTAGGTCGTGAGCTCCCTCCCCCATCCCCACCCCCTTTCTGTTTCCCCCTTCCTTTTTTTTCCCAATAAATTATAAAGATTTTCCTTTTCCCACCTATTTCCATTATATAAAATAAAAAAAAACCCACTAGAGCTATACCTTGAGTGCCCTACCATCCATTCTTAATTAGCACATTCGTTTAGATAATATCACCAACTTTAACTTTAACACCCATGTGTTCTATTGTACTATTGTCGTTGACATCTTTTGATGATCTGCTGCTATCACTGCTTGTTTGTCCCTACAACCACATCCACCCCCCCCTCCACCTCTTTGTCTCTCTATCTCTCCGCCCCCCACACACACACCTTAAACCAGCTTATATTTCAACTCTTTCTTGGACCCGAACTCAAGTTCTGTCGAAGGGTCATGAGGACTCGAAACGTCAACTCTTTTCTTCTCCGCCGATGCTGCCAGACCTGCTGAGTTTTTCCAGGTAATTCTGTTTTTGTTTTGGATTTCCAGCATCCGCAGTTTTTTTGTTTTTACCAAGTTAGCATGCAGGTACAGATAGCAATTAGGTAAGCAAATGGCATGTTGGCCTTTATTGCAATGGGATCGGAGTATCAGAATAAAGAAATCTTGCTACAGTTGTACAGGGTTTTGGTAAGACTGCTGTGTGCAGTTTTGGTCTCCATATTTAAGGAAGGATATACGAACATTGGAGGTGTCACAGTGAAGTTTGACTAGATTGGTCACTGGGATGAGAGTATTGTCCTACAATGAGAGGCTGAATAAATTAGACCTATATTTTCTGAGGTTTAGAAGAATGAAAAATGATCCCATTGAAACATTCAAGATTACAAAAGAGCTTGACAGGTTAGATACTGAGACGTTGTTTCCTCTGGCTGGGGAATCTTGAAGAGGGTACAGTCTCAGGATAAGGGGCCAATCATTTAGGACTGAGATGAGGAGAATTTTCTTCACTCAAAGGGTTGTGAATCTTTGGAATTCTCTACCTCAATGGATTGTAACTATTCCATCATTGAATGTATGTAAGGCTAAGATAGACAGATTTTTCTGCCCAGATTTTTGCTCCAGCTCGGCATTCACAACCTTTAAAAATGTCTGCTCATGTCAGATCTTCAGGTTGGGGAAGGATGGGCTGAAACAGGAGTCGGGGCAGGTGACATATGCACAGGCTGCCAGGCTCTATGCAAGACCTGTCTCTGTGCTCAAATTAATAAAAAAAAAGACATTCCTCCAACCCTCACCCATCACCTCCCACCCTTCACACATTCCCTATGCCCCATTCTTGCCAAACTGTGCCTACTCATGCCCTTCACCCACATCCCATGGCCCCTCCCACCATTTGCGTTACCTACCATATGCCCTATTTCTCCTATGCCAACTTGGTGCCAACTCATGCCAACCCATAACCCACCACCCACCACCCACCACCCTTTGTCTTTACCCCCTCCATACTAACTCACCTAATATCCTTGGGCAGTTCCTTGACAGGTAGGACACTTCCTTGACTGGTTTGACAGCTGGACAGTTCCTTGACAGCTGGATAATTCTTTGACAGCTGGACAGGTCTTAAACATTTTCTTGACAGCTCTTTGGCAGCTTGACAGTTCCAATGAGTTTGTGCATAAAAAGTACATAATCATGTTCACTTTTAACAATCCCAAGGGGTGCCTTACCTTTCCCAAAGATGTCCCAAGATCTTACCCAAAAGGGTACCCTAGCTATCCAAGAGCATCCATCAAGTTCAGACCTCTTCTTACTTGTTCTAATCTGCACACTCTGGATTCCACAGTTCTGTTCTTACAAAATCCCACTTCAGTGGAGACAGCTGAGTGACTCAAATGTCCAGCAGCATCTGAGAATCGTGCTTGCGCGAACCCTGGCCCGACTCCAGTCCTGCCACTGTGAAGGTGGGAAATGCCAGTCCATTTCTGGGATTTTCGCAATGACAGGGAGGCCCAGATTTTCACCACAATGGAGGGTGAAAATCTGGGCCTTGGTCTGTCAGGGAATCAAGGGATATGGGGACCGGGCAGGAAAGTGGAGTTGAAGCCCAAGATCAGCCATGATCATATTGAATGGCAGAGCAGGCTCAACGGGCCATATGGTCTACTCCTGCTCCTATTTCTTGTGTTCTTGTGTCAGTGAATGCATCTTCAAATGTGATATTCAACTGAACGCACCATTGGCCTGCACCAGTAACATTCGTGCCATACAAATGCCAGGCAATGACCATCTCCAACAAGGGAGAATCTAACCATCACCCCTTGATGTTCAATGGCATTACCATCACTGAATCCCCCACTATCAACATCCTGGGGTTACCATTGGCCAGAAGCTAGACTGGACTAGCCATATAAATACTGTGGCTACAACTGGTCAGAGGCTAGGAATTCTGTGGTGAGTAACTCACTTCCTGACTTCCCAAAGCCTGTCCACCATCTACAAGGCACAAGTCAGGAGTGTGATGGAATACTTCCCACTTGCCTGGATGAGTGCAGCTCCCACAACACTCAAGAAGCTTGACACTATCCAGGACAAAGCAGCTCACTTGATTGGCACCACATCCACAAACATTCACTCTCTCCACCACCGACGCACAGTGGCAGCAGGGCGTACCATCTACAAGATGCATTGCAGGAACTCACCAAGCCTTTTTAGACAGCACCTTCCAAACCCACAACCACTACCATCTAGAAGGACAAGGGCAGCAGACACATGGGAACTCCACCATCTGGAAGATCCCCTCCAAGCCATTCACTGTCCTAACTTGTAAACATATCGCCGTTCCTTCACTGTCACTGGGTCAAAATCCCTGGAACTCCCTCCCTAACCGCACTGTGGGTATACCTACATCACTTGGATTGCAGCAGTTCAAGAAGGCAGCTCACCACCACCTTCCCAAGGGCAATTAAGGATGGGCAATAAATGTTGGCCTAGCCAGCGATGCTCCCATCCCATGAAAATAAAAATAAACTCTGCTCAACACACCACTTCCCCATCATGCACCTTTCAACAATCACCGTCAAATGACTCATACTTAATATTCAGAGCTAAACTTCACCTGCACACTCTTATCACTGCTGCAATCCTCACACTCCCATCTCACAGCTTGCACACACTGTCAGGTGTTCAACCATGACAGCCACATCAGCCAAACAGATTCCATCACGCTCAATGAAACATTTCCATCTTTCTTCCAGAAGGTGATGCACAACCGTGTCAGCAAATAGTAGCTGGAGGGGCAGGCACACCTGCATAGAAACATAGGGTATAGGAGCAGGAGTAGGTCATTCAGCCCTTAGACCCTGCTCCGCCATTCAATATGATCATGGCTGACGTTGTACTCCTGCACTCTCCCCATACCCCTTGATGCCTTTAGAGTCCAGAAATCTATCTATTTCCTTCCTAAGTATATTCAGTGACATGACCTCCACAGCCTTCTGTGGTAGAGGATTCCACAGGTTCACCACCCTTGGAGTGAAGATGTTTCTCCTCATCTCAGTCCCAAATGGCCTACCCCATATCCTGAGTCTGTGACCCCTTGTTCTAGGCTCCCCAGCCAGAGGAAGCATCATACCTGCATCCAATCTGTCTATCCCTACCAGTATTGTCAACCCAATCTCTCCTTATATGACAATCCTGCCATTCCAGGAATCAGCCTGGTGAACCTTCACTGCATTTCTTCTATGGCAGGTATGTCCTTTCTTAGGTAAGGAGACCAAATCTGCACACAACGGTGTGGTCTCATCAAGGCCCTGTACAGCTGCAGTAAGACATCCTTGCTCCTGTACTCAAGTCCTCTTGCAATGAAGGCCTACATACTATTTGCCTTCTTAACTGCTTGCTGCACCTGCATGCTTGCTTTCAGTGATTGGTGTACAAGGACACCCAGGTCCCTTTGTACATCAACATTTCCCAATCCGTCACCATTTAAGTAATACTCTGCCATTTTGTTTTTCCTACTGAAGTGGATAACTTCACATTTATCCATGTTGTACTGCATCTGCCATGTATTTGCCCACTGACTCAACCTGTCCTAAATCACTTTGAAGCCTCTTAACACCCTCCTCATCGCTCACTTTCCCACCAAGTTTTGTATCATCAGTAAACTTAGAAATATTACATTTGATTCTTTCATTCAAATCATTGATATCTATCATGACTAGTTGGGGCTCAAACACTGATCCCTGCGATACCCCACTAATCACGGCATGCCACTCTGAAAAAGACCCATTTATTCTTACTCTCTGTTTCTTGTGTGCTAACCAGTTCTCAATCCATACCAATATATTATTGCCAATCTCATGTGCTTTAATTCTATACACGAACCTCTGATGTGGGACTTTATCAAAAATTTTCTGAAAATCCAAATACACCATATCCTCTGGTTCTCCCATACCTGTTCTGCTAGTTACACCCTCAAAGAACTCCGGTAGATTTGTCAAACATGGTTTTGCCTTTCATAAATCCATGCTAACTTTGTCTAATCCCATCAATATTTTCTAAGTGTCCTGTTATCACATGCTTTATAATAGACTCTAGCATTCTCCCTAGTACTGAGGTTAGGCTAACTGGTCTGTAATTTGCTGTTTTCTCCCTCCCTTCTTTTTTAAATAGTAGAGTTACATTTGCCACCCTCCAATCTGCTGTGACTGTTCCAGAATTTGGGAAGATGACAACCAACGCATCCACTATTTCCATGGCCACCTCCTTTAGTACCCTGGGATGTAGATTATCAGGCCCTGGGGGTTTATCAGCTTTTGGTCCCATTAATTTCTCTAGCACTGTTGTTTTAGGAATATTAATTTCCCTCAATTCCCCCTTCTCACTAGACCCATGGTTCCTTAGCATTTCTGGAAAGTTATTTGTGTCTTCCTCTGTGAAGACAGAACTAAAACTAGTTGTTTAATTGCTCTGCCATTCCCTTGTTCTCCATTATAGATTCTCCTGTTTTGGACTGTAAGGGGCCTACATTTGTCTTCACTAATTTTTATCGTTTTGCATGTCCTAATCCTCCCACTGGAGACAATGGCCATTGCAATGCCCATTGCTGAGTTCATGGCCATAGGTGAGGCTGAAACTATCACAAATGACTGTATCCTCATACCTAATCTTCCTTCTTATATTTTACTTCCTCTCCATCCCACATTCTCTTCTGATTTATAAGTTGCAGATGGTGTAAGCATGCACCTCTTACTTCCTCCCAATCCCACTGGCCTCACAACCCCCGCTGCCCTCCCCACACCACAACTACCTGCTTGTATCTTTTTCCATTATGATACCCAAGATGTGCAATCTGACCAGACAGTCGAGGAACACCAAGAATAGTGTGATGATGAAGATCACTTGATTTCACACTTGCAGCTGCTAGCTCACATACTGACAGTGCATCTATCTCAGAGGATAGATTAGAAGCTAGATCTGCGTGTGGTGAGACAAAGGGCACAAATGGACTGTGGCCAGGGATTTGGGCAGAAAGCAATGGTGCCAGCTCACCAGAGGACGAGGTCATACAGGTTCCAAAGCAGCAGACTCAGATGAGAGCTTTGATGAAGTAATCAATGTACAACAAAAATCTTGCTGCATTGGCAAGCCTGCCAGAAAGTCTGTGGTTAATGTCAATGAGCATGGAGGGGTTCAAAACCAATTTAGCAGAGGGCTTTGTGCAGAGCTTGGAGCCCATCCATTCCAGCGTGGAGATCATGGCCAATTCCATTTAGCACATTTGTAGACCCAACCATGATGCAGCATTTGATTGCTAATTTCTCAACTTCCATTTCAACACAAGCAGAAGCCACTGAACATCTGAAAGCTGCAGCAGAAGCTCACACTGCTGTCATGCAAGGTCAGCTTGCAGCCCTGCCAACTTAGACCGCTGTCATCTTCCCTGTGGATTACAGTGTGCAAAGGAGTCTTAATGGTGTAACGATAGTCCAGTAATCTGTCCTTCAAAAGATTACTAGGGTTACTAAGGGGCATTCTCAGCGGAGTGACAGTGGCTCCATGCATGAACCTGCTTTCTCTGTTTGTTCACCCACCATTGCCACTTTGTCAGTACTTTTGCTGTTGCCTGTCAGCCAGCCAGTCCAGGCTGAGGTGGTGCAGTTTGAAGCCAAGCTTTCTAGGGCTAGAAATGTTCAAAGTTGTTCTCCAAGGTCACCCCAATCCTCAAAGTTTACAAATCCTTGTGACAACATTATAAGCCTCTTCCTTTAATCTAAAACTATCTTTAACTTCTCTTATCAGCCACCATTCAACCATTTTTTTCTGTGGTGTTTTTATTCCTCAAAATAATGTATATTTGTTGCAAATTCTGTTTCTTTGAATGAAATTAGATGTGCACATAACAAAGGTAACATGGTAATTGGGGGGACTTCAATCTTCAGCTGTGGCTCAGTTGGTAATGCTTTCGCATCTGAATCGCAAGGTTCTGGATTCAAGTCCTGCTCACGGACTTGATTGCAAAAATCTAGACTGGCACTCCAGGGCAGAAAACTTTGAACATTTCTAGCCCTACCATTGCTTATCTGCCATCATATCTTTTAACTTAATTTCCCAGTCTACCTTTGCCAACTAGATCCTCATATCTCTGTAGTTTCCTTTGGTCAGCTTTAAGGCCCTAGTTTTGGATTTAATTCAATTAGTTTCAAACTCAATATAAAATGTTATCATTTTATGGTCACTCTTCCCCAGAGGCTTATTTACTGCAAGGTTATTAATAACCCTGTCTCATTGCACAAACTAGATCTAAAATAGCCTGTTCCCTAGTTGATTGCTCAACATACTGATCTAGGAAACTATCTTGTACACATTCTACAAACTCATCCTCCAAAGTGTTACAGTAAATTTGCTTTGCCCTGTCTCCATGAAGAATGAAAGAAAGACTTTCATTTATATATTGCTTTTCATAACCACCAGATGCCAGAAAGTGATTTCCAACTAATGAAGTACTTTGACATGTTGTTACTGTTGCAATGTAGGAAATGCAGCAGCCAGTTTGTGGACAGCAAGCTCCAATAAACAACAATGTGATAATGACCAGATAATCTGTTTTATGTGATATTGATTGAGGGATAAATATTGACCAGGACACTGGGGATAACTCCCCTGTTCTTCTTTGAAATAGTGCCATGGGATCTTTTACATTCACCCTGGCAGGCAGATGGGGGCCTCAACTTAATGTCTCATCCAAAAGATACCACCTCCCACAGTGCAGCACTCCCTCAGTACTGCCCTGGGGTGTCAATCTAGATTTTCACAATAAAACCATTGAGCAGGACTTGAATCCAGAACTTTATGATTCAGATGCAAGAGTATTACCAACTGAGCCAGAGCTGAAGATTGAAGTCCCTCCAATTACCATAATACCTTTGTTATGTGCACATCTAATGTCATGATTTATGCCCTGCCTGACATTACTATTATTCAGGGAGTCAATAAACCATTCCTACCAACATTTTCTGCCCAGTGCTGTTTCTTAGTTCCACCCAAACTGATTCTACAGTTTGATTTTCCAAACTAAGATCCTTTCCCTCTACTTCTTTATCATTCCGTTACCATTTCGATTATCTCTTCTAAAGGTCACAAATCTTGCAACATTTAATTCCCACCTTGGTCATTCTGCAACAATTAGATCAAACCCATTTATTAGCATCTGTGCTTTTAATGCTTTAATTTTGTTGCAAAATCTCCACGCATTCAGGTATAGCTTTAACCTTTTTCTATTTTCCCTTAATACCACATTAGTCATGAATACCCTATTACCTGTGCTATTCTCTCTGCCACTTCCTGACCCACACTGCTTATTTTTATCCAGATGATTACTCTGTTCACCATCCTTGACATTTCTCTAACAGCTTTTGAATTTGCCCTTACCCCAATCCTCCCATTTTCTCTTCATTAGTTTAACGCCATATTTACCGCCATAGTTATTTGATTCACCAGGATACTGATCTCAGCCCAGCTTAAGTGGAGCTTGACTCAACAAAGCAGCTCCCTCTTTCCCCAGTACCGGTGCTGGCTGGGATTTTCCTTCTGCTGGCGTCAGACGTGTTTGTTGGCATGAACAGGCAATTTGGCGAGAAGGCCAAAAATCAGTTTCACGACGTTATGAAACCAGTTTGCTATTGTCTGCATTCTCCGCTATCAGACATTGGGAACCTCATTATAATACATCTGCATATCATTATCAGCCTACCAGACCCATGCCCCCTCCACCAGGTCATCTGCCCACGTCGGCGGGAAAACATGCCAGTGCAGAACACATTTTGACAACTGTGACTTGCAGAAGTCAGGACTTACTGTCAAGGCCTTGCTCACATCGCAGACACCCGAGGAACAGAAGATGCTGGAGCCCGACACCAACAGCACACTGGAGGAATGTCCATGGCTTGCTGGGTTAATTCTCATGGACATTGCTCTGCTGCAAAGTAGCTCACGTAAATTGGAAAGTCACTGTCGTTAATGCCCACAACAGATGATGGTCAAGGGGGTGGGAGAGGAAGGTCTAGGATCAATTGGGGGAGGAAGAGCTGTCACAGTGGGTGAGGTTGTGGGGGGCGAATAATTAAGGTGTTGGGAGGGTAAGGTTGGGAGGGGAGGAATGAAGGTGTCAGGAGGGGGTGAGGGGTTCCGGGGGAGAAAGGGTCTGGAAGGGGGCAAAGGGTTCCAGGAGGGAAAGAGTCTTAGGTGTGATGTCCAGGTGAACGTGCAAGGGAGGAGTCTGATGGGTCCATAACTGTCTTCTGGGGATCGAACTAAGGGCGGGCATGTTATAAGAGAATGGTGAGAATGACTGAGGGCAGAGTGAGGCAGAAGGGTAGGAGAGTGAGGGTTCAAGAGTAGCAGTAGAAGGGATGGCGAGGGTGGTTGGTGGGGCAGACACAGGCCCGGGGGGAAGCGGGATTTTCGGGAAACTATTAGCACACTCAAGATTATTCAGCAAATGCTGTCCAACTTCAGAATCACATCTAACAGTTGATGTTTTGGGTTTCACAAGCAACATATGCGTTGGGATTCATATAGCTCCATGCACTATAAGACTGGCCTTATCAACACTTATAACTAGGGCCCTAGCCATTTTCTCACCTTGCAAGTTTGATGCAGAAACAGAGTACATCAAAGCTATCCTGCTGGACAATGGTTATCCTGATCAGATCATTGTTCTCTGTCTATCGCACAAACTTGCAAATGGGCCAAAGGCCTCCAGGTTTGGACCTGAAAAGCACCTGGTCTATCTCAAATCACCCTGGAAAGACAAAGTATTTCAAAAATGTGAACAACATGCTAAGCAAGTCGTTTCACACTGCTATTATGAAGTGGCAACGTGAGTCATATTTTCCACCAACAGGATGCTGCTGTCAGTCCAAAAAGATGTACTGCCTACCACATGATTGAGCAACGTCATATATGAATTTCAGTCCTGCTGCTGCAGCAGTTATGTAGGCCAACGATTAGCTGATTTAAACAAACAGCTTGTTCCTTCAGTTGATCGTAATAGGCAGAGTACAGACAATGCTTAAACAGCCCATGCTTGCAAAACCCAAAACAAAACATCTTCTGTTAGATGGGATTCCGTGATCGGGCAGCACTTGCTGAACAATCCTGAATGTGCTAATAGCTACACTAACATCCAGTTTAAGATAATCAGTTGAGCTCATAATGTGGCTTATTTACGGTTGCTAGAAAGTGACACACATTCATGTGCAGGGGCCCATTCTCTGAAAACAAAAGGAATATGTTCAAGCCTTGTGCCTTTTTTGACTTACCCAAAAGCTTGGGGAACTTATAGCTCTCTGTGCTTCCCCCATGGCAACGCATCAGCCAAACAGAGTTGATTTGCCAACCAATCAGCGCCCTTTTCTTCCATAGTACAAATTGTTGTGATCGTTTGAAAATTGATATTCTTGCATTTGCCCTGATGAGCTTAAGACAAAAAGCTTCAACAGCATATCTCTTTTCTCAGCAATATTCAAAAATTACACACAATAGTTTCCGATGCACACTTTGTCTAAACCTAAGGCTTGTAACCAACAGACCAAAAAATATTAAATATTATTAAAAGCTATTAACAATTATTACAAATATTAAATATTTATTCCCAACTAAATACCAGGATGACCAAGCAATTGTCTTCAGGCACTGTGGCAAACTCCATTCCCGAGCCACGGCCTCCATCACTCTCCCTGGCAACTGCCTGAAGTTGAACCAAATTGTTTGCAATTTTGTTGCCATATTTGATCCTGAGATGAGTTACCACCACATATCTGCACCATCGCTGAAACCGTCTAGTTCCATCTCTGTAGTATTGCTCAACACCACCCTTGCCTCAACTCATCTACTGCTGAAATGCTCATACATGCCTTTGTTAGCTTCAGGCTCAGCTATTCCAACATAGTCCTAGCCAGTCTCCCATATTCTATCCTCCGTAAACTTGAAGTCATCCACAACTCTGCTGCCCATGTATTTACTGGCACTAAGGCCTGTTCACCCTATCACCCCTATGCTCGCTGACCAGTTAAGCAACACCTCAATTTCAAAATCCATATCTTTGTTTTCAAATCCCTCCATGGCCTCACCTCTCTCAATCCTCCAGCCACACAACCCTCTGATGTATTTGCACTGCTATGATTACAGCACAACATGGACTGCTTGGGTTGAATGGCCTGTTACTGTGCTATTTATTCCAAGTAACCTTGAGCATCCCTGATTTTAATTGCTCCACCATTAGTGGTTATGCTTTCAACTGCCTTGGCCCTAAGCTCTGGAGTTCCTTTCCTACCCCTCTCTACCTCTCCAGCCTTCTCTTTCCTCCTTTAAGTCGATCCTTGAAACCTACCTCTTTGATCAAGCTTTTGGTCATCTGCCTTAATATCTTCTAATGAGGCTCAGCATCATATTTTGCTTTAGCTCACTCCTGTGAAGTGCCTTGGGGCATTTTATTACATTAAAGATATATAAATACCGTTGTTATTGTCGTTATTCCAGGTCTGGAAGAGCAACCAGTCAGCACTGCTGGTTGCCCAGAACAACAGAGCCCCTCATTCTGCATCCCTCTCAGCAGAGTTAGTCAGCACTAGCACAGCAATAGTTATCTCAGAAATGCAGCTGGTGCCTTTCAGGAGGCAGCAATGAGTGAGGAGCAGGGGCACAGCGCAAATGGCTAAGTGATCCTTGGTACATTGCAAAATTAAGCAGCGCACAAGGGTCCATGTTGCTCATCAGTGGAACAGGAGATGAATGTAGTTGGCTGTGATGAGTATTAGGTGCTGATAATAAGCTGTCAACCTTGGCTCAGTGGTAGCACTCACACAACAAGGTCAGGAGTTTATGGGTTCAAGTTGCACATAACAGACTTGAGCACAAAATCTAGGCTCACATTTTAATGCAGTAAAGGGAGTCCTGCATTGTTGGAGGTGCCATCTCTGGAATGAGACCTTTAACTAAGGCTCTGCCTATCCTATCAGGTGGACATAAAAGATCCCATAGCATGATTTCAAAGGTAAGTAGGAGAGTCCTTGACCAATATCAATCCCTCAACCAACATCTAATCATTGCTTGTGGGACCTTGCTGTACGCTCTTTGGCTGCTGAATTTCCGACATTCAAAAAGTAAACACACTGCAAAAGTACTTAATTGGGTGTAATGCACTTTGTGAAAGGTGCTAACTCTTTCTAATGCATCCTATCATAACAATCTGCTGGAGAAAATGTGTGTTGCCATCACAGCAGCTGATGCAGCAACTACAGGTAACCTGCTTATTACCTCAGTGCTGTTTGTGGGAACTTGCAATGTGCAAATTGACTTCTGTGTTTCCTACATTACAATGACGACTACACCTCAAAAGTACTCATTGGCTGTAAAATGATTTGGGACAAACTGAGGTCCTGAAAGACATCATATAAAAACAAGTTCTTTCCCATTTGTATGCACCGAACTGAAGCGGAACTGTGCTCAACTTGCACTATATGAGTAATAATGTTCTGAGGTTGGAGTGTGTAAATGAAGCTTTACTCTATGCTTGTCGTTTTCTCAGCACCATCCTTTCTGGCCTGAGGAGGGACCTCTGTGTTTCCAGCTGTCCCTTCTCTCCCAGATGCTCAGTTTCCTATCACTCTCCCACCTTCTATCTTTCTCAGTTGGTTGGGGTATCCAGGCTTTCTTTGGGGTCAGGATTTGTGGAAAACCTCATAATCATCAGCCAGATTTGCTGCCTGGTCTCTGTTACTCTTTGTTTTTTCTATGTGGCTTATTATCAGGAAGGGTATGGAGGTTTTGAGCTCCTTGAGGAGAATTATTCCATGAAGATTTTCACAGGTGGCCTCAATTTTAAGCACCCATACCCACTAGTCAAAAGCAAGTTGCTTAAGCTGTTTAAATTCTGGGTATATCTGGTCACGCTGTTTCCTGAGGGCACGGAATTTCTGATGGTACACCTCCGGCACTAATTGGTCTGTACTTAAAATAGTCCTTTTTGCTGCCTCATAGCTTGTTGCGCTTTCCTCATGCATAAGGAAGTCAATGTCATGAGCTTTTCCTGCCAGCTTACTCTGCAACAGCAGGGACCAGTGTTGGGCTGGCCACTCTAACTGATATGCTACCCTTTTGAAAGAGATAAAAAAGGCATCCATCTCTTCTTCATCAAACTTAAGGGCTGAATTTACCCATTTAATCCCTAAGTTTCAGCTAGGGGTGTCTTCAATGGGAACAGAGGGATCTTCTCTTTTCAGCTCAAACTGCTTTAATTTAAATTCCCTTTCCTTTTACCTTTCCCTTACCTGGAATTCTCACTCCCCTTTCCGTTCCTGCCTCTCCCTCTCTTGTGTTCCTGCCTTTCTCTTTCTTTTCCCTTTCCTGCCTAAAATTCCAGTCCCAGTTTCCACTACTCTAATCTTAAGTCTTCTTCCACTAATTTATCTGTTTCAGTGTCCTCAATTTCCACCTTTAGAAGTTTCACCAACCATTCTAAAATTTCTATTTTCCTGCCTTTTGGGCAGAACACTGCCTCTAAGTGCCTAGCTACACCCTTTAATTCTTCCAAGGACAGTACCCTTAACTTCTTGCCAGTTGTCTCATCCTGTTCTATGAACAAAGACCAAAGAACAAAGAAAAGTACAGCACAGGAACAGGCCCTTCGGCCCTCCAAGCCTGCGTTGTTCATATTGCCCATCAACTCAAACATTTTGCACTTCCGGGGTCCGTATCCCTCTATTCCCATCCTATTCATGTATTTGTCAAGCTGCCTCTTAAACACCACTATCGTACCTGCTTCCACAACCACCAGCGAATTCCAGACACTCACTACCTTCTGTGTAGAAAACTTGCCCTGCACATCTCCTCTATAGTTTTCTCCTCTCACCTTAAATCCATGTCCCCTAGTAATTGACTCTTCCACCCTGGGAAAAAGCTTCTATCTACTTTGTCCATGCCACTCATAATTTTGTAAACTTCTATCAAGTCGCCCCTCAATTTCTGTCGCTCTAGTGAGAACAATCCGAGTTTCTCCAACCTCTCCTCATAGCTAATAACCTCCAGACCAGGCAGCATTCTGGTAAACCTCCTCTGCACCCTCTCCAACGCCTCCATATCCTTCTGGTAATGTGACGACCAGAATTGCATGTAATATTCCAAGTGTGGCCTAACCAAGGTTCTGTACAGCTGCAGCATGACTTCCCAGCTTTTATACTCAGTACCCCTGCCAATGAAGGCAAGCATGCCATATGCCTTCCTGACTATCTTATCCACCTGTGTTGCCACTTTCAGTAACACGTGGACATGTACACCCAGATCCCTCTGCCTGTCAATGCACTTAAGGGTTCTGCCATTTACTGTATAATTCCTGCCTGTATTAGACCTTCCAAAATGCATTACCTCGCATTTGTCCAAATTAAACTCCATCTGCCATTTCTCTGCCCAAGTCTCCAACCAATCTATATCCCATTGCATCTTTTGACAATCCTCTTCACTATCTGCAACTCCTCCAACCTTAGTGTCGTCTGCAAACTTACTAATTAGCCCAGTTACATTTTCCTCCAAATCATTTATGTATACTACAAACAGCAAAGGTCCCAGCACTGATCCCTGCAGAACTCCACTAGTCACAGCTCTCCATTCAGAAAAGCACCCTTCCACTGTTACACTCTGTATTCTATGACCAAGCCAATTCTGTAGTCATCTTGCCAGCTCACCTCTGATCCTGTGTGACTTTACCTTCTGTACCAGTCTGCCATGAGGGACCTTGTCAAAGGCCTTACTGAAATCAATAGCATCCACTGCCCTTCCATTGATGATCATCTTTGTCACTTCCTTGAAAAACTCAATCAAGTTAGTGAGAAACAACCTCCCCTTCACAAAACCATGCTGCCTCTCACTAATACGCCCATTTGCTTAAAGTATTGACACGAATGTGTGGACATTTCAGCACTTTAGTATTTCAGACCAAAAAAGCCTTTTGCAGTTTCAAATTTTTTTTATTCATTCACAGGATGTGGGCTTCACTGGCTGGGCCAGCATTTATTGCCCATCCCTAGTTGCCTTTGAGAAGGTGGTGGTGAGCTGCCTTCTTGAACTGCTACAGCCGATGTGGGGTAGGTACACCCACAGAGCTGTTAGGGAGGGAGTTCCAGGATTTTGACCCAGTGACAGTGAAGGAATGTCAATATATTTCCAAGTCAAGATGCTGAGTGACTTGGAGGGGAACTTCTAGGTGGTGGCGTTCCCATCTATCTGCTGCCCTTGTCCTTCTAGATGGTAGTGGTCATAGGTTTGGAAGGTGCTGTCTAAGGAGCCTTGGTGAATTCCTGCAGTGCATCTTGTAGATGGTACACACTGCTGCTACCGCGCATTGATGGTGGACAGAGTGAACGTTTGTGGATGAGGTGCCAATCAAGCTGACTGCTTTGTCCTGGATGGTGTCAAGCTCCTTGAGTGTTGTGGGAGCTGCACTCATCCAAGCAAGTGGGGAGTATTCCATCAAACTCCTGACTCGTGCCTTGTGGACAGGCTTTGGGGAATCAGGAGGTGAGTTACTCGTCGCACAATTCCTAGCTTCTGGCTTGCTCTTGTAGCCACAGTATTTATATGGCTAGTCCAGTTCAGTTTCTGGTCAATGGTAACCCCCAGGATGTGCATAGTGGGGGAATTCAGTGATGGTAATGCCTTTGAACATCAAGGGGCGATCTGTCAGGCAATGACCATCTCCAACAAGAGAGAATCTAACCATCGCCCCTTGATGTTCAAAGGCATTACCATCACTGAATTTCCCCACTATCCACATCCTGGGGGTTACCATTGACCAGAAACTGAACTGGACTAGCCATATAAATACTGTGGCTACAAGAGCAACCCAGAGGCTAGGAATTGTGCGATGAGTAACTCACCTCCTGATTCCCCAAAGCCTGTCCACAAGGCACGAGTCAGGATTCTCTCTTGTTGGAGATGGTCATTGCCTGACACTTGTGTGGCGTGAACGTTACTTGCCACTTGTCAGCCCAAACCTGGATATTGTCCAGGTCTTGCTGCATTTGGACATGGACTGCTTCAGTATCTGAGGAGTCGCAAATGGTGCTGAACATTATGCAATCATCAATGAACATCCCCACTTCTGACCTTATGATGGAAGGAAGGTCATTGATGAAGCAGCTGAAGATGTTTGGGCCTAGGACACTGCCCTGAGGAACTCCTGCAGTGATGTCCTGGACCTGAGCTTGCTTTTGAAGGAACAATTTACTTTACCAACTCCAATTCTTTCATCGGTTTGTGGCAACAATCCTGGACGAGCCCCCAATTTTGTTTTGAATAGGTGAGAAGGGGTGAACTGGCTCCCCTTTATTCAACTTTCTAGGTTGGTCACAACAAAGATTTAAGTTACTTTTTCATGAGGACATACCTTTTTCAAATCAGATGTATTTAACTATTTAATCTGTGAGCAATAAGGAGCCAATTAAACAAGGTTTTCTTGAGTCAAATTTGAGCAAATTTATTAACCATTAAACCCGAGAAGAATAATAAAATCATGATGTCAAGCATTCAGCCCTCATGCAATCATCCAGACCCACAAACGTGCACGCACGCACATGCATATCAGAAATAAGAAGGTATAAGAATTTACAGTTAAGTGTCCTTTGAGTGTCCTTGGGGTAAACATTTTAAACATTGCAGACAATTTAGGTTAGCTGGTTTCTTGGATGCGGTCAGGTGTAGAAAATGTTGGAATTGTTACAAGATCTCAGTTCACTAGTAGGTTGCTGATAGCATAGACTTCTCAAACTAAGTGACACAATTGTTCCAAAAGAGCGAGGAGGAGAGAGAACAACCTTCAACCTGTTTCCTCTGCTAAAGGCTTTCTTGACATCGCCTGTGTCACTTGCAATCTCTCTCAAGTAGCTGGGCAGCATTACCTTGAAATACTTCACCCGTTTTGTATTTCCAATAGGTTTTGGGTGTCTGTCTATGACAGCCATTGTTTCAATATCCAGTACTTTGTATTTTTAATGTCTCTTCCTTAGACAGTTATGAGTTTTGATGGGTGCCTACATCATAGGAAATGCCTCTCACTTCACACACCCCTGAGGATGATTTGTTTCCCATCTTCACCTTTGAATGTAGCCTTACATTTTTAAGCAGTTTACTCTGTCTCAGTTCAAACTGCAAAATTTCCAATCAAAGTTGAAAAATCGTATTTTCAAAGAACAAAGGGGTGTGGGCTCATGACACCAAGATAATGGACATTGATCTACATGATTTGCTGCCTATGAACATTGGCCATTGAGAGAGTGGAACTCCATCTGGTTCTGGGATAGGGCAGAGGTGGTATGTGCACCTGCAAAGTGACAAGCACACAGCCAATGGCACTTTGCACCATAGGGAAGCCACCAAGTCTAGCAAAGCTGCATGCATACTTTGCTTGCAGGTCTCTAGCAACAGAAGAAATGTAGTTAACTCTGATAGGAAAGGGGAGCCTCAGTCACCTCCTTCATGCAGCAGTGGACAGCAAATTGCAGAATGTCGCAAATGTCTCCAGCTCCAACCTGGAAGGAGCCAGGTGCACAAAGTTTCACCATTACGGTAGGCCTCAGAGCCACTGGTAATGCTGTCCTATCCCTGCTCTGTGGTTGCAGTTCTGGCTGCAGCAGATGGCAGATTTCAGTAGCAGAGCCTCATTGAAGTACAAACATGTCACATGTTGTTCCTCTCTGAGGTGTAGGCAGGAGAATTGCTCCCTGAACACCCTAAGCGGACATGTTCTCACTGAAAGTCCTTCTCCCCCTCCTTCTCCTCCCTCTTCTAGCAACTTGTCCTTCTCCGCGAAACCTCTGTTCATTCTCCAGGTCATGTTATTTTCCAAGGAAAATGCCTATTAGTGCACTGATGTCTGGGAACAACTAGTTTGTGCAGAAGATTTGACAATGGCAAAACGTCCTTCAGCACCTTTCACACCAATGTCTGTGGACTTTTGCAATTTGAAATAACTATAAAAAACACCAAGCCCTTGTAAAGTCAAAGCGACAACCAAAAGGAATCAACCAGCAACTATCCTGTAATTAGTTGATGGTCCCTTTAAATAGTACTGGTGGGGGGGGGGCCTTCCTGTCGTGGAACATGTGCAGTTGTGTGAGGGTGAGAGAATATGTCATCTGGTGTGTTGAGCTCCAATATGGCGTGAAATCAGCAGTGCACACAGATTGATGTTATGATCTGCTTGTTCTGAATACTTCTATAGGAGCTTCACTGTGTGTGCTAACACCTGCACCAATTTAGTGCCCAGTGCAATTCACCACAGAAGCCATTTTAGAACTCCAAGGACACTAATGAGCCTAATTTGCTGCCCATAGAATTTGCAGCACATGAATAGGCCATTCAACCCAACTGGTCTGTGTTGGTGTTCCTCATCAGCATTTTCCCAACCTATTTTGCCAAAACTTCTGATGTGCAAAATGAGATAAGGCCCTTGTGTTATGGTCTCTGTATTTTCCACTTTACCCCTTAAATACCATGCCTTAGACAGGAAGGCTGAGGGCCACATTTAGTATTGCTGTTATCTGAACTTTTCACAGAGGTACAGCAGGAGAGGACCACTCTGTTAATTTCTGTGTTAAGTTAAAAAGCCACTTTAAAGACATGAAAGAAAGACCTCTCATTTCTATAGTGCCTTTCACAAATCCAGGATGTCCCAAACATTTTACAGCCAATGAAGTAATTTTGAAGTTTAATCGCTGTTGTAATGTAGGAAGCGTGGTTATCAAGTTGTGCACAGTAAGCTCCCACAAACAGCAATGACATAAATGACCAAATAGTCTGTTTCTTTATGTTGGTTGAGTGATAAACATTGACCAGAACATAAGGAGAATTCTCCTCACCCTTCTTCAAAATGGTACCATGGAATATTTTGTGCCCTGATCAGGAAGACAGGGCTTTGGTTTAAAGCTTCACCCAAAAGTCAACACTTCTGACCCTGCTCTGAAGCCTCAACTTAGATTTTGTCCTTAAGTCACTGGAATGGGACTTGAATCCACAACCCTCTGACTCAAAGTGGGAATGTTCTAGGAACTAGAGTAATTACAACCTGACTTTACATTTTTTTAGTCCAAGATGGAACACAGCACAGTAATGTTCATTCTGCAAAGGGAGTAAGACTTAGTGAAAGGGAACAAAACCCAGGGGAAGATTAAGCTCACCTCGAGTAAAGCTCGGACAACATCCTGTGTAGTTGAATTTTATGTTTTATTTATAACGGTGCCACAGGCTACATTATCTGACTGAACTGGTGCTTGGTGCAATCCAGAGAAGGAGACAAGAGATTTTCTCATGATTCCATACAAAGCGAAAAGCTGATCCTGCTCAGTCGATCTGAGAATGGCACTGAGCAGAGGTGATGTGTTCTTAGGAAAGAAAACAAGGAGCAAAGGATCAGAGTGAGGTAATGCTCCCTCAACCTGCTCACCTCCTAACCCCCTGATTCAAGAGTGACATCAGGCTGACAACTGGCCAGCCCTGCCAAGGGAGGGAGAGTGAACTTTGTGGGCAATGGTTCAGGATAGGGTCGGGGGGGGTGGGGTCAATGTGAGAATGTGGGGGGGAAGGGCGCAGAACAGATCAAAGCTTGGGGGAGTGGAATAGAAAGAAACAAACTAGAAAATAGTGCGTAACACAGACTGAGAGCTGGTGTTCTTTTACTACACTTCACAGAAAAAGTAAACACTGTCTCCTACTGCACTCCCCCTCCCCCACCACCCAGCCCTCATCCTGGCAAAATTAAAAAAACAAATAGCTGCCCTAATTAGAACAGAAAGTAATTGTGCCGGACAGTCTCACAATGGAAGCAATGTTTCTCACATCTCTAGCATCACAAGCAGCCCAGTGCATGCAAAAGTTGCTGATTTATCCTGTGCTTGGAGGTTGGGGGTGGGAGGGAGCCAGAGGGGGAGGGGAGGGAAAGGGGCAGTCAGGGAAGTGGGCATTATTGCTTTGCAAAAGCTTTTGATTTCTCACTCCTTCCCCCAACCACACCATCCACCATCCACCCCCCACCCAACCCAACCCCCGTGCTCCTCTTTTGGCTGAGTCACAATTCGACACTGACAAATCTACACTAAATGCATAGGGGAAGCAGAATAGGCAAGTCAAGCATGAGGCATTTCTGTTTTGTCTCTAATGGGCTCTCTGGAAATTATTGAGCAGTAAGTTTACTTTTAGGGAAAGCACTGCACAGGTACAGGAATCAAAATGTGATGGGAGTACTGCTCACTACAAGGCTACACCGGATACTAGATCACCATATTACAGTGAGCATGTTTCCAGAAATGGCAAATGGGTTAATTGGTCAGATGTCAAAAAGTACTTTGTTTTTTGAAGATGAATCCCATATGTGCAATATATACTGCTCGTTGATGTCCTTATCTTCCTGTTGAGGACATGGTATATTTAACATCTTTTTAAATGCTCTTTTATTAATTATTCTAAAGATGTGGCAAGGCCAGTTTTTTATGGGAGCTGTTGGTGGGCCCTCTCCTTAAATTCTTACATTCCTTTCCTGTTGCGATGAGATGTTGTATCACATTGGTCACAGAGGCACTTAAGAAGACAAGAATTTGTAGTAACAATATATTAGATCCACATAACCTTTTTAATTTGATCTCAATTCTATCTACCCCATCTTCCTTCAACATTCCCCTAATCTCTTCCCTCTTCAAATACATTTAATTACCTCTGAAACCTAATACACTATCAGCAGGAACAGCCTTTCCTTATAACTTATTCAAAATGTCTATTAGTCTTCTTGTGTCAAAAGGTTTTGCATGATTTCCTAATTTTAAGCTCATGTCTTGTAGCATCAGAATCTTTCACTATTTGCTCAGGATTAATGTTGTCAATCTCCTTCATAACCTTGGACTCTCCCTTTTGGAATCTTCTTTTTTCCCCTGACGTGTGTGGCTTCTGGCAGAGATGCAAGGCTCCACTCTGGATTCGTGCAGCTTTTGGCTTAATTAGAAATCTTTCATGTGGACATTCATCAAGATAAATGCTATTGTATGGAATTCAAATACCTACTTTATCTGTAATGTCTGCAAAAAAGCCACAGCACTTTGTCAGGCTGGATCACGCGCTTCTAATCCTTGCCTGCTGCTTCTTATTAAGTTCTTATGAAGATACTCCCTTGGCGTCGTCTTTGAATAATTTCCGCTATTATACCTGCTGTTGAAGTTAGGCTGCATATGGTGACACCTAGCACAATGGAGGCGATTGGGTATTTCTCCCATCAAATATGCATGGAGATCACACTGTTGGCAGAGGTAATTTCATGCACATAGTTTACTTTATGGAGAAATAATCTTGCTGCCATCAGGAGACTCAGCCAACTGTGTCAGTTATGAGTTCAGAGTCTCTGGAAATTAAAACTTTGGTCCCATTCCATCTCCAAATCATTGCCTGACGCAGTGGTGCCAATATTTACTCTGTTGATGACATATTTTTTGTCCTTGCATCACAAGAATTGGCAAATTGGCACAGGTTGATGTAAAAGAATCCATGGCAATATTATCCTCACTCAACATCATTGTCATGATTATATGATGTGTAAGTGTGTAATATTAATCTTTAATTTCATTGGCAAGTAAAATATATATTAAAAGGACTTTTTAAAACATAGACATTGACTTAAGATGGCTTCCACAGGTCACCTGACATGTCTGGTATTACAAGTTGGTCAGTTTCTGTAAGTTTTCAATGTGAGTTACAATCAGGACATGCCCTCCAGACTTATCCCATTCCCGCTGGATCGTCTGCCCACACTGGCATGATTGCATGCCAACATGTTTCACAACAGCATATCAAAGGCGTCCATATGGCAGGCTGCACTTTGAGGGGAACTTGGAGATGAGTACACAGTAACATTGTGCAGTGCTCCCTGGGTCGCCTGTTGGACTTCAAGGTTGAGGGAGTCGGGCAAAGGGTGCCCTGTGGTAGAGGTGACTTGGTGGGTGAGGGGAGGTAGGGGTGCAAAGGCTGCCCCGTAATTGAAGGTAGTGCACAAGCACGTGTGGGGTGGGAGGGAGAAGTGGCCACATATTAGGGAAACTTTGTATAAAGTGACCATTCCTCTGCAGCTGAGACAGTTCAGGCACAGCCACATTTATATTATTGGAGTCGGGCCTCTAGTTTGCCTGCCCACTCAATCAACGCAGAGGCATCAAAGTGTCATCAAGTGCTCCAGACCTTTGTACCCCTTAGGCACAGACTGCAAACTAACGAGTATTTTGGTGGACTGCAGAACAATTGGACTATGAGGCACATTGTACAATCTCCTTGCTAAAGCTGGCAGGGGAGCAGTCACTGATGGAGGTGCTCACAGCCCCTCGCAATGTCATTATCCCGGTTTAGACCAGTCTCCCCCATGGTTCAAGCTAACAATGCACCTCGCAGCGTGGGTTAGCCTTCCTGAACCACTGCACATGGACTGTAGTGATTCAAGAAGGCAGCTCACCATCACCTTCTCAAGGGCAGCTAGCGATGGACAATAAATGCTGACCCAGCCAGTGAAGTCCACATCCTGTGGATGAATAAATATATTTTTTACAATGCCTATACCTGAGCTGAAAGTGCAGCATACAGTCCAATGGGCAAAGCTGCTGCCAGTTGGACAGGTGGAATGGGACGGGGGGAGGAAGGTGGGGTTTCGGGCAGCCATGTAATGCACTAATCTCTGGCCATCCAAGTGGTGGTCAGCACTGTCCGGGATGTAATAAGGAGCCTTCGGGCTTAACCAAGGGAGTTTCTTAGTATATCCATGCTAGCCCATGCGTGTCTCTCTTTCATCCTGCAGGAGCACAAATCAGGGGGATGGAGCCTGGTGAACTAGTTTTATCCCTCATGGCATACAAAAAGTGAAGACAACAGAGAAGAGTGTGGCTGAGGTGCATGGCTGCGCAGAGGGAGGAGCAGAGCCCTCTGAAAGAAGAGTGGGGCAAGGCAGTGGGTCTCCTGCATATGCTGTTGAAGAGCCATTACGAGTCATTGCCAGTCGGCGTCTAGCTAGACCCAGGGTCTAGACACCACCTTTCATTCCTCCAGATGACCAAGAAGCAGTGTCCCTGAAGACTGCACATGTCCAGGGAACTGATTGGTCACATCTGCCAGTTACTGCAGGATTTGATGCCACATGGACATGGAGGGCATTCACTGCCAGTGGCTGTGAAAGTGACAGTGGCACTCAATTTTTATGCCAGTGGCTCCTTCCAGGGTTCCACAGGTGACCTCTGTGGGATTTCACAATCCGCCATCCACAAATGCATCCTTGAGGTCACGGATTCCAACTTCACGAGGGCACACAACTTTGTGCATTTCACCCAGAACCAGGAGAGCCAGAATAGAAGATTGATCAGATTTGTCCAATCTCAGGTTTCCCACAGGTGCAGGGTGCCAGTGACAGCACTCACATGGCGCTCAGATCTCTGTCACAATATGTGGTCAACTATGTCAACCACAAAGGATTTAATCTGCTGAATGTGCAGCTGGAGTGTGACAACCACAAACGCATCCTCCAGATCTGTGCATGACTCCAACAATCTCAGACAGTATAATTCTCATAACATTATTGTGATTTATTGTAAAGGTAGGTTAATAGTGGGGTTTGGATAGTGTATGTGTGTGTTTGTGTGTGTGTATGTGGGGGGGGCGGGGGTGGGGAGGGTGTGGGGGGTGTAACTGAATTGGAGACAGCTGATCTGAAGCTTTGATACATCAAAAAAGCTGGGTTCGAAATGTTAAATACATAAACATGGCTGAAATTTTAGAATTGTGAGGTGTAAGGAAAATTTGCATTTTTAGATAAATTAGGTTAGTTTGAATTTCAAAGAGATGGTAAGATGTTACAGCTAGCCAGGAGAAGCTAAGCCAAACAGTGTGTTTATTTTTCCAAAAGGTTACTGATAAAATTGGTACTATGAAAGATTTATATTATGAGAAATGTAAAGTTGCAAAGACATATTGGAACAGTGGAATTTACATTAAAAAGGGAGAAACATGTATAAAGGAAATGAGGCTGTGTGTCAGAAGGGAGAAGGCATTCTAAGATCTAACATGTGTGTGAAAAGCCTCCAACCTCTGTGCATTAAGTTGCTGTCTACAGGAACTGAAGCTGAGAAAACTTATTTTGAATTCTCCTTTCCAAGGTATTGTGTTGCTTTGCCTGGGTCTATTTAAATCTTTTTTTTTACTGTTGCCTTAATGGAGGTGTAACTGGGAGCCAGATTAATTAGGGGTTTTAGGAGTTTTTATAGTAGTAATTTGTAGACCTATGTATGTGCTTGAAATCTTTGCTTTTGTCAATAAATGTTTAATTTGGTTTGCTAAAAACCTCTGAAGTCATTGTAATCTTATTGCTTCAGAATTCAGGGCATGCATCTCAAAATAAAATACAAATTGCAAAACAGTTGTGACCATGTGATCAAGTTTCCCTCATGGAATTGGTGTGCTTGGCACTCATCATTTGCCATGTCATAACAGTCATAACAGATCCCTGATGTCTTCCAGGCTCCACAAAGGCTGCAGGGATGTCTCCTCAAGGACAAGGGCTACCTGCAGAGGACGTGGCTGATGACAACCATGCGGCGGCCTCAGACTGCAGCAGAGCAAAGGTATAATAAGGCTCATGCTGCAACTTAGAACTTGGTGGAGCAAACCATCGGGGTGCTGAAAATGAGGTTCTGGTACCTGGACCGGTCTGGTGGAGCCCTGCAAAATAGTGCACAGAAGGTGTCATGCATCATCATCGTCTGCTGCACCCTTTACAACCTGGTGCTGCAATGTGGAGGGCTAAGGAAGGGATGCAGAAGCTGGAGGTCTCCTCTGACGATGAGGACATCAATGGTGATGCGCGTGAGGGAGACCTCAAAGGTGACGGCAATGAAGTGCTTACACTGGCCAGACTAGGCAGATGTGCTCGGGAGGCCCTCATAGCTGCTAGATTTGTGGAGGATGATGACGACATGCAGTGAGGAGGCATCATAGATCCTCACATTGCATCTATGAACATTTGACTCCAGTCTGGCTTATGGCAGTGCAGATACCCTCTGTGATAATTCTCCTGTCATGGAGACGCAGTGGAAGGCCTAATTGTCGCTCGATTGCAGGAGGGTGATGACGACATGCAGTGAGGACACTCCATAGATCTTCACATTGCCTCTGAAAATGTTTGACTCCTGTCTGGTTGAGGACAGCTCGCTTGAGCTCTGTGATCAGGGTCATATCATAAAGAAGCAACCGTGAAACTTTAAAAGCAACTGATCTTTTGTCAGCCTGCACCTGAGCCCTTCAGGAGCACAGCATCACTGGTCATAGATGCTGATGAGATGGGGGCCAGTCCCACCTTAAAGATGCTGAGAGCGCACAGAGAGAATGAGAGAACTCTGTGATGCCTGCCCACGACATTCTGGCAGCAATGACAAGCACCAGCAAGGTGCAGGCATCAGTAATGTGTACAGGGATTGAGAGGCCGGACCATCACTTTGGTCTGAAGGCTGCACAAAGCACAGGGAAGGGGCCCTGGACTGAGACACCTGCCTTTATCTTGCGTAGGGATGTTTCATATCTGAGTGACACAAACACTGCTCATCAGAACAAGGAGCCATAGGCAAGGAAACATTCTTGGGAGTTTATTGACAATAGTGAACCTTATGTACAAGTAGTTAACACCCATGCCCAGGCTATGCAACTACATCTTAACTTTGGTACTGGGTTTATAACCCCAAGATCAAGGGTTCAAATCTCACAATGGCAAACAGTGTAACTTCATCTGAAACAGATGGAAACGTGTTTGTACTTGAAAGAGTTACATCTTAACTTTGGTACTGGGTTTATAACCCCAAGATCAAGAGTTCAAATCTCACAATGGCAAACTATGAAACAATGTAACTTCATCTGTATAAACAGATGGAAACGTGTTTGTACTCGAAAGAGTTACAGGCATCACAGGGAACTGTTGGCATTGTAATTCTGCTTGGCCTAAATAGCCAAGTGGTTATGGTACTGGGTTTGTAACCCTAAGATCAAGAGTTCAAATCTCACAATGGCAAACTATGAAACAATGTAACTTCATCTGAATAGGAACAGATGGAAACGTGTTTGTACTTGAAAGAGTTACATCTTAACTTTGCTTGGCCTAAATAGCCAAGTGGTTATGGTACTGGGTTTGTAACCCCAAGATCAAGAGTTCAAATCTCACAATGGCAAACTATGAAACAATATAACCTCATCTGAAACAGATGGAAACATGTTTGTACTTGAAAGAGTTACATCTTAACTTAGGGCTTGGCCTAAATAGCCAAGTGGTTATGGTACTGGGTTTGTAACCCTAAGATCAAGAGTTCAAATCTCACAATGGCAAACTATGAAACAATGTAACTTCATCTGAATAGGAACAGATGGAAACGTGTTTGTACTTGAAAGAGTTACATCTTAACTTTGCTTGGCCTAAATAGCCAAGTGGTTATGGTACTGGGTTTGTAACCCCAAGATCAAGAGTTCAAATCTCACAATGGCAAACTATGAAACAATATAACCTCATCTGAAACAGATGGAAACATGTTTGTACTTGAAAGAGTTACATCTTAACTTAGGGCTTGGCCTAAATAGCCAAGTGGTTATGGTACTGGGTTTGTAACCCCAAGATCAAGAGTTCAAATCTCACAATGGCAAACTATGAAACAATGTAACCTCATCTGAATGGGAACAGATGGAAACGTGTTTGTACTCGAAAGAGCTACATCTTAACTTTGGTACTGGGTTTATAACCCCAAGATCAAGGGTTCAAATCTCACAATGGCAAACAGTGTAACTTCATCTGAAACAGATGGAAACGTGTTTGTACTTGAAAGAGTTACATCTTAACTTTGGTACTGGGTTTATAACCCCAAGATCAAGAGTTCAAATCTCACAATGGCAAACTATGAAACAATGTAACTTCATCTGTATAAACAGATGGAAACGTGTTTGTACTCGAAAGAGTTACAGGCATCACAGGGAACTGTTGGCATTGTAATTCTGCTTGGCCTAAATAGCCAAGTGGTTATGGTACTGGGTTTGTAACCCTAAGATCAAGAGTTCAAATCTCACAATGGCAAACTATGAAACAATGTAACTTCATCTGAATAGGAACAGATGGAAACGTGTTTGTACTTGAAAGAGTTACATCTTAACTTTGCTTGGCCTAAATAGCCAAGTGGTTATGGTACTGGGTTTGTAACCCCAAGATCAAGAGTTCAAATCTCACAATGGCAAACTATGAAACAATATAACCTCATCTGAAACAGATGGAAACATGTTTGTACTTGAAAGAGTTACATCTTAACTTTGCTTGGCCTAAATAGCCAAGTGGTTATGGTACTGGGTTTGTAACCCCCAGATCAAGAGTTCAAATCTCACAATGGCAAGCTATGAAACAATGTAACTTCATCTGAAACAGATGGAAATGGGTTTATACGCGAAAGAGTTACTACTCCCTTCCAGCTTGGCCTAAATGGCCAAGTGGTTATGGTACTGGGCTTGTAACCCTAAGATCAAGAGTTCAAATTTCACAATGGCAAACTATGAAACAATGTAACTTCATCTGAAACAGATGGGAACGGGTTTGTACTCGAAAGAGTTACTACTCCCTTCCAGCTTGGCCTAAATAGCCAAGTGGTTATGGTACTGGGTTTGTAACCCCAAGATCAAGAGTTCAAATCTCACAATGGCAAACTATGAAGCAATGTAACTTCATCTGAAACAGATGGAAACGGGTTTGTACTCGAAAGAGTTACATCTTAAAAACCAGGGGAGCTGGTTAGCTCTGTTGGCTAGACAGCTAGCATGTGGTTCAGAATCATGGCAACAGCGCAGGATTTGATCCCAGTTCTAACTTGGATTTTAAGGTTCCGTGGTAGTGTGGCCGAGTGGTCTAAGATGCTGGATTAAGGTTCCAGTCTCTATGGAGACGTGGGTTCTAATTACATCACTGTCAAGCGTTCAGGTGATCTAACTTATATGGGCTTGGCCTAAATAGCCAAGTGGTTATGGTACTGGGTTTGTAACCCCAAGATCAAGAGTTCAAATCTCACAATGGCAAACTATGAAACAATGTAACTTCATCTGAAACAGATGGAAATGGGTTTGTACTCGAAAGAGTTACAGACAGCAACATTTTAGCTTCTGTAGTTGTGGCCGAGTGGTTAAGGCGATGGATTAGAAATCCATTGGGGTTACCCCGTGCAGGTTCGAATCCTGCTGAGTACGTTTCTCAATAATTTGGCTTGGCCTAAATAGCCAAGTGGTTATGGTACTGGGTTTGCAACCCCAAGATCAAGTGTTCAAATCTCACAATGGCAAACTATGAAACAATGTAACTTCATCTGAAACAGATGGAAACAGGTTTGTACTCGAAAGAGTTACATCTTAACTTTGCTTGGCCTAAATAGCCAAGTGGTTGTGGTACTGGGCTTGTAACCCCAAGATCAAGAGTTCAAATCTCAAAATGGCAAACTATGAAACAATGTAACTTCATCTGAATAGGAACAGATGGAAACGTGTTTGTACTTGAAAGAGTTACATCTTAACTTTGCTTGGCCTAAATAGCCAAGTGGTTATGGTACTGGGTTTGTAACCCCAAGATCAAGAGTTCAAATCTCACAATGGCAAACTATGAAACAATATAACCTCATCTGAAACAGATGGAAACATGTTTGTACTTGAAAGAGTTACATCTTAACTTTGCTTGGCCTAAATAGCCAAGTGGTTATGGTACTGGGTTTGTAACCCCCAGATCAAGAGTTCAAATCTCACAATGGCAAACTATGAAACAATGTAACTTCATCTGAAACAGATGGAAACAGGTTTACTCAAAAGAGTATCAAGAGTTCAAATCTCACAATGGCAAACTATGAAACAATGTAACTTCATCTGAAACAGATGGAAACAGGTTTACTCAAAAGAGTATCAAGAGTTCAAATCTCACAATGGCAAACTATGAAACAATGTAACTTCATCTGAAAAACAGATGGAAACGGGTTTGTGCTCGAAAGAGTTACATGTTAACTTTTCTGCCGGCACTCTCGAGGCCTTCCATGCTCGGTGGGCACTGCGGGGACTGGGGTGCTTTACTGACCCCCTTAATCACATTTTGGTTTAAAGTTTATAAGTTTCCTTTAAACTTTGTTCTTAGTATTACAGCTGACCTGAATTATGGGCTGTGCTTGATTTATCCTAATTTTGTTAATTTAGTTTAATTGTTTTAACTCAAAAGAGTTACATCTTAACTTTCTTAACCCTGCCGCTACGTCTTGGTGCTCCCCAGATGTCCAGAGCCGAGGTGGAGGCAGTCTACTGACTGCTACACCCTATCTGTGATGACCTTGGCGGGCGTCCTCTGGAGGGCCGAGAGCTGGAGGGCCACGGCCTGCTTTCAGCGTCCTGTGTGTGGCAGTGGCACCCTCCTCGGTCTGTGAACTGGAGCTGCTGAGGTCACAGGAAGAGGGGATTCAGATGGGCCGGACACTTCCAGAGTCACCTGGATGGATGGCCCCAGGGGAGTACACCTGCTGATCCTCCTCCCAATGGGTGCCCGAGGGCCCTTGACCGAATTCTTGAGAAGTATGGGTAGCTGGAGTGAGATCAGGCTGCCCCACATACTTCTAATGTACACACTGTTGGAGGCCAACTATGGCATCAGCAATGGAGTTCAGCCTTCGCAGCAATGCAGGAGTGACGTCCTGGACCAATGTCTCTATGGCAGTCCCATCCTACCAGTGTTGACCTCAATGCGTTGGCATGCTGGTACTATCAACTTAGCCTGAAGACGGATGGACTCCTCTCTCGTGCTTTGCAATCTGAAGAGTGCAGCAGACATCCCTTCCTGATGTTCCTGAGCTTGTCTTTGCAGCTCCAGCAACTGTGACATGACCGAGTCCAGAGGCTCGTCATCTGACTCATTCTCAGCAGATTTCTGGCCTCTAGCCATCCTCTGAGTGCTGGGAACCTGGGAAGTCACTGCCTCTGCCTACTGTGGATCAGACAGTACGATGTGCTCACCAGATTGCAATCCCGAGGCTACTCTAAAGCTAGGTCCCACCGAGGTGTATGTCTCTGCGCTGGTGGAGGGTGTGGGTGAGCGCTGTGACGGGTCTTCAGAGAGGGTGCCTTCAGATTCCTCTTCATAGGTTTCTTCAGGGCTTGTTTGGAGGCCCAGGGTCATGGACTCTGTCAACTGGCAGATGTGCCTACGAAGGCAAGGGGAGATAATTAGTGTATGGCAGTGGCCTGTGAAACAGGACACATCACTCACAGCATGGTTGTTGCTGCTGGATCCTCACTTGGTAGAGCACCCCTGACTTCACTGTCAGCACAGGAATGGTCCAGATCCTCGCCAGCCATGAGGACCTTGATGTCAGGCATTCCTCCATCGATCTGCAACCTCTCTCACTTGTTGTGTGCCATCTTGTCCTGCATGAATAGAGATGGAGAAAGGAAAAGCAGGATGCCTGCCAGGCCAGATGATAAGTATGCCTGGCATGTATGGGTGATGAGTTGTCCCGTGGACGGGATGAGGACAATGAAGGTGTGTGTGAGAGAGTGAATGGCAATGTCCCTTGAACTGGCAATGAGCAAGGGCCCTGTGGATGTTTGATGGGTTTGTGAGAGTTGAGAGTGATGAGAAGAATGACTTACCCTGGCGGAATGGAGATCATTCATCCTCTTGCGGCACTGGGTAGCTGTCTTCTTTTGCAGGGTGTTGACACTGACCACCACTGCCAGTGCCTCCCAAGCCAGATTGCTGATGTTGCTGCCCATCCTGCAGCCTGTGCAGGGGTAGAGGACATCACTGCGAGCTTCCACTGTGTCCAAAATGTGCTGAAGGGAATGTCATTGAACCTGGGGGCTGCAGTTTTCTTGCCTCTTAGGGCCATGTCTTCTTCACTGCAGCCATGGGCTGGAAGCACTGAGAGCTATGCATGCAGCTGCACTTTAAGTATGGCACCCGGCGTGATAAAACTGCAAAATGATGGAGAATAAGAGCCTGCCCGCCATGGAAACAGTGTGTTTCCTGAGGATGCATAATTAATGCAGGGGTTTGGGACAATATAGCGTGAAAAGCCACCATTGCGGCCAACGTTTTACCCACCTGCTACTGCACTTAGGGATGATTTCACTCATGATCTCTCTCTCTCTCCCTGCTGTTCTCAAGTTCAAGACCTTACCTCTGATATATTTTTGAATCCATCACAGAGATAGAAAGGAACCTCAGGTACAATAGCATTAACTTTTGGAAAAGACAGATTATGGTTTCAAACAGACTGGCTCCAGGCATTGCAGTTTACATCGGCCTCAACTCCACTGGAATTTCAAGACCACCATGAAAAAAACTGCCTCAGCCATGAACACCAGCGAAGGATTCATAAACAGTGAACTCTATTTTTTTGCCTTTTATCATTGAACCTTAATCTGGCCAAAAGTAACCTCTACTATACAACTTGTAATTTTGTATGCTTATGTGTATGTATGTGTTGCAGAGGTCAGGACATGGGTTTAACTTTTTAAATGTCTTTATAGCTTTATCTGGGTGGGTTCTTAAGCACAATAAAAATGAATCCCTTTTTGGTTAAATTCAAGAAAGCCTATCAGACAAAGTTCTTCGCAATTAGCACTTAAATGGTTAAGTACAGACACTGAATTAATACCTTCGTCCTTTTAAATTACAAAAACCCCGTTACAATCAATCGAGGAGAAGGAAAGAAAGGGGGAGTCCAAAAATCCATCCTCACCCAGTCGCAACAATCACAAAAGAACAGATTATCTAGTCATTATCATGTTGCTGTTTGTGGGAGTTTGCTGTGGGTAAAATTGGCAGCTACATTACAAACACTTCCTACATTAGAAGTGACCACACGTCACAAATACTTCATTGGCTATATAGCACTTTTAGACATTTGTTGATGGTGTAAAGCGCTATATAAATGCAAGCCTTTCTTTCTAATGAAATATGGTCTTTATAAAGAGTGGGTCTTTTAATCTGGTCTCCCCTTCCTATGTAGCGACAGTATGTGAAGCAGGTTATCCACTTGGTTATTTGACAATTGCTCAGGTGCTTCTTTAACAAAGCAGGAAATGAGGGGAAACTACAAATGATTGTAGCTGTGACCTTTTCAAAATGTTTCCAGTAACCATTGTTATTCAAAACCTGAGTGAAAGACCATGCCCCCTTGTGTGCAAACAGCAACAGTATTGAAAGGAACAGGAGAGATGAGATAAATCCACTTGCGTTGATGAGGGGGTGCCCAACTTGCATTCTAAAAGCATAGATTGTCAGGAGAAGGGTAGACTGGGAGATGTAACACTTGCAACAATTTTCAGGTCAGGTGGAACTAGAGTAGAGATTGATCCAATGGGAATGTACTGAATGGGAGTCAATGAGAAGCTTGGGTCCATTGGCACAATGAGATTGACTGAGTGAGATTTAGTAAATCGGAATTCTATACAATGGGAGTGGGAGTGAAGGGGAGAAATCTCTTAATGAGATATAATATAACAATGCAGACTCGAAATAATGTCAGTAAATGGGAAGGATCCATTCCATGGGAACTCTATTCATCATTAATTTAATAATATAAGTCAGAAGGTATTAACATTTTTTAATGGTTTTTGAGATCTCTGGACAAACGATTAAAATCTGAGAAATGTTCTAAGAACCATGCTGCCACACACCCAACGTGGGATAATACTGACATAAACATGAAACCCAATGGGGATATTAAATAACCAAGTTTTGTGGATTCTCATTTCAGAGCAGTTGTCCATCAACTTACATTCAGGTTTTGAGAGCATTACTGCTTTCCTGAATGATTTTTTCCCCTCTGCTCCTTCCTTGAAGCTTTTGCCTTCTCAATGGGGCTGCAGGTCTACAACTACTGTCCTTCTCTGTCCTGAACTCTACAGCCATTATTCATGTATAAGACTGGATGCTAAATTTGATAGGTTAATGACCACGGACGGTACCACAGCAGGCGTCGATTCTGTACAAAGCAGGCTCGGGTTCACAATCCGGCGGTCACTGTACGGATGCGTGTCTGCAGCAGCAGGAGGCAGCTGAGATCCTCGGCACTTGGAGGAGTGCTGGGAGGAGGCGTCTGTGAGGTCCAAATCAAATGACAAGCCTGTAGATTTGGCCTTTGAACTCATTCTGGAGAGACAGCAGAAGGTGTGGGAACATCACACAGCGCTGTTGGAAGCCATCAACAGAGTGGCTCGCGAGTCTGCGTGCTCTCTGATGAAGTGGTGTCCACATGGGGAGGATGGCAGATGCCATGGAGACCCTGGTCCAGCAGAACATGGAGATGCGCACAGACCTCCACTCCATCGCAGTACCCATGGGTGAGTTCCTGCAGTGGCATTGCAAGAGAGAAGCAGGGCACCTCGACATCACTCCAGGTGCTCCTTCCCTTCAAGGAGTCAGGCTGGGGTCCCTAGGCACCCGAAGGGAGGAGGAGCATCAGCTGGACACCTCTGGGTCATCCACTCAGGAATCTCAGAGACTGTCCTCTCCCTCCGAGTCCCCCTTGCCTGTGAGCCCCTCAACCTCATCCTTTGTCACCGCAGAGGGAGCAGCTGGCCAGTGAGTGATTCTGAAGGGAGAAATGTGTATGTGTGGCAGGGCCTTTTGGAGCCTCGTGCAAGCACTCTCCCATTCATGTGGATCCTTCACATATCACACTCATCTCACTGCCCTGAGCATTTTCAGTGCTGCCTGCTGGAGTTCGCTTTCAGTTGTCCATCTGAGCTGACCTGCTTCCCCACTCACCCACTGATCGCACACCCATGCAGCATCTGATCTCGCCCAGCACGAATCTTCTTTCACTTTCGATTTAGACAGCAGGGTGGTGAGACAGTATTTCATGCACTGCCCTGTCCTTTCCCTTCCCGAGTCACCCATTTCCTTTCCCCCAACACTGTTGACTCCCCCACCCCCACCACCACACCCCCCCCGCCCCCCACCCCACCCCGTCATCACCTTCCAACTCCCCTCCGTGACCTACCAGCCACAACCCTTTTCCTTCCTGGGGATGTCCAGGTGAACATGCACGTTCCCTTCCTTCCCAAAAATCCCACTCCCATCCACATTCATCTCCCTGAACTCCTCCTTCCCACCCTCAGGGTCCATGTCTGCCTCTGAGTTACCATCAACCACCCTCGCTGTCCCTTCTACTGCTACTGCTGAACCCCCACCCTCCCACCTCACTCTGCCCTCGGTCATTCTCACCATTCCTTCAGACCATGTCAACCCTTAGCTCGCTCGCCAGGAGGCATTCATAAACTCTTCAGGGCCCTCCCTCGCAGGTCCATGTGGACGTCTCCCCCTCCAGTCCCCTTCCACCCACATGGAACCCCTTCCCCACCCTTAGACTCCCCACACCCCCCTACCAAATTAGTCCTTGCCTAAGCCAGCCTCCACCCCGGAATCCTTCAGACGCCCTTACTTCTTTCATCACCCTTACAACTTCCGTGCCTCCCCCACTGACTCTTTCCTCCACTCTTAGTCCGTCAGCCCTCTGACCAATTACACTTTCCTGCAGCCTTCCCCCCAGCTCCCCGACACCACTGGTCCTGCCCCAAAACTTTCATTCCCCTCCACCCGAACTCCGCCCCCCACCCCCCCCCCCCAACCCTGACACCTCTGCTGCCGCCTCAACCTCCTCCCCCACTGGAAACTTTCACTCCCCCCACCCAAACTCCCCCCAACCTCCTCCCCCCCGTCACCCAACCTTGGCCCCACCAGACACCTTCACTCCCCCACAACCTCCTCCCATCAGATATCTCCAGTCCCCCTACTCAACCTCCTGCCCAATCCCGTCCCCTCCATATACCTTCGCTCCCCCTCAACCTCCTGCCCTCCCAGACACCTTTGCTCCCTCCACCCAACCAACCTCCCCCCACCAGAAACCTCTGTTACCCCCCACAACCACATCTGCCCCAAGACACCTTCGCTCCCTTCAATCACCTCTCCCCAGACACTTTGCTCGCCCCACCGAACCAACCTCCCCCCACCAGAAACCTTCACTACCCCCTCCAACCACATCCGCCCCCAGACAACTTTGCTCCCCCCACACAAATTTCCCGTCAGACACCTTCACTCCCCCAACCCAAACTCCTCCCCCTGGACACCTTTGGTCCCCCCAGACAACTTTGCTCCCCCCCAACCTCCTGCCCCACAAGACACCTTCGGTTCCCCCCCTCCCCAACCTCCTCCTCCCCTCAGACATCTTTGCCTTCCCTTACCTCCTCCCCCACAAGACACCTTCCCTCCCCGCCAGACACCTTAGTTCCCCCCAACCAACCTCCCCCAACCAGACATCTCCACCCCCCCAACCTCCTCCCCCCAATAACCTCCTTCCCCCCAGACACCTTCACTCCCCCGTACTCAACCTCCTCCCCCAGATACCATGGCTCACCCCTGCCCAACCTCCTCACCCCCAGACAACTTCGCCACCCCCCACCCAACCTCGCCCCCACCAGACATCTTCGCTCTTCCCCAATCTCCTCTCTCCCAGACACGTTCAGTCCCCTCCAGACACCTTCGCTCCCCCTACCCAACCTGCCCCCCTAAGAGACCTTCGCTTCCCCACAACCTCCTCCCACCAGGCACCTTCAGGCCCCCCACCCAACCTCCTCGCCAATCTCATCTCCCCGAGACATATTCAATCTCCCGCAACCTCCTGCCCCCCAGACACCTTCGCTGCCTCCCAAACACCTTCGTTCCCCCCTCAAGACACCTTCAGCACCCCCCAACCTCCTCCCCAATCTCATCCCCTCCCCAGATACCTTCGCTACCCCCAACCTCCTGCCCCTCAGACATCTTTGCTCCTCCCCAAACACCTTCGCTCGCCCTTCCAACCTTCCCCCCCACCATAGACACCTTCGCTCTTCCCCAACCTCCTCCCCACCCTGACACCTTTAGTCCCCCCAGACACCTTCGCTCTGCCTTACCAACCTGACCCCCAAGCTTCGTTCCCTCCCCAGATACCTTCACTCCCCCCACCCAACCTTCCCCCCTCAAGACACCTTCACTCCCCCACAACCTCCTCCCACCACCTTCATTCGCCCACCCAACCTCCTCCCTAATCTCGTCCCCCCAAGACACCTTCGATCCCCCCCAACCTCCTCCACCTCCTGGACAACTTGGCTGCCCCCAAACCTTATCACTCCCAGAAACCTTCATTCCCCCTAACCTCCTCCCACCAAGACATCTTCACTCCCCCCAACAGACACCTTTGTTCCTCCCTGACACCTTTACTGCCCCCCCAACCCCCTCCCCCCACAAACATTTTCACTTCCCCCCTTCCAACCTCCACTCCCACAGGCACATTCGCTCCCCCCAAACCTCCACCCCCCCCAAACACGGTTGCTCCCTCACAATCCCACACCCTCCAAAGACATCTTCGCCCCCCCTCCCAACCTCACCCCCCTAGACACCTTCACTAGACCCCCAGACACATTCACACCCCCCAGCTTCCACCCTCAGAGATACATTCGCTCCACCCAAACCTCCTCCCCATTCACCCTCGCTCCCGAAACCTCATTCCCCACAGGCACTTTGGCGCCTCCCAACCTCCTCCCCCTGCAGATACATTGACTCCCCCCAACCAACTTCCTCCCCCAAGACACCTTCACTCCACCCCGCCCTACTCAACCTCCTCCCACCAGAAACCTTCGCTCCCCCCCAACCTCCTCCCCCCAGACACCTTCACTCCCCCCAACCCTCCTCCCCGACACCTTCACTCCCCGCACAACCTTCTTCCCCCAGACACCTTTGCACCCCCCACCCAACCTCCTTCCCGAACACACCTTCAGTCCCCCCAATCTCCTTCCCCCTGACAGCTTTGCTCCACACCAGGCACATTCACTCCCCCTAACCTTCCCCCCCAGACACCTTCGCTCCCACCCAACCGCCCCCCAGACACCTTCACTCCCCAACAACCTCCCCCCACCCCCAGACAACTTCGCTCCCCCCCACCAACCAACTTCGCTCCCCCCCGACACCTTCGCTCCCCCCAACCTCCTCCCCCCTCAGACATCGTCGCTCCCCCCCAAGGCACCTTCGCTCCCCCTGACCCCCAGACACCTTCGGTTTCCCCAACGTCCTCCTGCCATACACCTGTGCTCCCACCCAGACAGCTTCGCTCCACCCCCTAACAAGCTCCTACCCCCCCCGAAACCTTCGCTCTCACCAACGTTCTCTCCGCAAGACACCTGTGCTCCCCCACAACTACCTTCGCTCCATCTCAACCTCCTCCCCCCCGAGACACCTTCGCTCCCCAACCGCCAACCAGACACTTCCGTTCCCCTCGAGATACCATCGCTCTACCCAAACTCCTCCCCCCCGACACCTTCACTGCCCCTACCCATCTACCCCCCCAGCCACCTTCGCTGCCTCCACCCAACCTCCACCTCCCCACACACCTTCACTCTCTCCACCCAACCTCCACCCCCCTAGACATCTTCACTCCCCCCAACCTCCTCTCACCCAGATACCTTCCCTCCCCCCAACACCTTCGCACCGCCCCTAGACACCTTCACTCACCCCCACACAGCTTCTCTCTGCCTACCCAAACTCACCCCAAGACACCATCGGTCCCCGCAGATACCTTCAATGCCCAACCTCCAAAGAGACCTTCACCCTCACCAATCTCCTCCCTGCCCAGACATACTTGCTCCCAACAGACACCATCGCTCCCATCCAACCTTCTACCTCCCAAAATAGCTTCGCTCCCCCCACCCAAACTCCCCCCCCAAGACACCTTCGCTCCCCCACAACCTCCTCCCCTTCAGACATCTTTGGTCTCCCCAAAGTCCTTCCCCTTTCCACCTGCGCTCCCGGCCAGACAGCTTTGCTCCCCCCTCCAAATTCTTTCCCCAGACACCTTCGCTCCCCCCTGACACCTTCCCTCCCCCCACCCACTCAACCACCCCCCCCCCCCAGAGACCTTCGCTTCCCCTCAACTGCCTCCCCTCCAGACACCTTCGATCTCCCCAACTTCCTCCCCCCATACACCTGCATTCCCCCCCAGACACTTTGGCTCCCCCCAACCTCCTTCCCTGAGACACCTTCACTCACCCCCAAACAGCTTCTCTCCCCCTACCCAAACTCCACCCAAGACACCTTCAATGCCCAACCTCCTCCCCCCCAAGAGACCTTCGCCCCCCCAACTTCTTCCCTACCCAGACACATTCGCTCCCCACCAGACACCATCGCTCCCACCCAAACGCCTACCCCCAAAACAGCTTTGCTCCCCCCATCCAAACTCCCCCCACAACCTCCTCCCCTCCCACCACCTTTCAGTCTCCCCAACGTGCTCCCCCTATACACCTGCGCTCCTGCCCAGACAGCTTCGCTCCCCCAACCCAAACTTCTCTCCCAGACATCTTCACTCCCCCGAGACAACTTTGCCCCACCCACCCAACCTCCCACCCAGACACCTTTGCTCCCCCCAACCTCCTTTCCTTCAGTCACCTTCGATCCCCACAACCCAACCTCCTCCCCGCCGACACCTTTCGTTCTTCCCTTTACCTCTCCCTGCCGATCCTAGGCCTTCCTCTTCCACCCCCCCGGTACATCTTCCATTCCCAAACACAGCTGGATCTTCCTCTCCACTCACTTGACCATCATCTGTTGTTAACAGTCCCTCAACGGTGACTTTCCAACTTCCGTGAGCTGTTTTACAGCAGAGCCATGTCCATGAGAATCCACCCAGCATGCCATGGATGTTCCTCCAGGGTCCCTTTGCTGTCAGGTTCCAGCATCTTCTGCTCCTCAGATACCCGTGATGTGTGCAAGCCCTAACGCTAAGTCGCTACTTCTGTACGTCACACGTCAAGGTGTGTTCTACATTGGCATATTTTCCTGCCAACGAGGGGAGTAATCCAGTAGTGGGGGGAGTTTGATTCTGATGGGCTGGCCTAATAATATGATCTATTACAATGAGGTTCCAGACATCCGATGGTGGGAAACGTGGCCCACCGTTGGCGAGCTGAGCAGACAGTCGCAAACTAGATCCACGACATTGTGAAACCGAATTCTGGCCTTCTTGCCATACTTACCGCTCATGCCGCCGAACATGCCCAACACTAACAGGCACAGAAAGTTCCACACACTTTATTTTGCATGTGCTCTCTTCCTCGTGCTCTCACACACTCCCGGCCATGAGTCTCTTCAACCCAACCCAGGCCCTGCTGCCTCTCTCCCCACCTTGACAGCCTCTCTGTCTCCCTAGGCCCGGCTGCACCTTCCCTCCCCGGGCCCCATGGCATCTTCCCTCCCCCGGGCTCTGCAGCCTCTCCCTCTCTCTCCCTGGGCCAGGCAGTATCTTCTACCCCCAAGACCCCACAGCGCTTTCTCTCCCCCAGACCCCACAGCGCTTTCTCTCCCCCGGGCCCCACAACACCTTCACCCCTTGGACACTACATCACCTTTACTTCCTGGGCCCCGCTGCACCACCCCTATCTCCAGGCCCCGCAGCCTCTTTCTTCTTGGGTCAGGCAGTGCCTTCTCTTCCCCCAGGCCCCTCAGCATCTCCTCTGCACAGGCACCACAACACCCTCTCTCCCCAGCCCCTGCAGCCTCTCTCTGTCTCTCTCACCCCCTGGGCCAGGCAGCTCCTTCTCTCCTCTGGACCCCTCAGCACCTCCTCCCACCCAGCCCCTGCAGCCTCTCTCTCTCTCTTTTGGGCCCCTGAGCACCTTCTCCCCGCCTCAGGCCCTGCAGCACCTTCTCTCTCTCCCAGCACACTTACCGACACCTGTGATTGTTGCTCCTCCAATCAGACAATTTCACGCTGAGCAGTAAACACGGGAGAGTAACAGCCTGCCATTGGAGGCACAGCTCCTTACAGAATCTTCAACTTCAATTACCTGTCTTACTGGCAGTTTGAACAGTGGCTCCGGGGGCTACACAGAATGGCTTCAGGAGCCACAATCTGGCTTGCAGGCTACCTGTTGGACAAGCCTAGGCCAAAAAGTGAGGAAATTAAGGTAATTAATATCAGCAGAGAAAAAGTACTGGAGAAATTTAAGGGACTATAAACTGACAGATCCCCAAGACTGCAAGAGATGGTGGATGAGCTGGTCATCATTTTCCAAAACTCACTAGATTCTGGAATAGTCCCAGCAGGTTGGAAGTTAGGAAAGCTATTCAGAAGAGAAGGGAGAAAGAAAACAGTGAACTACAGACCAGGTCGCCTGACATCAGTCATTGGGAAAGTGCTACAATCCATTATTAAGGAAGTCTTAACAATGCACTTTGAAAAGCATAGTATGATCAGACAAAGACAACATGGTTTTACAAAATGGAAATCATGTTTGGGGATAGCACTAGGAGGGTACATAAAAGGGGACCATTAGATATAGTATATTTGAATTTCCAATAGCCATTAGATAAGGTGCCACACAACAGGCTACTAGGCAAGATAAGGGGCCATGGAGTTGGGAGGTAATATATTATCAATAGAGCATTGGTTAAGACAAGAAATAAAATGGGGCATTTTCAAATTGGCAGGCTGCTGTGAGGGTCAATGCTGGAGCCTCAGCTATTTACAATCTATATTAATGACTTGGATGAAGTGACTAAGTTTGATGATGATACAAAGCTAGGTGGCAATGCAAACTGTGAGGAGGACACAAAGGCTGCAAAACGATATAGACAGATTAAGTGAACGGGCAACAAAATGGCAGGTGGAGCATAATGCAGGAAAACGTAAGATTATTCACTTCAATCATAAGAATAAAAAAGCAGAATATTTTTTGGAAGGTATTAAACTTGTAAATGTTGATGTTGAGAGGGACCTGGGTGCATTCATACAAGGAATACAAAGTTAAGCATGCAGGTACAGGAAGCAATTAGAAAGGCAAATGATATGTTGGCCTTTATTGCAAGGGAGTTGGAGTATAAAAGTAGGGAAGTCTTGCTACGATTGTACGGGGCTTTAATGAGAACACATCTGAAATAGTGTGCGCAGTTTTGTTCTCCATATCTAAAAAAGGATATACTTGCATTGGAAGCTGCACAGCTAAGGTTCACTAGAATGGTCCCTGGGCTGAGAGGGTTGCCCTATGATGAGAGGCTGAGTGATTTGGATTTATATTTTCAGCAGTTTAGAAGAATGAGGTGATCTCATTGAAACATACAAGATTCTGAAGGGGCTTGACAGGGTACATACTGAGAGGTCGTTTCACCTTGCTGAGAATTTAAAACCCACAGGCCACAGTCTTGGGATAAGGGGATGATAAATTATGACTGAGATGAGAAATTTCTTCACTCAAAGGTTCGTGATCCTTTAGAATTCTCTACCTCAAATGGTTGTGGATGCTTCATCTTTGAATATTTTTAATGCTGGGATAGAGAGTTTTATGGTCTGTCAGGGAATCAAAGGATGTGTGGAGTGCTTGGAAAATTAGAGTTGAAGACCAAGGTAGCTATGATTGCATTGAATGGTGAAGCAAGCTCAACATGCCATTTGGTGTACCCCTGCTCCTATCTCTTGTGCTCTTGAATGTTACTTGCCACCTATCAGCCCAAGCCTGAATGGTATCCAGATCTTGTTGCATATGGACATGGACTGCTTCAGTATCTGAAGCGAATGGTACTGAACATTGTGCAGTCATCAGCAAATATCCTAATTTCTTACCTTATGATGGAAGGAAGACAATTGATGAAGCAGCTGAAGATAATTGGGCCTAAAACACTACATTGAGGAACTCCTGCAGATGTCCAGAGGCTGGGATAATCAACCTCCAACAATCAGAAGCATCTTCCTTTATGGTAGGTATGACTCCGACCAGAGTTACTCCCCTAGGTTCTCATTAATCCATTGGTCATGGGATTGCTTAGCTTTGTGTATTGCATGCTGCTTCCGCTGTTTGGCATGCAAGTGGTCCTGTGTTGTAGCGTCACCAGATTGGCAGCATATTTTTTGATATGCCTGGTGCTGCTTCTGTTATGGTCTCCTACATTCTTCATTGAACCAGATTGGTCTCCTGGCTTGATGCCAATGGTAGAGTGAATGATATGCCAGAAAATGAGATTACAGATCGTGGTGGAATGCAATTCTGCTGCTAATGCTCCACAGTGCCACATCAATGCCCAGTTTTGAGCCGCTAGATGTGTTCAGAATCTATTCAATTTCATAAAGTGATAGTGTTACACAACAGGATAGACAATGTTAAAAGCAAAAAACTGCGGATGCTGGAAATCCAAAACAAAAACAGAAACAGAAATACCTGGGAAAAACTCAGCAGGTCAGGCAGCATTGGCGGAGAAGAGCACAATTGATGTTTTGAGTCCTCATGACCCTTCAACAGAACTAAGTAAAAATAGGAAAGGGGTGAAATATAACTTGTAAACACAGTTACAGATGCACAAAGCTGGTAGCAAAAACCTGGCAGGATTTTGAGGGGCATGGACAGGGTGGATAGGGAGCGCCTGTTCCCCTTTGTTGAAGGGTCAGTCAAGAGGGGACACAAGTTCAAGGTGAGGGGCAGGAGGTTTAGGGGGGATGTGAGGAAAAACTTTTTTACCCAGAGGGTGGTAACAGTCAGGAATGCGCTGCTTGGAAGGGTGGAGGAGGCGGGTCACCTCACATCCTTTAAAAGTACCTGGATGAGCACTTGGCACGTATTAACATTCAACGCTATGGGCCAAGTGCTGGTAAATGGGATTAGGTAGGTAGGTCAAGTGTTTCTCACGTGTCGGTGCAGACTCGATGGGCCGAAGGGCCTCTTCTGCATTGTGAGATACTGTGATTTTCCGGCCCCGCCCACTGCCGGATCATCTGCTGCTGCGCAGAAGTCAATGGACTTTTGGTTAGGCCATTGCATCCCCTGCAGCAGCTCCCGCCACAGTGGGGCTGGAAAATCCCGGCCTATTTGTCCACTTCTGATATATTTCCCTGTTGATAGAGCCCTCCGAGTTGGCCTGTTCTTTTGTTATTTTGGAAGAGATAAGGAAATAGAGAGAGAAAAACCTTAAAAGGGACTCTCAATCTCTACAGAAAAACTTTGTCAGTATGAACTGACAGAAAATAGTTATATCAGTATTTGATTGGCTTGATTATTTATGCTTCTTTTTATTGGTCCAGTCTGATGCAAATACAATCAAATCCATTTATATGCAACCCAGTAAATGGACATTTATACCAAGTCCCAGCTTGTTAGTCACTTAAGTCAGCAATAGTACAGCCATTCCTCGGCATATACATCCAGCATAAGTGCTAGCTTTTATCATTTCTCACATAATGGTTTCCTATCAGAAGTACCCCATTCTGACATAAACCACCCCATCTGCTATACAGAGCCATCTCTGGTGCTTTCTCTTGCTTCCATCGTTTATGACTATGTGGAGGGCAGGGGCATGCCTGGAAGGCAACAATTTTTCCATCCCCTCTTTACTGTTCCATGGAAAATGGCAGCCTGCTGAAAAATCGCCTAAGTGCCCACTATTCACTGCTCAGTGGACTATGTGACACAGCCAAGCTCAATTCAAATCTCCACATGCACATATGTGTACAGGTGACTGTTTAGGGAGGAAGAGTGGAAACCCTTGCTGATTTTTGCCCTCCCTTGTATAGGGGCACTGGGCCCAACTGTACCTTATTACAACACACATCAAGAGCTAAACCTGTGATCTCTGGTCAGCTCAGTATCATAAGGAAAGTGAAATTGGCATTATACTTCAGGATATCAAAGTTAAGTGGGGGGAGAGGGAGATTGCATACACTAACAAAGTGTGGGATAAAATTATTGGTCATTGTTTTGCAGATCTCTTCCCTCAAACTGTTACATAAAAATCCAGCAGGTCTAACCCCACGTCAGTAAATATTACCATGATCTGAATTTGCCTCTCTGGTTGGTTTGTTTCTGCAAACTCTGCACTCATCAAAATGAGAGATAGTAATGCTGGGCAATGGAGCATCTGGTATCAACACTCCCCACAGTTACAGCAGCACTCAATGCAAAATAAAGCCCTTGTAATTTTCCCAAAAAATGTGCTTCAGCTCCAATGCAGAATTGCTAGCCCCTCTAATGCATGGATGCAATTCCACCTTCCCCCCACCCAGTTCCCATAACAACCAGCCCATGGCCTCTTTTGAATAAAATTCCTAAATAGTGCTGGACAAGGAACAGTTTTGTGTTGGAAGTCTGCACTGGATTAACACTGCCCCACTCACTTGACTTAGGAATACAGAGGAAGAGATTTGTGTTTTATTAATATAGGCTGAATCTGATTGATCCCAGAGTTATTGCCTAACACACAGCTCCACCTAGTTCCCCAGCCCCAGCTGTTTCTATTGAATCCCCAATTTCCAGTTGTTCAAACTTCTGGGAATGGGTACATCTTTTGCTTGTGCCATTATATATTGAGGTAGGAAACTTTACACAAGGTCAATGGACTGAAAATTGTGAAAATCTGTGTAAGCACATGTTCCAGACAAGACTGATAGGGGTGGGGCTGGGAGAGAATAAATGGATTTAGATATTGGGGAATAAGGAAAGCACATCTGAGTTTGAAAATCAAAGATAACATTTAAAAGGAGCCAAAACATATTGCAAAAACAGAAAGAAAAACAATTTGCACGGACGAAACTGAGACTTCCAATGTGATGCCCACAATCCTGGCTTTTCAGCTTCATTTCAAACACTATGTGATTCCTTTCTTCATGACAATCAGCCAGGGAATGGTGCTGTGCGATCTCATGGTATGACATGCCTGCATGTAATTCCTTTGTCAGCTACTCCTATTTTGAATTAAGTGCACCAGCAATAAATACAGCTCACGATTGGAGCCCAAAATACCCCCGGATAAACTGGTTATTTCGGTATTAATAGTAATATCACCAGTTTTACTGGCACTTGCCTACTGGGCCACCAATTCTATGGTGATACCACCAGTTTCACTGGCATTCCCCTGCTTGACTACTAGTACTACTGGTGATATCACTAGTAATGCTGCCAATGTCACCAGTTTTACTTACACTTCCTGCAGGGCTGCCAGTTCAAAACTGGTCTTCAAAACTGGGTGAATTGGTACCAGTTTTACTGATCATCCCTTCTGGGCGTTAGGACAGGAAACTGAATTCAATACAAATAAATCAATTGCTCATATGATAATATCATCCCGTGGTGTAATTAGCAGATTACAATGGTCAAAATGGGAGCTATGCTCCAACACCGCTGTAGTAAACTCTGCGTGTAACACTTCTCCCCTTTTCCACAGCCAGCCCCATTTTGTCTGGAGAGACAGTGGAAAGCATCGAGGGTTCGTTCATCTGAGCAATTCCTTCACTTATAATATTAGCCCTGGGCCTAAGAACATGCAGTGCTACATGACCCACTGGCTGGAAAGTTTCACAGTGAGGAACACCCTGGGACTTGGTTCACAGTTTCAAGAAGGAACAACATGGCTGCATCCAACTCATCTGACACGAGGCAAATCAAGGCATTTGTTTCAGAAACATGCACGCACACAAAATGCAAATATAAAAACAACTGCCAAAGGTTGAAGATAAACCAATCTACAAAAGGGGTCCATATTTAAGTAATTATACACACAAAAATGTCACAGAGACACATCAAGAGAATCTCACTGGAATATTACAATAACTGTACTATCCTGGAAAATTTACAACCAGACAGACTTCTTTTGTTTTGTTCAAAGAACCAGTTTACACAGCCAATAGCAGAGAATGGAGCAGCCTGCCTCCACTCCACTCACTTTCTTCCTGATGTCTGCAGTCCTGGTTGACAGCTTTGAGGACAGTGTGGCAAGATTTCAATTCTTCCCTTCCTGCTGGCTGTGTGCTCGTTTTCCAGGTAAGGTCAGAGAGTCTGTAAACCTTTTATTTTGTTATTAAATCCTTTCTCATTCTGAGCATCAACACTGGGGGTGATTTTATCTTTCGGCAATAATGTAAAGCCAGTGATATCGGTTCTTCCACCCGTTGTATAACTCACACAATGTTCCTAGGCATTGAAGTAAAAGTTAAAATTATCCCCCATTAAGCCAGGGCTCCTTTCCTTTCCTAATTCAATGCAATGATAATGACCATATCCTACAGCAGTATTATCTTGGTGTTCAGTTGATGTCAAGTCGTACAATATATATAAATCTAAACCAATCACCAGAATCTTCAGAGCCAAATATCCAATTAGTTGGATATTTTGAAGGGGAAGTTCTGCACTGTTGGATTAAGGCCCTTCTTATACATAATATATACAGTGCAACCATACAGTACCAGTGTAATAGGTTGTGCACTCTTTAAATAAATCACTCTTTAATAGCCGCTTCTCTTCCTAGTCTACCACACTGTTGGTCTAAGGAAACCTTTTTGAAGTTGAGATCTTCATGGCTGGGGCCTGCAGAATCTACAAGTATCTACCTGTGACTGATGGCAATTATCAGAAGGGTTTTAAACTGACCACTCAGCCCCAGTGCCCTGATTGCTTTCTGTTAGGTTAGAGTCCACATGGACTGCTCAAATCAAGTTACATTTTAAAATGTTCAGCTTCTTAAAAAGTAAATGTTCCCATCAGGATTTTAAAAGGTCACCAAAAATTGCTTAGCCACAACATCCCATATTACCTATATCAGAATGAAAGAGCACAGAAATTGCTTTAAAAATAGCTACAATATACACAGGCTGATGCGTTAATGTGGAAATCTGCAATAAAAGATTCCACTGATTTGGCCAAATTGTTTGTATGCTGCCTATGATGTCCAAGTAAGGTTGAATGTCTTAATATGGCCACCAGGGAAGGGGCATTGGTTGCAGTTCCCTGAAGGTTCAGAAATTGAAAGATTGGTTCCAAAGAAGAGTCATATTGGAATTGGCTCTGTTTCTCTCTCCACACACGCTGCCAGGCCTGCTGAGCATTTCCTGTGTTTATTTCAGGTTCCCAGCATCCGCAGTATTTTGCTGTTATTGAAAGACTGTTTGATTCTCTGCACCCCACCCCCCTCACCTCTCTCGTTTGGGGTTTTGAGGCTAACTGTGGCACTTCAAAAGATTAGATAATAGCACAGAACAATGGAACCTAGGACCTGTCCAGTCACTGGGACTCAGTACCACACAGGTTGATTCATTTCAATCAACGGAGCCAACTGGGAAGCTGAGAACTCTCAAACAATTCCTCCCTTGGACATAATCATGGTGAAGGCTTCAGTGCCAACCTTCTTAAGTCATGGTTTTGAATTTTTGCTCATTAACTTTGAATGGGATAAAGGGATAAAAAAAAACTCAAACCTTCTTAAAATCTTTTCGCACAAACCTTTCACAATTAGACAGCTTACTCACTTAAATGCGTGGGTGGTCCAGTGTGGTGGTTAAATACATGGAAGTTTTGACCTGCAGCTGTACAGATCTACAGTCTTTTTTCTAAATGCCCAGGTAAAAGTAAACAGTTAACAACAGTGATTTGTTTAAAAAATACCATAGGTAATAAGGGTACTTATTAAATGAATGCAACAGGGGGATGGATTGATTTGCCTCCATCTCTTACCGGTAAATCAACCTGCTGGTGAAATGTTTGGCTCTGGATCTGTCAGGAAAACCCAAGCCACTGATCTGCACCTGCCACATAGCTCTGAGTTTCACTTTCTCAAACCTCTGCTGGCATTATGGACCCTACCCCATAATCCTCTGGTGATTATGAATGGATGTTGACTGCAAACACCAACCCCCATCGCCCCACCCACCACACTGTAAACATTACAAAAGCCTGAATGGGCTGCCCTTTAGACTCCAGCGAGTTTGCAGTAGACATCGTTTGAAATAACATTAAACATCCGTCACGATTAAAAGTTCCAATGTGCACAAAAAAAGTATAACTTTTCCACACAATTTTCTTTTAAAAAATACAGCTGTAAAATAAAGTAATTAGGTCCATATTAATATTTTCAGCCTCCAATATCGTAAACCTGCCCTTTGCAAAGTAGCGAGCATTCACCTTGGATCCTTTTATAATACCTCTCAAGTTGCTATCATCTCAACAGCAGCAACAGCAGTGGGCACATCCTGAATATGGAAATATATCTGGGCTACACAGTGTCACCATGTCACGTGCAATTTAAACAGCATGAAGTTAATGCTAGCGCCGATGTACCACCACAAGTAGCCAACTTTGTTAAACACCATTGACCTTAGTTATCCATCCATCGCATTGGTGAGGCTCAGCTTGGCAGGTTCTTACCATCAAACTGTTGCTTGGTAGCTGTAACTGTCATGTTGCCATTTTTAGTTTTGGCATCTGGTTGCTCCAGCCTGTCGCTTTAGTCAGTGGGGGTGGGGGCAAAAAAACACACACACAGACACACAGAGGCTGGTCGATGGTTGAGTCACCAACGATCCATGTCGTCACAAATGGCAGCAGGCATGCACAGTCTTTGAGGGAAAGAGGGTGAAGTGGGGGGGTTGGGGGAGGGCTTGTTGCCAGGTCCTCGCCGGTGTTACACAGCTGTCTCCTGATCCTCTCGCTGAATCATCTGGTAGTGCTGCCGGTTTTCTAGGTACGCCGCCAGCTCCATGTCCATGGCCTTCTCCGCTTTGTTTTTTGGAGTATCTCCCTGAGAAGCAGTGCGAGAAAGAAAGAATGGTAAGTCAGGAAGTGGGAGTGCATCCGTGGCATAATGTTCCACCTTCCCTTTCAATAGGGCACTTTCTAAAAGCAGGTGAACTAAACCAAAGGAACAGGTGATATTGTTTGAAAGAGGTCTGAAAGCTGTGCCTCTCTATGTTTTTGCTCATTCCTCAATGGCTACCACATCTCGCCAGTATTGGGGCAATGTAGGCCTGTTACAAAGTTGACTCTTTTTGCAGTATGGTGTCAGCGGTGGTTCAGTTGGTAGCACTATCAGTGAGTCAGAAATCTTGGGTTCAAGCCCCACCCCAGGACGTGACCACAAAGATCAGAGCTGACACTTCAATACAGTACTGAAGGAGTGTGGCACCACTGGAGCTCTTCTGATGAAATGTTTAACCAAACCCTGACTGCCCTCTCCGGCAAATGTTAAAGACCCCAGGGCACAATTTCAAAGAAAAGCAGGGAATGCTGTCTGGGCAATAATTATCCCTTAATCAACATCACAAAAACAGATCAGCATTGTTTCATTGCTAATTGTGGGAGCTTGCTGAGTGAACTGTTTACTAGATGGCAGCAGTGACTATATTTCAAAAGTACTCGATTGGCCACAAGAGCTTTGGGGTGTCCTGAGGTTGTGAAAGGTGCTATACAAATGAAAGTCCTCATTTTTTTCTTTTGCTAAGACTGTAACATTACAAACCAATGGCACCCTCCATTGCCCACACTTGCTCCTCACAAAGTGAGCTATCATGACCACGGTTGCCAATCCCCTCAGCCTTCTTCTCGAGAGTAAGCCAGGTACATGAGAAAGAGCAATTTGATTCATGACAAAGAAGCAAGACTCTGGTGTTCTGTAGCTCACACTGTGGCAGACAGGACATCTGTGCTTGTATGGCTAAAACTGCTCTGAAAACAGAATCCTAAATATAGACAAATTATGTTTTTTGATCCATAAAGGACAAGATCTTCTATTTCCATAGTATCTTTAAGGTACAGAATACAGCAAACTACATCACAAACAAGAATAAGGAAAACAGAATAATTGCAAGAATACCAATGTCAGGAGAAGCAACAACTTTATACTGTGTGAGGATGAAGTGCTGATTGGTTGGCAAGTAGCGCCTGATTGGTAGAGGCGCTGCCATGGAGAATGCATCAGTTAATGGTGGCTGACAGTTAACTGCCAAGCATTGTTTGAAATTCAAACCAGGCAGCTTGATTCTGATTTGCTTAAATTTCAAACAATGCTTGGCAGTTAACTGTCAGTCACCATTAACTGGTGCATTCTCTATTGAAATGCCTCTACCAGAATCCACTTGCCAACCAATCAACACTCTCTTCTCATACACTATAAAGTTGTTGCTTCCCGACATTGGTATTCTTGCAATTGTCCTGATGAGCGCAAGACGAAAAGCTTCGACAAAATGTCTTTTCAGCAATACTCAAGTTTGTACCATCAAATGACTATAAGAAAAACAGATGAGGAGCTGGAGAGGAAAGGATTAGGAAATATTCAAAGCTTGGTCCAAGAGATGGGCTTTCAAAGGGCTGTGAAAACAGATGGGTAATGGATTAGGGAGGCAGTAGGATCGAGGGTGGTTGAAAGATCGATCTCTACTGATGGATTGGAGGGAGTGGTGGAACACAAAAGACCAGAGCCACAGGGACAGAGATTTTGGGAGGGTATGAAATACTGGAGAATTTTGCAGAGAATGGCCTCAGGGTAAAGCCATGGAAGAATTTGAAAATGAAGAAGTGGATTTTAGATTGTGGGCCTGGGAGCCAAAGCTGGTCAGTTATGATCAAGCTGATGGGTGAGCGGGATTTAATACATGGGCAGGATATGTATATGGCAGCATTTTGGACAAGTCGGGTTACTTGGAAAAAGGAGGCCATCAAGGGAAACCAATCCAGGATCTCTCCTGATTGGTCATAATGGTAATACAGAACTGAAGGCTAGCCACACTAGTTTGGAGTTGTTCCCAGGACACTGGGTGCAAGTGGCACACTATGTCTCAGTCGCAGCCATCCTGTCATTTAACTACCAAAGATAGTCATTGACTAGTCACATAGTATGGGCAATCGTGAAGCAGCAGACCATTGTATGTACCTTGTCTGATTTTCGTACTTTCCACTGAACGCAAAGGTAAAGGAAATTGGGCAGGATGTAAAAGGAACTGTAGGCTCGCTATCACTCACTGTATGTTACTGACGATGACCAACTTTCTGTACCTAATATAAATCAGCATAAGAATGCTGGGAATACATTTACAATGCAGGGGAGGATATCGATCAAGGAAGCTCAGTTTTTAAATGAATGATAATCCCTTCGCTTTGATCAACAACTTGCATTTGTAGAGCACCATTAACTTAGTAAAACAACCCAAGGAGCTTCGCAAGTGCATTCTCAGGAAATAAAAACTGACACCAAGCCAAGAAAGGAGATATTAGAACAGCTGGCCAATAGGTGTTCAAAGCAATTAGTTTCAAGTGGCGTGTTAAAGGAGGAGAGAGAGGTGGAGGGAAAGAGGTTTAGGGAGGGAAGCGCACTAATGCATGAAATGTCCTTTAATTGAGCTGCCTTCAGTGCGAGGTGTAAGGGCTAGAGTTTGTAAGGGTAGAGGGAGCTGTGATCTTGATCTCATAGTGACCTCAGAGTCTGAGGGGAGGTAGCAGCGCTCTAAGTGCTTCAATTGTAACTCATGCTCCCTGCCAGCTGGACAACATCCCATTAAAAGGCTCCATCCCTTGCAACAGGTCTCAAATCTGTTAGGTTCTCTCTCTTTCCCCTACACAGTTATCTACCCAGAGGACAAGTGAAGGTGGCAACACTAATGGAACAGATGACAGCAAACTCCAAACAGTTGTCTTAGAGGACAGTGAAAAAAAACAAGAGTGAAACAGTTCCAAGTTCCTTGTAATTCTAAATCCTTTTGGCAGAATTTAAAAAGGAGCAGCAATAGTTTCTTGTGGGCTCATTAACTCATTGAATTGCAAATGTTGTTGTTAGCTTACATTCAGATTATAATATTGTATTAAAGCAAACTTGATTGAGGGTTGAAGATTGGCCAGTATCAGGTTTAAGACTTCTGTATAACTTTCAATTCAGACTGTTGATCGCTATAGCACAAAAACTTCCAGCAACATTTCCTGCTCCTCACTGGTGATCATACTGCAGCATACAGACAATACAGCTGGAAATTTTCAACAATTCATTCCCTACGCAGCCAGTGTTATAAATTGGAGGGAGAACCCCAAGTCATGCATCAGGAAACCTTGCATATTACATGAAATGACTATAATAGATCTGAAGGTTATAAATATTTTCCAATGGGGTTTGTCAGTTCTTCCCTAAATTTCTATAAATATCCCTGATCCCTTCCGAGAACATTTTAGTACCATTGAATTCATCCCAAGAACAAAGAACATAGCTTGTGAGCGTTTACCAAAGTCCAGTAAATAGTTAGAGCTCCCAGCTCATTATTTTTCTATGGGGCAAGTTATATTCCCTGGAAGGCTCTGCTAACATTTTAAGGTTTACTCACTTGCTGGTCTTCTAAGTTTAATTTCAACATTGAACCATGCATGTGCTGATTATTTTATTTTTACTTGTTGTGAGAACTCAAGAGCTGGAGATATGTTGTTGCTTTTGTTTTGAGACTGCTGATATTTTCCAGATTTATTTTCTCTTTTCCCCTCAAGGTATAATGAGTCTCCGTGTCAAATGCTGCTGAATGGGACCACCCACGGATTCATCGGTCGGAGCTCATGACAAATGAGTGACAGGTGAGAAACAGCCATCCTGTGGAGAAATACCCTCAAATTCCTTTAAGTCTTTTAGTCAATCAAGAATCTCTCTGGGACAGGATGAGCTGCACTCTGGCTGACTACAACAATGGGGCAGTCTCCTCCTCCCATCATCACCACCAACCCAACCAACCCCTGTTCACTCAGCCGCAATCACCATCCCCAAAATGGAAACTTTACTTATTGGCAGGTGAACTTTACACATTGTGTCAGAAGGAGCACTGAAAGAAAACCACTTCCTGAACAACAGTTCAGCCACCTATTCCTTTCCCCTGAGTTTTCTGGTTTTGGAACTGGTAGTAAAAAAAATTTTAAATGTGTGCCCATGACATACAATTGCATCTGCAGCTCTATGGGCACCGTGTAAGGAAGTAAAAACCACAATCGTACAAAGCACCTACAGAGCTTATGTGCTATTGCTACCCTCCCCCACCACAGTGGCTATACTGAGCCCACAAAGAAGGTAGTCAAGGCTTCATCATGGCCTGGCACTCGAGCCACATTTTTTCAACAGGCTTTTTATCAAACTACTGTTTCTTAATGCTGATTTTTCACAGTTTCGAGTGGTTGCTATAGCATTCATACAAGAGAGCCTTACAATGCAGTGAATGCTTACAATTTTCCATGCCAGGCTGATTTTGGGCCTACAATGAGCTTTCTCACAGAGAGGTGCAGCTTTAATGCTTTGCCAGTAACCAAACTAGTTATCCGCTAAAGTGTGTTGCTTCTTATAGCAATAGAAGGCATTTCTGAATGAACTTGTGGGGTGAAGCCCCCCACTGTTCTTCCATTGGATGAGACAGCAAGGATTAATTACTCTAAAAGCTTTGTGGGTAGGATGATGTGGCAATGTATTGATGTATGAGCACATCCCCTACGTCATTCAACACATGAATGGATTCACTGGCAACTCAGGGTTCACAACTTTAGTCAGACAAGTGAGACATCCATCCACAGGCAAGGGGCTAGAAATTGTGGGGTGGGGGGACCTTGGGGAACACCTCCTTATGAATTACTTATGGAATAGAAAGTTGGAAAAATACCTGAGGGCAATGAAAGGAAAGGACATACATATGTAAGATACCTTTCACAACCTACAAATGCTTTACAGCCAAGGAGATATCTTTCTTGGACTGTAGTCATTTTTGCAATGTTGGGGAAACATTATCACTAAGGTTTCCCAAACATGAATGGGTTAATGACCAGACCATTTCTTAAGTGATGTTAGTTAAAGGATAAATATTGGCTAGGTCACCAGGGACTGTGTTGTATGATGTGGTATTGGCCTGCATGCCATTGTAATGTAAAGGTGTTCAGCAGAGCAAGGGTTAACATGGGACTGGAGAATAGATCTGCACACAGTATAATAGAGGGTCACATGGCAATAGACTGAGAACACACTCTGGAGCCAGCCTGCATGGAGGTAACAGCACCATCCATGACAGTAACCTGAGATTTGTAAATAGATAAAGGTTAACAATAAATAGTTCATGTTTAAATATACAAGTTTCAAAATCTCATTGTTGAGACACCACCACGCACTATATTACAACATGGTTGGCAGCAGTGGGAGTTCCTAAAAGATATCACATCAGAGATAGTACCACAATCTGACATGGTGATCCGTGGTGAAATGAAAGGTGGCAGCTAAATGCATGAACCCAGAAGAGCATCACAAGATATGAAAAACTACAAGCAAATGAAGCTAAGCTAGAGAGACATGCACCTGAGAAGAAAACTTGAGGAAAAAGTTGAAGAAACTTCACTACAGACTTGGAAGTGAAGAATCCACCAGAGTGGAAGCCCATTACAGAAAATTGTGTGACCCTGAGTGACACAGTTCATGAGATGGTGATCAAAAATACAAAAAAGTACAAAAAAAATACAAAAGTGTACTTACATTTTAGAATAGGTGGTGGTCCCAGGGCTCAACAGATTGTAGCAGTGATGGCCATGCTGCACAGAAGTTAAAAAAAAAATCGGCTGGCAGAGTCAAGAAAGAAATCTGCAGGGCACTGTTAAAAATAAAGGGAAAAGCCTGCAGAGAAAAAAATCCCTTTCATGGCAAGCAGAGTTGACAGAAAGAAGAGCTACAGCTTTAAGTTTAAAAAAAAGCGCATCCACCGAAACTCCCAATAAAGCACTAGGGACAACAAGGAACCCCAGAGAGAGGGCAACTCTCAATAAAGTACCGAGGACAACAAGAGACCTGAGAGAGAGGGCAAAAGACCAGAGAGCAAGGGAGACAGTTGGGTGTTCAGAGTGAGATGATGACTGCGAATGAAAGAAAGCTATCTGAGGTAACTCAAAAGAAGCAAATGAAAGTAAATGAAGCTGTTCTACAAGAAAATGTTTGCATCAGGACTGAACAGGAAGATTTGAAATACAAGATTCAAGCTGAGTATATACCTTTGAAAGCACATGATAAACTGAAGTCTTCAATGAACCAAGCTGTTTGATAGCTGAACAAATAAATTTCAGAGACAACACAAAAGGTATCAAGAGGAAATAATGACCCTCAATTCCACAGTTGGCAAAACTCAACCAAATGTACAGCCAGGCAGAAAAGGCACACAAAGAAGTTACGACCTGAAAGACTCCTTGGAGAATCAAAATGTAGCCTTGAAAAAATATGAGTAGCTAAACAGGCTATCGCATATTACTTCAGAAAAAGATGCACTTAAACTATCAGTAGCAACAGAACAATGCACTGAAGCCCAGTATGAGTTAGCAAGAGGACAACAAGAAAATTAAAAGTTGAAAGAACAACTGATTTCCCTTTAAGATGCAAAATGAATGTGTAATCATTCAGCAGCATGAAATAGAATGGAAGCATAACAAAAGAAACTCAAAGAGAATTTATTGAATTGCAGGAACGCTCAAGATGAAACAAACAAGCTTCGCAAAGAAAAAGAAAGCCTGTTGATAGACCTCCACACGTTACAAGAAAGCCTTAGGTCAAAATTTATTCCTCTGGAAAATTATGGAGAGAAGGAAAATGCATTTTATGTCACTCTGAACAAACTGGCAGAGAAGACTCAGCAATGTTCAATATTCCAGGAGGGAGCCAAAAGCTGCAAAATTCATATCTCAATGGCAGTTAAGAAATTCCGTAGCGCCTCTTGGAAAGCACATGCGCTACCATGCATGTGTACATGTACACACGTGCCATACATCGGTACACATATGCATGTGCATGTGAACACAAACACAAAGTCAAACCTCATTATTACAATTTCATGGACATACATGGGTGAAAGTAATCCTGAGCAGAAACAAAATGGGCAATAGGAAATCAGCAGCATTGATTTCAAATAGAAGAGAAAAAAACAGGCGGTGTACAAAACCCTCTGCTGATTCACTATTGTCTATTTTTCCCTGTCATCTCAGACAAATATCACCCTCATGGCTATTTCTGTCAGAAATTCAATCTCCCCGACCTCGTTGGGTTATGTGTTCACTGCAATCATGAGGATGCATAATGAAGCTTGCTGCCAGGCCTACAACAATCATGCCCTGAGATGGTAGCTCAGAAGTTGGTTGCAATGCCCATGTCAACTCTCCCCTTTTTCCCTTCCCACCCTGGGGTTGGGAGGCATCTTATTACACAAATATTTTGTGCAGAAAAAGATTTGTTTTGCCTCCACTGCCAATGGCAACATATATCATGCTACTGCATCGCTATCAATTAGGGTGCCTAGGTCCTATATGGTGCAACCGCTAAACACTGTATCGGTAGATCGCACAAGAGAATAGTTCAAAAGTTTACGGCAACATTGTTTAACTTTGTAAACCATCTCAGGGCACGAGCATTATTGAAGTAAGGGTTGAGACTCTTAGTTTCACTCTTCTTTTGAGCGCCAAAAATATTTTGTGTTGTTAGACACCAGTGCCAACACTTTGACCACTGACCTTATCTTTCACCTTGGTTACTTTCTCTGCATTGTGTTTGCAATTGGCTCTCATTGTGCTTGTTTTCTCTTCAGCTGCTTGTTTTTCTAATTGGGGCTGTATTGCAGGGCAACCTTTTTTTCTAGGCCAAGGTACAAACAGATCAGAGAGCAGAAATGGTCAGTTGAGCTCATCATGATGCATGCAGGATGCTGAGAGATTGGCTCTAATATTTAATGGCAGCCTCTGGGTATGTCCGAATGAGCTCCATAATGGCAGGGTGGATAAACATTAGGAAAGACTTAAGTTCTGTGCGACGGACTGCAGTACATGGCAGTCATTTAATGACACTTATCATCATCATACTGTAGCAGGATGTCTCCTGCATTAGCTTGGTGCAGGGCGAGTAAATAGAATTAGTTTTACCTTAGGTCCTACAATGCTGGTGGTGATACTTGCTGAGTTAAGTACGTACCACAAAACACGTCAAAATTGGTTTGACCTTTAGCCCAATGAAATTTTGCCCTCATCTGACAGGGAAAAAGGAACCTTACAGACAGCAGAGATTTCAGGAATGCTAACCTGTGGAATCCACATACAGATTAGTGTTATTGAAGAAGTGACACTGAAGGATCTGTTCTCCTAATCGTTTCCATCTGGTGGGTTATTAATGACAGGGTCAGTACAGATTCCAGATGGTGGGATTTTTTTTCCCCCTCTCCTCTTGTTTTTGTAACTCCATCTGGCAACTTTCTTCCATAATAACAGCTCCTAACTAATTTCAAAATGATCCTCACAATATTTGCCCCATCATCTGGCATTTACACATAATTCATGTCATATTAATTTTGCTGCCTTGCATGGACAGCTGGGTTCTCACAGAAAATTACCTTGACCTCCCTCCTGTCTGTTAATGGAAGGTGAGCCTTCAGACCTTATTTGAAGGGGCTGTCATTTTGGCTTTGCTCTGAATTGACGGCAGCCCCAGATTTTAGCTGAAACCTTAACACCAACCATTTATTTGCAGAACTGTCGCACACTGCAAATCATATGGGCAGCTGACTCGACCCTCGGACACCTCCCATTCCAACAGGGACCATTCGTCCAATATACCTCTTTGCCAGCACTAAGAGTGACAATCCTTTCTTCCCGAGAAAATCCATCTTGATGGCCCAATGAGTTGTGGGGCAGTAAAACACAGACTCATGCCACATGGAGCTTCTAATGTTCGCCTGAGCTTCCGGGAAGAGCAGGGTAAGCGTCAAGTCGTATCACAGAATGAAGACGTTCAGGCCATCACGTGCATGCTGGATGTTTGCAAGAGCAACTCCTCTAGTTCTGCTCCCCCGCCTTTTCCGTGTAGCCCTGCCAATTTTCTCTCTTCAGGTGCTTATCCAATTCCCTTTGGAAGTCATGCTTGGATCTGCCTCCAGCACACTCACAGGCAGTGCATTCCAGATCCTAACCACTCACTGCATATAAAGGCGGATAATCGGGATTTGCATTACTGAGCCAATCATTTGGTCTTACAGCTTCCGCTGGGAATTTTATCTTTCCTAGCTGTTGGCGGCATGTATCCAGAATCTGAACTGATCCCCTCTGGACTAATTTGCAAAACAAATGAAGCAAAAATTTGATAACGGCCAAAATTGGAATAATCTGGATTCAGACTGGCTGCAGAAACTCATTGTTAATGAAAATGCATCCAGAGTAGCACCAGATCCGTGCACAAACATTAATATGTCAATGCAGAGGAAGTAGCAGTCAGGGTTAGCCTGCATGCTGCGCTTTCATTATATCCTGGATTTCTTTGCTGTGGGATTATGTAAAGCACATTTATTTTGGCAGGGCCAGGACCAGGATAGGGAGCAGCAGAGAAAGCAAATGGATTGCCTCAGGAGAAATCTCGCCATATAAAATGGCTGATCAATTACAGAAAGCAACAGCCTGCAGCAAGCAGGAGAGGGGGGAAAGAAATCAGGAATCCCAACAGTCTAGTAAGTAAAATTATTAACTTTTTATTCTTCACGTTCAGGAGGACTCAATTAAGAACTTTTTACAGCAAACTGCTTTCATTTGCTTTTTTTTATGCTTTCTTTCCATGCAGTGTTTACCTTTCACTTACTTAGGTTTTCCCATGCAGTGGTGCTTTGCCAACACTCTCAACATGTGAGAAGGAAACCTGGCTTAATTTCTGCTTTTACTGTCTGAAAATTATCCACAAGAAATATATGTGCAAGGAAATAAGTGACTGGGACATCAATCAATAGGTGGTTCAAGTATATCTTTAGTGGTTGGTGTAATAAACTTTTTTCCCCAGAGTAACTTCCCATAGGAAATTGGAATATAGGATTTCGGAGCAGAAGTAGGCCATTCAGCCCTTCGAGCCTGCTCTGCCATTCAATAAGGTCATAGCTGGTCTAGTTGTGGTCTCTACTCCACTTTTCTGTCTGTCTGCACCCCCCCCCCACCCATAACCCTTGACTCGCTTGTCTATCAAAAACCTGTCGAACTCTGCCTTGAATAATTTCAATGACCCAACCTCCACTGCTTTCCAGGGAAGAGAATGCATTACATACTAAAGAATCAAGAAATTTCTCCTCACCTTAAAATGGAGACCTCTTATTCTTAAACTCTGTCCCCTTGTTCTAGTCTTCCCAAGTCTCTTGCTTTAAGATGCAAGGAAGTTCAATTAGGAACCCTCAACTTTCCAAGGTGTCCGATATATAACATTTGCAAGATGCCCAACAGTCTCACTCCAACTGACCAAACTCCTAATCTCATCCAACAGCAGTATTGGGCCTTGAATAGAAGGGGGGCAGGCTAACTCTTGGTTGCTTTATCGGGATTAGGGTCAGGTAGGTCCCTTTGCATGGATGGTGAGAGAGTTACCAAAGCACCATTTTATGGTGAAACCTAAGGGAAATGAGGGGGGAGTACATTGCAGGGGGAAAAAAACATTTCACCCATTAACTACAACGTAGGTGAATGTTTAGGAAGATAAGCTATCAATCAAACAACTTCTCAAATGATGCATGAACTGTTAGGTCAGGAATTGAGAGAAGTTTCTTTGAAGTAAACGATTATGGTTGTTTACATGAATTGCCTGTTTTCGAAGGATTCAAGAACAGATACATCATGAAGTTTTATCTGGGCCATGTACCTTTGATACAGGCAAACCAAAGTGCATAAAGGAGCATGATTTTCAACAGTTATTTGGAGGGCTTGAAAGATAGAGAAACTGAAACGTTACTTTTTGAACACAGTTAGACTGATCACCCAAGCTGTATATGATAACACTTGTTCTGCATACTCCACTATCAAATGTCTTGTGCTTACTTGGAAGTGTGTCATTGTGAACCATAGAAGGAAGGAAGGAGACCCTAACATGGACCAGCATGTTGTACTGCACTGTCTGCAGTTACTGTCACTTTATCTAGAGATTTTTTTGAGCTGAGATGTGGCAGGGGGAGGTAGATCCACTGATTTATGCTGCTACAAAAAGAGTTGAGTTTTAATTGAATCAGAACTATAGCCACACAGTCCTGTCTTCCAAGTTGGCAAATTGCAATGTGACAAGGAATCCTTGAACAGGAGCTTCCTCCAGAGGAGATAGACTGAGGCCTCACACAGGCTTCACCCCATGGGGCCCGCAGCAATAATTAGGACAGTCAAATGAAAAGCACAGTGCCATTTGAATTCAGTTCACTGAGGGTCTGATTGTGGACTGCAAGGAGAATTTATTTGGAAGCTGCAACTTTGATCAAGCAAAGAGAGAATCATTATGCCACAAAGAATCCTCAGACACGAGTCAGTATGGGAAATACACCAGTGTCACATCCTTGATCAAACATGTGGAATGAGAATCACTGCAGCAAAGGAGGGATAGAATAGACTGACCATATTCTATAAAAAATGGAATGGGCTGCTGGGAATTGACAGAAACAAGTATCCTGTGCCCTTCAGCAATGACAAAACACGAGGTGGACATCCACACAAACTACAAAGACCATTTGTTTCCAAGACAGTGTATCAATAATCTTTCTTCCCAAGGACAATCCCACAATGGAACAAGGTACCAAAGCAAATAGTCACAGAACCATTACTTGAAATCTTCAAGACTCATCTTTAGATTATTTCCATTTAGAAGTTTTCATTATCAGGACTATCATTTCAGGAACTCATGCCTGGTTTAGCCAGTGCTATCCATATAAATGGCGGAAAACAGGTATTAGTCTGTGATGCCGACACAACGAAAGGAGAATCAGAAGGCAATTTCCATATCAATTATGATTGCAACACTGCCAGAGGCTGCCATTAGCCCCTCTTTATATTCATCTAGAGTTGACTAGTTGAAGGTAAGTGGTGCTGACCTATCCTGCCTTTTGAACCGTTACCTTTGGGAAACACCAGGAGCCGTTTCACAAGCCATGAGCATGTGGTGGAGAACCAGTCAGCTATGCCACTACACAGCCTGGCAATCATTTCCTAGTAACCATCCCCACACCCCCTGCAGCAGGTTTCTGCTCTTCCATGATGCCAGCCGAGGGGAAAGGTTAAACGCACATCAGCAGAAGTGGGAGGAAAGGAATAGGCCACTGACATGGTTTGATGCCAGACAGAACCGACTCAAATACTTCAGTGATAGAATGCTGACTCTTGGGCTTCATTCACTTACCCATGGCAAATCCTCAGGAGCACAATAGCATATTCGTAGAGTTAAAACAATGATGACACAATGTTCTGCTTGTGGATGCTTCACAAATGTAACACAACAGAGTATTAAATAAATAATTAGCTGCTACTTGTTGGAAGAGCAACAATGTTGCCCCAACCTCTAACACATATTGATCCAGGATTCAAATGACACGTCACTTCTTTGGACACTTTGGCAGAGGTCCAGATTTAACACTTGTTACAGCAAATCTCATTCTAAAAATGTGCTCTCATATCTACATGAATCTTTTGCCATACGCACACAAGGAATCTGGAACTTTCTCCCCCAAAAGGCTATATGGATTCTAGGACAATTCGAATAGATTTTTGCAAGACAAGGATATCAAAGGACATGGAGCTACAGTGGGAAAATGGAGTTGAGGGGCAGGTCAGCACATGGAGCCTGGAAAAGCTTGGATTATTCCCAGAGCAGGGGTTAAGGGGGTCTTAACAGAGACTTTCAAAATTATGAAGGGCTTTGACAGAGTAGATAGGGAGAATCTGTTTCCACTGGCAGGAAGATTGGTAATCAGAGAACAGATATAAATTAACTGGCAAAAGAAACCAGAGGGGAGATGAGGAGTCATTTTTTTTTTTACAATGAGTTGTTATGATTTGTAATTCACTTCCTGAAAGGGTTGCATTACAAAAGAAGCAATAGCAACTTTCAAATGGGAATTGGATATATACTTGAAAAGGAAAAATACTTAGGGGCTATGGGGCCAAAGTTTTTTTTCTTCATTCTTTCATGGAATCCGGGCATCAGTGACAAGGCCAACATGTGCTGCTCACCCCCAACTGCCCTTGAACTGAATGGCTGGCGTGACCATTTTAGAGGGCAGTTAAGAGTCAACCACATTGCTGTGGGTCTGGAATCATGTGTAGGCCAAACCAGGTTTGAATGGCTGATTTACTTCTCTAAAGGTCATCAGTAAACCAGATGGGGTTTTTTTTATGACAATTGATGATAGTTGTTGTGGTCACCATTACTGAGCCTAGCTTTATATTCCAGATTTTATTAACTGTCCCTAGGGCTATAGCTTGGACCTCTGGATTACTGGTCCAGTGATATAACCACTACGCTACTGTCTGCACCCCCTCCCCCCCACCTATTGGATAGCTCTTTCAAGAGCCAGCACAGGCAAAATGGGCTAAATGGTTGATCTATGATCAAATTGAATGACACAACAGGCGCAAGCAGATGAATGGCTTACTCCTGTTCCTATGTTCACTTGTGGCTTTTTCTGCAAGGACATCAGGAACATTACTCCTGAACAGCTGGTGGCATAACCAAAAATATTTTTCCCACCATCAATGACAAAAATCTGAAACTTTATTAATTGCAAATAATCTGTGGCTAATAGCACATCTAATGAGAATTCAAATTAGTCCAAGTCACCACATCACGACCATTCACGTACTGTTGTTCCCTGCAATATGGTGTATAGAATGCCTTTCAGCTATAGTAATTTTTCTGGTGGGGGTGGTATGCTGGCGGGGAGGGCAAGGGGGTCCCTTGTAGAGATACTTTAGAAACAAATGCAAAAATTGCAATTTGACAATTAATTTTTACTCAAGTATGGCAGTGCAATGGTTATCATACTGAACTAGTAATCCAGAGCACTACATAAATAATCTAGAGAATGAGAATTCAAACCGACCGTGGCAGGTTGAGAGTTTAAATTTACATTAGAATATCAAAAATGTATAATGTCAGTGTCAGTAAAAGTGACCATGAAGCTGTCATGATTGCTGTAAAAACCTCGTGGTTCATTAATTGGCTCTAGGAAGCTGTCCTTACCAGTCTAGTCAATATGTGACTCCTATCCAAAACCAAAAGCGGCTGATTCTCAACTGCCCCTGGAAGTAGTCCTGCAAACCAAGCAGTTGTATCAAAGCACTACTACTTTCTGAATGCAATAAGGCATGAGCAATTAATGCTGCCTTGACAGTGATACCCCCATCTTTTGATTCTGTAGCGTTACAGGTATCTGGAGTGTTTGGAGTGGGTGGGTGGGGGCGGGGGGGGGGGGGGGGGGGGGGGGGGGGGGGGGGGGGGGGGTGGTGAGGTGACGGCAGAAATTAAAGCATAGCACTGTTATTTAATAACTAGCATAAGGCGTTTGTTTTCCTACCTCAATAAATACCTTATAGCTACAGATGGACTGGTGCATGGGGAGTTGGATCATCTGAATTAAACACTTTGCAGTCACCATTCTGAATGAATCTGAGATCATTACTAAACAGAGACTTGGCACTTGGTCCTGCTACCAAAGCTACAACCATTACCTGCAAATCCGTCTTCATTAATGATGCGCCAGCTTCCACAAGAAAGTGGCATATGGTTCGATGTCGGAGTGCAGCAGCTTTGTGTAGGACGGTTTCACCACTGCAAACAGAAATCATATGTCCGACTTTATATTTCAAAGGCCAAGGCTTCACTGAGAAATTTCTCTCAACAGGGTACTTTGCCATTACTCCAGTTATAAACATATGCTGCAACAGTAAAATTGGACTCACATTTCTAACAAGAATTTTGGCTTATGATTTTACTTTGGAGATATATTAACTCCTCATTCCCCTTCCACTCAGTTTCCCAAGGCCACAAGCCCCAGCCTGACAGAGAGGGTTGCAGAGTGATGCGAAGGCTTCTGCTAAAGCTGTTCTGAGCCAGCTTTTGGAAGGTACATGATTAGCCACAGGGTTCTGGAGTGGGGTGGGTTATAATGCTGTCCCCATTCATCTGGTCTCCGGTCAGGACCACCCTTTAGCAGGGAAGAGCCGATTACCCGACAACTCAGCAGCATAGAGAGCAGACCAGTGTCTCCCACTGCTCTTGTATAGTGTTTTAGTGTCACATATCAGACAGCCATTAGTGAGCCAAATAGCACTTTTTCTCCAAAATCAACTTTGTGGAAGGGTTGGAGGAGGCGGGGTATTGTAAAATAAATGAGACAGCCACAGTAAATTTAAATGCTAGGGCCTAGAAATTTGATGGTGTCTGAAAATGGAAATGGAGGGGTGGAGGGGAACAGGACAGGGTGCGTAATGTTTGTTCACATGATCAAATCAGGCCAGCACCTCCTAAAGGAGAGGCATACTCTAAGTGCAGACAGCTGAGAATATTGGAAAGAAGAAATGGCTGCAAGATCTACACACAAGGCTTCTAGGAGGAGAGGCATCTTCTTCCCTCCAGAGGGCAGAAAACATCCTAAAAACAACTCTGCTGCCAATAAAAAGAGGGTGCAGAGGAGATCATTACGAGGAGCTTAGCTCCCAGGACAGCTGCAATGACTTTACCCGAGTTGTCAAGGTAAGAACACAAATTTCTCTCTCCTCCCACCTGCACCTCACTAATCACGATACTGCTGTCCCCTTCCCTACAGTGACTGTACCACACCTCACTTCACCTCCTCCTACTCACAGACTCTGCACTTCCCCTCACCATTACTGCAATCCCCACTTCCCCAGATCTTACAACTATGACACAACATACAAATTATTCTACCATGACAGGTGCATTCTCAAAACACCTCACAAGAATGTCACCCACACTTTCCTATTTTTCTTGCTTGCAGGAGATGGTCACACACAGCTTATGGCACAAGGCCATGACCACGTGAAGCCTAGCCCGCACAGGCCATCACATTGCAAGTGTACAGAAGTCATTGCATCCAGACAGAATTTCAAGGAGGAAAGTGTGCAAAAAAAATGCCTCAAATCAATATTAACTTGTATGGTGTGGATGATCTTTTAAATTAATGCCACTGCAGGATCCATTGCCTATTAGCGCCATGATTGCCTGAAGGAATTTGTCACATGGTAATACATTGCTGGGGCAGCCGGGTTTCACAAAAGGACCTACAATGTGCATAAGACCTTTGTTTAAATATTATAATGAGCATTTTTAATACATGCCCTGAATGCCCACATAGGAGCCTGATCCAATACGACAGCAAGTGCAACTCCAGCATGGAATTAGTCGACTGAACCCTTCAGAGTGATCAAATTACTTGGCCCATATCTCTAGCAGTTAACTAACTGCAGCCCCCAACCAACTACAGTATGTATTGCTTGGGAGTGCTTCTGCATTGTGTCCAACTATTCATTATGGAATGTCCCTTAAGGCCTCAAATTGAGCCCTTCTCCAGCATTTAATCGCAAATATGTCAAGCAATTAATTCTAACAAGATGAAAAGCTCTCGCGTTTTGCAGGAAAAAAACGTTAAAACTTACTTCTCCTTCTCTGTTAAGTCCAATATCTCTGGAGAGGCTGGGGGATGGAAGGTATGGGAAGATAAAAAGGATTTTTTACTTAATGCACTCATGAATTTTGCCCATTAGAAAGCGCAATTCCACCCGTTTGTACATCCATTTCTGGTGCCTCATCAGGTAGCCGAGTATTCACATGAACCCCCCCATGCTCATGGCCTTTTTAAAAATGTATTCTTTCATGGGATGTGGGCGTTGCTGGCAAGGCCAGCATTTGCTGCCCATCCCTAATTGCCCTTGAACTAATTGACTTGCTCGGCCATTTCAGAGGTCAGTTAAGTGCCAACCATATTGCTGTGGCTCTGGAGTCACATGTAGGTCAGACCAGGTAAAGATGGCAGATTTCCTTCCCTAAAGGGATACTAGTGAACCAGATGGGTTTTTACCACAATCGATAGTTGTAATGGTCACCAAGACTGAGACTAGCTTTCAATTCCAGACTTTATTAATTGAATATAAATTCCATCACCTGCCATGGTGGGATCTGAACCCCTGCCTCCAGGGGATTAGCCCTGATCTCTGGATTAGTAGTTCAGTGACGATATCACCATGCCACTGTCTCCCCCAGGTTGAATAAGCCAATCTGCCCTCACTGCCCTTCTGAGTGCAGATATCCTTCTTTTAACCACACCTCTCACCCCAATGTGGAGAACACTGTCAGTAAAAGATAGCATTTTAGCATGCAGAATTTGAGCAATTTGGAGCATGATGTATAGAAAGTGCATCATGCTTAGCAGGAAAAGTTGATGTGAAACCTCTGGTTCCTAAAGCTCCCCACCACTGGGGCTGTCCTTGCCTCATATCTAGCCTGTTATGGACTGATTGAGAGAGGTTGACCGCTCTGATTAGTCAATAACTCTTTTGTTATTGTAAATGTGACTACCAGAATGGTTGAAGATGAATTAGATAGATGATAGTCTTTTTTTGTCTTGCAATGCTTATATTCACGTTCACTTGTTTTTCATGGTTTTGTGAAGCTGACAAGTGTCAGGTGAGCCATGCATGTTTCCACCAAGTGGTTAAGGGAAGAATGAAACATGTTTGGTATAAACTAATGGGGATTTACCTCCAATAACTGAAAAAACAAATCAACTGATGGTAAGAACATGACACTTAAAATTAGAGCAGTCAGAGTAGGAGGGTTTTGCAAGGGCCACTTTGCAGTTGGTTAGCTTCTTACCATTTTCAAGGATGTACTTCACAATCTCTTTGCTTCCTACAGTGACAGCATGATACAATAGGGTCCTGCCCTCGGTATCTCGCGCCATTAGATCAGCGCCTGATTTCTGCAACTCCCGTAACTGTAAAAATAAAATAAACACACATGGATCAGACATTCTATACAATGGAAAGGGGCTCAGTCCACTGGAACAGAATGGACCTTTACACAATGACAATGAATGAGAAGGAGTTTAGTTCAGTGATATTTTATACAGTCAATCTACAGATACTATATGATGTAGAATTGCCTCTCCTCCATTCCCATCTTTGGGTTTGGTTCTGTGCTTCTTCCCAAATGATGAGTTTGAGGTTTTTTTCTGCAGTATGTCACTAGGCTACACTTGGCTTTCATCCCATTTCAATGGCTCAGCATGATATTCTAGTCCCGCATTCCTAAGTCAATATAGGTGCTCTGATCCTCAAGTTGACCTCATTGACTTTTGCTCTTTTTTTTGGCTATTTCTGCTCATTATTTTCATCCAACCCTAAGTAGCTTGTGAGAATGTTTGAGGAGCAGGCTCGCACGATCCACTATTCCCAGCTCTGGACCACATCTCCCTACATTTCGGGGACACAATGCTACAATTTTCCATTCATTATTGCAATTGTTGGAATATCATGGGCTGTCCAACCAAGCTGCACAGCCAGTGAGTGCGGAGGCCACCGTACCGCTCAGTCTCCCCTCCGACCTGAAAGCTATCCAGATCCTTCTCCAGAGCCTTTATTGTTGACTGCATTATAGCCTCAGTCAATAGCACTGTTGCCTTTTTCCAACTGAAACCTCAACCGAGAACATAATTTTTTAGGTTGACGCTTCAGTGACGTACTGACTGTGATAAATCCAGCAGTACTGAGCTTTGAATGCGACAGTAAGCTAAGGTCTCGTCTGCCTGTTCCAGTGGTTTGGGCAAACGTTAAAGATCCCATAGCACGATTTGAAGGAGGCGGGGCTTTTCAGCTGGTCTCCTGACCAACATTGCTCCCTCAACCAACACTGCCTAAACCCGGATTAGCTAGTCAATACATCCCATTGCTGTTTAAGGAATCTGCTTCCATGCAAAATGGCCACTGCACGTGCTCCACTTGAAAAAATTTTATGCAAAGTATTTTTCGAGTGACGTGATAAAGCACTTACATAAATGGAAACATACCTTTCTTTATAAAATGGGGGTGATTCAGTGAGAATCTTAATAGTATAGGAAACAAGTATTAGTAACTAAAAAGGGTTCACCTGTGAATACCTCTTCACACTAAAGCCATGTTTTAAATAAACAATATTTAGAAAAATGTAAATGTATGCATCATGAAGAGCACAACCATGAGTAAGGAAAGAAATTACATTCATATAGTGCCTTCTGTGACATTAGGATGTCCTAAAGTACGTTATGGTCAATGAAGTGTTTTTTGAAGTGTAGGTACTGTGGTAATACAGGAGTGGAGAGGGCCATTCACACTGTTCAGCTTAGCTCACCATAGAAACGTAGAGTTTTCCTCCTCTTAACAGCTGACAGCCTCTTGAAGTATTCCTATTTCTACAGGCTTCCCAAAAGGTATTCAAATATTAAGGACTTCAATCCTGATCTTGCCTTTTACCAGTTTACCTGTCAAAAACTTACGTCGTTTTGGTCTGTAGCGCTCACAAATGTAAAGGGAAATTAGATTATATTTGTGGGGGAAAAAACCCACATTTTTATATAGAAGAATGTTAGAATAGGTAGGGTGGAAAGAGGTTCATGTGGACGATAAATATTGACACACACTGGTTGGGCCAAATAAAACCCAAGAAAAGGTGTTTTCTTTTTAAATGGTAGTTAAAAGAAAACAGCATTGATTAATTGTCACATTTTCAAGGAGAATCTTTAAAGAGCTATACACATAATGATGATTGTGTACTCATTAGTCTATGTGATATGTAAATGAGAATATTTAAGAACTGCTACTGCCATTTCCTGAGGTTGACCTATCTCCTAGTTAGGCAGGGATGTTGGAACTTTCTTCTCAGTGTTACTGGCTGTTAGCTCTCCTTCCTTGGGGACTCTGAACAAGCTGGGAATGTTCACAATGGTACAGACCGTGCCTGGTCTGCTGGAAGGAGGTGACTCTATTGGACAAATTACTCTTTCTTGTCCCCTATACTTCAAGGGAATTAATGGGCCGAATCGTCTGAGGATTGGCAATCATCGTTGGATTGCCGCTCTGCTCCTATCTCCTTACCCTACACTGGAGATCCTCATTCTTGGCCAGGCCTCCTGAGAAATGTGGAGTGTACCTGCTCCTGTAGTCCTTCACTCGTACTGTAGGAGTTTCGGGGGGAAGCGACGTCATGCCTCCTTTTTATGGCACTAGCTGCCTGCATTCTGGGATGTTTAAACGCGCCCAAAGCTACTTTGAGAAACTACGGAGAGAAGATAAGGTAAGTGGGTGAGGAAGAAGGGTGGGTTGCAGGCTGGTTGGTGGGGTTAGGGTTGGTATTTGGTGGGGGTTGGGAGTGGTTTTCAGGTGATGAGGTAGCTGGGGATTAATCGGGGTAGGGATGGGTAGTCGGGGGCCGGGGGGTGGTGGTTTAATAGTATAGTTACCTAGGACTTAGAGCTGCTTTTAAACCTTCTAACTTTTCCCGGATAACTATTCTGCTAAGTAAGCCCAAACCATCTGAGTCTCTGACTGTAACTCAGAGTTTTGGAGGGTTCCAGAGGCACGGTAATTGTCCATCAAGATTCCAAAGTTCCCAGGCAATTCCCGCGTAGTCAGTGTGTCGGGCTTCTGAGGAGTTCCCCAGCACATTTTGGGGGTGATCTCCGGGGTACAACTATCCGGAGAATGGAAGTTCTGGACCAATGACTTGACATTACATAGCATTAAAAAATTGTTTCCATGTATTAAAAATGGGGAATAATAAATAAGAAACTCAGCCTTGAGCTGCGTTTTCTTTTTAGGGAGATGAAAATGTTACCAGCAATCTTATGGGCTTATGGGTGCAGCAGGTTTGAGGGGCTGAATGGCCTACTCCTGCTCCTAATTTGTAAGGTCGTAACCCAGTGGAACGTCAGAGACTCCACTGTGCCTTGCCAAAATCACTTGGTAAGTTAATTTAATTGCAGGAAGTCAAACAGATGTTTTCACGTAAAGCCATAAAGAACCTTTGTTAGTGAAAAAAACAGCAGAACGCTGTAGTTCCATTTGAGCATTCGGAATTGTTCTCCACTGGGCAGCAGGTCTAACCCTATGATTGTAACCTCCTCCAGTCCTACAAACCTCCAATATATCTCAGCTCCTCTAATTCTGGCCTGTTGAACATCATCGACCTCCATCGCTCACCAAAGGTGCCTTCAGCTGCTTAGGGTCTGAAGCACTGGAATTCCCTTCCTAAGCCTCTCTGCCTCTCTATTTTCCTTTAAGATGCTCCCTAAAATCTCTCTCTATGAGTAAGCCTGATCTAATGCCTTATGTGGCTCCATGTCAAGTTTTGTCTGGCAGCATAGCTGTGAAGCTAATGGGGCTGCATTCATTGTTACATAGAATATACAACACAGAAACAGGCCATTTGGCCCACCAGTCCATGCCAGTGTTTATGCTCCACTCGAGCCTCCTCCCATCTTTTCTCATCTCCATCTACCATCGTAAACATTTATTTTCTTCTCCCTTAGACGCTTGTCTTGTTTCCTCTTAAATGCATCTACATTATTCACTTCCACCACTCCTTATATTGTAGTGAGTTCCATATTCACACCACTCTTTGGATAAAGATGTTTCTTTTGAGTTCCATATTGGATTTCTTGGTGACTATCTCATATGGATGGCCTCTAGTTATGCTCTTCCATACAAAAGGGGAATCCACTCTAAAATTATGAAAAGTTTTGATAAAGGTCTTGATTAGGTCACCCCTCAAACTTCGTTCTTCAAGGGAGAAAAGACACAGCCTTTCAATCCTTTCCTGATAAGTATACCCACACATTTCTGGTATCACCGTTGTAAATCTTCTCTGTATCCTCTCCAATGCTGCTTTTTATATGGCGACCAGTAGTCATAAGTGTGGCCTAACCAAAGTGCAGTAAAGGTTTAGCACAACTTCCCTACTTTTCAATTCCATCCTTCTAGGAATAAACCAAGGCCGGGATTTCTTGGTCCCACCTGTGGTGGGAATCATCGTAGGCGGGATGGAAAATTTGATTGACCATCCAAACGTCTGTGGACTTCGGGCAGGAATTTCTGGTCCCATTGCGGGCAGGATCGAAAAATCCTGGCCCTGGTGTCTGGGTTGCATTTTTTTTAATTGGCCTTGTTAATCTGTGGCACAACTTTCAGTGATTGTAGTATTTGTACTCCAAGATGCCTTTGTTCCTCCACCCCACCAAGACTTGCCTCTTCCTGTCTTGCTTGTTGCTAGTCCGACCAGAAGATCTTCTGTCATATAGTATATCACATTTGTCTGTCTTGTGCCATCCTCACAATTTCATTATATTGTGTCTGCAATGATTTTATGACGTCCATCTGACATTGCCTAGGTTGACCCCTCCTTTCTGCTGCCCTCCACTTTGCCCTCTAACAGAGATCTCTGTAGCTTTTCAACTCTGATAAAATGGTTGAAAGACTGACATTTTTCTTCTCTATGTTGCTTTTTAGAGTTTTTTTTGCTTCGAAATTTCAAACTCCCCTTCATTTGTTTTAAGGGCTATATATGGAATTTTATGCATATTTCTTAGCATTCACATTTCAAAGGTCTTTATTTTCTTCCTTGGATCTTTACTTATTGTCCAGCTTTCTGAGGAATGACTTGCATCTTCCAAGTAATAAGGGACCTCCCTGTTTTTCCTACTAAAATGTATTACCTCCTCAGATTATCCATCTCCCCCAATTTGGTGTCATATGTAAATTTAAAATTGTGTTTTTGATTCCAAATAATTAATGTAAATTGTGAACAGCAGTAGTCTCAGCACTGATCCTTGTGGAACACCACGTCCCACCTTCTGCCACTCTGAATAACTAGCCTATACTCACTCTCTACTTTCTGTCTTGAAGCTCCAGCTAGCAATCCATTCTGCCACTTGACTCCACATTCTCTGAGCTTATTCATTAGTCTATTATCTTTTTAAATTGTGACAAAAGTGTATTCGGAAAGTTTAATCGCAAACAGGTCATGGTGATTGGATCAATCTAAGGCGGTGAATCGCAATACAGCATTCATTAGTCTATTATGGGGCATCCAATCGAGTGCTGCTTCAATCAATCATACCATTAAGCTCATTAAATAGCAGTGATGATTTGTGATTGATGCCGATGTCTGAGTGACCGGGGCCTAGTTATTGCTCCGCTCTGCCAGTTTGCCGCGATGCCGTTGGGTTACACGCCAGAGGAGAAGGCCCGGTTCCAGCAGCTGGTGAACCTGCGCCGCCGGTGGCTGAAGGACCAGGAGCTGAGCCCGCGCGAACCTGTCCTTCCGGCCGATAGCAAAGGGGCCGTGGACCGGTTCTGGGAGGGATTCCTACAGCAGCGGAGCCTCTGGAGAATTTATACCTATAAGACATGCAACGCAGGCTGGTGGACTTTGACTCGGTTGCTGATTCCTGCCTGGGTTGTCCATTACTACGTGAAGTACCATGCTGAAGCTAAACCATATGGCGTTGTGTGTGCGAAACCAAAAATTTTTCCGGGTGACACAATACTGGAGACTGGAGAAGCTATTCCACCAATGCAGGAGGATGAGCAGAATGGGCACCACTAATCAGAGGACATTATGGATGTCTAGCATCAATGGTTGTACAATTAAGTTCAGAGGAAAGGCACAGATACAGTTGCTCCATTTGAAAGAATTATTTATCATTAAATGCTGATTTACCAAGAAAAAAACACAACAGGCTTTTTATTGAGGGTCCGACTTACCCGTTGTAAGTCATTGTTCTTTACTGCGTGAAGAAGGTGCTCATCTGCGCAAAAAAACAACTGTTACTACTGAATACTGCAACAAGAGAAAATAAAACAAGTGTATCCTTCAAAAACATGGCTCCCTGAAATTCTGCTGACAGTCTACTGCTCAGCTGCCATAACCCCCAGAAAATGTTCAAAATAACTATCTTCAGCCACTCACTGGGAGGGCTCGGATAGCCTCCTTTGGCATTGTGGGGGAAGATTAGTAAAACCAATGTGGAATTTTAGGACCCTCTTTTTTGAGCCAATCGTTCAGTTTCCTGAACTCCAAATGCCTTATACCACATAGGCACATTTTCCAATTCTTAAAAAAACCATGCAAATGTTATTTGAACACCAAAAACATTTCTATTCACAGTATTCTGAATGCTTTGGTAGTATGACATTATTATATCCATTCAGTACATTGGGACTAAAAGTGGATTGTGCAAGTGGTAGCACTCATGCCTCTGATTCAAAAGGTTCTAGGTTCCAGTCCCGGTCCAGGACTTGAGCACAAAAATCAAGGTTGGCACTCCAGTTCGGTACTGAGTGTGTGCTGCACTGTTGGAGCTGCTGTCTTGTGAATGAGATGTAAGGCGAGGCCCCATTTGCCTGCCCTGGTGGAGGTAAAAAAAACCCATATACTATTTCAAGAAACAGCGGGAGAATTATCCCCGGTGACCTGGCCAATATTCATCCCCCAATCACCATCACAAAAAGCAGATTACTTGGTCATCATCACACTACTGTTTGTGGGAGCTTGCTGTGTGCAAATTAACTGCTGCGTCTCCTACGTACTTCAATGGATGTAAAGTGCTTTGAGAGATCAGGTGGTCATGAAAAATGTAAGTCTTTCTTTTTTTCAAAGCAATGTGATGACACACACAGTTATAACATCAACATGCCGAAACTGAGTGGCTGTCATCGAAAATACAGACTCAAAGGGCAAGATGGAAAAGGGAAGGAAATACTAAATATTACGTTAAAACCTTTGTTTCAAACTCCTCCCCAGCACTGTAAGGGATTGAAATTGCATTGTGTACTATTTTTAATATATTGGGTAACACTTCTTCATGAAATTACTGTCTTAGCAGCTTTTAACCTGTTTAAAATAGATTGCTTAAAATAACTTGCCAATCTTATACAGACCAACAACTTTATTAAAATGGTGCAGGCAAGATTTTGATGCTAACATTCAGCAAATGTGCAGATTTCAATTTGTCAGAGTTGAATGATATCAACATTATCCAACCTGGAACATTGAGAGCTTTGTAAACAGTAGCTGACATTTTCTAATAGAGTTGCAATTTCCTACTTAAAAATAGGTTATCAGTGGCATTAAACAATGTTGATTGAAAAATCTCCATTTGTATTCTGTGTGACTGTATATGCTTCCAGCCATATGCTACTGCTGTGTTAAAGGCAAAAATGTTCTACTAAACACATGCTATTGCCATATTGCTGGATATAACATATTCCTAGACACAATGCACTCTTAGACATATTCTATTGACATGTCATTGGCTGTATTTCAGTCTGTAAACCCTTCCTATTAACATACTGCTAATGTGTTGCAATCTGTAGGCTTAAACCTCAGTTTACAGCAATATGCAGTTCTGTAGGTCTTATCATTACAACAATTTCACTGAGTTCAAGGGTCTGAATGTCATAGAGCATGTAGTAGCAATGGGCCCAATGCTGTTAGACCTTGGTCAGGTTCAGACATCCCTGAATACTTGTGGTTTTCAGTTGAGCAGACAGTTCATTTTCCCAGGTGTGAGAAAAACGATCCAAACAATTGAAACTTGCTTTTAAGATTACAGCTCAGAGCTTGCTGGAAATGTGCTGTTAATTGAGGTGATATTTAGATGCAACAAGCTGCACCTGTGAAACTCAGCGAGCCAAACCACAAAGTTTAAAAATCACTTCAAAGCAGGCTACGAACCAAAATAAACAAGCATTGTAACAAGACAGTTTTCCTCATCTTGGTTTCTTTAGATTGGTTTGCAAAACATAGAAATTCTTCATTTGGGGAAACTGAAGACAGGACCCATTTTTCCAGAGGGGATTACAACAGAAAACAGACCCAATTTATTTAACTATTTGTGCCCTAAAACACAAATTATCTAGTCTTTAGTTATTTCATTTCTGTTTGTGGAACCTTGCTGTGTGTAAATTGACTGATTTTCTATGTTAAAATAGTAACTGCACTTCCTAAGTACTTCATCCACCATAAAGCACTTTGGGATGCCCTGATGTCGGGAAAGGTGCTATGTAAGTATAAATTCTCTCTTTACTGAATCTCCAAGTCCATGATACCAGCATTATTTGAACAGTAAACACTGGGTGAATGGCTGTTGGGAAAGCAAAGCGGCTCTATGCATTGATAAAAGCAAAATACTGCGGATGCTGGAAATCTGAAACAGAAAAAGAAAATGCTGGAAAAATTCAGCAGGTCCAGCAGCATCTCTGGAGAGAGAAACAGAGTTAACGTTTTGCGTCCGTATGTCCATATTTTGCTTTTATCACAGAATTTGCTTTTAGCTTAGTGTGCTCTGAAGAAGGGTCATACAGACTCTAAATATTAACTCTGTTTCTCTCTCCACAGAGAAAGACCTGCTGAGTTTTTCCAGCATTTTCTGTTTTGACTCTATGCACTGGATGCCTCAACAGCTGTTTTCTGTACTTCAGCTACCAGCTTCATGAAAAGTATGCCTGCAAGTTAGGCATATTTAATGAGTGTACAAAACAATAATGGTATGAATTCCAAAAATTCTACGGGTAGCTTTTCTTGTCTCAGTAGCCCATTCACATTTTATTTTACAACAAGAGCAAATACTTATATTTATATAGCACCTTTAATGTGATAAAACATGTCAAGGTGCTTTACAGGAGCATTAATATAACACGGAGCCACATAAGGAGATTCTAGGTCAGACATCCAAAAGCTTGGTCAGAGGTAGGTTTTAAGGAGTGTCTTAAAGAAGGAAAGTGAGGTGGAGGGAGGATATTCCAGAGCTTAGGGCCTAGGAAAATGAAGGTGCAGCCATCAATGGTGTAGCGATTAAAATCGAAGATGCTCAACAGGCCAGAATAGAAGAACAAAGATAACCCAGAGGCTTGTTGGGTTGGATGAGATCACAGAGATAGGGAGGGGTGAGGTCATGGAGGGATTTGAAAACAAGGATGAGAATTTTAAAATCAAGATGTTGCTTCAACAATAACTAATACAGATCAGTGAACACAAGGGTAATCGGTACTTCGTGAGAGCTAAGATGTGAGAAACAGAGTTTTGGATGACCTCAACTTTCCAGAGGGTAGAATATGGAAGACCAGCCAGGAGTGCATTGGAATAGTCAAGTCTAGAGGTAACAAAGGTAGGAATGAGGATTCCAGCAGCAAATGAGCTGAGGTAGGGGCGAATGCAGGTAGAAATAGGCAGTCTCAGTGATGACCTGAATATATACCACCACTATGCATCAGGGCACAGGAGTAGGGTGGCCCAACATTGCCTCATGATCAGCACCTGAAGTATGTCTATAAAAACATTGGTCCTGGTGGAACATATGAACTAGAAGCGCTTAAAGGGTCCATTCACCATGCCAGATTCAGCAAAGTCTGCTCACCATTGAATCTTCAGTTATAGAATCCATTCAAAAATTAGTTCTCCTGGACTTTCTGTCTCATCTTTCATCCCTCATTCAAATTAGGTAAAGTGACTCCCATGGGAAAATAGCGTATAGTTGACCCCTGAGCTGCTGGCACAGGCCAGCTCAGCCATCAAGGCTTGAAAGTGGGAACTGCTTATACCTGGCCGTTTCAGGATGTGAACTAGAAATTCAAAGCTATGATCTTTGACAGATGAATGCACACAGTCCAGCACTGGGCTAGATTGAACCCTAACTTCATGTATGGAATCCTTTGTGCTGTCCTTTTCTGTACTTCATGTTAAAGGAACACATCTGTAGAGCTGAGAGTTTGCAGTCAGCACCTTCAGAAAAGCAGATCAGGATTTCATGGGTAAAATCCAAAATGTCACCAAAACATAGCTTAATAATGATCCAGTACATCATTTGAGATCCACTTATTGAAAATCTTCCTTACAGGCATAGAGTGGACACAGGTACTATAACCCAACTGAACATTGCTTTTCTTATCTGTTGACACAGTTCTAGTTTAATGTTGATTAAATTATAAAACAAAATGTGCATTCAAGGGTACAACAGGCTCAGTTTGGCCAACATCATGTATTTCCCCCTTCTGCTTCAGTGCCAAGGTTACGACATAAACCAAACTCTTGCAGCACAATATAGATTTGTTACACATACAGATGTTAAATCTCTGTGAAACACCACCTGTGACATAGAGAATCTTTTATGTAATAGTGTTGGACTCCTGTTCATTTATGTACCTCTGGAAAAATGATGCATTAATTATGGAGTTACATAACCCTATAAAACAGCAAGATCCAATAATCTTATACATAATTTATGCATAATGAAGTAAAATGGCTTTACCTAGTAGATCTGAATATGAAGAAAGTGGAAAAAGCATCAATTTTTAAAACTGATCCATTCTTTCAAATCTAATTCTCAAACAGAAAAGAGTAATGGGCCGGCTTGCCTCCTTCTCTGTTTTCATTCATAATTTTATTTCTTTCTGCCAAATTATTTTTGTTATTCATTCATGGGATGTGGCTAGGCCCATATTTATTGCCCACCCCTAAATGCACTTGAGAAGGTGGTGGTGAGCTGCCTTCTTGAACCACTGAAGGCCATATGGTGTAGGTACACCCACAGTGTGTTAGGAAGGGAGTTCCAGGATTTTGACCCAGCGACAGTGAAGGAATGGTGATATATTTCTAAGTCAGGATGGTGTGTGGCCAGGAGGGGAACTTCCAGGTGGTGGCGTTCCCATTTGTCTATTGCCCTTGTCCATCTAGGTGGTGGAGGTCGTGGTTTTAGAAGGTGCTGTCTAAGGAGCTTTGGTGAGTTCCTGCAGTGCATCTTGTAGATGGTACACACTGCTGCCACTGTACGCCAGTGGTTGAGGGAGTGAATGTTTGTGAATGGGGTGCCAATCAAGTGCTTTGTCCTGGTTGTCTCGAGTTTCTGAGTGTTGTTGGAGCTGCACTCATCCAAGCTAGTGGAGAGCATCTCATCACATTCCTGACTTGTGCTTTGTAAATGGTGGACAGGCTTTGGGGAGTCAGGTGAGTTACTTGCTGTAGGATTCCTAGCCACTGACCTGCTCTTGTAGCTGCAGTATTTATATGGCTAATCCAGTTCAGTTTCTGGTCAATGGCAAATCCCAGGATGTTGATAGTGGGGGATTCAATGATGGTAATGCCATTGAATCTCAAGGGGCAATGGTTAGATTCTTTCTTGTTGGAAATGGTCCTTGCCTGGCACTTGTGTGGCCCAAATGTTACTTGCTGCTTGTCAACACAAGCCTGAATATGGTCCTGATCTTGCTGCATTGGGACATGGATGGCTTCAGCATCTGAGGAGTAACAAATGGTGCTGAACATTGTGCAATCATCAGCGAACACCCCCACTTCTGACCTTATGATGGAAGGAAGGTCATTGACGAAGCAGCTGAAGATGGTTGGGCCTAAGACACTACCCTGAGGAACTCCTGCAGCGACGTCCTGGAACTGAGATCATCGACCTCCAAGAACTACAAACCATCTTCCTTTGTGCTAGTTATGACTCTAACCAGTGGAGAATTTTCCCTCCGATTCTCCCCTGACTCCAGTTTTGCCAGGGTTCCTTGATGCCACACTCGGTCAAATGCTCCTTGACGTCAAGGGCAGTCACTTTCACCTTACCTCTGGAGTTCAGCTCTTTTGTCCATGCTTGAACCAAGGCTGTAATGAGGTCAGAAGCTAAGTGATCCTGATAAAATCCAAACTGAGTGTCAGTGAGCAGGTTATTGCTAAGCAAGTGCCACTGGATAATACTGTTGATGACCCCTTCCATCACTTTACTGATGATTGAGAGTAGACTGATGGGGGCGGTAATTGGCCGGGTCCTGCTTTTAATATACAAGACATACCTGGGCAATTTTCCACATAGCCAGGTAGATGCCAGTGTTGTAGCTGTACTGGAACAGCTTGGCTAGGGGCGCGGCAAGTTCTGGAACGCAAGTCTTCAGTACTATTGCTGGAATATTGTCAGGGCCCACAGCCTTTGCAGTATCCAGTGTCTTCAGTCATTTCTTGATATCACGTTGAATAGAATGCATTAGCTGAAGACTGGCATCTGTGATGCCGGGGATATCAGGAGGAGGCTGAGATGGATCATCCACTCAGCACTTCTGGCTGAAGATTGTTGCAAATGCTTCAGCCTTATCTTTTGCACGGATGTGCTGGGCTCATCCATCATTGAGGATGGAGATATTTGTGGAGTCTCTTCCTCCAGTGAGTTGTTTAATTGTCCAACACCATTCACGACTGGATGTGGCAGGACTACAGAGCTTAGATCTGATCCGTTGGTTGTGAAATCACTTAGCACTGTCTATCACTTGCTGCTTATGCTGTTTGGCATGCAAGTAGTCCTGTGTTATAGCTTCACCAGGTTGACACCTCATTTTAGGTATGCCTGGTGCTGCTCCTGGCATGCCCTCCTGCACTCTTCATCGAACCAGGGCCGATTCCCTGGCTTGATGGTAATGGTAGAGGGGGGGGATATGCCAGGCCATGAGGTTACAGATTGTGGTTGAGTACAATTTTGCTGCTGCTGATGGCCCACAGCGCCTCATGGATGCCCAGTCTCGAGCTGCTAGGTCTGTTTGAAATCTATCCTATCTAGCATTGTGGTAGTGCCACACAACAGGATGGAGGGTATCCTGGATGTGATGACAGGACGGTGTCTCCATAAGGACTGTGTGGTGGTCACCCCTACTGATACTGTCATGGACAGATGCATCTGTGGGAGGCAGACTGGTGAGTGTGAGGCCAAGTATATTTTTCCCCCTTGTTGGTTCCCTCACCACCTGCTGCAGACCCAGTCTAGCAGCTTTGGCCTTTAGAACTCGGCCAGCTCGGTCAGTAGTGGTGCTACTGAGCCACTCGTGGCGATGGACATTGAAGTCCCCCACCCAGAGAACATTATGTGCCTTCGCCACCCTTAGTGCTTCCTCCAAGTGGTGTTCAATATGGAGAAATATTGATTCATCAGCTGAGGAGCAGCGTTACATGGTAATCAGTGGCAGGTTTCCTTGCACATGTTTGACCTGATGCCAGAGACTTCATGGGATCAGGAGTCGATGTTGAGGACTCTCAGGGAAACTCCCTCCTGACTGTATATCACTGTGCCGCCACCTCTGCTGGGTCTGTCCTGCTGGTGGGACAGGACATACCCAGGGATGGTGATGGCGGTGTCTGGGACATGATCTGTAAGGTGTGAATCCATGAGTATGATTATGTCTGGCTGTGAGACAGCTTTCCCAAATTTGGCATAAGCCCCCAGGTGTTAGTAAAGAGGACTTTACCGTGGTCATTTCTGGTGCCTAATTTCAATGCCGGGTGGTCCGTCCAATTTAATTTCTCAGACTTTCTAACAGTTTGATACAACTGAGCGGCTTGCTAGGCCCATTTCAGAGGACAGTTAAGAGTCAGCCACATTGTTGTGGGTCTGGAGGAGTCATGTGTAGGCCAGACCAGGTAAGGACAATAGATTTCCTTCCCTAAAAGAAATTAGTGAACCAGATGGGTTTTTACGACAATCGACAATGGTTTCGTGGCCATCATTAGGCTTTTCATTCTAGATTTTTATTGATTGAATTCAAACTCTACCATTAACCAGTAAGTTCTGGAGATTCACAACGAATTATCACATTCCTTAGATAATATCACCACCTTCAACACCTCTTTGTCCTTTTGTCTGTGACATCTTTTGGTTATCTCCACCTATCACTGACCCTCTATCCAGCTCTACTTGTCCCACCCACCCTTAAACCAGCTTATATTTCACCTCTTTTCTATTTTTACTTAGTTCTGTTGAAGGGTCATTCGGACTCGAAATGTTAACTGTGCCCCTCTCCGCAGATGCTGCCAGACCTGCTGAGTTTTTCCAGGTATTTTTGTTTTTGTTTTGGATTTCCAGCATCCGCAGTTTTTTGCTTGTATCTTTCAATCTGCTGAATTTGCTGACCAATTTGTACATTAATGACAGCATGCACTGCTAACACAGTTATTTTTCCAGCAAGATCTGCTCTATTATATATTAGAATGCAGGCTGTACTTCAACAAATTACAATATCAAACAGGTCGTGTCAGCTTAAGCGAACGAAAAAGAACACTTATTGGTCTTCTAAATGAATGAAGCAAGCCAGGTCTGAGTGTAGGATATATCAACTATAATCATCATTTCTGTGGGCCATTGGCCCAGATTTAGCAGTCAGTAGTGAACAAACCGTATTCATTGTTCACAACCCACAGGCTTTTAGTAGCTTAAATTGCTGCGCAAAATCCTATTAGAAATCAATTTCTCATTCTTTCTAGGGATCAGGAACCTATTTGAACAGTGTCAGCAACAGTGTGCCTCTTCAATCAGTGAGGTTGAAGAAACCTCGATGAGACAACAGAGTCTAAGCCTGGAAGTGTAAGTTAGAAGATTTAATTCAATGTAAAATGATGTGCAGACATCAAAATCAAGAGGGAGAAATAAATAAGCGATTAAGATTGAAAGATAGAAGAGACAGGAAAAGAAAAAATAAAAACTTTACATTTTAAAAATCTTCAACAATAATTAAAATCTGAAGGAATGGGACTCCACACTTACCAAATTTAATTTTCAGTGCCAGAGAAGTTGTTTGGCAATAATTAAGACTTATCATACTGTTAAAGGCTCACTTTTATTTGAATGGACTAACATTAAGTTCTTCTGGTATGTTTACAGGGCATCTGGTGGGTATGTATCACAACATCACACCCTTCAGGCTGGATTTTACCAATCCTCTGGGGGAGAGTTGGGAGGCAGGGTGGACCAAAAAATGGCCAAGGAAGGCAGAGTTGGAGTGCCCAATGTCTTATAGCTGCCATTCCATTTTGCCAGCAGTGGGGAAGGTGGAGGACAGCCCTCCTGCCCAGAGACAAATTGAGTCACTTAAGTAGACAATTAAGGGCTTCTTCCTGCTACTGGCATTTTAACAGCAATGGGTCAGTCCGCCGCCCTGTGGGGAGACCACCTGGTGAACCCTCAGGTTGGGGCCCCTCCTAATCAAACATACTTTGGTTCATGGCAGGGCCCACCAGTGGCAATGGCAGTGCTTGCCCTCACCAAACCACTCCACCAAAAGCATGCCAGGGCCTGCCTGACTGGTCCCAGTGGCCTCAGACCCCTCATATCTGGTTGGCATCCAACCATGCCACCCTCATCTGAAGTGGCCATCTCCTGGCAGTGTTACTGAGACTGAACTGCCAGCCATCCAATTGGTCAGCAGGCTCCTGAGGAAGAGTGCCCATCCTTTAAGGGGCCGGCAGCAGCTGATTAGTTGCTTGGCCCCTGTAAAATGAGGCTGAGTGTCCTGCAAATGGCTGAGGCAGAGTCACCCCCACTTTCCAGGCCTGCAAGATACTGGTGTAGCAAAGTTTGTAGAGGAACAGTGTAAAGTGGATTACATGTTAACAGTGCACGTATAGATGCTGGAAGTCGCCATTTGATTTATTCCATATTAATGTCATTTCTGCCACAAAGTCTGGATTATTATATGTTCCTTATGTTTTTTTAAAAGCCATGCCAAAGGTCTTTGACACCAAAAGCAGATTTTTGATGGGGAGCTGGTGATTAAGCTTTAGTGAATGCACTTCACTTGCTCATGACCTTTGAAGTGAAATATGTAAGAGTTGTCAGTTTTATTGTGCAGGTAAATTTTAGCTGTGCCTTTCAATGTCCCGCATGAACATGACCATTTTAAGAAGGGAGTGGCCAAACTCAGGACTCCACACCAAATCTGTTTCAGGTTGAAGTTCTGGCATTCTTAAAGGGACAAATTTCTCTAGCCTGCGTCTTCTTGGGCATGGCCAGGACAGAGGGGGCAGTCTGCCCCCACCTGTCTACCTCATCATTCATCCTCCGATATCAAAGATGACAACCAGTATATTAACTTATTGTTTGCAGTGAGTTCTTGGGTGACTGATGTGACCGAATTTTGCTCAGAATGAGTGATAACAGTGGGTGTAGCGAAACCTCGATAAGGTTAGGAATCTTGATTTTTCACCCAATACTTCCACAGCTGCCTTTTATATTCAGCACCTACAATGTAACAAACCTCATAGTGCAAGGTGCCTCGATAGATAACTTCTTGCCATGCTTTATGTTGAACAAATTGTTTTAACCCATGGATGTCTATTTTGCACTGTTTTAAAGTTGTTATTAAGCAATCTTTCTCTCTTCTTGCTGGCAACCACAAAATTACTTCAATATTGTCAGTGCAGCATCAAAGATCCTCTTCAGGATTTGCTCATACGACATTCTCACTACATGACCTGACAGTGTGCCAATGCACAAACTAAGGATCGTGCACAATGGTGACCCAAGGAGGACTCTACCTGGCCACCACTGAACACTGATGGTGGCAAGATTGAGATTGGGGCCATGGCATGAGGGTGTGGGGTAAGGGGAAATCATGGCTGTGAACCTTATCTGTGCTCTGTGACATAATGGGCTGGAATTGAAGGGGCAGTATACCAGTCCCTGCCCATCGCTGGGTGAATACCAGCAGTTGTGGATAAGGCCCATAAGTGGGCCACAGACTTAATCAGGGCAGTGGTAAAGGCAGTGGGCTCCACACCCATCCAATCAAATGCCACCCTCCCCCGCCATCAAACTCGTCACATGGGAGAGCATTAAATTCTGCCCAAAGTGTGGATAGTGGGGGGAGGGAAGCAACACCTCTGGCTTTGGCATTGTGACCTTGAGATGGGGGCTGTGGTCCATGATGAGATGAGAGATTATTATATTTACCATTTAAGTTTCATCAAAGTGACAAGCACACTGATTACTGCTTGGTGTGGTAGGCCATTCTTTCACCAGATGTTTAACCTTAGGCTATCTATCCTCAGTTGACATCCATTTTCAACCAATTGCTGCTGTGATTTGACAGCAGATCCTGAACAGGCAGTGGGGGCTGGGAATGAGATGAAAGTGCACAGAATTCAGTCAGTGACAGAGGGAGAAGGGCACTACACAAAGGAAGGAAGGGAAAGCTGGAAGAAAGACAAAGAACAGCAAGATAAAAACAAAAAAACTGCGGATGCTGGAAATCCAAAACAAAAACAAAACAGAATTACCTGGAAAAACTCAGCAGGTCTGGCAGCATTGGCGGAGAAGAAAAGAGTTGACGTTTCGAGTCCTCATGACCCTTCGACAGAACTTGAGTTCGAGTCCAAGAAAGAGTTGAAATATAAGCTGGTTTAAGGTGTGTGTGTGGGGGGGCAGAGAGAGAGAGAGAGAGAGAGAGAGAGACAGAGGTGGAGGGGGGGGTGTAGTTGTAGGGACAAACAAGCAGTGATAGAAGCAGATCATCAAAAGATGTCAACAACAATAGTACAAAAGAACACATAGGTGTTAAAGTTGGTGATATTATCTAAACTCCAGACCCACAGCAATGTGATTGGCTCTTAACTGCCCTCTGAAATGGCCTAGTAAGCCACTCATCTTTATTCAAGATGGCGGCCCACCATAACCAACTCAATTAGCACATTCGTTTAGATAATATCACCAACTTTAACACCTATGTGTTCTTTTGTACTATTGTTGTTGACATCTTTTGATGATCTGCTTCTATCACTGCTTGTTTGTCCCTACAACCACACCCCCCCCCCACCTCTCTCTCTCTCCGCCCCCCACACACACACCTTAAACCAGCTTATATTTCAACTCTTTCTTGGACTCGAACTCAAGTTCTGTCGAAGGGTCATGAGGACTCGAAACGTCAACTCTTTTCTTCTCAAAGAACAGCAAGAGATTGTTTCAGAAGGTATTGATCTCTCCAGCTTATCTACAAATTTTGACTCTGTGCACTTGAATTAGCATTCACCACACTCAATAGAAGAATGCACTTTTTCGCCATTACTTCATCACTTTGTTACCTGCCTGGTGACATAATTCAAAATCAAAGGGTCCTCAGAGTGTATGAGGTTATCAATGACTCTTACACATTGAAGCTATCCCATGTACTTTTGCTGCGCAGGAGACTAAGCTGCAAAACACAGTGGCTAATTTTTCACCTGAGCCTCAAGAACGGGTTATTTAAAACATTCATTCGCAGGCTGTGGGTGTCACTGGCAAGGTCAACATTTACTGTCCATCCATCATTGCCCTTGAGAGGGTGATGGTGGGCCGCCGTCTTGAATAAAGATGAGTGGCTTACTAGGCCATTTCAGAGGGCAGTTAAGAGCCAATCACATTGCTGTGGGTCTGGAGTCACATTACTGTTTGTGGGAGCTTGCTGCATGCAAATTGGTTTTCACGTTTCTTACATTGTGACAGCGACTACAATTCAAAAGTACTTCATTGACTGTAAAGCACTTTGGGAGGTCCAGTGGTTGTAAAAGGTGGTATTATAAATGCAAGCTTTTCTTTTTTGCAGCCACATTACAGGCTACATACAAGGCTGCCAGATTTCCTTCCCCAAAGGACATGAGTGAACCAGGCGAGTTTTTACAACAATCTATAGTTTCACGGTCATCATCACTATTACAAACCTTTTATTCCAAATTATATTTTTTAGTAATTGAATTTAAATTTCCCAGCTGCCGGGGTGGGATTTGAATTCACTTCTCTGGATCATTAGTCCTGGCCTCTTGATCACCAGTCCAGTAACATTATAACTATGCTCCTGTAATCCAGATGGATCTGCAGTGTTTAACTCACCATAAGTTATGGAATAATTTATTCATGAAAAATAATGAACTAACATTTCTATAGTGCCTTTTATGGCCTCAGGACATTCCATAGAACCAAAGAAAAGTTACGGTGCAGGAAGAGGCCATTCAGCCCATCATGCCTGCACCGGACAAAATGAGAAAAAAGAAACTAGCCACTCATTTTTAATTCCACTTTCCAGTGCCTGGTCCATGGCCTTACAAGTTACAGCACTTCAGGTGCAGATCTGAGTACCTTTTAAATGATTGAGCTTTTCGGCCTCAACCACCAACTTTGGCAGTGAATTCCAGATGCCCACCACCCTCTGGGTGAAAAAGTTTTCCTCATGTCCCTTCTAATCCTTCTACTAAGCACCTTAAATCTATGCCCCCTGGTAACTGACTCCTCAGCTAGGGGAAACAAGTCTTTCCCATTTACCCTTTTTAGGCCCCTCATAATTTTGTACACCTCAGTTAGGTCATCCCTTAGCCTCCCCTGTTGTAAGGAAAACAATCCTAGCCTATCCAATCTCTCCACATCGCTGCAATTTTGAAGCCCTGGCAACATTCTTGTAAATCTCCTCTGTACTCTCTCCAGAGCAATTATGTCCTTCCTCTAAGGTGGTGACCAGAGCAGTACACAAAATTCCAGCTGTGGCCTAAACAGCATTTTATACAGTTCCATCATTACATCCCACTTTTGTATTCAATACCTTGCCCAATAAAGGAAAATGTCCGATGTGCTTTCTTCTGAAGCTCTTCAAAGTGAAAGGAAATTTTGTAATGTTTAGAAATTATGATGACTAATTTGTGCAAAGTAAATGAGATAACAACCGGTTAAACTGTTGTTGAGATGTTGGTTTAAGGATAAATTTTGGCCAGGGAGAACTCCCCTGCTCTTATTCAAATAGAGCCATGGAATAGATACTGCAGTGTGCAACTGAGTTATACAGACCAAAACAACCTCAGGTTCAATAGCTAAACTGTGTTCAATTAGCTCATCTGTAAGATCACACATGACAGAGTTTGCCAGTTTCAGTAACTTCAGGGAACTCGGAGGGGGAACAAAAAGTGGAAAATTAAATGAGCAAGAAGTGTCTTTGATTACATCATGAGGTGAACTCCAGAACCAGTAATTACCACTGAAACTATACTCACAACATATCCTTCCACTCAAATTAGTGCCTCTAGATCACCAACTTTATTTCTAATGCTAAGCACATTTAGTCTTCATCATCAATCTTGCCCCAGTTCATACTGCAAACAGCCAATTTTTTTTGGTGGTGCATTTAGGGCTCTAGAACTCTTCCAGCTTGGAGTTGAGAGCACCGGTTTGTAGTGCGCATTCTGGAACTGCACAATCACCACATATACTATTTCCCACTCCATCATGATGGTTAATCAGCCACTACCACTGAAGGCTGAAATTCCAACAGCAATTCGCTTCAGCCTCATTCTCATGGCTTAAGGCTTCACTCTGAACACACTCAAATACAATGAGTAATAGCTGTAATAGTAAAAGCTGGCTAATTATATGAGGTTAGAACATATTTTACTTAGCAGTTATGATGATCTGGAATTCACTTCCTTAAAGGCTGGTGGAAGCAAATTCAATAGTAACTTTCAAGAGAAAACTGGATAAATAGTTGAAAAGGAAGCATTTGCAGGATTATGGGACAGCACACTCCAAGAGCAGGCACAGGCACGATGAACCAAAGGGCCTTTTTCTGTTCTGCATCATTCTATCATGGAAACAAAATCATCCCATTTACTTGTCTGTAGAAAATGAGGTATAGATCAGTGGCTGGACAAATATGCCCATTATTTCAAGGGCAATGCAGCGCAAATATAGCAGGAATTCAACTCTGATGATCAATTGACATCCTGCCTGAAACTCCTGGGAGCTTTATCCATCGCTGTACACAATTATGGCCTTGTCCATATCATAAACCTAGCTCACTTCTTCAAACAATGGAGGCTTAATGGCAAAACTAATTATTACTTTAAAAAAAGCTCCAAATTGTCACCCAGATGGGATGCTTGTAATTACATGGAACAGCTCAGCTCATTGATCAGGTTCAAACACGTCAAATGATCTCCAAGTTGTCCATCAAGGACAATTGCAGCAATCAACCTCCATACATCAATGTCTTGTCCTGAGATGTGTACAGCTGGCAGGTGATATATATTCTCTACAGCTTGAAAAATTAGTTAATAGTGCCAGGACTTTTACTGTATTCACCAGCAAGAAAGAATCCAACAAATAGTCCATCACAGGAAAATCTTTAACAAAAGCAGAATTATCTGGAAAAACTCAGCAGGTCTGGCAGCAAGGGCGGAGAAGAAGAGTTGACGTTTCGAGTCCTCATGACCCTTCCACAGAACTGAGTCATATAAGGAGAAGGGTGAAATATAAGCTGGTTTAAGGTGGGGGTGGGAGGTTGGGTGGGGAGAGAGAAGTGGAGGGGGGTGGTGTGGTTGTAGGGACAAGCAAGCAGGATAGGAGCAGATAATCAAAAGATGTCACAGACAAAAGAACACAGAGGTGTTGAAGTTGGTGATATTATCTGAACGAATGTGCTAACTAAGAATGGATGGTAGGGCACTCAAGGTATAGCTCCAGTGGGGGTGGGGGGCATAAAAGATTTAAAAATAATGGAAATAGGGAAAAGAAAAATTTATATAAATTATTGGAAAAAACAAAAGGAAGGGGGAAGAAACAGAAAAGGGGTGGGGATGGAGGAGGGAGGTCAAGACCTAAAGTTGTTGAATTCAATATTCAGTCCGGAAGGCTGTAATGTGCCTAGTCAGAAGATGAGGTGCTGTTCCTCCAGTTTGCATTGGGCTTCACTGGAACAATGCAGCAAGCCAAGGACAGACATGTGGGCAAGAGAGCAGGGTGGAGTGTTAAAATGGAAAGCTACAGGGAGGTTTGGGTCATTCTTGCGGACAGACCGCAGGTGTTCTGCAAAGCGGTCGCCCAGTTTACGTTTGGTCTCTCCAATGTAGAGGAGACCGCATTGGGAGCAACAAATTCAGTAGACTAAGTTGGGGGAAATGCAAATAAAATGCTGCTTCACTTGAAAGGAGTGTTTGGGCCCTTGGATGGTAAGGAGAGAGGAAGTGAAGGGGCAGGCGTTGCATCTTTTGCGTGGGCATGGGGAGGTGCCATAAGTGGGGGTTGAGGAGTAGGGGATGATGGAGGAGTAGACCAAGGTGTCCCGGAGGGAATGATCCCTATGGAATGCCGCCGGGGGGGTGTAAGGAAGATGGGTTTGGTGGTGGCATCATGCTGGAGTTGGCGAAAATGGCAGAGGGTGATCCTTTGAATGCGGAGGCTGGTTGGATGATAAGTGAGGACAATGGCGACCCTATCATGTTTCTGGGAGGGAGGAGAAGGCGTGAGGGCGGATGCGTGGGGGATGGGCTGGACACAGTTGAGGGCCCTGTCAACGACCGTGGGTGGAAAACCTCAGTAAAGGAAGAAGGAGGGCATGTCAGAGGAACTGTTTTTGAAGGTAGCATCATCAGAACAGATGCAACGGAGGCGGAGGAACTGAGAGAATGGGATGGAGTCCTTACAGGAAGCGGGGTGTGAGGAGCTGTGGGAGTCGGTAGGCTTGTAATGGATACTGGTGGACAGTCTATCACCAGAGATTGAGACAGAGAGGTCAAGGAAGGGAAGGGAAGTGTCAGAGATGGACCACGTGAAAATGATGGAGGGGTGGAGATTGGAAGCAAAACTAATAAATTTTTCCAAGTCCCAACGAGAGCATGAAGCAGCGCCGAAGTAATCATCGATGTACAGGAGAAAGAGTTGTGGAAGGGGGCCGAAGTAGTACTGGAACAAGGAATGTTCCACATACCCCATAAAGAGACAGGCATAGCTGGGGCCCATGCAGGTACCCATAGCCACACCTTTTATTTGGAGGAAGTGAGAGGAGTTGAAGGAGAAATTGTTCAGTGTGAGAACAAGTTCAGCCAGACAGAGGAGAGTAGTGGTGGATGGGGATTGTTCGGGCCTCTGTTCGAGGAAGAAGCTAAGGGCCCTCAGACCATCCTGGTGGGGGATGGAGGTGTAGAGGGTTTGGACGTCCATGGTGAAGAGGAAGCGGTTGGGGCCAGGGAACTGGAAATTGTTGATGTGACGTAAGGTGTCAGAGGAATCACGGATGTAGGTGGGAAGGGACTGGACAAGGGGAGAGAGAAGGGAGTCAAGATAACGAGAAATGAGTTCCATGGGGCAGGAGCAAGCTGACATGATCGGTCTACCGGGACAGTTCTGTTTGTGGATTTTGAGTAGGAGGTAGAAGTGGGCCGTCTGAGGTTGGGCAACTATCTGGTTGGAAGCTGTGGGAGGAAGATCTCCAGAGGAGATGAGGTCAGTGACAGTCCTGGAAACATACCGCATAACATCCTCCGCCATTTCTCGTTATCTTGACTCCCTTCTCTCTCCCCTTATAAAATCGCTTCCCACCTACATCCGTGTTTCCTCCGACACCTTACGTCACATCAACAATTTCCAGTTCCCTGGCCCCAATCGCTTCCTCTTCACCATGGACGTCCAATCCCTCTACACCTCCATCCCCCACCAGGATGGTCTGAGGGCCCTTAGCTTCTTCCTTGAACAGAGGCCCGAACAATCCCCATCCACCACTACTCTCCTCCGTCTGGCTGAACTTGTTCTCACACTGAATAATTTCTCCTTCAACTCCTCTCACTTCCTCCAAATAAAAGGTGTGGTTATGGGTACCCGCATGGGCCCCAGCTATGCCTGTCTCTTTATGGGGTATGTGGAACATTCCTTGTTCCAGTCCTACTCCCGCCCCCTTCCACAACTCTTTCTCCGGTACATCGATGATTACTTCGGTGCTGCTTCATGCTCTCATTGGGACTTGGAAAAATTTATTAGTTTTGCTTCCAATCTACACCCCTCCATCATTTTCACGTGGTCCATCTCTGACACTTCCCTTCCCTTCCTTGACCTCTCTGTCTCAATCTCTGGTGATAGACTGTCCACCAATATCCATTACAAGCCTACCGACTCCCACAGCTACCTTGACTACAACTCCTCACACCCTGCTTCCTGTAAGGACTCCATCCCATTCTCTCAGTTCCTTCGCCTCCGTCGCATCTGTTCTGATGATGCTACCTTCAAAAACAGTTCCTCTGACATGTCCTCCTCCTTCCTTAACCGAGGTTTTCAACCCACGGTCATTGACAGGGCCCTCAACCTTGTCCGGCCCATCTCCCGCGCATCCGCCCTCATGCCTTCTCCTCCCTCTCAGAAACACGATAGGGTCCCCCTTGTCCTCACTTATCACCCCAACAGCCTCCGCATTCAAAGGATCATTCTCCGCCATTTCCGCCAACTCCAGCATGATGCCACCACGAAACATATCTTCCCTTCACCCCCCCGGCGGCATTCCATAGGGATCGTTCCCTCCGGGACACCCTGGTCCACTGCTCCATCACCCCCTGCTCCTCAACCCCCACCTATGGCACCTCCCCATGACCACGCAAAAGATGCAACACCTGCCCCTTCACTTCCTCTCTCCTCTCCGTCCAAAGGCCCAAACACTCCTTTCAAGTGAAGCAGCATTTCACTTGCATTTCCCCCAACTTAGTCTACTGCATTCGTTGCTCCCAATGCGGTCTCCTCTACATTGGAGAGACCAAACGTAAACTGGGCGACCGCTTTGCAGAACACCTGCAGTCTGTCCGCAAGAATGAGCCAAACCTCTCTGTCGCTTGTCTTTTTAACACTCCACCCTGCTCTCTTGCCCACATGTCTGTCCTTGGCTTGCTGCATTGCTCCAGTGAAGCCCAACGCAAGCTGGAGGAACAGCACCTCATCTTCCGACTAGGCACTTTACAGCCTTCCGGACTGAATATTGAATTCAACAACTTTAGGTCTTGACCTCCCTCCTCCATCCCCACCCCCTTTCTGTTTCTTCCCCCTTCCTTTTGTTTTTTCCAATAATTTATATAGATTTTTCTTTTCCCACCTATTTCCATTATTTTTAAACTTTTATGCCCCCCCACCCCCACTAGAGCTATACCTTGAGTGCCCTAGCATCCATTCTTAATTAGCACATTCATCTAGATAATATCACCAACTTCAACACCTCTGTGTTCTTTTGTCTGTGATATCTTTTGATTATCTGCTCCTATCACTGCTTGCTTGTCCCTACAACCACACCACCCCCCTCCACTTCTCTCCCCCCACCCAACCCCCCAACCCCACCTTAAACTAGCTTATATTTTACTCCTTATATCGCTCAGTTCTGTTGAAGGGTCATGAGGACTCGAAACGTCAACTCTTCTTCTCCGCCGATGCTGCCAGACCTGCTGAGTTTTTCCAGATAATTCTGTTTTTGTTTTGGATTTCCAGCATCTGCAGTCTTTTCTTTTTATCTATAGGAAAATCCTTTATTTTTATCACAATACCATCATATTGCATTTACCCATTACACTTGCTGCACACTTGCACCACTTCGCAAGTCTCACACCCAAATTTGAAGGTCAGAATAACGTCTAAAATAATACAATCGTTGTCCTGGGCTCTGTGGTTGATAAATGATGTAGAATTTGAAGCCTTATTGATTTTGTCACATAGAACCAGAGAGATCTGTAAAGTCACATCGGACATTTCTTAGGCTAATATTATACGAGTTGAAGTTTTACCAGGCTTATTCAGAATGAATGCATTCCCCTGTGCATTTGGTATGAATGTGGCCATTACCAGGTTTCTTACTGAGTGATATGTGGGGTTCTGAATAAACATGTCACTGATAATTTGCTTTATTTTTGGCAGTCTTTGAAGTTTTCTGTCAGTAGCTTTGCGCTCTTTGATGGGAATCCCTGTGGACTAGAAAGCAATGCTTATTATCTATTCCTCTGGGAGACTTTCAGCTCATGTTCAGCTTTGGTAACTCAGCGGAAAGCTGTAGATCAGGCTGGTCTGCAGTGAAGGATATGTGCACACAGTTAGATTCAATTTCAAAAGCACATTACCCAAAAGCTGCACGATAGCCAGGATCAGCACATCCTGATCACTCATTCACCAAAACACCCCTTTGTAGCTTCAAAACATTTCTCTCAGTATACAGTCAAAAGGTGAATGCAGTAGGAAAGAAACGCTCCACAAACACTACATTAATGAAGCTATGTTTTCAAAAGATAAATTAAAGCCTTACTTTTTATTGTGTGAAAGAAATACTGTGGAAGCTGGAAATGAAAACAAAAAGATACTGGAAATACCCGGCTGGTCAGATGGCATCTGTGGAGAGAAACAGAATTAAGGTTTCAGGTCAAGATGATCTTTCATCAGAATCCTTCTGAGGTTCAGAGTACTGATGGAAGGTCATCTCGACCTGAAACGTTAACTCAGTTTCTCTCCATAGATGCTGCCTGCCTTGCTGAGTATTTCCAGCAGTTTGTGTTTTTGGGACAGAAAGACAGATTTGTATTTTTATTGTGCCCTTCACACACTTTCCAAAGCACTTCACAGCCAATTAAATGTAATGTAGGAAACACGGCAGCTGACTGTCGCACAGCAAGGTCCCACAAACAGCAAAGTTACAGATAACCTGCTTTAGTGATATTGGTTGTCACTGTTAGCTTTCAAAGTTAATTCATACATTGAGAAAAGAACTGATTATAGGTAACAATACAGGTCAGGTGATGACCCGACAACAGATGTGACTAGTATACCTGGTTATTCCACTGATTTGGTGATCAGTTGAGTTTGAGGTAGACAGCAACAGCCATAACATCACAGCCTAAACTGCATAGAAACCACAATTTCTTTTTCCCAAACAAGGAAAATCAAGGGAGGAGTCTCCACAGGTTTATTTTGCAAATCATCTGGTGGCTAGTTATGGAGCAGCAAAAGCTGAAAGCCAGTCCCTACCTCAACCTTTTGTGGGGGGAAACTGACACAATGGAGTGAGGAAAAAAATTATATTACGAAAGAGAAACCTAGTAGGCTTATTAGGCTGTAAACTGGTGCTGACCCATCTCCAGCCCTCTCCTGACCTGAGCTCTCATCAGGAGATGCTACACTAATATCTGGTCACACTGCATGATGAATCAGTTGAAGACATAACTCTACATGAAGCCAATACATCACCATCACCACAAGAATGTAAGGGTATTAGTAAACCATTGTAGTGCAGCAGCATTAGCATTTCAGTCATCAAAGTGAAGTGGCATGGGGGTGTGTGACACTTTCACACTTTACTTTCACTAGCCCCACAGGAAAAACTCCTCAGTGGTATAATTATAGATCTTCTTCCTCCCTAATGTGGGTTGCCTCTACAGAGGGAGTGTTTTAAGCTGTGTAATGCCATGTTGAAGTCCTCTTTGATCACAGGTTTTGTCACTGGCGGTGGTAGTGGTGGGAGCAGTTTGCGGTCATGTATTAGGAGCATGGCACTGGAAGCATCACACACAACATTAACATGCACTATGTTTGATTTCTCCCTGCTGTGTGAATAAGCCAGGATGACAACTCTGTAATCCATCAGCTAAATAAATGTTGCACAACTTGAGAGTCCTGCAGTTGCTGTTAATCGGTAACTTATTTTCCATTACTCCCTTCCCATATAGTAGAAAACTTAAAAGATAAAAACAAAAAACAAAAAACTGCGGATGCTGGAAATCCAAAACAAAAGTAGAATTACCTGGAAAAACTCAGCAGGTCTGGCAGCATCGGCGGAGAAGAAAAGAGTTGACGTTTCGAATCCTCATGACCCTTCGGAGAGTATTGAGCAGGGGGGAACCCGATTGGTGCCCGATTGGGTCCATGCTGCCATTTTACGAGGGTGGGCCAATTAAGATCTGCCCAGTGTGATGCGTGATGCTCGCCTGGAAGCACTGAGCGCTCCCTGTGTGGGCGGTGGGGGTGGGAATTCCCAGAGAGGTTCCCTGTGCTCTTTTGCAGGGGTGCCTCAGGGAGATTTGTTTCAGTGCTAAAGTTTTAAATAAAGATTTTTAAAGCTTTTAAAACATGTCCCCTCATGTGACACTATCACATGAGCTGGGACATGTCAAAGAATAAAAGTATAAATTTTTATTATATTTTAAAACACTTATGAAACCTCACCTCGCCCGTGGATGAGGTTTCATGATAAATGCAAAAGCCGCCTGGGCTCTTCGCCTGCCCGCCAACCTTAAGGTTGGATGGGCAGCTCATTAAATTGAATTAATTAGGTTTTAAATGGCCTTAATAGGCCTTTGACAGCTCGACGGGTGCGCAGTCAACTCGGCTGTGTGCCCACCGAACTGAAAATCTAAATGACATGCAGTGACATCGGGACGCCCGACCGATGTCGCTGCGTGTCATTTTACACGTCGGCAAGCAGGCCCCACCCCCGCTCGCCGATGGGAAAATTCTTCCCAATGGGATTTTACACATTAAAGAGAGAAAACATATATCAAGAAGGATGGAAGGTTATGGGGGTGTGAGGGTGTTACATCTTGAAAGGTACACCATGTAAAGCAGCCTTGGGGAAAATCCTCTAGCCACTTTTGCAGAAGTCTGCTGTGCCCAGTAATTAAAGTTGTGTTAAAAGCCTTTGGAATTCCACGGTTGGGTGGGTGCTGTGGTAACCTTGCTGGACTGCTTATTTAAATTTAAAATCTATTTTGGACCGTTGCCTTAAAGGGTGTGTGTAGTTGGGAGTTAGGTTAATTAGGAATTTTGGGATTTGTTATAGTATTAAATAACTGTATTCCTTTGTATGTGTTTGAATTCTTTTCTTCTGTTAATAAATGTTTAGTGGTATTAGTGGACTCACTACTTCTGAATTCAGTGTACAAATATTCTCATAATACATACAATTTGCAAAACCATTATGATAGCATGGCAAAGTTTCTCTTGTGGATTTGGTCTGCCTGGCACATATCACCTGCCACATCAGAACAAGTCTCATGATAGAACAATCTATTGACACTTACTTAAATATAACACATAAAGGAAGGCCTTTTGGGGATAATATATTTCTCTTGGTCCCTTGGATCTTCCTCTTGTCTCTCCCCCTTCCTGTCACCTAGTCATGTTAGCTTTGATTCTTTTCTCTTGGGTACTTGAGCCTGTGCTAATTTCTACCCCAACCTATCACTATTTCTCTACCTCTCTACTCTCATGACACCTTTCCAGGTTTGAATGCTCCTCAAATAAGCCCATAGTTATCCTCTGTAACTCTCTTACACTCACTGAGGGCTAACATCATTAACCTCCCTCCCATCCTGTTCACCTCATGCACCACTACCACTGCCACTGCCACCTGCCGGCAGATCAAACTTTGACTTTCTTTTATTGAATTAATTTTTAGGATATGGCATCATTGGCAAAGCCAGCATTTATTGTCCATTCCTTAGACCGGGATTTTCCGACCCTGTTGCGGGTGGGACCCACCATGGGTGAGGTGGCACACCAGCGAAAGTCTGACTTGTGGCGGGATGGGAAGATTCTGGCGGCAGGTGGGTGCGGAAAATCCCGCCCCTAGTTGCCCCTGAGGAATTGGTTGCAAGCTGCCTTCTTGAGTGGCTGCAGATTGTATGATGCAGGGTCTCCCACAATGTGATTAGATAAGATGTTCTTGGATTTTGGGCCAGTGACAATTAAGAAATGGCGGTATATATCCAAGTAGAGGTGAAGAACTTCTCTGCTTTTCCCTCCAGAATGTCCGTTCACTTGTGAACAAAGCCCTTAGTACCCATAACCTTATGGCGATGACCGTTTTAATATTCTGGCTTTGAACGGAACTTGGCTCATGGACAGTGACACCTAGCTTTATCAAAGCATCCCATCCTAGCTGGAGTTTCCACCTACCCAAACCGCTGTGGTGGTCTGATCCTCATGACCAACTATCTCCTCAGTCTCTCCCTTTCTCCTCAGACTTCCCCTCAGTTGGGCACTTCGAATGATTCCATCCCTTCACTTCATCTTTAAAATAGGTGTCTACTCCCCACCCAAGGCACACCCAGTCAACACTCCATCATCATTGTATCATCAAACTACCAGGATGCTAAAAAGAAAACTAGATGTTTGTTGGTCTTTCTTTGTCTCATAATTCCATGTTCCTCGGTACTGTCAATGCCATATCCAAATGTTTCCTTATTACTTCACCAATCACACTGCTCTTCCAACCGCATTTCCCATGGAGTCTGTATTTGGAAAAACTACTCCTCCAAATCACTCATATTTACACTTTCAAACTCTCAATTGCTCAGCCTTTTGCCTGCCATTTACCATGCAGCTTTTCTTCTTCTTTAACTCCATACTTCTGACCCTATATCCCCTCTATCACAGACTGCCAACTTACACTTCCATAATAGTGGCTGTCACCGCACCTGCCTCAGTCCATCTGCTGCAGGAACCCTCATCCTTGGCATTTGTCCAACCCAGACTTGGCTATTCCAATGCTCTACTGGCCCATTACAGTAAACTGGAGGACATCTAGAATACTGATGCTCGTATACTAACCTGCACTAAATCCTGCTCACACAGCACACCTGCCATCACTGGCCCCTACTAACATCTCAAATTTAAAATCCTCATCCATGTGTTTATATTCCTTTGTGGTCTTGCTCCACCCGCCCATAACTTCTCCCAACTCATGGTTCTCTGACTTTGGTCTCTTGTGCATCCTCAGCTCCTTTTACCTCACCATTGGTGATTGTCGAATCTGCTGCTTTGGTCTGATGCTCTGGAATCCCTTCTCTAAATCTCTCCACCTCTCTCCCCCTCCTTTAACATTATTCTTCAAGCCAATCCCTTTAATGAACCTTTTAGTCCTTTTTTGGATCAGCATTCATTTTCTCCTTGAGCTTTTTGAAGCCCTCAGGGATTTTCTTCCTACATTATAAGTACTTTACAAATGCAAAAAGGTGCTGTACATTAGCAATTTTAGGAGATTTTGAATTTAAAATATTGTTAAAATTATTAGTGGCACATTCTATAACAATTAAATTGATGACCACTGTGGGCAGTTTAACTTGCACAATCTTGGCTTCTGAAATGTTGCACAACTCCCTCCCTCAAGCTGCACCACATGTTCAGCATACTCTTGCTTTATACAGGACTCTTCCCAGAGTTACCTGGAATGGATTACAGTGCTCAAACTCCCTCACACTCAGGTGCAGACTAAGAAGAAAGGACGTTAATTATACTGTCAATCACTGATGAGATTGCAGAATTATTCAGCTGAGCCATGCTTGTCCAGAAACAGTCAAAATCCCCCAAGGGGCCGTGATCTATCAGCTATGATAGAAGAATTGTTCATTGCCTGTAACTATTCATGTCTGACAATACTGCCATGCCCATATATGTGACGGGAGCTGACAGACTGATGTTCCTGAGCCAGGCAGAAAGGCCCAGTCTGGATATTATAGGATTAAACTGAGTCAGAGAGATACATCTGAAGTAGTTTCTTCAGTTACCTACTGAAACTCACTTACCGTTGTAAGCAGGAATTTAAAAAGAGAATTTAAACATTTCAGCACATTGGAGTTCCAACAATATATGGTGCAATGCACTAGGGGATAGGCACAAGTTTGACAATTGCTTTGGTTCTGTGGTGGCAGATTCAATTCTGAGTGAGAAGGCTGTGGGTTCAAGTCCCAGTCAAGGACTTGAGCACCAAATCTAAGGTAACATGCCAGTGTAGTACTGAGGGAGTGCTGCATTGTCAGGGGTGTCATGCTTTAGATAAGACAATAAACTGAGGCCATGTCTGGCCTCACAGGTGTATGTAAAAAAATCCAAAGCACTATTCAAAAAAGAGTGGGAGAGTTACCCCAGTGTCCTGGTCTAAACTTATCATTCAACCAACATCGCTAAAACAGATTATATGATCATTATGTGAGATCCCGGCTGTGCACAAATTGATTTCCAGGTTTCCTATCTTACAGCAGTGACTATAATCGAAAATCTACTTTGTTGGCTGAAAAACACAGACATCCTGAGATTGAGAAAGGTGCTATATAAATACAACTACTCTTTTTCTTTCAATTCTGAATCTGAGCCATGGCATTGTGGGGGGCCACAAAGTGGAAGCAGGGCAGCATCTCATCAACAGGGAGGACAAATGGCATCAGCAGATACAGCGAGCATGACTAAAATAATGTAGATAGAGAATCTGGATCCACTGCCTCGGGTCAAACAGGCAGGGGCCAAAGGAAAAGAGTGGGATGATTTGCATTGTTCCAACAAACTATGTTCCATTACAAACAAAAACTCAGCAAGAAAGATTCATCTGTAGCTTGCTAGGGAAGTATTAGGTTAAAAGAAGAGATTTATAATGTTGCAAAGAATAGTAGTAAGTCTGAGGGTTAGGAGAATTTCAGAAGCCAGCAAGAGGTGACCAAAAAGTTGATAAAAGTAGAAAAAAATAGCATGAGTGTAAACAAGCCAGGAATATTAAAAAAAATTGTAAGAGCTTTTACAATTAATGTAAAAAGGAAGAGAACCTAATGTAAACATTGGCCCATTCGAGGCAGACACAGGAGAAATTATCACGGAGAATGAGGAAATGACAGAGACATTGAACAAATATTGTGTGACCATCTTCACAGCAGAAGAGACTGGGAATCGGGAGGAAAACTCTCTGCTGGTTGGAGTCATACCTAGCACAAAGGAAGATGGTTGTGGTTGTTGGAGGTCAGTCATCTCAGCTCCAGGACATCACTGCAGGAGTTCCTCAGGGTAGTATCCTAGGCCCAACCATCTTCAGCTGCTTCATCAATGACCTTCCTTCCATCATAAGATCAGAAGTGCAGATGTTCGCTGATAGCTGCACAATGCTTAACACCATTCATGACTCCTCAAATAATGAAGCAGTCCATGTCCAAATGCGTCAGAACCTGGACAATATCCAGGCTTGGGCTGACAAGTAACATTTGCACCACACAAGTGTCAGGCAATGGCCATCTCCAATAAGAAAGGATCTAACCATCACCCCTTGATGCTCAATGGCATTATCATCACTGAACCTCCCACTATCAACATCCTGAGGGTTACTATTGACCAGAAGCTGAACTGGACTAGCCATATAAATACTTTAGCTACAAGAGCTGGTCAGAGGCTAGGAATCCTGTGACGAGTAACTCACCTCCTGACTCCCCAAAGTCTGTCCACCATCTACAAGGCACAAGTCAGGAGTGTGATGGAATACTTCCCACTAGCCTGGATGAGTGCAGCTCTCAAAACACTCAAGAAGCTTGACACTGTCCAGGACAAAGCAGCTCGCTTGATTGGCACCACATCCACAAACATTCACTCCCTCCACCACTGACGCACAGTAGCAGCAGTGTGTACCATCTACAGGATGCACTTCAGAAATTTACCAAGGATCCTTAGACAGCACCTTCCAAACCCATGACCAATACCATCTAGAAGGACAAGGGCAGTAGATAGATGGGAACACCACCACCTGGAAGTTCCTCTCCAAGTCACTCTCCATTCTGACTTGGGAATATATCGCCATTCCTTCACTGTCGTTGGGTCAAAATCCTGGAACTTCCTTCCTAACAGCACTGTGGGTGTACCTGCATCTCATGGCCTGCAGCGGTTCGAGGCGGAAACTCACCACCACCTTCTCAAGGGCAGCTAGGGATGGGCAATAAATGCTGGTCCACATCCCATGAATGAATTAAAAAAAGACAAATTACATACCAGAAAGAAAGGGTAACCAAGAAGCCAATAAGAATGAGGGGCTGAAAGTAATTAATATTAGCAGGAAAAAATGTACTGAAGCAACTTAAGTGGCTAAAGCTGACAAATCCCCAGGACATAATGGTCAACATGTTGTAAAAAAACACTGGTTGTAATTTCCAAAATTTCTTAGAAACTTGAATGTTCAGAAATGTAACACCGCTATTCAAGAAAGGAGAGAGAAAACCAGGCCAGTTAGCCTGACGTCAGTCATCAGGAAAGTGCTAGACCCTTATTAAGAGTGTTTTAACCATCTTAGAATATCAAAGTATGATCAGACAAAGTCAATATGGCTGTACGAAGGTAGATCGTGACAAATTAATTACTAGATTTTTTTTTCTGGATGTAATTAGTAGGATAGGTCAAGGGGAACCAGTGGATCTAGTCTACCTGGATTTCCAAAAGGGATTCGATAAGGTGCCACACCAAAGCTTACTTGGAAAGATAAGGGCTCATGGAGTTGTGCGAATATATTAGCATGGACAGAGGGTTGGTTAATGATATAGGAAGCAGAGAGTAGGGATAAATAGGGCATTTTAAAATTGGCAGGCTGTGACAAGTGGAGTACCGCAAGGGCCTCAGCTATTTACAATCTATATTAATGACTTAGACAATGAAACAGAGTAATGTATCCAGGTTTGTTGATGATACATAGTTAGGTGGGAATGTAAGTTGTAAGGAGGACACTGAGGCTGCAAAGAGATATGGACAGGTTAAGTAAATGGGAAACAAAGATGACACTTGGAGTATAATGTGGGGAAGTGTGACGTTATTCACTTTGAACAGAAAAGTAGAATATCTTTTAAAAGGTGTGAAACTTCGTGTTGATGTTCACAGAGACTTGGGTGTACTTGTACGAAAGCACTGAAAATTAGCCTGCCGGTACAGGAAGGAATTAGGAAGGTAAATGGCATGTTGGCCTTTATGAAAGTGGACTGGAGTACAAGGATAAATAAGTCATGCTTCAATTGATAAGAGTTTTGGTAAGACCACACCAGGAAGACTGCGCACAGTTTTGATCTTCATACCGAAGGAAGGATATACTTGCCTTGGAGGTGGTACAGCAAAGGCTTACTAGATTAGTTCCTGGCATGAGGGGATTGTCCTATGATGAGGCGTTCAGTAAATTGGGCTGATACACTCTGGAATTTAGAAGAATGAGAGGTGACACATGGGAGACACTGAGGTTGTTTCCGCTAGCTGGGAAATCTAGAAAAGGGGGCACAGACGCAGATTAAGGGGCTGATTATTTTAGGCCTGAAATGAGGGGAAATTTCTTCGCTCAAATGATTATGAATCTTTGGAATTATCTATCCCAGAGAGTTATGATTCTCAACTGTTCAATATATTTAAGGCTAAAACAGACAGACTCAGTCTCTTAGGGAATCGAGGGAAATGGGGAGCGGACAGGAAAGTGAAGTTAGGCAGAAGTTCCGCCATGATTGTATTGAATAGGGGAAAGGCTTGAGAGGCCATATGGTCTAATCTTGCTGCTTTTTCTTATGTTCTTAAGATAGCTCTCCCAGCATAGGCATGATAGGTTGGATGGCTTCCTTCTGTACTGTACGATCCTATGTCACAAGAGAACTTAATTCTTGTGCCTTCATTTTTTTCCCACAAACTACTTGCCCCCTCCCTGTAGCCACCATCACCCACCCACCCTCCCTCATCCTCCCCACCAACCCCTTCCCCCTCCAATCCACCAAGCTTTATCTCCATCTTGCTAGTCAGACTACATACTGTAGCTGATTGGTTCCTAGATACCTTCCAGTGATGTTATAACTGGCTCTCGGACAGATGGGTGGCACAGGGTATAAGGCGTGGGGCATGAGGCAAGGAGCAAGAGAAATCTACTTTTTCTCTTCCTCTGGCAAAGATCATTAACGTGATACCTTGCTTATTTTATTCATTCATATGATGTAAGCTTTGCTGGAAAGTCCGTTTGTTACCCATACCTAACGGCCCTTGGGAAAGTGTGCTGCCTTCTGGAACTGTTGCCATCTATGTGGTGACAACACTACAACAGTGGTGTTAGTAAGGGTGTTCCATGATTTTGACCCTTCAACAATGAAGGAATGACGATATAGTTCCAGGTCAGGATGGTATGTGGCTTGGAGGGGAAGTTGCAGGTGGTCATGTTCCCATGCATCTGCTGCTCTTGTCCTTCTAGGTGGTAGAGGTCATGGCTTGGAAGGTGCTGCCGAAGGAGCCTTGGTGAGTTGCTCCAGTGCATGTTGTAGATGGTACACACTGCTGCCACTGTGTGTCAGTTGTACTGGGGGTTATTTTTTAGGATGGTGGATTGGGCTGCATTGTCCTGGATAGTGTCAAGTTTCTCAAGAGCTACACTATTCCAGGCAAATATAGAGTATTTCATCACATTCTTGACTTGTGTCTTGAAAATGACGAACTGGCTTTATAGAGTCAGAAGGTGAATTACTTCCCAGAGAATTTCTTATTCTTGTAGACACAGTATTTATATGGCTGGTCCAGTTAAATTTCTGGTCAATGGTAACCCCCAGGATATTGAGGGTGGGGAAGTTAGCGGCGGTAATGTCATTGAATGTCAAAGGGAGATGGGTAGATTCTCTCTTATTGGAGGTAGTAATCACTAGATATTTGTGCAGTGCAAATGTTACTTGCCACTTATCAGCCTAAGCCTGGATGTTGTCCAGATCTTGCAGCCTGTGGGCACATTGCTTCGTTATCTGAGGAATTGTGAATAGTACCGAACACTGCAATCATCATTAAATGTCCCCTCTTCTGACATTATTTTGAAGGGAATGTCATTTGTGAAGCAGCTGAAATTGAGCCTTGGACACTACCCTGAGGAAATCCTGCTCTTAGCACTTTGCTTTGGTCATCAAACAGAATTGGTCTAACACCTTTGAATTGCAACCCAAGGAGACGAGGTGATTGCCCAATTTCAGAACTTCAAAAGCTAAAAAGGAACTGAGATAGGCCCATTAGGAGCAATGGGGCGGGTCGATGCTGCAACTATTTGTAGGGCTTCTCAGGCATTTGAGAATGAACCTGGATGTCTGCCTAAAATTCCAATCCCAACTCTGCGAGTTGGCAAACAGAAATCAAAATATCTGGATGACTGTTAGCTTCAGACTGACAGGAGTAAGGATGGGTTGCTGAAAGAAATCAAATTCAGATGTTGGTTAGGAACTAGGAACCTGAGCCAAAAATGTGACATTTATCACAATCATCTTAAAATGCAAGAAATTGTCTTTTTTTCCTTCATGGCAGTGAACATGAATCTTTAACCCTTTCACTGTGACAAAACCTACATGTGCTTGCCTAAACTGATGTAGCAGCCTCAATTTTCCCTCGCTCTGCCCTGCTTGATTTCTCCACTTTAGAAGATATATCACAGCCATCTAAGAGTTAAGCTTTGGAGTGGAATGAACAGAAAATAGATATAATCAAACAGCACATTCCTTCAGTTGTTTGTTATAGGCAGAGTTAACCAGCTCGCGCTTGCAAAACATCTGTTAGATGTTTTCCCACGATTGGGCAGCACTTGCTGAACAATCCTGAGTGTGCTAACAGCTACATTAACAACCAGGTTAAAACAATCAGTTGAGCTCGTAACATGCTTATTTACATTTGCCTAAAGCAACACACATTTATATGCAGAGACCCATTCCCTGCAAACAAAAGAAATATGTTCAAGCCTGACTCCTTTTTCTAATTACCCGGGAGCTAAAATTCCATGTTGCATTCTCCATGGCAATGCCTCAGCCAATCAGAGTTGACTTGTCAACCAATCAGCACTCTTTTCTCCTGCAGTATAAATCGTTGTGATCGTTTGAAATTTGGCATTCTTGTGTTTCGTCTGGTGAGTGCAAGACGAAAAGCTTCAGCAATGTGTTTCTCTTTTCAGCAAAATACAATTTTGTTGCAAATTTTAACACAACTATCGTTGAATGAATGCTTGAACGATCGATGACAGCAACAGTCAAAAATAGCACGCAACTAGAAGTGACAGCTGTACTGAGGCCTCCTGCAGTTACATCTGGATGGTAAAGAAATTATTGCTATGACTCGGTGGTTTTCCGTCGGCAATTCCCTGTTTTTAGCATTTATCCAACCAAGTTCCCTCATGTACCACAATGCACAGTTAGTGTTACTGACACAATAGCAGTATTGATATTGCATTTTAAACTACAAAATTGATCTGCTCCCACAGCAAGGGAAGGAAGTGCATCACAGACAGAGCACGGCTACTGATACTCTGCTGTGTCAGTAGCACTGAATTAAGTTATATTTCAAATCACTGACACAGCAAAACAAATTGCACTCAAATGCACTGACACAGTAGGGAATACCAATACCAAACAACAACATTGTACTAATTCAGTGTTATGGACACAGCAGGGGAATTGATATACTACTGTAATGATACAGCAGAGTACGTGATATTCCAGTAATACAGATCCAACAGGGTAAGCGATGTGCCAGTATTATAATGATACTATAGAGTAAAGGCTTTGGTTATGTTAATAGATCAGTAATCCAGAAGCCTGGACTAATGAACCAGAGAGACAAGTTCAAATCCCACCATGGCAGCTGGGGAATTTTAATTCAGTTGATTAAATAAATAAAATGGAATTAAAAAAAGCTTTATCATAAATGGAGACAATGAAACTACCAGAAATTTACGAAAAAAGAAACAACTGGTTTGTTAATGTCCTTTGGAAAGGGAGTGCCATCCTTATCTGGTCTGGCCTATGTGGCTCCAGACCCACAGCAATGTGGTTGACATTTAACTGCTCTTTGAAATGGCTGAGAAAGCCGCTCTGCTGCAAGTCAAAGGTTTGGGCATTAAATGCTGTCCTTTCCAGTGATGTTCACATCCCATGAATTAATAAAACAAAACTCCAGCGTTGATGACAGTGCAGAGCAAGGGACACTCCAGTGTTAGTGACAGGGCAAGGTATGTTCACTCCAGTGTTCATGGCAGTTCAGGGTGAGACTCTCTCCAGTGTTAGTGACAGTGCTGGGTAAAGATCACTTCAGTGTTAGTGACAGAGCAGGATAAGTTTCACTCTGTTGCTGGTTAGAGTGCAGGTCAAGGGACATTCCAGTGTTAGCGACAGTGCAGGGTAAGGGACATTCCAGTGTTAGCGACAGTGCAGGGAAAGGGACATTCCAGTGTTAGCGACAGTGTGGGTAAGGGACATTCCAGTGTTAGCAACAGTGCAGGGGGAGGGACACTCCACTGTTCGTGATAGTGCAGGGTATATTATACTTCAAATCACTGACACAGCACAATAAATTATGCTTCAGTGCACTCACATAGGGCAAGTTGTATACCAAAGTCACTCAGTAGGGTTTGTGCTACTTCAGTGTTATGGACACAGCAGGTGAATTAATATTCCTACTGTTGAAGATACAGCAAATTAAATAATATTGTAATGTTTATTACATTCCAGTTTGATAGATACACCAAAGAAAGGAATTCTCCAGGACTAGTGATACAGCAAGGTGAAGAATAGACTGGTGTTTTTGCCATCATAAGATAAGGGATCTCCAGTACTGGTAGCACTGTATGGAAAGGGTCAGGTGTTGGCAACATTGTCATGCGAAGATCTCTCCAGTGTTAGCAATACAGCAGTAAATGACACTGGTCATTTAGAATGATACAGCAAAGCTTTGCAAACCTCAGATAAAGGTCTGCAAAAGAATCACAGGGAGCAATAAAATTCTGCTGTCCTTACCTGCACTTGTACTGGGTGTGGCAAGTTTCTCAGGTCTGTAAAAAATAAAAAATACATCAATTTGAGAATAAAAATGATCAAGAGGTTCTTGTTATACTTGCTTGCACTTTGCTTCAAGAGCAATTCCCAAAAAACCAAAGAAGCCCTCCATCTCTATCATGCCTGCACACCACATGAGAGAAATTTTCCTTCAGCGATACAGCATCTTAAATCTGTAAATATTTTTCTTTGGTATGCTTGAATCGCACAAAGATTTCCAGACTTTATCAGTGTGTGAAATTTTGAGCAAGGGTGCAGGCTGCTATGAAATATCAATGCTACTGGCAAATATATGCATTCAAGGTCCTTTGGTAGTAATATAATGCTTCAAACATGAGCATGATTACTAGTCAGGTTGGCTGAGGGCAGAGGGGGTTTTGTTCAGGCAGCACTTGATACTCTTAGGAGGTGAAAATGTTATGTTTAATAACTGGAACATTATAGCTTTTTGCAACTTGTCTCAGATTAAAACCAATAATAACGTCCACAGATTTAAACCTGTCCTTCAAGGTCCAAGCACACTGTGTCAGATTGATGTGTGAAATAAACATAAAGTTTAGCTAAAGTAGGGCTGAGTATACATTACTCATGTCGGAAGAGGAAGTCAGCCCCTTGGCCTGCTCTGCCATTCCAATAGATCATGATTGATTTGTGTCTCAATTCCATTTTACCACCTTAGCTACATATCACTTGATGCCCTTACCCAACAAAAATCTAACAATCTCAGTCTTGAAAGCATCGATCGAACCAGCATCCCATAACCTTCTGGGGAAGTGTTTCAAATCTCTACCACCTTTTGTGTGAAAAAGACCTTCCTGGTTTCTCTCAAGAAAGGCCCTTGGTTCTTGATTCCCCACCAGAGAAAATAGTTTCTCTTTATCTACCCTATCAAATCCATTCAACAGTTTAAACAACACAATCAGATCGCCCCTAAGTCTACAAGCCATGTTAATACAACTGTCCTCTAAGCCCTGGGATAATTCTGGTGAATCTGCACTCCACCAAGATCAATATGTCTTTCCTGAACTGAAAATAATACTCCAGATTGGGTCAGACTAATTCTCTACATAAGTGAAGTAAAACTTATCCACTTTTGTAATCTATGTAGAGATAAGTATGCATCACAAGCAGTATGTATCCTGCACTGAAGGACTGATGTGCAGGTGAGTAGATATAATTTTCCCTCATTTATCTTTCTATGGATTGGGGCATAGTGGTAATTACATCTCTTCCAAGTGATAGCTTTGTACATTTAATATAACATACAGAAATAACTTCCCCCACAAAAGGTGCTGTACATTTAGAAAATCTCATATATACCCAAGGTAGAATGGATATGACAGCCATACAAGACAAAATTAAAATCAATGACAGGTTAGATAGGGGGAATCTCTGTGATGAATGACTAATAGCACCCCTGCAGGTATCAAATGTGATCGACATTTACTGTTTGAAGTGACAGTGTCACTTAGGTAGTCATTACATTGTCAGATAGAAGCACAGGGATAAAAACCAACAACAGAACAAATTCGCTAAATGACTGACAATGAGAAAAGGTGAGAAAGAGGAGTTTGGAAGGGGAATATCCAAAATTCTTGATGATGTTGAAGGGATAGCTCATATCAATGATTTGCAGATTGCCATGGGAAAATTGTTTCAACTTCGAACCCTCCTGCACCCTGGCTGGAATGATCTTATCCTACTGTAAATCCTGGTTGGAGAGCAATGACATGACTCGCCTTTCCACAGTTCAAAATGTTCTTATGGTTCCCTGCAGACGCCTATCAAATTTCAGTACCTCTAACAAGACTGACTGTGAAAATACTTAATTTCACTTCAGTCAGTAAATTTGACAACCTTATCCAAGCAGGTATTAGAAGCACTGAAATGCCATATATGGAAACACTGAGCAAAGTCAATACCTTGGGCAAGAGACTGACAGCTGAAATGTTTTCGTTGTGGTGTGCCTGACCTCACCAACTGAACCCATGCACATTGCAATAACTATTGCCCAGAAAAGCTACCAAAAGGGAACAGCAATAACTACCTCCATGGATTATCTAGGTAAAGCTGCCACCAATCAGACAGCAATGGAACAGCAGAATTAAAAAGTACTAGATCCCTTTAGGGAAAAAGATGATTTCACAAACAGTGACCCACACCTCAATTTCCACATTAATGCAAGGTAGTTTGCAGGCCCATTGGATACGGATGCTGTGTCCTTTGGAATTAGGGCACAATTGTTACTATTCCCGTGCTAACGCGGTGTGGTGCAGTCCCTGTTATTTCAAATTCTATAAGCACAAGATCAGCTGGGATAAGCTAAAATGTGAGTGGTAAGAAAAATGTTCAGTGAAGATCTTTTATTAATATGGAATGCGGCATCATACTTGCTAAATCACAATATCATTTCATGGGAGGATTGGGGCATAGTGGTAATGTCATTGGATCCAGAGGCCCAGGCTAATGGTCTGGGGACAAGGGTTCAAACCCCACCATGGCGCAGCTGGAATCCAAATTCAAGTAATAAAACTGCAATTGAAAGCTAGTCTCAGTAATGATGACCATGAAACTACTATCAATTGTTGTAAAAACCCATCAGGTTCACTAATGTCCTTTAGGAAAGGAAATCTGCCATCCTTACCTGGTCTGGCCTATATGTGACTCCAGACCCACAGCAATGTGGTTGACTCTTAACTGCCCTCTGAAATGGCCTAGCAAGCCACTCAGTTCAAGGGCAGCTGGGGATGGGCAACAAAGGCTGGCCGCGCCAGTGACGCCCACATCCTATGCAAAATAATAAACTTATAAAAAAACTATCACCACAGGGTCGCCATTGCCTCTATGATCAGATGGAATCTGTTGGGTGATCCACAGTGAAAGGAAAACTCCTCACAGACAGGTTTCTGTCAGCCTTGTAGGTAGATCCACCAAAGTACAGTCCAGAACAAGGTGGCATAAAAATAAGATAGCCGCTAATCACAACAAAAATTAGCAGGAGTTAGAGAATTGTGCAGATGTGGACCTTGCTGCCACTTAGAGTGCTGCAGCAAATGGCACTGATTCATTTAAGGGGAGCTTGAAGCATCCAAAAGGGAGAGCCAGTTAGGACGAATGGCCTGGTTCTGCTCGGTCAAAGCCATGTTTTAAATCTCTGAAATAACTCTAAAAGGTCAACGTATCAGCAATTTGTTTCCGGATAATCTTACTGAGGCAGCTTCAGGCATAAGGATATTTCTTCAGGTTGTAGGCTCAAAAATCATCTGGGTAGCTCTTATACATGGACTACAGAAGACTGAATGAGGTGGCTGTTAAAGTCAAATACTTGATGATTGAAAAATGTAACTCATTAGAGTTTCTGTTGACATGAGCACACAGCATTTGGCAAGTGACTGTACCTCCTGACAGTAGGCGCAAGATGGTGTCTCACTCCAGCTGTGGGTTGCTCCAGTTCAAAGTTATTAAAATGGGGAATGCACGGCATTCCACTCCTTGCTACACTGGTTTACAATTGTTGTGTGGTATAACGGGATAGGAAGGCTGGAAGGACATAATGCGGTGTATCAATATGCCAGCTTGTTATGAAATAAATTCCATTCTATATTCCTACATGCACAACCGTATAATGTTTGCCTGGAATATGAAGACGACCCCATTATCTTGTTTTTACATGAAAGTCCCTGGAGTAGGGCTTGAACCTACAAAGTAACAGTATTATCACTTAACAAGGTTGGCACTGTGGAGCGTCAAGGTTTCAATCCCTCATTCTCTCACAGAAGGCAATTTTATCAAATTTGAATACAAGAACCAGCATGGAGCTGGCATGTGATCCTGTAAAGATTGTTGCATAGGTGAATTACATAAATGAATGGTTACATTGGATATCAGAGGCATGGTCCTCACAATTTTCTGCCCATTCAGTTTACTATTACTCATTTCCTAATATGCACTCCCAGCAGGCAAGGTTCTCCACCAGGCTTGCGTGGCACAATATCAGCCATTATAATATCTCTCACACATCCTGACGTGCAGAACCTGACTGATAAGTGCTGCGATTTGTAAAGCATAGCATGCTTGAAAATGGATTGTATACAGGCTGTGTAGAATGTTTGCGTTACAGTCTCTGTGCACTCAGTTCTGTCAAGAGCTGGGCATTTCTAGTTCGTCAGTCATACATTCCAGCCTGGTGAGGCTTTCTTTTGAAAAGAGCATTCATAAAAATGGCCCTGCTCCTTTCTGCAAAAATGCAAGAGCAAAAGTATTATTAATGGTATTAGTCACTTAAAGGTATAAGTCATTTATGTAATTCACCTAATAAACAATTTACCAGGATCATATGTCATGGTTTGAACAATTACAGATTCACAAAGTCACACAGTAATAGGTTGGCACTGCTATAGGGTCAGTCAGTCACACACAAATAGGTTGGCAGTTATAGGTTCAATCAGTCACACAGTAATAGATCGGCGCTGCTATAGGGTCAATGAGTCACATAGTAATGAGTCTGCACTGTCAACCAAGGCCTAAGACCAAATCCAGTCTTTTCCATTGTCATTCTATAAGTGACCTTTCATATTTATTTTGTTCAAAACCATAATGCCCAATACTGTGATCCGAGTACCTCTAATAATACCGGAAACAACTGTGATTCCATGCAGAAGTAGATTCAGTTGACTTTGCCCTTAAATGAAGGGACACTCAACACACACGCACGCACACACCAGACACCCAACATCCATGCACACAGACCAGGCAGCCAACACACGCACGCACACACACTGGACACCCTACGCACGCGCGCACACACACCAAACACCCAACACACGTATCAGACACCCAACACACACACAGGACACCCAACATGCTGATTCCACAGATCAAGGCACATATTGCATTGTTGTTACGTGTGCAGCACCTAATGAGACCAAAGGCCTTGTGGCATTGCCTAGCAGCTTCAAAGGATCACAGAATTTTAATGGCAAAGAAGGAGGATATTCAGCCCATCGTGTCTGCACCAGCTCTCCAAATGGACATTATGACCTAGTGCCGTTGCCCTGCCTTTTCCCTGTACCCCTGCACATTGTTCCTGTTCAAATAATCATGATGCCATCTTGAATGCCTCGATTGAACCTGCCTCCACCACATTCCCAGGCACTGCGTTCCAGACCTGAACCACTCGTTGTGTGAAAAAGATTTTTCTCATGTCACTTTTGTTTCTTTTACAAATCGCTTTAAATCTGTGCCCTCTTGTTCTTGATCCTTTTATGAGCGGAAGAACTTATCTACTCTGTCCAGCCCCTTTATGGTTTGTAACATCTCTATGAAATCTCCTCTCAGCCACCTTCTCTCCTCTCCAATTTATCCTCATAGCTGAAGTTTCTCATCCCTGGAACTATTCTTGTAAACCTCTCCTGCACTCTCTCCAATGTGTTCACATCCTTCCTATAAAATGGAGCCCAGAGCTGTACACAATACTCCAGCTGAGGCCTAATGAGTGTCTTATATAAACTCAGCATAACCTCCTTGCTCTTGTTATCTATGCCCCTATTAATAAAGCCCAGGATACTATATGCTTTATTAACTGCTCTCTCTACCTGTCCTGCCACCTTCAATGATCAATGAACATATACACCCAGGTCTTTCTGCTCCTGCACCCACTTCAAAATTTTACCCCTCATTTTATATTGTCTGTCCATGTTCTTCCTACCAAAATGCATCACCTCACACTTCTCCGCATTGAATCTCATCTGCCACTTATCAGCCCACTCCACCAAACTTGTCTCTGTCCTCTTGAAATTCTACACCATCCTCCTCGCAGTTTACAAGCTTCATATCATCCACAAACTTTGAACTTGTTCCCTGCACACCAAGATCTAAATCATTACTATATATCAGGAAAAGCAAGGGTCCCAATACCAACCCCTGGGAAACTCCACTACAAACCTTCCTCCAGCCCGAAAAATATCCATTGACCATTACTCTCTGCTTTCAATTTTTCAACCAATTTTGAATCCACATTGCTACTGTACCATTTATTCTTTGAGCAATAACTTTTCTCACAAGTCTGTTGTGTGGCACTGTATCAAATGCCTTTTGAAAGTCCATGTACACCACATCAACAGCATTAACCCCATTGACCTTTTCTGTTACCTCTTCAAAAAACTCCAGCAAGTTAGTTAAACATGATTTCCCCTTTAACAAACAGCTTGTTAGGTTATTTACTGGATCAACTTGATTCGTCACTTCATACTGAGACAACAGATTCAACAAGATTCGTGAAAAATTTGTCAGGAGTTTTACAACACAATCTGGTGAAGTCCGGAAATATTTATTCACCTTTGTTCTTGTCAATGTATTGGATCGAGTTGTGACCTGCCAAACCAATTTGAAGTCCCTGGGTTGTGTACAAGCTCCCAGTGGTTTTAGGATTGGGGCTACAGTGTTGACTATAAGGCATGTTTCCTTAGAGCACAGCATCCAACTGGAAACGAGAGACTATAGGATTAACTCTACAGTTCAATCATAAACTGGGACACTGGTGGAATTATCAAGGAAACAAAGAGCAATGTCAGCATCACAAAAACCACTTCTTTAAATAGTGATAAAAGCTCTACTTGTGATCACTCAACCCTGCAAGAAAGTTAACTGAGGCAATTAAATCAGCTGCCAACATTTGCCTAATTAATGCTTTACAACTCTCATGAGGTCTGACATTCCCAGGGTATTTTTTAAACCCCTCAGGCTCCCCTTGTTAGAGACAATGCAACATTTTAACAGACTTACAAACATTGCTGGGAGCCTGCTATTGATTAATAACATTATAAAAACATACAGAGGCTGTGCTTGGGGTGTGTGCAGCGAGCCAGAGCCACAGGCACAGGGCAACCTCTAGCAGTTTGGTTCAAACTCCCAATGCTAGGTCTGCACAGCTAAGGTAATCCTTCAAAAACCTTCCACTTTGTTAAATTTAAGTTAGTTAACTCCAGATCTCACCTGGAGTAAAGCATTCACTGTTTGAACTGACAGCACAACTACACAAGTTATTCAAGGCTGACTTTTATTTTGTTTCATTTAGTTTACTGACACGTTTTTGTGTGTGGGATCCCCTAGTCAGTTCTGAAGACAAAAAGCCTGGTTTTCTTTTATAAGTGAGTCTTGCGCATTGGTAGTCACATATATTAACTCAGTTAAAGTATTGAAGAAATTATAGCCTGTGTTTGTTTGAGTGCTAACCGACAAGCCCTGTTGGAAGTGTCTGCATTCAGATACAAGGCGAGGACAGAATGATACTGGACTGCGAAGTCCTCCAAAGTTAAAATGTTTGCCAGCACTTAGTGCTAGTTCAATCATGGCAGCTGAGCGAGATAGTCGAGGGCAGAGCTGTATCTCAGCTAACTATTTCAGGAGGGAATAAAATTGCCAAGCAAATTAGAAGGGAGAGACAGCAAGTGATATCTTGCTGGGATAATCCAAGATGGTGAGAAAACATGTACAGATATAGCTGTGAGCCAGTGACCTTCAAAGGTTATCACTTCAGCATGGGTTTGGTAACTCACTGGAAGTATGACTGGGAATGACAACATCCTCAGTTCTCATGCAAATGAAAACATGTTAAAGGAAAGGATTGACACACCGAGGGAGTGAAATTTAACTTTGGTGATACTGCAAGATGGACAGTGGTGTATTGGCCCCCTGCCTGACTTCCCTTCCCATTCACTGCAACCCCGCTGAAGTAGAATTCTACACTCAGAATGTACAATATGGAGAGGGAGTGGACAGGTCAGTACTCCGATGCTATCCCGCAACGGCGAAACTTTCTTTTGCAGGTTTAGTGTCACTAAATCATAAACCCATTCAGAGTTTTGTTAATCCTTCCAAACAGACTTACACATTTCAACTGTGCCATTGTGGAGATAGAGAGAGAATAAGTGGGATTGCGTATTTGTGTCTAGTTTTAGGCCGAGGTTATTGGAGCTAGTTTCAAAAAAAAAGTAGAGAAGCAAGGCCATTCAGCCCATCTTAATATCCAAAAAGATCCTACAATCGAGCCTCACCATCCACTTTGTAGGGAACATATATTTTCGTCTCTGTTGGACTGTTGTAAAGAACATATCTTTTTATTTTCTGTTGGACTGTGGATTTGAATTACAATGGCTGCAGGTTGAAAGACATGTCCACCGGAACAAGATAAGAAATATATACAATGTTGCAGTCCTGAAACAGAGTGTGCCATGAAAGACAGGATGGTGCTAGAAAAGCAGCCTGGACCTAGGGAACTGCCTGACAACAGCATTTTAATTGGCTCCTGACCAGGTTTTGTATGAGATCAGTGCAGCTGAATAGCCCCTAGCCTGAAATGAAAAAGACCTAAAACCTCTTGCTCCTGCGATTCCAGTAATTCCACATTAATAGCTAGTTGTTTTTTTTTCTCTCATATCTCTATAATTTGTTGCCTCTGAGAAAACCCCTGTCAAGAGGCAAAGGGGCAAATCACTGTTCGAGACATTGAAAGGTAAGTTCTCAACCAGTGAACTAAATACTGAAAGTGTTAGAAGACCAACGCGTGTCACCAACAAGAGCTGAAAGGAATTTGGAAGACATCGATCAAAATAAACCCATCAAATCCTGTACTCTAGAACTGAAGCTATTGAACTGTTTTATCTTAAAATCCATGGTTTTGTGTGACTTATGTGTTTCGTGTGTGTGTATAGAGATTTAAGAAGGGGTAGGAGTTTCTGTTGTAGAGTTAGAAATGAGCAGTTCATATTTCTTTTTCTTTTGCCACTGGTTAACAACAGTTTGTTCAATAGACAGTTATTTACTTATTAAGTTTACAAACCTGGTGCTCCTATTCTGTTAACCTAAATTAAATAGTTAGGTAGAATTGGGCAATCTGACGGTTTGGTCAAACTTTTTCACAGCTCAGGGAGCGGTGGGGCTTGACATTATAGCGCACTATCCCTAGTGAGTTGTGACAACTTGTTTCCTAAATGATTCCTGGGTTTTCACTTCCTTTACTCTATCCAGGAGTCCTAAATTCACCTTTTACTGATTTGAACAGTTTTCCCCCTTGCCCCTCTCTAAAAGTTTAACATTCCAGATTTTTCTTTTTTCCGTCCACCAAGCTGCAGCTTATAAATGACCTCTCACTGGCATTCTCCTTTTCAGCCTGGAGAAGGAGAATGAGATACAGGCAAAGACAGTCCTGCCATATTACTTCAAGTGCAACTGACTCATCCTGGTTTAACAATCATGCAAAAAAGATTTTTTAAGGATGGCACCAGAACTGATAGATTATCGCTATCGGGGAAGAACATTACAAATTCACAGTTCCTCTGTCTTTAAAGGGGAAGCTACAGCAAGTGGGTTGAGGCAGTCTGACCTATGAATACATTGTAACATATACTGACAATACACTTATTAAAAAAAATTGACTTTTCCCCTTTACAATTGGCCTCTTTAAGAAGTGAGCCAAGGAAAGAGGGTTATGTGCAAAGTTCCAGCTAAATGGAAAGGTAGCATGTATATTATTGTGTTGTTGGTTTGGAGTAGTTTCAACATTCTCAAAGACTACTAGCTGTGAAACTAACTTTATTGTAACAGATTAACAGTTATGATAACACCTTACTGCAGCTTCTGATCGTGCATTTCTCCTCGAGTCTCAGATCACAAGTGTATTGAAAAAACTGGCCGCAGACTACCCCTCGCAAAAGTGCCCATGTGCCAGAGCTTCCAGCAGCATGGGCTGGGTGGGCACCGAGATGTTGCCTATATCGCAAATGAGTGTGTCAAATAGCCTGTTAATATCCATTGCTTGAGACTCACCTGTAGGAGTTATCAGGTTATTTGTTTGCAAAGTTGTTGTGCCAAACTCAGCCCTCCCCTTACCTGATGTCCACATTTCCTGCAAGCCTCATAGGAACCCTGGTCAATTTTTTCCTCTTCTCTAAGCCCAGTACTCAGCACAAGTATGACCGCACTTTTTCCTAATGTTAGCTGGGTTCAGTTAACTCAGCACAGATTAGCAATTAAACAAAGCATGGTTCTGAGTCATAAGGTTCAGCTCAATGGGTAACCTTACTGAGATATCAAGGCAACAAATTACAGTTGCACTCGAATAAAATTTCCTGTGATTGCTGAGACTACGCATCAGAAAACCAGTCTGGTTAGGCTCAAACTTGTTGATAAATGTGTCATGAAATTAGTGCTGCCTATTTCTATTACTTGCCTTGTTTAACATTTATTTTTGACCTAATTTTGAACTTTATTGTGGCTGTTTTAGAAGTTTAAAAACTGTTACTCTAGATAATGATCCAAAAACCAGCAGCAGCAGTGTTTGGAATAGCTTGGAGCTGGTGTCTTTGTGGCTGTTGCCTGACATGAACTCACTTTTGCAGCAATAACACTGATTGGACCAAAATGTTACCTTTTAGAAGTCATTTCATGGATTCATTCATGATGAAAATATTTAAACATGCATCTTATAATGGGGATTTTTTTTTGTATCAAAAGGTTTCCTTTTGGGAATCAGTAGGTGTAATATTTTTCTTCCCCCCACCCACCCAACATTCAATCCTAAAATAACAATTTCTATCTCCATGTTTGAGTTGCTGCTTCTTGTTTGGCCTAAATGCAAGTCCTGACACCAATGTGCAATAATTAATAAATGATCTGACGGGCTAAGAGATATACCATTAATGTGTCGTATTCTTAAAGCAGGCACGGTTGAGCAACCTGGGAATTCTTCATGGCTAGCAGACTACCACATTGTAAGGACGGATTTTGAAACCATCTACCAGCTAGTAGACATAGGGTGTAGTCTGACCATGCTTTGTGGTGGCATTGACATTTGTGTCTTATGTTTTAATCACCTCTCTGTCCTCTTCTTCACAGAGATAGGAACATTGACTATAAACTGCAAAAAGTAGTTTGCATATTTGCCATCACCATCACTTGGATACAGCTCTGTTATGTTGTACCTCTCTTGCTGTGCTTTTGCATTCTCTCTATTCAATCAGGTCTGAATGTCAATCCCACCCACATGCTCCAGTGATTAGGTTTTCCACACAATACACATTCATGCAATATTCCAGAAACACCTCTCATGCAGAACATAATTTTTATGATCATGCCCCAGGGAAGAGCTTGCACAATAAAATAATGACCAGAAATCATTCTCCTCGTCCCTCAGCCCCTCGCACTTAATTCTTAATAACAAGTGGTGATTGAATCCTATTGATGTTAAATCAAATAGACAGGCAGGATTGGAGAACAGGAACCCTTGCATCAATGCAGGCTTCATCATTCTAGGTGGCGATGATCTGATTCCCACCCTGTTCTGATGCTCCTGGAATAATGCACAATGCTGGGAGAGGCTTCAGGGTTGGATGAGGCCATTCTTGGTGTGACAAAAGGTTAAGAGACTAGAATCTATGTTTTCCTTTAGTTACATTAAGTCCGGATTGGTATCAAAGCCTCTTACAGCAACATGCCCTTTCCCACAAAGGCCTGAAGGTAGATTCCTATGAGGAAATGGGGTGCAAATTGTTATTTTTCCTTTTCACTTTTGCCCCAGTGTCTCCTGGTTTTTCAATCTCTCTCTCTCTCTCCCTCAGGGTGAGTTATGATTTAACCTGTCTTGCAAGGTCTTTTTCTTTTCTCGTCGATTTGCAGAGGAAGTGAAACAATGCTCAGACGGCCCGGTTCGCTCCCTCCTCGTTGTCGGTTCAGGCTGGTAAGGACTGCTCTTAGGGTAATTAACTCTCCAGGATTAGTCTGCAGTCTCCAGGAACTGAAGATTAATCTCCAGGACACCTGGAGATGTGTGCAATCCTGGAGAAAAATCATCAGGACATTAAACATTTTTTTTTAATCTTTGAAATTTCTCTTTACCAGATATAAAAATACTGAGAATAGTTTCTGGGATGGGGGGGGGAGGCTGTTTGGCTGACAGTCAAGCATCATCCAGTCGGGTAATGAAACTCTTTTGCTTTCCAATTGACGTAGGAAAGTGGTACATCACAAGGATGGATGTGTTGGCCAACAAATGGCTGGCGTGTGGAAGCAGGTCATAATGTTTCATCAGAGTTGGCAGCTCTAATTGCCCTCCATTATTGTTTCTCATTTAAAAAGGGCAATAGACCTGGCAGCAGGTTGCAGATAAAACTAAGTGGTCCTGCAACCAACAAAATCAGAGCAAAGAACACAGGTGGTCAGGCAATAGTTGCCAACAAAAGGTGGTAACAGTCATCAGTAAAAACACAGCCTGATGAGCTCTCACCAGGTCTGTTCACTAAGCTGGAAACAGCTGGCTCAGCTGGTGCACGTCCTGTGAGAGGATCAGCAGTCTTCTTCGTCAAGATGGATCTCCTGCCACTGGAAACCCTGAACCTTTTTGGCTGCTTTATGGGTGGGAGTATTGGGCAGCGAGCGCCAGGACCACAGCCTGTCCTCAACAGCAATTACATTAACCTAACACCTATTTCTGGTCAAGAGAAATCACAAGGAGCATTTCCAATTATTTTATCAGTAAAAATGCAGCCAGGGTATCGGTTCTCAGGTAGGAGATCGTTCCCCCAGACAAAAACGAGCATTTCAAGGCTGAAAATAGACCATTAACATAAATGTAAAAACAATAGGTTGATATTCAATTTGAGAGTGTCTAATGAAGCAGCAGAATGGCTGATAAAAGGGGCGCTGTCCATTTTGCACCTGACACGTATTACTGGCAGCCATTTAAACTGGGAACAGAAGCTCTTGCCAGGCACAGTGAGGAGCTTTGGTGGAATATGCTAATTGAGGGGATGAATTATGCATTTCAACATCCCCCAAGGTTTTGTGTCACTTGTCCTCGTTCCAGAGGGAATCATATCCACATCCAGTCACAGCAGACATCCAGAAGTGTTACTCACCATCAGAAGGAGGCAGTGAGAGACTGAAACACAGAGAGATAGGTACAAGCATCCGAGTGTTTTTTTGTACTTTCTTTTCCTAATTGCTTTTAAACCACAGTCCTTATTGTGGCCACTTTCCTTCAAATTGGGCCTGCACTGCATTTTCCCCTCCCTCCACTTCAAGTTAGGCTAGTGCCCTACATCAGACAGAATCTGTCCTGGCAGTGCTGAATAATTATGCCAATGAGCCAACCTAAGAAAGCTGTAATGCCTTTACACCAGGATTTCTACCAGTTCTAAACCATCGTGACTGATATCACTAGACCACTGAAATCCATATTGTTGCCTCCAATTATCAAGCCGTACTGCTTTGCGCTCTCTAAAATATTATCTCTCCTTCTAGCTCTCTCCCTTAAATAAATATTCTCCTTGCAGACCACTCTAAGACACCGTCAGCCAAATTGTGTGAGTGCCTCTCCTCAAACAAACATATTCTCAGCTGGGACAGTTTTTTGTGCTTTGCAATGAATTGCTCTTTTAGGTTTGATGAGATATTGGAACCGCATCATCCTGTCAGAATGGATGAAGGTGCAAAAGGGTTCAAACATCAGGTTGTTTCAACATCCAGCCATAATGCGGTTAGCTTCAGACATGTCAGAGAATCTCCCGCTATAGCCTTCTGCTCATGGCATGTCTGCTGGTTACTGTTCATATTTAATTGATTCGACGACCCGGCTTGGTCATCCAGAGAACACCAGTAATACATGCGGAATCCATTTTGTTACCTGTCGTGCTTCTGAATCATAATCAAATCAAATATGTCAGTGTAACCTCCAGGATTAATGATATGTGACATTACATTGCTTTTTGCTTTTGACCAGAAAGATCCATGACAACTCTCAGACATCCGGGAGACTGGATGTCTGCTGGATTTCTTTTCTTCAGGAAAAGTGTAATTTCCTTGTTCCTTTACTCTGTGAAGTTTGCTTGAGAAGACAGGCTGGAGAACTGCTGCCAGGTCTCTGCCAATGCTCCTCAGGGACATACGTCAGAGTCGCTTAAATTTATTAAACATTCAATAACTTGTGGCTGGGGGCTAGAATTCAATTTGTGAAGAACTGGTGCAAATCACTTTGACCTCAGCTAGAACCTTTTTCATTCTCTCTCTTGTATACACACTTTTTCACAAACTTACTTACACATATTGCTCTCTCTCTCTTTGACAGGGTGCTCAGTGTGTGGTGATGCTCTCTCTCTCTATGACAGGGTGTTCACTGTGTGTAGTGACTGTCATATACCTGTACAATAAACCTATATATTGTCTTATTATCGCAGAGGGGCTTTGTATTTTAGCAGCTTCTTAACTGCGCAAGTCTGACCACTGTGGACAGAATGCGAGCCACACGCATATTCCGCTGGTCCTTTCCAGAATCCAATTCTTTCAGGACTTTGTGTGCACTGCTGTAGGAATCTCAGTTTATATCCAGAAGACTCATGATTGGTAAGAGTCACTAGTCACACAGGGGACCAGGACAAGCTCTGCCAGTAATGAGGCAGGAGTTATAATCATCTGGTTGAAATGCTCACTGTAGAAAGCACCAGGCAGACAGAGGCAGAAAATGAGCAGAACCCCTTCACTTTATAACAATGAACATCTTTCCTTTTCCACTGCACCTTTCACGTCCTCGGGACATCTCCAAGTACTTCATGACAATGCATTGCATTTGAACTGTTGCTGGTGATTCTCCATTGTTTGTGTCACCTTCTGCCAAAAGTTGTGGTTGGAGACTGGGAACCCACCACCCCCCAATAAAATTCTACCACTTAGGGGTCAATATTTGTTTGATTCGCTTTTGTGAAGCGACTTGAGGCATTTTAATATATTAAAGATGCTATATGAATGCATGTTAGAGTCTCAAAACAATCTATTAGAAGTTCTGGGGAGTCTGTTCCATCTGGTTTTGTTCACTGCTGAGGTCGAGTTTTGTCCACTTGATGTTAAAATTAGGGATTTATTAGCAAGGGAAATTCAGCCCATCTAACCCACACCTTTTAACAAAAAAATAAGCAGCTTGTAGTGTCACAGACCAGTTGCCAAGGAAGACTTCCAATGAAACCTAACTCTGCCGAATCTCGCCTTAGTAGGAAATCAAGCAAGGGGATCTCCAGGATATCACTGGGATGTTTCTTCAGTCCTGGCCACTTGGGTTCCATGGATGATGTTCCCATGCTCTAATTAGGTCTGAAGCCAGTGCTCTACAGTTCATTTAAATTTACCCCCATAACCTCAATCCTTTTTATAGACACACATGTCCGCCTTTTTCCAAGGGATTAGTCATCACTAGCTGTAAAATTGATTTTCTTTCACGTTTTAGGTCGCCCTGAATAATTTTCTAGCTAAAAGGATGGGTTGGTTTCAGTCTTCGTCAATGTTCTAAGTAGTAACACAGAAATGCACAGGAATAGCCTGGGGTATCCATTGTTCCTCCCTTGCTGCCTCCCTTGGGGTAACAATTTACTCTTTACCTCCATGCACCTCAAACAGCACAGGTGAGATTTGGAACGAATACATGGGAAACTGTCGGTTTGACCTCTTGCCCTTCTACCTTTGGGCAAAGTAGACTGGAATGTCAGCATTCTGTCTCTTGGGACGCACACCGCTCTGAGGAGCTGCTGATACCGGTTACCATGGAAACAATGAGCTGACCGAACTAGGTACTGTTTCTGATATAGCTGGAACCGAATAGTGAACAGAAAAATATTTTTTGCCTCTCTCTCTCTCTTGCCCAGAGTTCATCCATTATCACTTTCCCAGCAGTTTCCATCACTAAAAAGGCTAGAGAGAGAGCAAGACGGCAACACAAAACAGTATCCTGCGCGCACAAGACACACAGGAGCAATGAAATCACTCTTTTCCCACAAGCTCTTAAACACAGCTGTGTAAACATGAGCAGGCCCACCTGCTGATACCTGCACAAGAGCCAGCAGCAACATCACACATGCTCTGACTTTTAATGCTTGTGTCTGCTCACACATTCTCATCTCATGCAGCACTGCCTCAGGTTACTAAAATCTGTCAACTCAGTGTAGTTACATGATGTCCAAAAAGGACTTGATTGATTTTTTTTTCCAAAAATCACTCTCTTGCTGCACAATAGAATAAGCAATTATCAGAGGCCCAGATAAAGCAAACAGAGAGGGGGCGGGGTGGAATCAGGGATTCAGCTCTTGCTCTTTATGAAGCATCAAAAACAGCCACTTATCTTGAGCATAAGAGCAAAATATGCAGATGCTGGAAATCTGAAATCAAGGCAGAAAATGCTGTGAAGACTCCAAACTCTGGCAGCATCTGTGGAGAGAGAAACAAAGTTAACGTCTCAGGTCGATGACCTTTCACCAGGGCAGGTCACAGGCCAGAAATGCTACCTCTATTTCTCTCTCCACAGGTGCTGCCGGACATGCTGAGTTATTCCAGCATTTTCTGCCTTTATTACATATCTTGGGGACAATGGGAAAGGCTCCGATTCGAATCTAGAGTTTATCTATCAGCTCCTGGAATTCTGTTTAGTAATCTGGAGGATGGTATTGACCGGTCAGATTAGGAGAGCTTTTGGTCAGGTAAAATCCCTAAATAAACCATGAACATCCTGCTGTGCTATGTTGTCTGGCTCAGCTGAAAAAAAAGCCCTTTTTTAAAATTAGAACAAAACTCTCTATGTTCAAAGTGTTTATTTTTGCTCCTTCCCCAATATAGGCACCCTCACATCACAGATGATTTGGAGCCAAATGAACCATTTGCAAGACTCAGTTGATTATAGTTGGAAGATGCCCCCATGAAGGGGTGACCAGACTCTGTCCGAAAATTGAGAACTCGGCACATGGGGAGGATTTGTTGCACTGAAGTGAAGTATCAATTGTATGAGCTTCAACCTTCATGTAATGCTGACATAAGGAACAGTGGACCATTCGGCTCCTCAAACCTGCTCTGCCATTCAATAAGATCTGATAGGCCTCAGGTCCATTTGTCTGTCCATTCCCTCATTGATCAAAAATCTGCCTCCCATATCTTTGAATATATTCACTGTTCCAGGTTAATCCGCTCTCTGGGGAAGAGAATTCCCAAAGATTAAAAACAATCTCTCTAAAAGAAGAAATTCCTCATCTCCATCTTAAATGGGAGACCCCTTATTTTTAAATTGTGTCCCCCAGTTCTAGATTCCATGATGGGAAGCATCCTCTCAGTATCTACCTTGTCACGCCCCCTAACAATCTCATCTGTTTCAATCAGATCACCTCTCATTCTTCTAAAGTCCAATGAGGAGAGGCCCAACTTGCTTAACCTTTCCTCAGACACAACATCTTCAATTCAGAAACCAGCCTTGTGAATCTTCTCTGAACTGCCACCAATGCAAATATATCCCTTCTTAAATAAGGACATTGAAACTGTATGCAGCACTCTAGGTGCGGTCTCACCAATGCCATATAAAGTGGAGCAAGACCTCCCCGCTTTAATATTCCATCCCCCTTGCAATAAAGGCCAACATTCCCTTTGCCATCCTAATTACTTGCTGTACCTGTATGCTAACTTTTTGAGATTCATCTATAAGCACACTCAGATTCTTTGGTAATGCAGTGGAAACTCTGACCAACAGACCTCCTCTGGTAGATCTATCAAAGTCAGCAGACTACATTACAACAGTGACCACGCTTCAAAAGTACTTAATTGACTGTAAAGCATTTTTTGACATCTGGTAATCATGAAAAGCACTATATAAATGCAAATATGTTCCTTTCAGTGTGAAAAATCACATTTTCCCTCTGTATTAACATTTTAATTTTTGAAAAGCATGTTCACTACATTGAAACACTCAAAATGCAGGGGAAGATAGACCATCCTGGGAATCATTTGCCAACTGCTATTCTTATCAACATCCTGGGGGTTACCATTGACCAGAAACAGAACTGGACTAGCCATGTAAATACTATGGCTACAAAAGCAGGTCAAAGGCTGAGAATTCTGCGGTGAGTAACTCACCTCCTGACTCCACAAAGCATTTACAAGAAAAGTTAGATTGTGATGGAATATTTGTCTAGATGACAGCAGCTCCAAAAACACTGAAGAAGCTCGACACCATCCAGGACAAAGCAGCCCGCTTGAATGTTACCTGATCCAACAGCTTCAACACTCACTTTCTCCACCACCAACACACAGTAGCAGCAGTGTGTGCCATCTACAAGATGCACTGCAGGAACTCACACCAGGGTTCCAATAACAGCACCTTCCAAACCATCACTTTGGCCACATAGAAGGAAAAGGGCACAGCAGACACATGCAAGCACCCCCACCAGCAGGTTCCCCTCAAATTTGCACACCATCCTGATTTGGAGCTATATCACCGTTCCTTGACTGTTGCCAGGTTAACAAAGTGGGACCCCCACCCTAACAGCACTATGGGTGTAACTACACCACATGGGCTGCAATGGTTCAGGAAGGCAGCTCACTATTACCTTCTCAAGGGCAATTAGAGAAGTGTAATAAATGCTGGTCTTACCAGCGACACTCATCCCAACAACAAATAAAACAAAACGAAGCTCAATGTAAGCTGGAGGACAGCATCCTCACTTTTTGATGAGGCAATTTACAGCCTTCCGGACTCAACATTACGATCAATAATTTCAAATCCACAGCCCTAGTTTTGTTGGATGGCAGCTGTTGATGAGGAGTCTGCTAGTGCCATTTACACCTCACCTGGACCTATCTTTCATTTCTTTACTTGTTCCATTACCATTTTCTTTTGCCTTGCACCATCATTCTTTTTGTCATTTAATCTCTCCTGCCTTCCAGCCTATCACAAACCTTGTCTTTTGCTTGTTCCTCCCTTCAACCCTTTCCCTGCATCAGTGCTTCCTTAAAACCCATTAACTTTTTCCAGTTCCAACAAAGGTCATCAGCCTGAAACTTTAACTCTGCTTCTCTTTCCTCAGATGCTGCCTGACCTGCTGAGTATTCCCAACATTTCTGTTTTTAATCTGTGTAACTGGTATAGACAGCTTGCAGTTAAATATAATTAGCACTATCCCTCTGAAACCAGGTACTTGCTGTCTATGATCAAGTGGCAACACAAAGGTTCATTTTCAGGCTAAAGGAAAGTGAAAACTCATCATTGTGACCGAGGCCATTAATGCTGAAGGCCAATGATTTGAATCTTCAGGAGCAGGGTTATGTGGGGATGTCTATCATGCTCTCCCAACAACATGCCACTATAACTGAATGATTATCTGGCAGCTCTGAACTATAGCACTGTCTGTTGTATACTCACTCACAGTTACAATGTTATCCCAGTTATAGAAACACTGTGCCCAATGTTCATCTCTCAAAAACAGATCAACTGGCTATTCATCTCACTCGCTGTTTTGGCAATTTTGCATAATAGCTTCCATACTTGCCTACATAACAACAGTGACAGCACTATTAAGCGATCCATTGTAAGTGAACCATTTTGAGATATTTCTGAGAGCAGTGATAGACTTTATTTTCTTTTTTACCCTCTCTTCAATACACCACTCTCATTGTGAGGTTACAATACTTTTGCTTTGATAAACAACTATTAATGTAATTCTCAGTTGTAGTGCACACTCTGTTGTAAATCTACCATCATTTACAATCTCTCAGTTAAAGCGGATGCTTTCTATACAACTGTCCTCATTATGATGCTCACTGCTCTGTTCGAAATATATTGTTATTATAAAGCTCTCTCAGGTATAACACATTATCTGTTATACATGTAATTATATAGCTCACAGTTATAATACATTATTGTTATACAATGCAGTGATGCACAACATATTGTATTATATAGATTTAGACTTGGTATAGTGGCTTCAATAGAAAGGGAGAGATAAAGAGTGATCATTCTGTTATCACCCATTTAACATTATTGTCCATAGTTAAGTTACCCATAAATATCACCTCTCAATTCTAACATTCTGTTCTTCATGTGTACTCATTAAAACGCTCTCAATTACACTACCATCTCTGTTATATTCTGGACTCAAAAATACTGCCATTTATAACCCACTTTCTTTTATAACTCTATCCTCATTATAACACACTCTCCGTTCAAACACATCATTTTAAGCTTTCGGTTATAATGCACTCTCTGATACATATACACCCTCGCTGTAATGCAGAGTATAGCGCACATTCTGCCACATATGTTTCATTTTAATGATCTCAGTTATAGTGTACACTGTTATATTCTGCCCTCAGGTATGTACAACTTTCTGATAAGGAGTTTGAACTTTGTCCCTCAAACTTATTACATTATAAGGGATTAACAACAGTATACATTTCAGATAACTCAGCAATTTATTGCATTTATATAAATTCAATTACATTTTTTCCAATTCATTTTTCTCTCTCTGAAAACCATGGATAAGCAAACACTGGACCCGCAATCAGCAAAATGGTTTACATAATGTTTTGCACCGATATGCAAATGGTGAAGATGTGACTGGCGGGACATTACTGCTGCCTTGTATACCATATTTCCAAAGTAATGCCTTTAATAGAGCTCAAGTATTGCTGAAAAAAGACATTTTGTTGAAACTTTTTGTTTGCACTCATCAGGACAATCACAAGAATATCAATGTCAGGAGAAGCAACAACTTTATACTGTATGAGAAGGGTGTCGATTGGTTGGGAAGTGGACTCTGATTGGTAGAGGCATTGCCATGGAGAATACATCGGTTAATGGTGACTGACAACTGCTGCCAAGCATTGTTTGACATTTAAACCAGGCAACTTGACTCTGATTGGTCAAAGCATGACATCACGCTGCCTGGTTTAAATTTCAAACAATGCTTGGCAGTTAAGAGTCAACCACACTGCAGTGGGTCTGAAGCCACATGTAGGCCAGACCAGGGAACAACAGCAGATTTCCTTCCCAAAACAGCATCAGGGAACCCACTGAGTTTTTACAACATTAGTAGCTTGTCATGGTTACAATTACTGGGAGAAGCTTTTGAATTCCAGATGTATTAATTAATCGAATTTAAGTTCCACCAGCTGCCATGTATATCATATTTCCAGGGTATTAACCTTGTCCTCTGGATAACTAGATAGTGACATTACCAATTACCCATCAACTCCCCATGAAAAACTTGGTAAAATTAGTAAGTTGTAAGAAGCATTTTAAAAAAGAGCAGGGTAGAGAAGTGGAAAGATTTATGGAGGGAATTCCAGAGCTTAAGAGTCCAGGGGCGGAATTGTCCCAGAATTGCACGAAGTGCAGTAGCGGGAGGGTAAAATGACATTTTACCCGCTTGCCGCAATGACGGTTTTTCACGCCATATCGTACTAACCCGCCGCGTTAATTATGCATTCCCGAGAAACACACTGCTTCCGTGGTGAGCTGGCTCTCATTCGCCCATAACGTCATCACCTTGCCGCTTCATCATACCGGGCACACACACCTCTCAGTGCTTCCAGCCACAACTGCTGTGTGAAAGACATGGCCCCAAAAAGCAAGAAGACTGCAGCTCCCAGGTTCAATGACACATCCCTTGAGCACCTTTTGGATGCAATGGAGGCCATGATGTCCTCTACCCCAGTTCCAGCCGCAAGGTGGACTCTGAAGAAGGGTCATACAGACTCAAAACGTTAACTGTTTCTCTCTCCACAGGTGCTGTCAGGCCTGCTGAATTTTTCCAGCTTTTTCTGTTTTTATTTCAGCAACATCACTAATCTGGCTTGGGAGACAGTGGCCGCAGTGGTCAGCGCCAATGCCCTGCAAAAGCGGACAGCCACCCAGTGCCGCAGTCTTGGTGATGGAATGGATGTGTGGCTGGAGGTTCACCTTAGGGTCAAATATGACAACAAGGTTGCAAACAGTCTGGTTCAGCCTCAGACATCTGTCTGGGAGAGGGATAGAGTTAGTAGCTAGGGAACAGAGGTTGTGGTAGGACTGAAAACAATGGCTTCAGTCTTCCCAACATTTAACTGGAGGAAATTTTTGCTCATCCAGTACTGGATGTTGGACGGGCAGGCTGGCAAATCAGAAGCTGTGAAAGGGTTGAGGGAGGTGCTGGTGCGGTCAAGCTAGGTGCCACTGTACATTTGGAACTTGACATGTTTTTGGATGATGGGACAGTATACAGTTGAGAATGGAGGCATGATGTGACAGGAGTCAAGCAAGGATAGTTGCTTGGGGTATTCCAGAGTGTGGAAGCAGGGAAAGAAGCCATTGCAGCTGATTTTCTGGTTATGACCTGATAGATAAAAATGAAAGCAGGCAAGAGCAATCCCATCTGGCTGGGCAATGGTGGAAATGCATTGGACAAAGATAGTGTGGCCAACCACGTCAAAGGCTACAGGCAAGTCAAGAAGGAAAAGGAGAGAAAGTTTACCTTTGTCATAGTCACAAAGGATATCATTCATGACTTTGCTAAGAGCTGTTTCAGTACCGCAGCAGGGACAAAATTGGAGGCATTCAAACATGGAGTACTGGGAAAGATGAGCATGAATTTGGGAGGCAACAACAGTCAAGGATTTTGGAGAGGAATGGGAGGTTACATAGGAACATATGAATTAGGATCAGCAGTAGGCTATTTGGCCTCTCAAGCTTGCTCCACCATTCAATAAGATCATGTCTGATCTGATTGTGACCTCAACTCCGCATTCCCGCCTATCCCTGATAATCTTTGACTCCCTTGTTAGTGAAGAATCTATCTAACCCGGTCTTAAAAATATTCAATGACCTTCCCTGCACCATTCTCTGGAGAAGAGTGTTCTAAAAACTCATGAGCCTCAGAGAAAAAAATTCTCTTCATCTGTGTTAAATGGGAGACCCCTTATTTTTAAACTATGTCCACTAGATCTAATGTCTCCCACAAGGGAAACATCCTCTCAGAATCCACTCTATCCAATCCTCTCAGGATCTTATATGTTTCAATACAATCACCTCTTATTCTTCTAAACTCCAGTGGATACAGACCCAGCCAGTCCAACCCTTCCTCATAAGATAACCCACACATCCCAGGTATCAGTACAACGAATGGTCTCTGAACGGCTTCTAATACACTTATACCCTTTCTTAAATAAGGGACCAAAATTATATACAGTACTCCAGAAGCGGTATCACCAGCACCCTGTACAACTCTAGCAAAACTTCTCTACTTTTATATTCCATTCCCCTTGCATTAATAATTCCATTTGCCTTCCTAATCATTTGCTGCATACTAACTTTTTGTCATGCATGTACCAGGACATTCAGATCCCTCTGTACCTCAGAGCTCTGCAATTTCGCCTCATTTAAATTATCTGCTGCTTTTCCATTCTTTCTGTCAAAGTGGACAAGTTCACATTTTCCTACATTATACTCCAATTTTTTGCCCACTCACTGAACCTATCTATATCCCTTTGCAGACTCATGTCCTCTTCACAACTTACTTTCCTACCTATTTTTATGTCATCAGCAAATTTAGCGACCATATATTCAGTCCCTTCATCCAAGTCATTGATATAGATTGTAAATAGTTGAGGCCCTAGCACTGATCCCTGTGGCACATTTTGCCAAACCAAAAATGACCCATTTATGCCTACTGTTTCCTGTTAGCTAACCAATCCTCTATCCATGCTATGTTGCCCCCTTTCCAATGAACTCTTACTTTGCATTGTAACATTTGACACCTTGTCAAATGGAAATAACACATCCACAGGTTCTCCTTTATTAACGTTGTTTTTTACTTCTTCAAAGAACTTCAATAAATCAGTCAAGCACGATTTTCCTTTCACAAAGCCTGATTTTGACTCTGCCTGATTGTCCTGAGATTTCTAAGTGCCCGCTCTGCCCTCCTTAATAATGATTCCAGCATTCTCCGTCTGACAGATATTAAGCTAGCTGGCCTGTAGTTTCTTGAGTTTTGTCTCCCACCTTTTTTTTGAATAGAGGTGTTACATTCACTATTTTCCAATCTAATGGGACCTTTCCAGAATCTAGGGAATATTGGAAAATTAAAACCAATGCATCTGCTATTTCAGCAGCTACTTCCTTTAAGACCTTAGGATGAAGTGCATCAGCATCTGGGGACTTGTTAGCATTTAGATATAATAGTTTTCTCAGTACCATTTTCCTGGTGATTGTAATTGTTTTAAGTTCCTTCCCCTCTTTCACCTCCTGATTCACAATTATTTCTGGGGTTATATTTGTATCCTCTACATGAACACAGGCTCAAAATATGTTAATTCATCCACCATTTTCTTATTTTCCATTATTCATGCCCCAAAGACTCTCTAAAGGACCAAAGCTCATTTTACTTATTTTTTCCTTTTTTAGAAACTCTTATTCATTTTATATTTCTGGCTGGCTTTCTCTCATACTCTAATTTCTCCCTCTTTATTAATTTTTTAGTCATTTTTTGCTATTCTTTTTATTTTGTCCAATCTTCTGACCCGCTACTCATCTTTGCAGAATTATGCATTTTCCTTACAATTTATTATCTTTAACTGCCTTAGTCAGCCATGGATGGTGCATCCTTCCCTTACAGTCTTTCCTTCTCACTGGAATGCATCTTTTCCGAGTATTCTGAAATATCTCTTTAAATATCTGCTACTGCATCTCTACTGACCTATTCCTTGACTAAATTCCAGTTCACTTTAGCCAGCTGTCTTCATGCCCTCATAATTGCCCATATTTAATTTTGAAACACTAGTCTTAGATCCACTCTTCTCTCCCTCAAACTGAATGTGAAAATCAATCATATCGTGATCACTGCTACCTAGGGGCGCCTTCACTATGAGGTCATTAATTAATCCTGTCTCATTGCACATTACCAGATCTAATATAGCCTACTTTCTGGTTGGCTCTAGAATATACTGCTCTGAGAAGCACACTTATGAAATCATCCAGGCTACCTTTGCCAATCTGATTCATCCAATGTATATGTAGATTAAGATCACCCATGATTATTACTGTATCTTTCTCACCAGCACCCAATGTTTCCTTCTGTATACCCCATCTTACAGTTTGGGGACCTATACACAATAGAGACAGGGCAGTAGTTTGCAGACAAAGAAGTCAACTGCGGGCTTTTTGAGGAGGGGTAATGACAGAAAATTCAAAGCGGAAGGGGACAGGACCAGGGAAGCAGTAACAATAACATGGGAATAACATGAGGGCCAGGAGGGGAAGTTGTGTGATCAGCAGCTTAGTGAGAATAGGGTAGAGGGACCAAGAGGTGGGTCTCATGGGCAAAATGAGCCCAGAATGGGCAGGAGGGATGATAGGAGAGAAAGGTGAGAGTTCAGGGCTAGAGGGGAAATCCGAGATAAAGTTTGGTCTGGTGGGCTAGGGGAGGAAGGTAAGCTGGAGACACAGCTGAATGGATGGTCTCAATCTTATTGATTAAAAAAAACACAATCTCCTCACACTTGGAGGTGAAGGAAGGGTAGTGAAGTTTAAGACGACTTTATAGTGGAGACTGGGGTTCTTTGGATGCCAAGGTGATCCTGGAATAGCAATTTTGGCAGAAGAGAGCAGGACCCAATTGCCACATTTGGCGATGAATGTTTAAACCAGTTGCCCATCATACATGTTCAAGCCTGTGTCCCTTAGACTTAAGGGGGCATATGATGAAGGATTCTGAGTACAGTATATATGAATTATTACACAAAGCATGAAGTGTGATTAAAGTATAACTGCTTTAGCAGTCAACTCCAAGAGCTCTTGTGCCAGTGCCTCAAATGAAATTCAGACATAAAATCATATACATTAGTAACATTTTGGCTCCAAAATAACAGTTTTACTGCATTATATTTCATTCAGCTTGCAATAAGGAGTTTGAATTATCTTTCCTGTGCACATGTGCTTATTGGGGAAATTGTTGCACAGATACTGAAATGGAACACAGTGGCACTACAATGTGCCATTCTGAGATGTTCATTCCATGGATTTTCATTCTGCTCTGAGGAGATTTTAAAATCTGCTAATATGGAAGTTGATGATTTTCTATTTGATGATCTTCCCATTTTTGGGTTTTGCCCCATCTTACACTATGACCTATGACACAGATGGGCAGATGCATTCACAACCTCAGGCTGTCCAATGAAGTACTTTTGAAATATAGTCAGTACTGTAATGTAGCAAATGTGGCAGCCAATTTGTGCACAGCAAGCTCCCACACACAGCAATGAGATTATAAACAAATAACCAACATCCTGAAACATTGGCTCGGACATGAGAGAGAACTCCCTTGCTCTTTTTAAATCTGAGAAGCCAGATGGGGCCTCAGTTTAATGCATCATCAAAAATATAGCACCTCTGACATTGCAGCACTCCCTCAGTAGTGCACTGGAGTGCCAGCCTGGATTGCACGCTCAAATCTCTGGAATGGGATTTGAACACAGGAGCTTCTGACTGATGTGAGCATATTACCACTGAGCTACAGTAGACACAGATTGTTTTTTAATCAGTAAGACCTCAGTTTGAAATTTTCTTTCAGCCTTTTCATTCGGGCTCAATTCTTGTGTCCTCAGCTGAGGCCAGAATGAACAATTCTTCAACAGATAATAAAACAGGACGATAAATCTCAAGGCTGTCAATCTGGTACCATCCATTTGTTGGATAATGGCCACCTAAATTCTTGCTCGATTTAAACTCTTTATTAATGCTACAGCATCTTTTCAGAGCTGAATTCTCTCACTGATGAATGATCAGGTTTCTGAGAAGTTATGAATTATTAATGCATATGAAAATTGATTAATGAATAATTTTGTGGACTACTTGAACGACAGCAAATAAATAATTCGCTGAGCTGGTACAATTTAGCAGGGCCATAGAATCATATCACACAGGAGGCCACATGGCCTATCATGCTGTTGCTAGCTCTTTGAAAGATTTATATAATCAGTTCTACTCCCCTGCTCTTTCCAAATTTACCTGAAAATCTCAGGATAAGGGGCCGATCATTTAGGATTGGGTCAAAATTCTGGAACTACCTCCCTAACAGCACTGCGGGTGTACCTACAGCGGTTCAAGAAGGCAGCTCACCACCACCTTCTCGAGGGCAACTAGGGATGGGCAATAAATGCTGGCCCAGCCAACAAAGCCCACATCCCGTGAACGAATAAGAAAAAGGGACTGAGATGTGGAGAAATTACTTCAATCAAAGGACTGTGAATCTTTGGAATTCTCTACCCCAGAGGGTTGCGGATGCTCCATCACTAAATACATTTAAGGCTGGGATAGACAGATTTTTGGTCTCTCAGGGAATTAAAGGATATGGGGAGCGGGTGGGAAAATGGAATTGAAGGCCAAGTTCAGCCATGATCGTACCGAATGGCGGGGCAGGCTCAACGGTCCATAAGGTCTACTCCTGTTCCTATTTCTTATATTCTTAAAATGGAACATTTTCAGGGCTACATCCAACTCCCTTTTGAAATTTTCTATTGAAACTGCTTCTGCCACCCTTGCAGGCAGAGCATTTCAGATCATAGCAACTTGATGCATCAAAAAATTCTCATCATGTCCCTCTTTTGCTAATTATCTTAACTGTGTCCTCTGATTATTGACTCTTCTGCAACTGGAACCAGGTCCTCTTAATTTATCTGCAAAATCCCTATTTATACAATTTCTCTATATAAATCAAGCTGGTTTATCAGCATTGACTATCAAAAACATCATAATGGTAGATTTAATGAAAAAAAATGGTTCATTGGGATTATTTGTAATGCATGTCCTCATTTATCTTTAGGAACCACAAATAGGATTTTCTGATTACTAACAAGCCAGCCATTCCTGAAATTATAGATGAACAACAGTTAACTCGGGAGAGGAATTAACAGAACTCTGTGGGCATTAACCTGATCCCCTTTGCATCACAGGGGCACAGAATAAAAAACACTAGGAGCTGAATCCCCGGCAACATGAAAGGTACAGGGTTTTTTTATTGTAGTTAACGCCACAGGTTGCTACCCAATCTAAGTCATTTCATTATAATCGCCTCTTCCTATCCAAAGCACGCTTTCAACCTGCTTGTGGGGGAGAGGGAGGGGGGTGCAACATCAGCAAACTGGGTTCAGTTAAACCACATTCCTACAACTTTGGTCTCATGCATTAGTTAAGGCATCAATGTTGGGGACATAATTAAGAAGTTTACAGATGATACAAAAACTGGCTATTTGGTTGATAATGAGGAAGAAATCTGCACACTGCAGGAAGATATCAGTGGAGTGATCAAGTGGGCAGAACGGTGTCAAATAGAATTAAATCCAAAGTATGAGGTAGTGCATTTAGTAGAGGCAAAGAATGTGAGGTGGCACATGATAAATGGTAGGATACTGAGAAGTGTAGAGGAACAGAGAGATCTTGGAGTGCATGTTCATACATCTCTAAAGGTGGTAGCTCAGGTAGAGAAGGTGATTAAGAAAGCAAACGGGAAACTTTACTTTATTAGCAGAAAATATAAGAACAGGGAGGGTTTTTTAAAAATTCTTTCTTGGGATGAGTGTCACTGGCAAAGACAGCATTTGTTGCCCATCCTGATTTGTCTTTGTGAAATTAAAAACCGATTTTGAGGGGCTGGAAATTGAACTTGGCGAAAATAAAATGGTCAACTATATTGGCATTGAATGCCTTGACCAGATTCGACCTGCCAAATTTGAATTTGAACAATGCTGGACGTTTAACAGTTCCATGCTGCAGGCTCCATGGCAATGGCTCCACCGATCAGAATCCACTTATCAGCTAATCAGCACTCCCTTCTCATGCAGTACAAATTGTTGTTCCCATTTACTGTTGGTAATTTCTTGCGGGCTATCCTGATAAGTGTAAGGTAAAAAGCTTTAAAAGTGTGTCTCTATTTTTCAGCAATACTCAAATTCTGTACTAACAAACGACTATTTTTAAACCACACCCATCTTTGTTTGTGCCAGATATAACTCCAACCAATTGGGAGTTTTGCCTTTGATTCCCATTGACTCCAATTTTTATAGAATAAGAGGTGTACAGCACAGAAAAAGGCCTTTCGGCCCATCAGGTCTGCGCCGGGCAAAAAGGTACCTAACTATTCTAATCCCATTTTCCAGCACTAGGCCCATAGCCTTGTATGCCATGGCATCGCAAGTGCACATCCAAATACTTCTTAAATCTTATGAGGGTTTCTGCCTCTACCACCCTTTCAGACAGTGAGTTCCAGATTCCCACCACCCTCTGGGTGAAAAGATTCTCCCTCACATCCCCTCTAAACCTCCTGCCCCTTACCATAATTCTATGCCCCATGTTTATTGATCTCTCCACGAAGGGGAAATGTACCTTCCTGTCTACCTTATCTATACACCTCAATCATGTCCCCCCTCAATCTTCTCTGCTCCAGGGAAAATAACCCCAGTCTATCCAATCTCTCCAGCCCAGGCAACATCCTGGTAAATCTCCTCTGCACTCTCTCTAGTGCAATCACATCCTTCCTATAATCAGATTCCAGAACTGCATGCAATTCTCTAGCTGTGGTCTAACCAGCGTTTCATACAGTTCCAGCATAACCTCCCTGCTCTTATATTCTATGCCTCAGCTAATAAAGGCAAGTATCCCACATGCCTTTTAAACCACCTTAACTACCTGTCCTGCTACCTTAAGGGACCGGTGGACATGCACAACAAGGTCTCTCTGATCCTTGGTACTTCCCATGGTCCTATCATTCATTGTGTATTCCCGTGCCTTGTTTGTCCTGCCAAGTGCATCACCTCACACTTATCCGGGTTAAATTCCATTTGCCACTGATCAGCCCATTGAAATCCCCCTGTAATCTAAGGCTTTCCTCCTCACTAATTGCCACCCCACCAATTTTTGCATCTTCTGCGAACTTACTGATCAACCCTCCGACATTCAAGTCTAAATCGTTTATATATACCACAAACAGCAAGAGACCCAACACCGATCCCTGTGGAACCCCACTGGATACAGGCATACAGTCACGAAAATACCCCTCGACCATCACACTCTGCTTCCTGCAACTCAGCCAATTCTGGATCAAATTTGCCAAATTGCCTTGGATCACAAGGGCTTTTACCTTCGTTATCAGTCTCCCATGAGGAACCTTATCAAAAGCCTTGCTGAAGTCCAAGTAGACAACGTCAAATGCATTGCCCTCATCTACACACCTCTTTGAAAAATTCAACCAAATTAGTCAGACATGACCTCCCCTTATCAAAACCATGCTGACTGTCCTTGATTAATCCCTGCCCTCTCCAGGTATAGATTAATCTGTCCCTCAGAATTGCTTCCAATAGTTTCCCCACCCCTGAAGTTAAGCTGACTGGCCTGTAGTTCCCTGGTTTATCCCTTCCTCCCTTCTTGAATAATTCTAGGGCTCCTTGATGCCACATTTGGTCAAATGCTGCCTTGATGTTGAGGGCAGTCACTCTTACCTCACGTCCTGAGTTCAGCTCTTTTGTCCATGTTTGGACCAAGGCTGTAATGAAGTCAGGAGCTGAGAGGCCCTGGCAGAAACCAAACTGAGCTTCAGTGAGCAGGTCATTACTGCATAAGGTTATGATAGAACTGTATGAAACATTAGTTAGGCCACAAAGTACTGTGTACAGTTCTGGTCACTGCATTATTGGAAGGATGTGATTTTATTTGAGAGGGTATAGAGGGGATTTATAAGCATGTTGTCAAGACTGGAAAATTTTAGCTAGGAGGAAAGGCTGGACATGCTGGGGTTGTTTTCTTTGCAACAAAGGAGAATCAACAGGAGATTCAATTGAAGTGCATAAAACTCTGAGGGGCCTAGATCGAGTTGATAAGAAAGATCTATTTCCCTTTGCAGTTTGGGCAATAACAAGGGAGCATAGATTTAAAGTATCTGATAGAAGGATTGAAGACGAGTTAAGGAGTCATTTTTTTCACCCAGGGGGTGGTGAGGGTCTGGAACTCACTGCCTGAAAGAGTGGAAGAGGCAGAAACCCTCTTTGCAAAATACTTGGATATGCATTTGAAATGCCGTAACCTACAGGATTATAGACTAAGAACTGAAAAGTGCAATTAGGTTAGCTAGCTATTTTTCAGGCAGTACATACATAATGGCCTGAGTGGCTTCCTTCTGTGCCATAAATGTCTATATTTCTATCCCTGTGCCTAATTGCTGGAATTCCCTCACTAAGCCTCTTTGCCTCTTACCCACTCTCTCCTCCTTTAAGACATAGCTCAAAGCTTTATTCAAAACTTTGGCCACCTGTTCTACTCTCTCTTTTGTGGTGTACTGTCAAATTTTGTCTGATTTCGTGCCTGTGAAATGGCTTGGGGCTGAGCAGAAATCAGAGGGGCCACAGGGAAACTGGACAGCAAGTGACTAACTTCAGCTGTTCATGTGCCTGTGAGCAACCAGTTACACAGCAACACAACGAGAGCCTCACAAAGAAATAACCAGTGCTTCCTTGACCAGAAGGCATGCATGGCACAGCAAAAGGACTAGGAGCCGAGAGTTAAAAAGGAATGAAAGGCTAAAAAAAAAATCAATTGACGTATTTTAAATCTTACAATATTTTGCAATTTTTTAAACAATTTGAAAGCTGCTTCCTTCTGTCCCCATTAATTCTGTCCTCTGACCTCCAGCCTGACCTCCATTCAGCAGAACAATGATTAATATGCAGCCTGGAGGTTGCCCTAGGTTTAGAATGTGGGTCTCTTAAGGTCCTTTACTTTAAAAGATATTTCACTGGGTGAACGAGTTCATGAGGGGATGGCAGTCTTCAGCTTCAAATGCCGTAGAGTTGTAAAGATAGTGAGTTACAAAGTGGTTAAAGGTCACAGAGATAAGCTTTAGTCACTGAAGACTGAATACTCTACAGTGGATAACTGGGTGTGGGATGGTGATGGTGGTGGGTGGGGGGGGGGGGGGGGGGGGTGGGGGGGAGACAGTGGGGATTGGTTTGCCTGTGAATATGTTAATCTCTCTTCAATGTGGCTCAGAGCACAAAGGCAGAGTAATCCACTGATGTCCCAATGTTCTGTGCCAGCAGACAGAGGACAGTCAAATAGAGATCTGTACGGTGGTCCAGCTGTGCATCGTGTTGGGTGGATGGGTGGGTGGTGCAGTGACAGGGGTAGGGTTTAGATCTCACCTAGACCTTCCTTCCCAATCCCAGCTGGTCCTGTGGGGCAAAGGAAAATCAAATCCAAGCAACGGAGGAAGGTAGGGAAGGTGAGGAAGTAAAGAACTAGACAGTCGGTCCTGGACCACACATGCAGCTGGTTCACAAATGGTAATGAGAGAAGCCTGTGAACAAGGCCGAGTAAAAGGCAGCGGTGGAGGTAGGGAAGGAAAAAAACCCATAAATTTAAAGAATTTTGAATTTTAAGGAAAATCCAAAAGATATTCTGGAGCTTTGGCAAAAATTAAAGCTTTTAAAGTGTAATTTGATAAGTACTAAGTATTGCAGCATAAAGCAGAAAGCAATAGAGAACATTTAACTATCCTGATCATCATCATTTCATAAGAATAGCCCTCTCTTGACTTGAGCTGCAGCAGGCTGCAATATTACATAAATCGGATTAAACCTGGCTCCTGCACATCATAATATTTAATTTTTACAACTCCAGACCTTCAAGACGAGCTCTGAGCTGCACAAAATGCAGCTCCAAAGGGCTTTCTCATCATGAAAATTAACTGAAATGTTGAAAGGGATTAAAGGAAGCAGTCAGGTTTAAAGGATTTTGCCTTGTTGCCTCATGTATAAATGAGGGCATGGGGTAGGGGGTGGTGTGGGGGAGAGATGAGTGACAGTGTGAAGTAGCTGCATTAATATCAGTCCCATCTATGGCATGAGTCCAGTTTCAGGGCCGCTTTTCTCCGAGACACTGCCCAAAAATTGTCCAAAAGGATTCCATAGGGTGGATAGAGGGAAACTAATTCTCTGGTAGAGAACAAGGAGGCATAGCCTTAAGAATAAGCCATTCAGGGACAGTGTGAGGAAGCAATTCCTCACACAAAGGGTAGTGGAAATCTGGAACACTCCTCCAAAAAACAGTTGAGGCTGAGCCGATAGAACATTTCAAAACTGAGGTTGGTAGAGTTTTGTTAGGCAAAGGTATTCAGAGATATGCAACCAAGGCTGTAGATTGAGTTAAGATACAGATCATACATGATCTAATTAAATGGTAGTACAGGCTCCAGGGGCTGAATGGACTACTCCTGTTCCCAATTGAACAAGCTGAGGGTCTACCAAAAATAATAGGCCATTTACTTTATGTGAGTGAGACAGTGTGTGTGTTTGTGTGTGTGTGTTCTGGTAAAATCACTGGTGGACACATTAGTAAAGTCACCTTGAAGTAGCTTATGAATCTTATTTTCCCTTGAGATGGAGCAATGCTTAGATACACACTCCATGACACTTTTTGTTCTGTATTACAGATAGTATAAAATATTTTCCAACATGCTGCTGCTTGTTAAATGTACTAGAATTGAAGGGTACATCAGACAATGGGATGTCAAAGGCCATTTTGAGGAAATAATCTCTGTAGGTTACACAGAAACTATTATATACAGTATTTGAAAACTAATGCAATTCTTGTATATTACATAGTCTTAAGCTGCCCGTGCAGAGTACAGCTCTCATTTTTTTAAACCAAATCTAATGCAATCCAGGTATGTCATATAGTCTAAATATATGTTCTAAGTCATTCAGAGAGTAATGTCACCTGTGCACATTATTATACAAAGGCAGCCCCTGAATGTAACTATAGAGAGTAACCTACACCATAAATTAAATAAATAAAAATTGAAAAATAAAAATCAATAAGAAAAAAAGGGGGGGTCAAAAAAGGGTGGGGATGGAGAAGAGAGTTCATGATCTGAAGTTGTTGAATTCAGTGTTAAGTCCGGAAGGCTGTTAAGTGCCTAATCAGAAGATGAGGTGCTGTTCCTCCAGTTTGCGTTGAGCTTCACTGGAACATTGCAGCAGGCCAAGGAGGGTTATGTGGGCATGAGAGCAGGGTGGAGTGTTGAAATGGCAAGCGACGAGAAGGTCTGGGTCATGCTTGCGGACAGACTGAAGGTGTTCCGCAAAGTGGTCACCCAGTCTGCGTTTGATCTCTCCAACGTAGAGGAAACTGCATTGGGAGCAGCAAATGCAGTAGACAGTTTTTACTTATTCCCCCCCCCCACCAACTTATTTTCATTATTATTATGTTTTAAATTTATTTTCATTTTTATTCATTGTTTTATCCCCAGCTTTTAGCCATTTCAATCTTTTTTCCCACCACCGACCTCTCTGCCGACCCCACCCCCACTAGGGCCATCTGTCACTTTCCAGAGTGCTTACCCTGGTCCTGCCATTACCACGTTCTGCTTTCCACTCTTAATGTCATCATTAGCACCTCATTTAGCTAGTACCACCACTATTAACAACCTTTGACCTTTTGTTTATGACACCTTTCGCAATCTCTCCTTTGACTCCACCTATCGCTGGCCTTCTATCCAGCTTCACCTGTTCCGCCCCCCTTAAACAGTATATATTTCACCACATTTCTACTGCCCTTTAGCTCTGAGGAAGAGTCATATGGACTCGAAACGTTAACTGTCTTTCTCTCCACAGATGCTGTCAGACCTGCTGAGTTTTTCCAGCAATTTTTGTTTTTGTTATCTGGTCATATGTCTGATTGCTCTTTCTGGAACTTTTCTGTATGTAAATTAGCTGTAATGTTTCCTACAATGCAACAGTCGCCATACTTCAGAAAGTACTTAATTGGCTGTAAGGTACTTTGGGCCAAATTGAAACCATGAAAGGTGGACAAATCTGGCATTACCAATTCATTCACTGTTCAACTGGTAGTAAAAAATAACAAAGCTCACTGAATTAACAACTAAGACCATATACAACAAAGAATGCATTTTCAATAAATGCAGCATTCTCTCTGGTTGACTTGCATTTGACAGTTCACTGGGCTTTAAAATACCATTGTTAATATTCTTCTTAATTCAATGAGTTCTTCTGGCCACCTCTTTGTGTATTAAGAGTTTAGCCCTTAAAAAGACACTCACTCCCAGAACACTGAAACTACGCTATGTCTCCATGATGTAAAGTGTGCAAATAGAGAGCCGTCACAGAAGGCTTGAGTTATTGGGCGATAACTCCTTTTGTTTTTTCTTTCTCCCTTGTGTTCAGACTACCAGATTGCAAGAGGTCAAACTGCCAGGAAGCTGGACTTCACTATTTATTTGGATAATTTGTGAACTTAAGAGTATTCAACACCATGCATGTGGGAGCTCAGTTCTCACTGTGTCTGTGAAATCAGGAGCAGAGTGAAATTCCATTATAAAAAGCATTACATAATTCATCATTGGATCCTGCAAAGACAGGACAGGATTAATGGAAAACGAGTCACGGCAATATATTTCAATTCTTTTCTTCGCTGTAATGGGAATTTACAGGAATAGCGGGTTAACTGCTGGAGCCAATAACTAAATCAAGGAATCAGTGTCTTGATTATCACCAGGGGTAACAGAATAAACTTAATGGAATCTAGGATATAAGTGAAGAATATCAAAACATGAAATATACAGTTCAAAAGCAGGCTATTCAGCCCAACCAGTCTATGTTGGTGTCTTTACACACGCATTTTAAGATTAATATAAATAATAATAATAATAATAGAGGCATAGAAGAATTTTAATACATGTTAGCATTCACAACATGCCCCAAAGAAGAAACCAAATATCACCATTTGCTTCTGATTTAATAAAATATTAGTTTGAATTTGAGGATGATGTTAAGATTAATGCAGGATGTACAACTGCTCTGCTTTACGCAGACATGGCAGGAGACCCCCAGGAGGATAGTGGAAAAGCTTTAGGGATGTCCTCAAAGCTTCCCTGAGGAGAGCAAACATCCTCGCTGATTCATGAGGAACCCTGAACTTTGACTGACCAAAATGGAGAAGGTTCATTCAGGGAGACACCGAGCATATCAAGAGACTACAATTGGAGGAGATCTCCCCTGCAAGCATGTCACAGAGTGATGTGACCATGGCTCTTGATAGCCTGAGTCTTCTACATTGAATCTCTGACAGCGGCAGTTAGCTCAATCTCTGCCTGTAGACTCTAAGAGTTGCATAAGACCTTTTGCACTTCCACGGAGGGTATCCAAATGCCTCTTGACCCTCAGGGTCTGACGCTACTCTGTCCCCTTCATGCACCACCAGTGTATCCTGGACCTCCTGCTCTGCCCTTCTTCCTCTCACTCCTTCTTTTCATCCTCCTCTCCTCTTCACTGTGTCTCCCACCGAGATTACAGTGCCCATCTGTTTCAGAGAATTTACAGCCCTGTGAGATGGGCAGGAAAAAAAATCTAGTACTCAGCAGAGCACTCCACAGCCGAGACAAGGCCTCTACCTTATATAACTTTCGAATGGATAGTCAACTCATTCAATGATCATTCCCTGCAGTCACTGCTGTAGTAACTACTAAGCTGAGACTCTGGGCTCAGTTGCAGCTTTGAAGCCTGCCCTAGAAAAAAGGGGATTCCACATATGGCATGATTCTGACTCTAAATGCATATTATTGCCTCCAGAGCATGCTGTTACAGTCAATCGGGTCATTAATGACATAAATGCACATTAATTGCGATTAACATCACGTGGGCAACTTTTAAGTCGAAATAATACATGCTGGCCAAAGTCATCATGTCCGATAAATGTGTCTCCTGATACGGAGAACGCTCCCGATTTGGGAGCATATGATTCAGCCCTAAGAGTTGTTCACATTACCTTTAAAAATATTCCTCCCAGGTTTGATGGAAAAGTGATGATAAACCACTGAAATAGATAACCAGAGCTTCGTGAACAATATTGCCACAGACATTCTATTAACACCTGTGCACCTTTGTGAGATAAAATCAAACTTGATCAAGACTTGCTTACATTTAAAATAAATAACATTTCTGGTCATTTGATGATGCCATATTATAACCTCTGGTAAACTGGACAAAATGAGAAAACTATCCCAACTGAAAAGAGCTAATACTTTAAACTGAAGTACCGAAATCTCGAGGGTGATTGTAACCTGATCTGTCAGGTGACTGGATTGGATCGGTTGCACCTTTCAATAGTGGATCACCCACTGGAGCTAAATATGCGGCCCAATTTTATCCTGTCGGTTTAATGCTGGTTGGGCAAGATTAAAGTCACTGCCACTATTCCAGACAGCTGTGCAAGTAAATAAACACTATCCCAATAGCTGCCCCAAGATCACTCATGTGATTCTATTTCTCAGTATGCCTTTGGATGCCATTTTCATCCCTTTATTCTTGTGGGCGTTGCTGGCAAGATTAGCATTTGTTGCCCATACCCAATGCCAATATGCCTTTGAAAAAAGTGGCTTGCTAGGCCTTTTCAGAGGGCAGTTAAGAGTCAACCACATTGCTAGGAGTCTGGAGTCACATGTAGGCCAGACCAGGTAAGCATGGCAGATTTCCTTCCCTAAAGGGCATTAGTGAACAATGCTTATGATGTAAACTATGGCTGCAATTTATACAACATAGGATTTGACTGCAATCAATGTAAATACATTGCATCACACTGGAAGCCTCTCACTATACCTCAACTTGCCATTGACTTGGCTAAAATACTGGATATTTTTAGATTTGGTTCTTCAAATAATGAAGCAGCAGAAATCCAGCTGCTAAATTTTTGATATGAAAACATTTTCAAACCAATATTACAATCTAACCCATGCCAACAACTGCCCAGATCTTCACTCAGCTGCAGACTGATGGGGACAATTGCACGGTGGCAATATCCTGGACTAGCAATCCAAAAGTCTGGATGAATCGAGACATGAGTTCAAATCCTACCACAGCAGCTGGGGGGGAATTTAAATTCAGTAAATTAATAAATCAGGAATAAAATGCTAATCTTCTTCATGATCCTATCAGATCGTTGTAGAAGTCCATCCACTTCACAAGCATCTATGGAGACGGAAATTTGCCACTCTTCCTTGTTTTGGCATACATGTGACTCCAGACCCATAGCAATGGCCTAACAAGCCACTCAGATACAAAAATAGAAATACCTGGAAAAACTCAGCAGGTCTGGCAGCATTGGCGGAGAAGAACAAAGTTGACATTTCGAGTCCTCATGACCCTTCAACAGAACTAAGTAGAAATAGGAAAGGGGTGCTTATATTTCACCCCTTTCCTATTTTACTTAGTTTTGTTGAATGGTCACGACGACTCAAAACATCAACTTTGTTCTTCTCCGCCGATGCTGCCAGACCTGCTGAGTTTTTCCAGGTATTTCTGTTTTTGTTTTGGATTTCCAGCATCTGCAGTTTTTTATTTTTAAGCCACTCAGCTAATTGCACATGGCTCAAGAACAATTAGGAGCGGGCAATAAACATTGGCTTTGTCAATGATGCTCACATCCCATGGACAAATAAAAAGATTGAAGTGCTGTAGGGTAGTTAAAAAATAGAAAGACTTGCAGTTCACAACCTCACGACATTCCAAAGTGCTTTATAGCCAATTAGATGCTTCCGAAGTGTACTAGTTGTCATGCAGGAAATACGACAGCCATTTTTAACATAGCAAAGTCCCACAAAGAGAAATGAGATGAATGATGAGATAATCTGTTTTAGTAATGTTGGGTGAGGGATAAATCTTGGTCGGGACACAATATTTACTGCCAGCTTCTGCAAACACCTCGAACATCTAGTACATCGGCCGGGACCCGCCACAGGGAATGTGCCAGGTCATCCAGCAGTCCAGTGACGTTCGATTAGCCCAGCAGCAGCGGGCAGGGCCGGAAAACCCCTGCCACACTCTATTCACATCAAGAACTGGCTTGTTCCTTTTACGTTATACCTCCAGCTATTTCCACACAATTACAGAGAACTGTAATCATCCGTCCACATTTCTGTTCAGTGCCATCAACATTAAAATAGATGAGGCGCCGGAATGCTAACTGATTGCACGTGGAGAGAAATCACGTCTTGTCATCAAATGAACAATTACAAATAACAGTAACTCCCCGATTTGAAAAGGAAACTGCATCCCGCGCGAACCTCAATTGCTTTGTAAAGTTCAGCATTCTTTTATTTCTTTAACAAAAGGCTTAAGGCTTCGAGAAGCATGCATATGCATTAGTTGAGTGAAAGAAAGAACAGATGCACTTACATTTCTGACCTTTCATGGCCGTAGGACATCCCAAAGCACTTCGCAGCCACTTAAGTACTTTTGAAGTATAGTTACTGCTGCAATGGTGGATGCATGGCAGCCAATTCTGCACAATAAAGCCCAACAAACAGCACTGAAACAGTGACCAGATCATCAATATAACCTACAGGACAAGGCAAAACCCCAAAAGGATACGTGTAGATATTGCAAAAGTGGATCTCATCAGAAAAAAACCCCACAAAATATATATGCTATCTGAAGTGCAGTCTCATTAGATTCAGGCAGGCAGGAATTTAAATTAACATCTGTTTGAAAGATCAGAGATCCGAGATGCAACTGTAGTACATGCCAGGAACCGGGAGGTGGGGGAAGGGAGGGTACCTCGCTGTGTGAACATTAGTGGTTAGGGTCTTATGTTTGATATTTTATGCATCATGCATACAATTAATTATTGAATGGTGCTGAGTACTTGTGCCCTAGTATGACCGCAGCACATTGTAACAAGAGGATCTGTCGTCTTAGATGTGATATTTTGTTTATTTACTTTTCACCCAGATGTGCAAAAGACTCCCATAAGCATATCCCTCAGCTCCCTGTGGATTGTTCCCCCAACTCCCCTATCCTCCTGCTGCCTCAGCCTCTCCTTATTAAAAGGCTTGTAAGAAAGGCAAGGTTACAGTGATCATGGGGGATTTCAATATGCAGGTAGACTGGGAAAATCAGGTTGGTAGTGGATCCCAAGAAAAGGAATTTGTAGAATGTCTAAGAGATGGCTTTTTGGAGCAGCTTGTGGTGGAGCCCACTAGGGAACAGGCAATTCTAGATTTAGTGACGTGTAATGAGGCAGATTTGATAAGGGAGCTAAAGGTGAAGGAACCCTTAGGAGGAAGTGACCATAATATGATAGAATTTACCCTGCAGCTTGAGAGCTGGAATCAGATGTAATGGTATTACAGTTGAATAAAGGCAACTACAGAGGCATGAGGGAGGAGCTGGCCAGAATTGACTGGGAGATGAGCCTAGCAGGAAAGACAGTGGAACAGCAATAGCAGGAGTTTCTGGGAGTAATTTGGGAGACATAGCAAAAATTCATCCCTAGGAAGAAGAAGCATACGAAAGGGAGGACAAGGCAACCATGGCTGACAAGGGAAGTCAGGGACAGCATAAAAGCTAAAGAGAAAGCATACAATGGGGTGAAGAGCAGTAGGAAACCAGGGGATTGGGAAGCCTACAAAGACCAACAGAGAACAACTAAAAAAGAAATAAGGAAGAAGATTAAATATGAGGGTAAACTAGCCAGTAATATAAAAGAAGATTGCAAGAGTATTTTTAGATATATAAAGGGTAAAAGAGAGGCAAAAGTGGACATTGGCCCACTGGAAAATGACGCTGGAGAAGTAGTAGTGGGGAACAAAGAAATGGCGGAGGAACTAAATAGGTACTTTGCATCAGTCTTCACAGTGGAAGACACGAGTAACATCCCCAAAGTTCAAGAGAGTCAGGGGCAGAGGTGAGTATGGTGGCCATTACCAAGGAGAAGGTACTAGGAAAACTGAAAGGTTTGAAGGTGGATAAATCACCTGGACCAGATGGATTACACCCCAGAGTTCTGAAGGAGATAGCTGAAGAGATGGAGGTGTTAGTTGTTATCTTTCAGGAATCACTGGAGTCAGGGAGGGTCCCAGAGGACTGGAAAATCACTAATGTAACCCCCCTGTTTAAGAAGGGAGTGAGGCAAAAGACGGGAAAATACAGGCCAATTAGCCTGACCTCAGCCATTGGTAAGATTTTAGAGTCCATTATTAAGGATGAGATTTCAGAATACTTGGAAGTGCATGATAAAATAGGGCAAAGTCAGCATGGTTAAATCAAGAGGAGGTTAAGCCTGACAGATCTGTTAGAATTCTTTGAGGAGGTAATGAGCAGGTTAGACAAAGGAGAGCCAATGGATGTTATCTACTTGGACTTCCAGGAGGCCTTTGACAAGGTGCCGCACAGGAGGCTGCTCATTAAGATAAGAGCCCATGGCGTTAGAGGCAGGGTATAGCATGGATAGAAGATTGGCTGTCTGGCAGGAAGCAGAGTGTGGGGATAATGAGGTCCTTCTCAGGATGGCGGCCGGTGACTAGTGGAGTTCTGCAGGGGTCAGTGTTGGGACACAACTTTTCACTTTACACATTAATGATCTAGATGAAGGAACTGAGGGCATTCTGGCTAAGTTTGCAGATGATACAAAGATAGGTGGCGGGATAGGTAGTAATGAGGAGGCGGGGAGGCTGCAGAAGGATTTGGACAGGTTAGGAGAATGGGCAAAGTGGCAGATGGAATATAACGTGGGGAAGTGTGAGGTCATGCACTTTGGTAGGAAGAAGAGGCATAGACTATTTTCTAAATGGGGAGAGAATTCAGAAATCTGGAGTGCAAAGGGACTTGAGAGTCCTAGTCCAGGATTCTCTTAAGGTTAACTTGCAGGTTGAGTCGGTAGTTAGGAAGGCAAATACAATGTTGGCATTTATTTCGAGAGGACTAGAATATAAAAGCAGGGACGTGCTGCTGAGGCTTTATAAGGCTCTGGTCAGACCACATTTAGAATATTGTGAGCAATTTTGGGTACTGTATCTCAGGAAGGATGTGCTGGCCCTGGAGGGGGTCCAGAGGAGGTTCACGAAAATGATCCCAGGAATGAAAGGCTTAACATATGAGGAACGTTTGAGGACTCTGGGTCGATACTCGATGGAGTTTAGAAGGATGAGGGGGGATCTGATTGAAACTTACATAATACTGAAAGGCCTGGATAGAGTGGACGTGGGGAAGATGTTTCCATTAGTAGGAGAAACTAGGACCCGAGGGCACAGCCTCAGAGTAAAGGGAAGACCTTTTAGAACAGAGATGAGGAGAAACTTCTTTAGCCAGAGAGTGGTGAATCTATGGAATTCATTGCCACAGTAGGCTGTGGAGGCCAGGTCATTGAGTGTATTTAAGACCGAGATAGATAGGTTCTTGATTGGTAAGGGGATCAAAGGTTATGGGGAGAAGGCGGGAGAATGGGGTTGAAAAACTTATCAGCCATGATTGAATGGCGGAGCAGACTCAATGGGCCGAATGGCCTAATTCCTGCTCCTATGTCTTATGGATTCTTACACAGTTCCAACCAAGCTCAGAGCATACGCTGCACGAGCCTGTTGGATTTAGTATGCATCAGCTACAGATCCCACACTAACAGAGAATACTTGGAATTCTTCAAAGCCCTTTTATGTCGAGCATTTTGTCCGACCCCCTGAAACAGCCTTACACAAGGCCCCACTGCTTTTTAATGGAAATTGTTAGCACATTCCCTGCGCTTGCTACTTTGATGTTTGTGAGAATTTTTACTGCAGTCGTGTAGGTGTCAGTAATTACACGCAGCGCACTAAATTTCAGATGCCGGAGGTGAAAGCCTGGCCACGGAAGGTGTGTCCACAGGCTGCTGATTGCCATCAGTGTTACTGATGTGCGATGTGCTTGCCAGAGGAAGGCTCATTAAAAGACATACATTTAACAAAAAGAAAAAATCATTAACAGTTCCTTCTGAAAGCCAGAGCTTGATGTGCATCAAATGAAATGAGGAGTTTTTGCCAGTTACTTTCAAACACTTTAGGGATAAAACAGATGTCAGAGCTTTCATATTATTTGCTTCTCCTAAATAAATGAAACTTTGTACTAAAGCTAACTGAAGCACTGCAGCAGCGATTTCTGGAATGAAAACCAAGTGTTGGAAGACTAGGTGTGTTGGTATCCTATTAAAGAAAAGGGAGGTCAACCCAATGGGTGTGACCCTTTTCTCAAAGTTGGAAGCTGAGGGCAAATGTGTCCCTTTAATGGAGCATAAAAGGGGGATGTGAGAGAGAAAAATGGTAAAAATTCTAGTGTATGCCACACCTGATATTCTGTTCTATTGGCACCTATGGACAACTAGTAGGGAAATATTAAGTTACAGCTATGACCAACCCTTACCTGTGGTCAAATGGTAAAAGTTAGAAATTAAGGGAAGTAAAGGGAAGACCTTTTAGAACAGAGATGAGGAGAAACTTCTTTAGCCAGAGAGTGGTGAATCTATGGAATTCATTGCCACAGTAGGCTGTGGAGGCCAGGTCATTGAGTGTATTTAAGACCGAGATAGATAGGTTCTTGATTAGTAAGGGGATCAAAGGTTATGGGGAGAAGGCGGGAGAATGGGGTTGAAAAACTTATCAGCCATGATTGAATGGCGGAGCAGACTCGATGGGCCGAATGGCCTAATTCCTGCTCCTATGTCTTATGGATTCTTGCAGAGTTCCAACCAAGCTCAGAGCATACGCTGCATGAGCCTGTTGGATTTAGTATGTATCAGCTACAGATCCCACACTAACAGAGAATACTTGGAATTCTCCAGAGGCAAGTCAGGACCTGGACTCTGGGTATTTGACAAACCTATTACATTTCAAAACATACTTCATTGGCTGTAAAGTGCTTGGGAATATCCTGAAGTTGTGCTATATAAATGCAAGTCCTTTGCGTTCCTTTACCTTTGAAGTGGAAATTGATTCACGGCAATGCAATTGTTGCAGTGTAAATGCACTCTTAAGTGAGATGGAGGTTACATTGAAGACTTTCATCGACAGCTTTTGCAAATGTAAATAAACCAACAAAGATGACATTTAGGGGAACAACATGGGGGCTTCATGATCACACCTGCAAATTCAGTATCATTTATCCTTATGCATAGAACCATAAAAGTCAAAATACAGCAGGAAACTTCACACATCTGAAAGTAGAAAAAAGAATGGCATTTTTAAAATTATTTTTTTTTTAAAGTTGGTGTCTAAATCAGATCGCATGGTCCCTGTTCTTTACGAAGTGTTGAGCTAACCTTCCAAAAGCCCTCTTGATTTTTGTTTTGTTTTAAAGTAACTTTGCAGCTTGCTTGTGTACCTAGCTTGCCATCCCCTCAGATACCTCCTCCTAAAAGGAAATATTTTCATTCACTCACAGTCATGCTTGCCTTCTCATCTCATTTTGTCTGCATTTAAGCAGATTCACTGAATTTTCCAACACTCAAAATTCTGCTGCTGTCCTCCTCTCGAAAGAGGACAAACATCATCACAGGGAAGATTATCATTTAAATGTGAAGCATCACCTTATGAAACACTGGCAAAATTGGATTTCAGGTGCTGTGTCCAATTTTAAGCAGGTTAGAGTGGAACCAGAAGGATGATCTCATTTGAAGTTATGAATAGAAGTTCACAGATTAGAGTGGAGAAAACAGAACTAGGAAAAAAACATGACCCTGGTCCTTAATGTGCCAAGAGGCCTGTGCCACTGGACCCAAGGCCTTGTGAGCTCGTGAGTGACCATGGCCAGACTTGATTGATGTTGTGGGTTTGAATGTCAGACTGAGATTTATATGCAATGTTCTCATGACTCACATTTCCTCTTCCTGGCACAAGCTCTCACTGAGCCAACCAGCTATGAGAGGGCCAGTGTTCTTTCACAGTTATATGGCCAAATTGAAGTTAAAACTGTTGGATGCCGGATGCTGATCTCAAACTGTCAGTATTGTTGGCTTCAGCAGCACTTCCAAGTTTCCGCTTATTTTAAAGAAATTACAATGGTTAAATATATCTGACTGAGAAATATGATTTACCTTGTTAAAATCATTGACATCATGTTAATTATCTGCTTGTGGAACCGTGCATCATTTTGGAATGGCTCAGTTGGACTTAAACAAATGAGCAGCTACACACGACGGCATAGTATCAGACCACTACAGATTTTGGTGTGCACTTCACAATAACTGGTTCAGTATCATCGTGAGAGGGTTACCAGAAAAAACAGACAAAACATGCTCAGAAGCAGTTGAAGTAAACATTAAAAGGTGCATATACTGATACCACAAGTCCAGCCAGGATAGAGATGATGGAGATAACTCTCTGGGCAATCATGCATTGCTAAGTGACTGTGATTGATTTTACGCTCATAATTTGTGTTATTTAACCATCCTCCACTCACTGCATTTAACTGGAGAAATAATCCTATTTTTATCAGGAGACTTTGCTGTAGTTTCAGACATAAATTTCACTTGCTGTAACTTAGACGCTGCCTGCTGGACTCTACTTGCTGTAATTCTGCTGGAGGTCCCACTCCACCTCTAATTCAATGGCTGACACAGTGGTCTCAATACTCACTCCAATATTTAAACACCCTCATTTATTGCTCAGTTTATCAGCCACCAGGTGTTGCTCACCCATATATTTCATCGTCATCCAGGGAAATGCTGCATGCAAACAATAATAATTATTCAATCTTGAATTGTAACAATATAATCAGGCTCTAATTTTCTGATCCGTACAAATTATTTGCCCAGGTATTTAGGTTTTCCTACCCAAGAAAATTTTGCAAAGATTAGAATATATACATTAAGATATCTGTAGCGTTTTTACTGACATTTGCATCCCTACATATATCCACTTACCTTTAAGTGGCCATATTCCTTTAAATTTATGCCTCATCCATTGTATCAGCATCTTTTAAATTTATTATATGTCATTTCCTGGCACCCCATAGTGGGCTCCCAATGCAGACATAATGAGGGGCAGGGAGTCACCCAGACCATATAAATGAAGCTGGCCATGAAAGCTGGAAGGATCAACAGTAACTGTGGGTGCAATAATGCAATATTCCACTAATGCCTGATCTGAAGGTCTGGTGGAAAATGTGCACATTAATCTTCTGAATCCAGCCACTGAAAAAAAAATGCTTACTTGTGATTCCTCAAGCTCATTTCCATACTGCCATAATTCACCACTAATAAATGAGATGATGTTGTTGTGAGGTGCCTGTGTTCGCACAGTAAGCATGCAGTGGGAAGAAAGGGAATTGCACCCTCTGCTACTAAAATCTGTCAAAAAGGAAACGTCAAACTCTCTCCACAGAGAGCCCCAGACTCAGACATGTTTTTTTGAGAATGAGATTGTATTCCATCATAGAGTAGGGATGCATCTTTTTGCAACTAGAAGCAAGACACATGCTATTCAACTAATTGTGAGGAGATTTTCTCTTCACTGGGAAGACAGCAAGCCCTCCAGCAGTTATACCATTTAGAATAATACACCATTTTAAGGACACTTTCCTACAGTTGTCAACTACTTCAATTTGTCCACTCTATCTTGCCCCATATCCAACTAGGTTTGGCTATGATTCTTAAGTCCTCACTCATCTTACTCTAAGCCCACTTGCTGGCAGACTTGGAAGACAGATTAGAGCTAATTATGCTGTGTGTGTCAAAAGCCAGACTGGTGTAGCATACCTGACGTATGGTCTGAGAAAGCCAAATATCACCCAGATATCTAGCCTTGGGACGTTAGGGCTTTTTGCTTTGATCCAAGGGCAGAAAGAGGGGCCACTGGCATGCTGGGGAAGGTAAATATTTGCAGTACTATGGGGAAAAGTTGGGGGAATGGGACAAAGTGAGCTGTTCTTGCAATGAGCCAGCAGAGACACAACGGACTAAATGACCTCCTTCTGTGCTGTAACTATTCTGTGTTTCTAAGTCCATACCGTGACATTGCTGTTGCCTGGGTTGGTGTTGGTCCCTGTGCCACAGTCAGTACAGATGCTGGTTTAAAGTCCGCTGCCATTGTATTCGATCGATGAACACTGGCTATCTTGGCGCCTGTCCTACAACAATGAGGAAACAGAAACAGGTAATAATTCATGAATATCCTTAGACTGATGGTTGCATTCTGCTCTCTTTATTTGAGAATTCCCAACAATTTACTGCTATAGAAAGGCACTTAGAAAATCTCAATACCATCAGGCAGATTCAACATGATTTTGTGAAAGGGAAATAGTGTTTGACTAATTTATTAGCGTTCTTTGAGGAGTTAAATATTTTGTTGAAGCCAGGGGATGCCTATAGGTATAATCTTTATGGATTTCCACAGAAGGCATTTGATCAGGTTCCAAACAAGATTATTAGCAAACATGAAAATGTACGGAATTGCCTGTAACCTTGTGGTACGGCTTGGAAATTGGTTGCGGGGTAGGAGACAGGGAGTAGGGATAAAGAATACTTACTCTTAGATTGTCAGCATGTAAGAAGTGGTGTTTACCCAGAGATTTGTACTTGGGCTTCAATTTTTGATTTGAGTGAAGAAATATGGAGGTTTATATCCAAGTTGTACAGATGGGGGAGCAGCAAGTTGCATAGACACATTGATAGATTAAGGGGGGTCAACAAAACTGGCAGAAGGAATTCCACGAGGGTAGGTGCAATGGCATATATATCGTGTCCAAGAATGACAAATCAGAGTATTGCATTAAGGGTAAGAAACTACAAACTATAAAGCAGAAAATGGGTGTTCACACACACACACATCACTAAAAGCTAGTGCACAGCTAGAGAAAGTAATGAGATGTTGTCCCCTATCTCAATGGCACTGGATCATAATACTTAGGAAGTGATGTTTCATTTGTACAGAGCCTTGGTCAGGCCCCATTAGCAGTGCTGAAGACTACATCTCAGGAAGGATATATTGACTTTGGAAGTGGTACAGCCCAGATCCATCAGCATGATGCTGGGACTTAAAGGGTTAAATTCTGAGGCTAGCAGCTTAAGCTTGAGGCTCAAACTGAGGGGCTGGAAACTGTATAGAGGCCCTCAGACTGTATGACCCATATTGAATGTATACAGTAAATATTACATGTATCACAATTGTATTGAAGTACTTCAGAGTGCAACATGATCTACGTAGAAAAGTTGAATATCATTGCACTTTCTATAATGACCATTTTGAAATGTTTTGTAATGTTCTGTAATGTTCTTTTAGATATTTTATGAATAAAAGTACAGTTTTGGAAAAAAAAATCAAAGGTCGAGGGGTGATCTAATCGAGGTGCTTAAAGCAACAAAAGGATTCAATGGGGTAGATAAGGAGAAACTACTTCTACTGTGGAGGGCATCCAGAACAATCTTAAAGCACTCAGGAGATCAGCAAGCACTTTTTCAGTGAAGAGATAGTGCAGATATGCAATTCTCTCCCAGGTACTGTAAATGCTGTGTCAATCAGAATTCTGAAGACTTGAGATTTTTGTTGGATATGAGAACTGAGGGATGTGGATTAAGGATGGGCTAGCTGCACTGAGGTATTAATCAGCCATGATCTAACTGAATGGCAGAACAAGCTTGAGGGGATGAATGGCCTCCTCTTTCTGTCTCCTCAGGTGCAAACAGTTTTCTGTGAGTTGGGACTTTGGGGAGCAACAGCAGCATCTCAGACTCCCCTCCCCCAATTCAGAACAGAGGTTGGGAAGTATGGAGAAATTGCTACATTTATATGCAGGCACAAACACAAGCTACTATGTAGAGGGATAGAAGAAGTGATCCATAAACACAGAATCATGGAGAAACTCCAGCACTCCAACCCGCTCACACATACATATTACAAATAAGACTATATGGTGAGATGTTCTTACACAAAAATGGTTTAAATTTCACAAGTTTAAAATCTTACATCTATTGGGAGTGATCTTCAGTAGAGCCGTTTTCCTATGGGGCAATGAATGATTGATTGCATCACAAGCGGCCAGGGATTATGAATGGACTCAGGCTTTAGAACCAAAAGTGAGAAAATATTCTGCATATTTACCTGATTTTTAAAAATGGATTAATCAACCATTAGAAACAAAGTGGCAAATGGGGTTTTGCAGTGAGGCCACACACCTTCAGCGGAGCCTGTACTGGACATGCCAGTGCTAATGATGTTCGCTGGCCAGCAACAGCAAGAATTTGAAAGCAGTTGGGGTGGGGAGACCCTAGTTGGTTTGCTCTTTTTGTAAGGTGAAGACTGTATTAATCAAGACTGTGCCCTCTCACTTTTCACACCGTGGTCCCATGGGTTGGAATGTCTCCCTCTTTTCATTTCCTTCTGCCTTTCTCCCCGTGCCAGCTGTCTCTCGTGGGTCAAGAGGAAGCTATACTCCAGCATTCCCCAGGCTCAAATGTGAATCCTGTTTGCACTGGAGCCCCTCATCATTACCGCTTTCATTTTCCCACTTCTCACAGCTCCTCTAAGTACAGTTGGCTGGGGAACTCATTCCATACATTTTCCTATGTCATTGTGGGAATGTACTCACTGGTGGGGATTAATGTGCAGGGAAAGGGCAGGGGAAATCCAACTCTCAGTGCATCTGTGCAACAACAACAACTTGCATATACCACCTTTAACATAGTAAAACATATCCAGGCGCTTTACAGAAGCGTTATCGAACAAAATTTTGCATCGAGGCACATAAGGAGACATGAGGTCAGCTGACCAAAAGCTTGGCCAAAGAAGTAGGTTTTAAGGAACGTCTTAAAGGAGGAAAGAAAGTTGGAATTGCAGAGAGGTTTAAGAAGCAGTTAAAGACACAGCCACCAATGATGGAATGATCAATCAGGGATACACAAGAGGCCAGAAAGGAAGGAGGGTAGAGATCTTAGAGAGTTGTGAGCCTGGAGGTGAAATGGGGGAGTGGGGGGAGGGTGAGGCCATGGAGGGATTTGAAAATAAAGATGACAAGTTTAAAACTGAGGCACTGTTGAATCGGGAGTCGAGTTAGGTGAGCGAGGGCAGGGGTGAGAACAGATAAATGCCATTAGGATTCAGAGCCTGTATAACTTACAATACCCGCCACAATCAGGGAAACATTTGGAGTAATATTTAAGATCGGTAAGACTGCAAACCCATTCAGTAAGACTGCAAACGCACAGAACCGGGATTACTTTTCACTGATATATATTGAAAAAGGCGATTATTTCAAAGAGTGAATAAGTGTTGCTCACAACAAGTGGCGCTAGGCAAATCCGACAAGACGTCAGATGGAGGAGCCAGTATTAGAGAAAAACACACTGCAGTTTTTTTGTTTTATTTAGAGCATTGGGATTGGTCACAGTCAGCTTCCAAGGAGCTGCAGAGGGGATCATGTTTGTTCTTCCCCTTCCAACAACCCCCCAACAACCTTGTCGATTGGGTTCAATTACAGAAGAATGCATGGAAACCCTTGAATCTGACATTTCTCCACCATTAACGTTCTACACAGGTCACTTCTATTTGAATTTGAACAATACCCACAAACCAATTGGAACAGTGGATTTGCTTGTTTTCGAGAAATGGGAGATGAAGAAAAGATGAATAAGAGCCACTTAAAGCAGGATAACTGCAGAGATGGATGGGAACCATGTGGTTCATAAAGAACAGGGAGTCTGGCCACTTTCCGTCCCATTTTGAAACTGTGCATTGTGGAGTGTTTCTATCGAGCTCAGCTCCGCGCACTCTCCCTGCGGTTTCCCCCTCTTTTCAGGCACTGGCATTTTGTTTAGGTTTTGTGTCCATTTCCTTTTGAAGCTTTTCCTCACCTGCTGAGCAAAGGCTTTGAGACTCTGAGCAACTCACTGTGGGCGAGCGCCTCAGCAACTGAACTGTCGCTAGAAATACGCTTCCTCTGGGAGGCTTTCTGCAAATCCAAAATTCTGCAATGGGAAGGAAAAAATAAATAAATCAGCTAGGAACTTAAGATAGGGCATGTCAGAAAGTGGGAGTGTGAGAGAGAGAGACTGAGCGAAAGAGAGAGGAGGTACAGATAGGGAGAGAGAAAGGAAGTGAAAGGAAGAGCAAGACAGAGAGAATGCAAGAAAGCAAGATTGAGAGAGAATGAAAAAAAAACAAGAGTGAGACTGGAAGAGAGTAAGCATGAGCGAAATAAAAAGATAAGGGAGAGAGAGTGAGAGGGAGACTTAGAGATGTCTACAGTTAAGAACTCGATGCAGAGTTTTGTGATGCGTTTCTGGCCCCAAGCTGCTTTAGAGTTTTTTCTACTTCCAGATTACTAATAGTTTTGAGGAAAAATTATTTCAAAAGCTCCCTCAGTGACCTTGCCTTAACCTCATTTGCTAAATGCTGCAGTTTTCAAAAGTAGGCATAACCTCTCCCAGACAGTAATTGCTAGGAGTGTCTCTCCTGTTTCTTTTAAGGAGGTTTTCCCCTCTATCTTTCCCATACAGCGCCAGGGAATGCAGTATAATTAGAGTGAGGTTACATGGTATTCTTTTGTCAATCTCCTTGCACAATAGTCTGATAACTGACACTAGCAAACTCTATGCTCCTCGTCACATTGTGCCTGGATTCCCACTCCCGATTGCCATTTTGAGATTCCAAAATGGAATTGGTCCACTGGTGGACAGTGGGCTCTAATAGGACAGAGCATTGCTGTGATGGCCACCATAGTCAAATAGGATGCTAACATCACTTTCAAGCTCACACAGCAACACTGGAAACTTGGACAAAGAACTTGAAAACTGCCTGCATCCGTGGCACTGCATTGGGGATGGGGAGAAATTAGACACCTGGAATGTGCTGCAGGCATCTCTGAACCACAAGAATGTTCTGTTTAACAAGAACAAGACGTCCAACCATTAGAGATCCTGTATAGCGATGAGTTGCAAGTCTAAAGTGTGTTGGCACTGTCAACTCCCATTGCTTTAACACACAAATACCCACCAAATCAGGTCATCCCTGAAGTGCAGGGAGCACTGAGAAGGGGGAAAATAACCCCTTGTGGCTCTGTTGGTAGCATTCCTGCCTCTAAATCAGGAGATTGTGTTCAAGGCTCACTTGAGATACTTCAGCACCTCCCTCAGGCTGACACTCCAATGTAGCACTGAGGGAGTGCTACGCTGCCAGAAGTGCTGCTTTCCAGATGAGAGACTAAACCAAGGCTTTGCCCTCTGAGTTGGACATAAATGATCCCACGGCACTATTCAAAAACAAAAGCAAAGAAATTCTCCCTCATATCCTTAACAATCCTTGTCATTCAACAAACATCCCTGAAAACAGACCCATCACATCGCTGTTTCTGGGACCTTGCCGTCCGCAAATTGGCTGCGGCCCTTCCTACGTTACAACAATGAAATACTTTTGAAATATAGTCATTGTAAAGCACTGAGATCATGAAAGGCACTGTATAAATACTACATTTTTCTTTCTTTTAACCTGCATGGTGATGTTCTAGTGCTCTTACCTTGCTGCAATCCAAAAAATATACAGTCCGCACACAGGGCAAACTGGCTCCTGGGTTGCAGCAGATTATGCAAGTCCCGTGCTACAGGAGATGGTATCACTGGCACAGGCCTCAATTAATATAAAGGCAATAGGAAGAACTGGCACCATAAATCTAGAATGGAAGCAGGTTGCACGTAACCAGAGTTAACTTCCCATAGTTTGAAAGCCAGTTATCCTATTTTTGCTACCCTTCTACATGTGTGTGGAAATTAACCCATTCATCCAGCAAATCACCAAGGCTTCTTTGACAGCACCTCCTAATCCGCTACATCTACCACTCCCTAGGACAAACACAGCAGCTGCATGGGAACACCATCACTTTCAAGTCACACACCAACCAACCCAGCATATATATCACTGTTCCTTCATTTTTGGGTCAAAAACCTAGAATTCCTTACCCAGCAGTACTGGGAAACTCGTTCACCACAAGGACTGCAACGATTCAAGAAGACTGATGAAGCCTTCTCAAGTCAGTTAGGGATCAGCAATAAACATTGGTCTTGTCAGAAATTTCCACACCCCGAGAATGAAGTTTTCAACTTCTTAACACTGCCGATGCCCACGAGGACTGCAGCTCAAGCAACATCATGGCACTGCCATTGACTCTTCCAAACATATGTAACTGGTATAAAGAATGCCTGAACTGAGTGGAAAGGAGACACAGAAGCACAGGCAAAAGAATGACAGTACCTCTTCTTCACAGGAAAAGGGAAGCCAGAGTGTGAGGAGAAGAGAGACTTCTTGTGACGTCTGGTAAGGGCTTCGCTGTCAGAGTGAGGGCTGGTAGGACTGAGGTAGGAGGGGAAGAAGGGAAAGGATGACAGAAAGGAGAGAACACAGGAGAAAAACAAGAACATTTTAATTGGAAGCTTCAAGGTGCGACAGATAATCAGATAAAAGACAGGAAACAGGGATGAGGCTCAATGTCATTCGTAAACTTGGCAAAGGCACAGTTCAACATTCTCTGAATTTTCCTCCACCTACCAGCAGCCCCAGCCTTATTCAAACTCACAGGTTCCTGATTCAGTTGCACACTGGTTATTTGATTTAAATGCAAGCAGACTTGTGATTGATTGAACTCGTATGCAAGATGTACAAAATGATAGGCAGGAAAAGGCCAGCTAGTCCATCAGGTCCACCTGCACTCCTGATGGTGATAGTGTCATGATGTCATACTTCCTACCCCCTCCTCCCACAGCAATGTAATCTCTTGGAAAAGGCAAAAAGAAAAAAAAATCAGCTAACTAACTGTTCCATTTGGAAATCAGAAATACAGTTTTGGATAAGACAACCCAGTGAATCAGTGTTTGGAAATTACATGGCTAGTCCCACATCTCAGAGGAAGTTGCGCATTAAAGTGAAAGAGCATCACTCATTGGCCTTTTGACTTGCCCAGCCAATGGGAAATAGTTTCCCTTGCTTCGTACTATCTTATAGAACCCCTCCGAATTTTGATTTCCTAAACATTTCTTTTCACTGTAGGTTTACATTCTATTCTGTGGTTGAAGCTGTCCCTGACCTCGAAATATTTTATATAACATTAGAACCATTGCCTTTGGCCCAGAGATAATGAGATCCCTTTGGAGCTGATCACCAATCTCAGCTGATTTCACCCAGGCCAGTCTTAAGTTTGATCTTGAATGTTTTTAAAAAATTTCAGCTTGCCACGTCCACCACCAGTCCGACATAACAGCCACTTTATTTTCCCTTATCGCTTGCCCCTCTGCCCCTGAAGATGTCGAGTTTTTTTTATTCATTCACAGTATGTGGGCTTCGCTGACTGGGCCAGCATTTATTCCCCATCTCTAATTGCCCTTGAGGTGGTGGTGGTGAGCTGCTTTCTTGAACCGCTGCAATCCACAGTGCTGTTAGGGAGGGAGTACCAGGATTTTGACACAGCGACAGTGAAGGAACGGCAATATATTTCCAAGTCAGGATGGTGAGCGACTTGAGGGGAACTTCCAGGTGGTGGTACGTATTAAATCAGAGCCTGCAGTGCCTCTTGTGCTGAATTCCAGAAGATGTTGTGGGAGGAGAAGCCTAAGGTCCAGCTGATTGCCCTGCAGCCAGGGACAATGGGGTGAATCAAAATGACCAATGCATCTCACATTGAACTGAAGCTCTGTAGAAGCCTGAGATTATATCACTAATTGGTAACGTTTTCCACATCACAGTATCTTGATCAGAATCGGTGTCTTCAGGGGAGGAGGGGGTAGGGAATACGAGCAAATGAAGCGGCTGTCATGTTGTCAGGCGATGGAAGTGACAAGCCTAAACTTAAAAAAAAATCATCCAAGATCAAACTTAAGACAGGCCTGGGCAAAATCAGCTAAGATTGGCAGGCAGCTCCAAGAAATCACAATGACAATGGTACTAATGTTATAAAAGCTATCTCAAAGTCAGGAACATAGAATGTTAACCCAGAATGAAAAGAAATGCTTTGGAAATCAAAATTCTGATGGGTTTTAAAAGGTAAATAGATAGCGGAGGTGGGGTTGGGGGGAAATCTATTTCCCACTGGTTTCCCAGTTGGTGGGCATCAATTTAAGATCATCACCAGAAAAGCAAAGGGAAAGGGAAGAAGCAGAGGGTTGTCAAAGCATGAAACGCTCAACCAGAAATAGGGGGTGGCAGAGGGTTAGGGAGTAGGATCCACTATAGCTTTCAAAAGAGAAGGGGGCAAACATTTGACAAAGAAGCATATGAAAGGCTATGGGCCAACAGCAGAAGAATGGATAAGGTACAGGGTTTTTTCAAAGCTGGCTCAGGCAAAATGGGCCAAATTCTTCTGTGTGGAAAAATTCTATGCTTGAGTTTAATTATTTGAAATAAACTTAAAAGGAAAAAAGCCTGAAAGGTGGAAACAGAGTACTCTTCGCAGCATTTTCTCTACAGAAAATGGGTTCTTGAATAACGGTGGCAACTGCTCTAAAAACATATAGATAGTGTGAGGTTGCCATCCACTGTAGTACCCAATGCAACTTTGTCACAAATCTACACAGATAAACACAAAACTGTCCTTTACTGGTTGAGATGCGACAGAACTCTGCTATACCCTCCCCCGCACACCCCAAGCCTGCAAAGGCCTGTCACTCTCCTATCTTTATCTTATCAAGTGCTCACTCATTAAGCTCTCTTGACGGAAAGCATTGACTTTACTAATTTTTTTTCAGTAAAAGGGAAATAATTACCTAAAAATCATGCCTTTAATTAATGTCATCAACTCTCATTACATGCCAGTTCCTAATCAAGTACCTGATTTTTGGCTGGCATTAATCCAACAGCTTCAAGAGGGGGCACTACAGATGTCTGTGTCTGAATGGCTTACTGTCTATTAAGTTACAGAGGTGAGGGAAAAAATCTGCTCCAGCTCTGCAAATAGAAGCTGGACCATTGCCTGTGACAGGCTGACAGACTGGAGAGAGACAGGCCATTACATCTCTGATATTGAGCTCATGATTGCTGTGTGTTTTGTTTGAAATAGCTGCCACTTCCCTCTGTCATTTTACCAGCAATACTGCAAAGTATTTTTCAAATAACCAACCCAAAGGACAACTTTCAACAGGAGCAAATAAAAGGGATGCTGGCCATAGATTCTGTGTTAATTCCTGGGTAACAGCTACTTTCAAATAGACATCCCATTCATACATTTATGTAGCAAGGCACTGCAACAGCCAACTGCAAGTTCCCCCCATCAACTGCCCCCCCACCCCCGCCCCAGTCATCCCTCAAAGGGTGAGTATTGTAACATTCGAGGAAGGAGTTCAATGTGCATAGGCCATGGGAGGAATTCCAAGCAATTAGTTATAGGACATGAGTGGCATAGTACTTTTATTAACACTGTTCTGAGTTCCTTGAGTAATGTATATAGTGTATTGAATTGCATTGCGCACTTTGTCCACTTAAAGCCACCACACCCATGTCCCAGCAAAAGGAGTCTAAAAGGAGATTAAAGGAATCCATGTTTTAACAGCACCTGCAATTCCAATTCTAAATGCTTCTTACGTAATTTTACTATTTTTTCCTAAGAGCTTCATGAAGGCGATGAACAGGGTGAGAAATAAGAAACAGTGCTTTCAGGTATGAAACTTCTGGAAAGTTTCTACAGACAGTATTTTAACTTAGAGATTTAGGGAACACATTGAGGCTGTAGCCGGTTGTTAGAGAGAGATTGAGGCATTCCAGCGCGTACACACACGCATCTCACAAAAATATCCATCCAATCAAAAAAAAAGTAATCTCAGATCATTACAGAGAAGATTTTCTTTGGAATATGATCCCAAATCCTTGATCAAACAGTATTCAAGGTGGCATTGTCTATGCCCAATCCATCACATTTTGTCATGCAGTGGCATCATCTGTATTCCCATGTTGGCAAAAAAGGCTGTGACATTTTAACGGTGTGATGGCAGGTTTTGCAATCACAGATGACAAAAGAAAAAAAAGTTATTACTTTGCCACTGTGGAGGTGAAGAATTGGAAGATATTTTTGAGACACTAATGCCTGCAGAAAATGAAAATTACTATGATTCAGCAAAATATCTCTAATAACGTATTTCACATCCAAGAAAAATACAACAAATGAAACAACTGTCTTCCAACGTGCTAAGCAAGCAAGACAATTGATCAATATTGCCCACTATTTGAGGCAACCAGCAACCAAATGGAATTTTGGCAATATTGAACATGTCAAGCCAGAAAATCAAAACACAAATAATCAAAGGTTGCCCCTCTAGTTGGGCTGGGAGAAGGTTTGGAGTGGAATTCCCCAGGAGTCAGTGTTGGGACCCTTGCTTTTCCTGATATATATCAACGATCCAGACCTTGTTGTACAAGGCACATAATTATACAAAACTTGGAAGCATTGTGAACTGTGAGGTGTATAATGTAGAGCTTCACAAGGACTTAGACTAGATGGTAGAATGGGCGGATAGGTGGCAGATGAAGTTCAATGCAGAAAAATGTGAGGTGATATGTTTTGGTAGGAAGAGACAATATAAAATAAAGGATACAACTCTGAAGAGAGCGCAGGAACAGAGAAATTTGGGTGTATATGTGTATAATTCATTGAGACAGTGGTTAATAAAGCATACATTGTTCCAAGCTTTATTAATAGGAGCATAGAGTACAAGATCCAGGAGGTTATGTTGAACTTATATAAGACACTAGTTCAGCCTCAGCTGGAGTATTGTGTTCAGTTCTGGGCACTGCACTTTAGGAAAGATGTGAAGGCATTGGAGAGAGTGCAGAAAAGATTCACAAGGGTGGTTCCAGGGATAAAGAACTTCATTTATAAAGGGCTGTTTTCCTTGGAGAAAAGAAGGCTGAGAGGAGATCTGATAGAAGAAATCATGAAGGGTCTGGACAGAGTAAATAGAGAGAAACTGTTCTCACTTGTGAAGGGATCGAGAACCAGTGGGCATAAATTTAAAGTAATTGGCAAAAGATGCAAAAGCGATATGAGTAAAAACTTTTTCACGTAGTGAATGGTTAAGGTCTGGAATTCACTGCCTTCAGGTGTGGTGGAGGCAGGTTCAATCAAGGCATTCAAAAGGGAATTAGATTGTTATTTGAAAAGGAACAATGTGTGGGGTTATGGGGAGAAGGCAGGAGAATAGTGAGGTGATACACTTCGGTACAAAGAGCAAGTAGACACGGTATAAAATAAGGATACTATTTTAAAGGGAGCGCTGGAGCAGAGAAACCTGAGAGTATATGTACATAAGTCCATTGCGCTATATTGCATTGCACTAGAGAGAGTGCAGAGGAGATTTACCAGGATGTTGCCTGGACTGGAGAGTTTTAGTTATGAGGAGAGATTGGATAGACTGGGGTTACTTTCCCTGGAGCAGAGGAGATTGAGTGGGGACATGATTGAGGAGTATAAAATTATGAGAGGCATAGATAGGGTAGACAGGAAGGAACTTTTCCCCTTGGTGGAGGGATCAATAACCAGGGGGCATAGATTTAAGGTAAGGGGCAGGAGGTTTAGAGGGGATGTGAGGAAGAATTTTTTCACCCAGAGGGTAGTGGGAATCTGAAACTCTTTGCCTGAAACGGTGACAGAGGCAGAAACCCTCATCACGTTTAAGAAGTATTTGGATGTGCACTTGCAATATCATGGCATACAAGGCTATGGGCCTAGTGCTGGAAAATGGGTTTAGAATTGTTAGGTACTTGTTTAATCGACGCAGACTTGATGGGCCAAAGGGCCTTTTTATGTGCTGTAGACCTCTATTACTATTACTCTAAGTCATTAAAGGTGCCAGGACAGGGAGAGAGAGCTGTTACTAAAGCATACAGTATTCTAGGCTTCATTACTAGGGGCATAGAGTTTAAGAGCAGGGAGGTTATGATGGACTTACATAAGACACTGTTTAGACCTCAGCTGGATATTGTGCACAATTCTGGGCGCCACACTATAAGAAGGATGTGAATGGACTGCAGAGAGTGCAGAGGAGGTTTAGGAGAATGGTCCCAGGGATGAGATAGTTCAGTTATGAGGAAAGATTGGAGTTGGGACTGTTTTCCTTGGAAAGGAGAAGGCTAAGAGGAGACTCGATAGAAGTTTTCAAAATAATGAGGGGTCTGGACAGAGTAGATAGGGAGAAACTGTTCCCGCTCGTAAACAGATCGAGAACCAGCGGGCACAGTTTTAAAGCGTTTTGCAAAAGAAGCAAATATGAGGTGCGAAAAAAACTTTTTCACACAGCGAGTAGTTCAGGTTTGGAATGCACCGCCTGGAAGTGTGGTGGAGGCAGGTTCAATCGAGGCATTCAAGAGGGCATTAGAGATTATTTAAATAGAAACAATGTGCAGGGTTATGTGGAAAAGGCAGGAGATTGGCAGGCACTAAGTTAAAATGTTCAGAGAGCCAGTGCAGACACAATGGGCCAAATGGCCTCCTTCTACACTGTAACAATTCTGTGATTGCTGACATGCCAGGAAACCACCTGCAAAGCAACAGCAGTCTCACAATGTTTCCACTGTAGTGGTGCTTATCCACACTGGATTGGGTGCCCTGTTTCTGGTAAACTGCATAAAGCTTGTGGAAAACTCAACTGCTTTGCTTGTGTTTGTCACTCATCCGCAAACTCAATGCTCAACGATGAAGACAAATGCCAACAGAAGGGTGCCACCGACACATACCACAACAAAAGGATGAGAGAATGTAGCCAATGTAGAGGCAGATGATCCTGAATATACCTTTGTGCTCTCTTTCCGACACATCAACCAGCCGCATGTAATAATCTCCATTGGAAGTGAATGCTCTCACAGATACGGGAGCATCTATCTGTCAATGTCACAGGAAACAAAACATTCAAGAAGCTTCAGGATTGCCCCATTCTCTACAAACCAGGGAACATGAAAATTTTCCCTTATCACAGTGACAAACCACTGAAAGTTCTCAGGACTTTTGAAACACCAATATCATTCAAAGATATTAGAATTAATGGTTATTCTGCCATATCTGGAGAACGTGACAGACTTATTCAATGACATTATATATTAATATTTTATATAACACATTTCTATAACATGTCAGATCGCATAAGGGGACAAATAACGTTGCAAGGTCAAGAGTGAAGCAACTAAAGTACATAATGAGTCAGATGACACTCCTTCACTGCTGAGCACATGACTGAAGAATTCAATTATGCTTTCATTGAACAGGAACTTGTCTTTGCTCAAGATGAGGTTACATTCTTTAAGATTTGCACATGACTGCAGTTACATAGATAATAGTTCCTATGCACACCTAAAACATCCTTGAATTGTATGCTGACTGCTTTACTGGTATCAGCAAACAAAGGTGTTACATGCAAGCTGCATGTAGACTTTAATATGCCCTCAGTCACACATCAATGGAGAAGATACTGCTTTATATCAGAAAGCAGACAGAGAAAGAACTTCAGCACCTACTTGACCTTGACATTATTGAGAAAGTTGGAGCTGAGCCTACCCCTAGGTTCTCATCCATACAAGTTGTCAAGAAACCCCAAGAATGAGAACCACGTTAGAATCTGCGTTGTATGTGGTCACCAAACCAAGCCATACAATGAGAAAGATACTTGACACTTACAATATATGACGCTATAAAGAAAGTGAAAGTGCTAAACACTTTACCAAACTTGACCTCAATTCAGGATACCATCAAATCAAAATGGCAGAAGAATCGAAGTATTGTACAATCCTTTCCGTTCACATTGGACTTTTTTAATACAAGAGGCTCAACTGTGGACTCAATTCAGCAGCTGAGGTATTTCAGCACATGATTCAGTCTGCACTTCAAGGACTTGAAGGCACACTGAACATTAATGATGACATTCTCATCTACGGTCACACTGAAAGGGAACTCAAGGCATGTCTACATGCATGGCTGCAACATCTTAAAGAATGTAACCTCATCTTGAGCAAAGACAAGTTCCTGTTCAATGAAAGCATAATTGAATTCTTCAGTCATGTGCTCAGAGTGAAGGAGTGTCATCTGACTCATTATGTACTTTAGTTGCTTCACTCTTGACCTTGCAACGTTATTTGTCCCCTTATGCGATCTGACATGTTATAGAAATGTGTTATATAAAATATTAATATATAATGTCATCAGCTGGATATACATATGTATTGAATTGTTTTGAAAAGAACAATTTTCCTAAGCAAAGGACATGGTTTACAGCAGCTACTATCTTTCATTTGTGAAAAGCAAACTGCTTTTATGGAAACACAGGGTTTATGGAGCTCTCAGAGACAGGTCATGTGACCCAGGTGTTGTGCGTGAAAAAAATACTGGATTTAGAATAGTCAGAGATAGAAGTCCACAGGTGCAACAGCCTTACCCCAACTCTCTCTCTTTTGAGACCACTCTCATCAAAGAGCTGTTTGTGATTTGAAAAACCCACCAGAAGACCTCATTGCAGCAAACCGAGCATTGTTAAAGAAAAATTCCAAGCCGACCAGCCATGACTGAAGACCGACTGCTCCATTGTGGAAGGGGATCCTTCAGCTGTAAACAAGCCTCTAGACAATCCGTGAATATTTTTTTCTGACTTTACTTGTTACCTGTCTAAGCTTTTAATATCTGACACACTGCAGAGTTTTACTTTTTTGCATGCTTGTTTGGCGGGGGGGTGGGGTGGTCTGTGTGCGCGCGCAAGGTGCATGTGCGTCTGTGCGTGCGAGGCGCATGTGTATGTATGTATATATCTGTGTGCGCGTGTGCATGTGTTTTTTCATTAGTGGGTGGTTGGACATAGTACCTTTTAAACCTTTCATTAATAATTTTCGCATCTTTACCTGAATGAGTTTTAGCAACTGAATTAATTCTTTACTTGTTAACTTAAGGAGCCTGGCTGGCTTATTTCTTGCACTGAGTTATATACAGTCAAAAATATATCAAATTGGCAATATCACCTCCCTTTTAAATTCAAACTCTGTTATAACAAACTCAGGAATGGGACAAAGAAAGGAGTCAAGTTCACCCCTGTTAACCTAGTCGTAACACAAAAAGAGACCACCCTGTGTGAGTGGACTAAATCACACAAATGGGCTTTACACCAGATCAAATAACAATTGTCAGCTAGTTGCAGAAATGCCTATTTTGACCCTGAGAAAACCACCCAACTAGCTGTGGATACAAGCCAGGTTGGCTTAGGTGCTGTTCTTGTGCAGAAAGACAAAGCAATGCCAAGTAGATTGCTAATGCCTGTAGAGCAACTTCATTCACAAACAGAGAGCGTAGTACACTTAATTACTTTAGGTGTTTTACATTTTCATCTCTACTTGTACGGAAGTGAGTTTGAAGTCATAACTGATCATAGACCACTAAGCATGTTCAACAATCCACATAGCAAACCACCCACTCGAATAGAGCACTGGATACTCAAACTACAAGAAAATGAATTCCATGTTGGGTAACAGACAAGCAAGCTCAATCCAGCAGACTATCTTCCATAATATCCATTGCCATCAGTCAGTCCTACTAGTCATGAAGAAAAGATCAATGAACAACACCTTAACTACATAAGCCTAAACGTAGTGCCAAAGTCGCCAAAACTACCTCGCATCAAAGCAGCAACAAAACGAGGTGGTGCAACTATGCATGACGGCTAATAAAATCATGGAACTGGAAAGACACGACTGAGAAAGCGTCTACAAACAAAATTGCAGACATACTATAAGGTCTTAACAATAAGTGAAATGATCTCACCCTTACAACCAGATCTGATCTTGTGTTAAGCAGCAACTATATTGTCATTCCACAGTCATCAAGTGAACGTGTTGTAGATACAGCACATGAAGGTCACTGGGGAATTGTCAAAACCAAACAACTCCTTCGGAAAAGGTATGGTTCCCAGGAATTGATTAGATGGTAGAACACAAAATCAATCAGTTTGCACCATGTCAAGCAACAAAAATGTCAAAACTACCTCCAAGGCCATGGATTGAAGTTAGCACTGATTTAGAAGACTTGCCCACTGGTGAACACCTGCTTGTTGGCACTGACGACTACAGGAAGTTCCCAGTCGTGGAAATAGTTATGTCTATTTCAACAGAAGCAGCCACTCCTCACTCGACTACTGGGAAACCTCCCAGCTACTGGAGCTACCCCACGAAGCTAACAATCAACACATACCCGAAAGAGAACAGAGGGATCAAATGAAAGTAAATGTAGAGTGAAACATGAAATTTAGAGCCACACAGCTAAGGCCAGGAGATGAAGTGCTGTTGAAACATGATTATCATGTTAGAAAGTAAACAATCCAGCCATTTGTCGTGACCAACACAAAATCAATGATCACTGCTAAGCAGGGTTCGCAAAAGATCACACAAAACATATCATTCTTCCAAGCACTGAGAATAACATTCACAAGCATTGAATTCAATTTAGATATCAACTTCTCAGATGAAGAACTTGAATTAAATGAGACCACACCTGATATCAGACAATATCCTACACATGAAAGTCATCCACTATACTTAATTCATTACATTATCAAGTGAACTATTTTCAGTTGGTGAACAGATCTTTCATCTAATTGTATATGACTGAATGCATTGTTAAATTAACAGAAAAATTAGAATATGTATAGTGCTACTGGTGGAGTTAACTATTCACATTATATGTAAGTTTACAGTTTACACTTTTGGAAACAAACCATTGAAACATGCTATATTTTTCATTTAAGATAAGGGATGTGGTGCATTGAAAATTGCATTTTGCACTTTGTCCACTTAAGGCCACCATACCCATATAGCAGCAGCAGGAGTCTAGAAGGAGAAGAAGAGCCTGTAGAGTTCTGAGTCTGAATGCTTCTTACTGGATCCTGTTGTTTCACAATGTAATCACCCTATCTCTTTCCCAATACAAACATTACCACAACACTTATTCAGTTGTATGCAATATACAATGTTCTTACATACAGACACAGCATGCCTGGGGAAAAACTAATTAATGGTGTCTAGAAGGAATTAAGGTCTTGTACATTCAACAGGGAATGGCGCAGCTCTCTTACCTTGGAACAGGTGATAATGGTGGCGAAGAGGAGCAGGATGGGAAGGTGAAGGAGCCAGATGAGCCAACCAAATCAGGCATTCCTGGAGATGTCCCCACAGTTTCTGTGATCACAAGTTCTGGATCCAGGATGAAAAGTTCATCTTGGGAAATGTCAGTCACATAATGCAAGTGTTCCTGAAAGATGAGTGCAGAGGAAATAATCATTCAAGCTCATAACTGTGTCTAAAAGGAAAAGGAAAGAAACAATCACATTTATATAGCACCTTTCACAACCTTCATAACAGCCAATTAAGTATGTTTGAAGTGCAGTCTTTGTTGTAATCAAGGAAATGCAGCAGCCAATTTGCCCTCAGACAGCAATGGAATACATGATCTGATAATCTGCTATTTTTCACTGAAAATGGCTCTGCTCTTCTTCGAATAGTGCCACGACACCTTTTATGTACATTTAAGAGAGCATACAGAGGCTCGGTTTAATGCCTCTTTCGAAAGTCACAGCAGCACTCCCTCAGTACTGTGAAGAGTCAGGCTAGATTTTTGTGCTCATGTCTCTGGAGTGAAACAAACCCACATCCTTCTGGATCAGAAGTGAGCATGTTACCCACTGAGCTATGGCTGAGTTCTGCTCTTAAGAGCCATTACAACTGCTAATAATTCATTCCATTTATAGTCATAGAATGATATAGCATAGAGGGAGGCCATTCTAGTAAATCTCTTCTGCACCCTTACCAAGGCCTTGACATCTTTTCTAAAGTGGGATTCCCAGAATTGAACGCAATATTCCAGCTGAGGCTTTACAAAGTTTTATCACAACTTCCTTGCTATTGTACTCTATTCCTATTTTCTATTCCATTAATAAAGCCAATGATCCAATACAATTTTTTAACAGATCCATTTCAATCGACCTTTACTTTTAATTGCATCATTGTTCTATCTTCCAGGAACTGGTATCACTTATCCCTTCAGTGTCCAGACTGCTGGCTCCTAGCATGATTTACAATGTACTCTGCACCATTGCTGCAGTAGCACTTCTCTGGGTTTGGTCCTACTAGTCTTCCCTATTCTCTCTTTAAGTGAACCTATGCTTTGCATTGTTTCACAGCCCTCAGCTCATTAAGATGGCAAGTTGATGACTTCCTTTCAGGGTTCAGATAACATTGGTCCAGGATGTCCATGCCAGTATATCCTTTGTTATTGTGTTTTTCAATATTCCTCCCATTTCCTGTGGCTCAGGTATCCTGGTCCACTCGGCTGACCCTTAACACAACTGAGGTCAGGTGCATTGTACAGAAATAGGGGAAATGGATTTTGAATTCATAAACTGGAACTCTGCTGTCAGGGAGAGCCCTATGATTAACACCTGATGACCAGACTGTCAAATACATGGCCATAAACTAAACAAATGTTTATTACTATGAGAAGTCATTTTGTCTCAGGCGGTCCTTTACTGAATCATTTACCAGAAGATGTCAGAATGGGACCTATCATCTGCTTTTTTTAAAAAAAATATTCAAATATATATTAAAATGTGCAAACACAGGCATACTAATTGAAAAGATTCCAGAAATAGTTCTACATTTTTAATGCCAGGAGCAGATCTGTCCAAATACTGATGCCCCACATGTGTCAGCCCAATTGAAAATATCTAATTCACAACAATTGTGCACTACAGATGAGGTAGTAAAATGGAATTCCCTTATGTTAATTGAATCAATTGAGGTTAAGTTTAAACAGGTTACTTCAGCACATAGCAGTGATACTAACTGACAGGGAGAAAGTCAAGTTTGGGGGTAATGTTCCACTCAGTGAATAAAACTGTTCCAAGATTGGTTCTGGGTTCTTCCTTTACCAACTGGCTGCCAGTATTTAAACACCTAAACATCTCTAGCTCTTTGTCCTCCTTTAAGATACTCCTCAAAACCTACCTCTTTAAACAAGTTTTTGGACACCTGCCCAAATATCTCCTCCTTTTGCTCAGTGTCAACCTTTGACCTGAATTTACCCTCCTGTAAAGTGGTTTGCAAATGTTGCTTTGTCAAAGGTGCTATAGAAATTCAAGACCTTATTGTTATTGCTACCACCAAAGACTGGAGTGGATAGAAGAAAAAAATCTTCTACTAATATAGTGCCTGATCACATTATTAACATGCACCTAAACACTTCTGATCCAGTGAAATACTTTAAGTGGTGGTGCAGCTTCACAAGCAATCAATTCTGCTTGTGGATTAGATGTGGGGTTAGAGAGACAGTTTCAAGCCCACAGAACACAGGAAAGGGAAGCATGGCTTTTTCAGATTATTCTAATCTCACAGAAGGAGATGTTTGCAGAAAATTGAGCCATTACAATTAATGATACAGGGTCTCCACACTGCTGTTCCTATCAGTCTCCAAGATGTTCTCTCACATCCTATTGGCCTTGGCATCACTGACAGAACCCTCCAGTGGGGATTGGCTTGATAAATAAGACTAGCTGCTGTTGTCTCTGTCTGAAGATGCAGTTTCCAGAGAGAGTGCTACCCTTGACAGCTATATAGTGGTCAGAGGCAGCCATATTCTCTGGTGTGTAAAAGGGGATCAAGCCCACTTTTAATGCTTGGTGCTCTGCACGGATTTCACAGAATTGTGTAGCACAGAAAGAGGCCATTTCAGCCAGCGTGTTTCTTCTGAAAGACTGATCCAATTACCTTGTTTCACCCACTGCCTGGCAAATTTTGTCAACACAGGCATATAGCCAATTCCCTCTTGAAAGTAATTGCTGACGCTGCTTTTCAGGTAGTGCATCTCCAGCCATTGGAAAAAGGCATGTCAGGAAGAAATTAGTGGAAAAAGAACATGCACTGGTGTTTCTCTGCTATTCTGGCTGGTGCAAAAAAAGGCTTCTCAAAAACTAAATGGGGTGACTAATACCACCACTGCAGAGCAACCTCTTGAAGCGGCATTGCTGGAGGGAGTGAGAAATTCTGAATGTTAAGTTCTGCAATTAAAAGCTGAAAACAAAAACACCAGCTGGTCAGAGCCACCATGAAGGAGAATGTACTACCTGAACCGATTATTTCACCACATACTGCTCTACCAGCATCACTGTTTAATCGTCAACTAGTCCAGCTTGCTTTAAGTACATTGTAAGTTGAGAACTACTTGCTAATAAACTAGAAAGCATTACTTTTGGGTGCAGCAAACACATCTTAAACACAACTGGCCCTTTTAGAGATTTGGGAGTCAAAACATTGAGAATCTACACTAATAATTGCCTCTTAGTACTTTCATTACTGATTGAGAAAATCCAACAGCATGTTGAACTGGTATCAGAAACATGGTCAGCCAGGAGGTGCTGCTCTTTACCGTGACTGGCATTCTTTGTGCTCCCAGATGCCAATGCTGAGCTGTGCCAGGTTATTATCTAATTTAAGACATGGTCAATCAGGAGTCAGTAGACACTCTCCAGGATTGTCCTGGAGTGCCTAGCAATTAATTTCCCTGACACTGCTCTGAGCAATGATTTGGAGATGGAAAAGAGAAGGATTTTTGACAGGATGGGTAATTTAGAGATGGGAGGTCATGTGAGAAAACCTCCAGGGACATGTCCAACCAGAGCTAGCAACCAGAGCGTGAGATGATCAAGAAAGGTGGGAATTGGGACATGGGCTGCATTGCATTGATAATTGTTCAAATGCTTGCCACATGCTCATCCAGGCTAAGTATTTAGTGACTCAACAGCATTACATACAAAACCACACACCAAACACTTCCAGCTCAGGGAAAGGCAGAGGTCAGATACAGAGTAACAACCCAACATTATGCATTACCAAGCAATCCATGGTCAACTCTAACTTTGAATATGCTGTAATGAAAAGCTTTCCCTATACAAAATCAGCAGGAAATTCCCTTAGGTTGTGTATGATATAGGGTGAATGTGGAGTAAAGTTCATTGTGCTCTGACCCAGAAACGTACTTTAAAGACAATCGGATAACAATAGCAACTTGAATTTATTTAGATGCTTGGAGAAAAAAATGCTCATGGCACTTAACAGAGTTGTAGATCAGACAAAATTGCACGCTGAGCTGAAGGAAATGACATTAGACGAGGTGAACCAAAGCTGATTAAAGTGATATGTTTTAATGAGTGTCTGAAAGGAGGTTGATTTAGAGAGGAAAGCACAAGTGTCCAATGTCAGAGGAAATGAGAGCTGGGGTGGTGGGGGATTTGGATCTCTCTAGGAGGTTACAGAGATAGGAAGGGGCAAGTTTGTGGGAAGTTTTGAAACATGGAGATAGAATTTTAAATTTGAGGTGTTGAGTCACCAGGCCATATGTAAATCAGCAAGATTGATGATGGGTGAGTGGAACTTATCATGGATGGGGGCAGCAAAATTTCAAATGAACTGAAATTTATGGAGGGTTTGGGAAGCCAGTCAGAACAGCATGGAAATCATTGCGTCTCAAAGTGGCAAAAGGCATGGATAAGAGTTTCAGTGGTAGATGGGTGGAGGTTGAGGCAATGAAGTAAACATGAAGTTGGAAATTCAGTTCAAGATGAGCAGAATTGCTAAAGTTGTGAACAGTTTTGCTTGTCCCAAGGCACAGAAGAGCATTCTATTTAACCAGCATGACATTTCTATTATACACACAACGGAAGACCACAAACTTAAGTGACAATCATCATCAAACTGTAATATCTTTGAGAACCCTGCTGGAAAATGTCAGCCTCTTCTCAGTAGCAGCATGCATGTCTATGAGGCAGTAGATTGTAGGCTGAACTCCCTCTTCAGAGACTACTTTAACACAGAATTGAGAGAGTGCTGCACTGTCAGAGGTGCCATTTTTTGGATGAGATGTTAAATTGAGACCCCTTATGCCCTCCCAATTGGATGCAAAAGTTATTATGGCACTATTCAAAGGGGAATCCCTACCAATATTTATCTATTTTTTTTTATTTATCCACGGGATGTGGGTTTCGCTGGCTGGGCCAGCATTTATTGCCCATCCCTAGTTGCCCTTGAGAGGGTGGTGGTGAGCTGCCTTCTTGAACCGTGCAGTCCATGTGGTGTAGGTACACCCACAGTGCTGGTAGGGAGTTCCAGGATTTTGACCCAGTGTCAGTGAAAGAATGGTGATATATTTCCAAGTCAGGATGGTGAGCAACTTGGAGGGGAACTTCCAGGTGACGGTGTTCCCATGCATCTGCATCCCTTGTCCTTCTAGATGGTAGTGGTTGTGGGTCTGGAAGGTGCTGTCAAAGGAGCCTTGGTGAATTCCTGCATGCATCTTGTAGATGGTACACACTGCTGGAGGATTCAGTGATGGTAATGCTATTGAACATCAAGGGGAGATGGTTGGATTCCCTCTTGTTGGAGATGGTCATTGCCTGGTAATTGTGTGGCATGAATGTTACTTGCTACTTGTCAGCCCAAGCCTGGATATTGTCCAGATCTTGCTGCATTTGGACATGGGCTGCTTCAGTATCTGAGAAGTGGTGAATGGTCCTGAACATTGTGCAATCATTAGCGAACATCCCCACTTCTGACCTTATCACCTAATTATTACAAAAATCTTGTTCCTGCTGATTCTGGAACCTTGCTGTGTGAAACTGGACTGGAGTTTCCTGTATTTCAACAGTGACAACACTTCAAAGGCACTTAACTGGCTGTGAAACATCTTGGGTCACCATGAGGTTCTTTTCTCCCCTTGCAGATTGAGACTGCCCTGGCCTCATTTCATTTCGAAACCTGAAGCAAACATCCTTAATCTGGATTCAAACCCAGGAGAATTTTGATGAAAAGACAGCATGCGAAACCAGTGCAGAGTTCCCTACCTTGTATTTCACTCCAGACAGACCTATACTATTAGCCAAAAGTTGATGAACCTAGAAATCTACTGGTACCCAACCGAGCCAATGGCATTCCGCATAACTCGCTCTGTGTTTAGTTCAGCAGGGGGCAGTTGAGAGAAATACTTGCTAGTTGCAATCAAGGAAGCTGTTAAATCAATAAAAGCCAGCATGTTAATCATCACTTGGGTGTCTATTCTTACCTGTGCTCGATCTATTCTGTAAAACCGGTCAGCAGTAGTGGCTGAAAAGAAAACAAGGAGAAATTAAAATGAAGGGTAGGCTCCAATCAGGTTTCTCTCTACATTGTTGTAAAAGAGAGAATCTCACATCGCTTTTTGGAGAAGAATATCTTGCCTGATCAAATATTTCATGCATTGCACCATTGGTCAGAACTTGTCAGAAAATCAGGAGCTTGCTCTACCAAAGTTCTGACATGTTTCACATGTTTTGTTTCAATCATTGTGATGGAGTGGGTGGACATTGGGAGGCACCAGTGAACAGAACATGCTAATGTGGTACCCCTATTTAAAAAGGGTGACAAGATCTATACAGGAAACTACAGACTCAATTTTTCTTACTACAATTCTGCCTAAATAATTAGATCATTTGTTAGGGTTGGTTTTCCTTCCAGTCAAGAATTTTAAAGGGATTGAATAGAGGCATTCAGAATTATGAAGGGTTTTGATAGAGTAGATAGGAAGAAACTGCTTCCACTGGCAGGAGGGTCGATACCGAGAGGAGACAGATTTTAAGTTAATTAGCAAAAGAACCAGGGGAGATCAGGAGACTTTTTTCTGATGCAGCGAGTACTTATGATTTAGGATACAATACCAGAAAGAGTGGTGGAAGCAGCTTCAACAATAAACTTCAAAATGGAATATTGGATAAATTCTTGAAAAGGAAACATTTGCACAGCTATTAGGAAAGAGCAAAACGGCGTCCTTTTGTGCCGCGACCATTCTATGATTCTATTCTATGACTGGGACAGGGACTAAATGCGTAATTCTTTGAAAGGGCTAGCACAGGTAAAATGGACTGAATGGTTTTCTTCTGTGCTGCATAATTCTAAATTTATTTACGATATTCACAGGACAACCACCAAGGACTCAGAGTATACAGTGAATGCCTGATGGTAACTTGGGACATTGTGACATAGATCTGTCTGTACTGTTTGTCAGCATGACTAGTTTTAGTATGCATTAGAAGTTGCAATAGCCATCTATCAAATTCAATGAGATTTTCTGTCTGTTCCGGGAATGTGATGTTATTTTTCTGTACTTGACATGTTTCAAATATACTTAGAACTTTAGTATTGCTGAAAAGAAGAGACATGTCGAAGCTTTTCATCTTGCACTCATCAGGACACTTCGCAGGAATACCAATATAAGGGGAAAACAACAATTTATATTGTATCAGAAGAATGAGCTGATTGGTTGGCAAGTGGAGTCTGATTGGTAGAGGCTTTGCCATGGAAAATGGACAATTGATGGTGAATGACAGTTAACTGCCAAGCGTCGTTTGAAATTTAAACCAGGCAGCTTGAACCCGAATGATCAAGACATTGCCCTGAGGAATGAGTCAGTAAATGGCTGTCACTTATTTTGTTTAGCTGAAACAGGTGCAATGTATGTACATGTTATTTCTGTCTTCAAAGAACAAGGCTCTGTGTATTAATATATGTAGGTTCCAGTACACGCAAATGCGCCACACTGCAAGCCAATCTTCAATTGGTTGTCAGTGTTATTTTAACTTTTAACTTATAACTTTTTGTTTCCCAACTTTTTTCACATCATTAGGATTCTGCTTGGTTCCACCAGCTAACCTAGTACTAGGACAATTGGCCGTCAAATATTTGCACGGATGTTAAAACATCATGCAATAGATTTTCACCTTGCCATCCAGCATTGAACTGGTCCTGCTGATTGGCTGCTCGTTATAGACACTGGATGATTTTCATGTTCACTAAACATAAATACAGTAAATCACAAGGGTTTACATTTGTATATAATGTAGTCAGCATGTATGTCCACCTATAGTGTAAGAAGGGACCTATGTGTATATACAGTATACAAGCTGTGTACGTACATACAACGTATGCACAAAGCATGCAGCCATATGTTGAGGATAAATTTAGTCATCCGACACTCTCAGCAGGAAACTGCATTTGAAGGGAGTGTGGGTTAGGGAACTGATTCTTTAGTGTTTCTTTCTTATATCTCCAGTCCCTGCTTCCTTCAACTTTAGCTTTTTGCTGGGAATACAGGATTGGTGAATTTACATTCAATTTTGACCAAGCTTTTAGTTATGCCTTCTAATGTCTCCTTCTTTGTCTGAACACACTCCTGTGAAGCGCCTTAGGATGTTTTCCTAAGTTAAAGGTCTTATATAAATATAAATTGTTGTTGCTGTATAATGTATAAAGGTTGTGCATGTATATATAATGTATGCATGGTGCTCTGTCCCCTGGAACATGCAATGAAGCAAAACCTAGTATCAGTGCAGCTGAAATCACATGGAACAGTACACTTTAGTTACAGTCACTGAACTGAATCACATTTGCCTTATTGTCTATTGTTGCTCAACTCCACTTCTGCCCCATAGCCTAACCTGTGTATATTATTACAGATCCCGATCTGAGTTACTCCACAGGTAATGCACTCCAATCTGTGTGTTACACTGTATGTAACTACTCGAACTTCTACATTACCCTCTATGTAACAGATTCCAGTAATATTCCAGCCTGTTTCCTGAATGTACTGTAACATTTTAGGACATTCACCCTTATGGAAAGGATACTTGTGTTAATACACATTACGATGTTGCTACAAAGTTAGATCAGCTTGCAAAGAGTTAATTCCCAGTGATCCACAAGAAATAAACCAGTTTGTTGATATACAAATTAAATGACTAAGTGCTTTGTGGTCCACTTTCTAAAGACAGAGAAACACATGCAGCAACATGTGCAAGATCAAAGTAATCAATAAACACAAGGAATGGTTTAAGTAACATTACAATCTCTTCCTAAAACCATAATTTAATTAGATATAAGCAGTAAAGGCACACTCTAGATCAAAAGCAATGCCTGTAACATACTCCAGACGGTGTTGCCCTGTATATAATGTGCTGCTAAGGCTCCATTAATTTTCTCATGAGTGAAGATTAGGACTGTACTGGAGTATCCAGGAGCTAAAGATTAATCTACTTAACAACAACTAACATTTATATAGCACCTTTAATGTAGTTAAATATCCCAAGGTGCTTCACAAAAATGTTAACCAAACGAATTTGGGCACCCAGTAACATACAAACATATGGATTAGGAGCAGGAGTAGGTTATTCAGCCCCTTGAGCCTGCTTTGCCATTCAATAAAATCATGGCTGAACTGATCGTGGTCTCAACTCTACATTCTGCCTCCCTTGTTAATCAATTGGCGGTAGACAAAAGTTATCAACCTCTGCCTTAAAATATTCAATGACCCTGCATCCATGCTCTCCAGGCAAGAGTGTTCCAACAAGTCTCAACCCTCAGGGAAAAAATTGCTTCTTATCTCTGTTTTAAATGGGAGACCCTTAGTTAAAACTATGTCCCCTCTGTACAAGGAGAAATCAGGACAAATGAACAAAAGCTTGGTCAAAAAGGTAGGTTTTAAGGAGCGACTTACAAAAGGGAGAGAGACAGAGAGGTGAAGAGATTTGGGGAGGGAATTTCAAAGCTTAGTACTTTGGCAGCTGAAAGTACACTCACAAATGGTGAAACAATTAAAATTGGGGATACACAAAAGGACAGAACTAGGGCAGCACGGAAATTTGGCAGGATTGAAGATCTGGTGAAGGCACTCCCTCTCCAAGAAGAGAGAATTGAACCATCACCCCTTGACATTCAATGGTATTATCATTGCTCAATCCCCACTATCAATATCCTGGGGGTTGCCATTGACCAGAAACTGAACTAGACTAGCCACACAAATATTGTGGCTACAAGAGGTCAGAGGCTAGGAATCCTGTGAAGAATAACTGATTTCCTGGCTCCCCAAAGCCTGTCCACCAACTACAAGGCACAAGTCACGAGTGAGATGGAATACTCTCCACTTGCCCGGATGAGTGCAGCTCCAACAACATTCAAGAAGTCTGACAATATCCAGGACAAAGCAGCCCGCTTGATAGGCACCTCATCCACAAACATTTACTCCCTCCATCACTGAGGCACAGTGGCAGCCGTGTGTCCCACCTACAAGATGCACTGCAGCAACTCACTAAGGCTCTTTAGCACCTTCCAAACTCTCAACCACTACCATTGGGAGCCATTATGGGGCAGATGGGTACAGGCAGGGCAAGTGACAAAATGTTCAAGGGTTTTGAAGTGGAAAAAAAAGGTGGAAAACTGGGCTGTAGCTTGTGCGGACAGAGGGGTTAAGGATAGTTCTTTTGAGGAGTAATGACAAAAGGTTTCAAGAGAAGGGACGGTACCTGAGGAGAGAAAACTGTTAACAATCATCTGGGCAAGTGGACAATATTCCATTACACTCCTGACTTGTGCCTTGTAGGTGGTGGATAGGCTTTGGGGAGTCAGGAGATCAGTTAACATGGAAGTCAGGAGAGGATGTTGGGTGTTCAGCAGCTTGATGGGAATTGTGCCTCATTGGCAAGCCGAGTTCGGAAGCAGCATGATGGGAGATAGGAGAGAAATAAAGAAAGTTGGAAGTTCTGGGCTCGGGCAGGGGAAAATTTTACGAGATGTTTGGCCCAGTGGGCCAGGGGAAGGAGAAGTGTCTATAATGCAATGAAATGTCTCAAGGTGCTTCACAGGAGCATTATAAAACAAAGTATGACGCCAAGCTAAATAAGGCGATATTAGGTTAAGAATACCAAAAGCTCAGATAAAGAGGTAGGTTTTAAAGAGTGCCTTAAATGCGGAAAGTGAGGCAGAGGTGTAGGGAGCTCTATTCTAGAGTCTGGGGCCTAGGCAACTGAAGGCACAGACTTCAATTTTGGAGCAATTAAAATTGGGGATGCACAAGAGGCCAGGAATCGAGGAGCACAGATAGGACTGGAGCAGAGTAGAGATAGTGAGGGGCAGTCCACGGAGGGATTTGAAAACAAGGGTGGAGAATTTTAACATCAAGGCATTGCTTGACCTGGAGCCAATGCAGGTCAAGGTTGATAGGGGAATGGAACTTGCTGCAACTTAAAACACAGATAGCAGAATTTTGGATGATCTCAAGTGTACGTAGGGCAGAATGTGGGAGACCAGCCATGAGTGTGTTCAAATAGCTGAGTTTAGAGATATCAAAGGTATAAATGAGGGTTTCAGCAGCAGGTAATCTGGGAGAGGGACGAAGTTGGACAATGCTGCAGATATGGAAATAGGCGGGCTTAGTGATGGCACAAATGTGAGGTCAGAAGCTCATCTCAGGATCCAATGTGACACCAAGGTTGTGAACGGACTGGGGAGGAAGCGAGATGGCAGAACAGATGGTCTCAATCTTTGTGACAAAGAGGTTAATGAACTCCTTGCACCTATGTTGGAGGAGAAGGTTGAGGAGGCAAGGGAGAGAGGTTTAAGAAGGTGCTTTAAGGTGAAGAAAACCTGAGGTTATCTTTGTATTCCAGAATGAACAGCAAGTAGTTTATGCGGGGGAGAGAAGAACTTAATAGTCCTTAATGTTTTCCAGCCAGATCAGGCAGCAAATGACTAAATCAGACAATTAAGTCTGCGTTACTTAGACTTGAGAGTGGAGATGTAAGTGCTACCTAGGGAGTAGGATGAGAGGCACTGTTATGAATAACCTGGAGAAAAACATAAAAGAAATGACTTTTTTCATTTTTTGAACCTTTTATTTATTGGTTAGAAAAATGCTGAAGATGGAATAAAGGTTATTTGACTGGATGGGACAGTTGGAGACTGAGATCATGTAAAGAAACCTCCTGGAATATATCCAGAATTGGTATTCCTACTACAGATCAATACTGTCTTTTATCATCCTGTGAATCATCACTGCAATGATACCACAGTCCATCCTCACAGTCTGTGATGAATATATTACTTCAATATTACTGGTAATCATCACTGGCACTGACTTCATCATGTTGCTAATATATTATGATTTACTGTGGGCTCTGGAGAGTAAGTAAAAGACTGTAATTTAATATTCAGAATGAGATGATGTCCACAAACCACTCACACTTGGCCTATTTGAGCTCATCGATTAAATTGTTAATGCTATTATTCACTCCCAACCATCTGGAATCTTGTATGCAAAGCTGTTGCTGTTGTGTGCAGAAGTTACATTAAACACTAATCTTATAATAGCTCCTTCTCTGGGTTTGTTTGAACCATTCAAGACCCAATGACACTAAATAAAACAGACTCACTCTTTCAGTCTATTAAACTGAGGCGTTTCATTGATGTGGGTAGGGTACAAGGGCTGCTATCCAATACAGTACTGTGAAAGACTTCACAGGCAGAGGCTCATGATGAGGCTTAGTCTGAGAAGACTGCTGCCATGGCAAACAATGTAAAGGAAATGTGCACTTTGGAAGAATAATTAGTGGGGAACTACAATAATGCTCTAGATAGTGCAAAGGCAAGCTCAAAGAGTCCCACAGAATGCTGTTCCTTCCTGCAGCTGGAGTGATGAATTAATCATGAGGCAAACAGTGTAAATACCCAGCTCGCTCTCTCACCAGCCAGCAGCTTAATTCCTATACAGGTTTTCAGTGCTGCACTGACCTAAGAGACATAGTTTATCTAAAAGCTATATTCTAATATCATGCCCATTGTTGGAGGTGCAGTCTTTCGGACAGACACTGAACTGAGGTCCCAGCTGTCCTCTCAGGTGGAGGTAAAAGATCTCATAGGTCAATTCAAAGAAGAGCAGGGCAGTTCACTCCCAGTGTCCAGACCAACGTTATTAAAAACAAATTAGTGCTCATATATCTTAGTGCTGTTTATGGAGCTTCCTGTGAGCAAATTGGCTGCTATGTGCCCCTGCAGTACAACAGTGGCTACACTTCAAAAGTACTTCATTGGCTATAAGGGACTTTGGTATGTCCTGAAGACATGAAAGGCATAATATAGATCAAAGTTCATTCACTAGACTCCACTTGTATTCTTTCCCTTGGCCATCACATGCATTCTGTCCCTCTTTCCCTCATCAGTGTTTCTTTGCACCCCCTTGCAATATCTCCCCACTTTCCCCCCTGCTTCATTTCTCTCACCCCTTTGCTTTCCCCTTGCATTCTCTCTTCCCTTTCACTCCTTTTGCGTTCTCTCCTTCATTACCTTTGTGAATTACAGGTGGAACTATTTCTCATTAATAATAGAACAGACTGCTGGTCAAACACTGCCCTTCCAACCCAGTTCAATAGGTGCTATAAAATAGAACAGGGTCAGCGGTGATTACAAACCTCTCCTTTAAATCTAGGAGCAGCCAGGGCACCTGTAACTCATCTAACCTTACTTCCATCTATTGATGTATTTTGAACATGAGGAATTATGTTTATTTGAATCTTGTTTATGTAAATGGGGCTGTTGTACCTTGATTGATATCATATTAACTGGCATCTAATTAACAGCTCTGACCTGTTGCTCATCAACACAATCAATGATCAGTATAGTACAACAAAGATCTATCATACACACTGGGCAAGGCTTGGCCTAAATAGCCAAGTGGTTATGATACTGGGTTTGTAACCCCAAGATCAAGAGTTCAAATCTCACAATGGCAAACTGTGAAACAATGTAACATTATCTGAAACAGATGGAAATGGGTTTGTACTCAAAAGAGTTACATATTCATTGCCCATCTTTTCCCGAGCCATGTCTTCTCGGCTCGGCACCGTGCTGGACCACATGATCCACCCTGACCAGTCCTACACCGTCCCGGACCGAACCATTTATGATAACATCCATCTGGTCCGGGACATCATCCACCATTCCCAGAGGGCTGGTCTGTCGAGCGCCTTCCTGTCTCTCGATCAGGAGAAGGCGTTCGACAGGGTGGATCACGAATACTTACTCGGAACTCTGCGAGCTTTCGGGTTCGGGACGCATTTTGTCGCCCGGATCCAACTTCTGTACACCGCTGCGGAGTGTCTAGTGAAGGTTAACGGGTCCCTGACGGCGCCCCTTCGCTTTGGGAGAGGGGTACGTCAGGGCTGCCCCCTGTCTGGCCAGTTGTATTCTATCTGCGTGGAGCCTTTCCTGCGCCTCTTGCGGAGGAGGTTGTCGGGATTGGTTCTGCGCGGGCCGGGCATCGGGGTGGTCCTTTCGGCTTACGCCGATGACGTGCTCCTTATGTTTAGTGACCCGGCTGACCTGCGGAGGATGCGCGAGTGCCAGGAGGTCTACTCTGCCGCTTCTTCTGCCAGGATCAACTGGGGTAAATGTTCTGGACTCCTGGTCGGTCAGTGGCAGATGGATCCCCTACCCGAGGAGCTCAGGCCTTTCACCTGGAGCAGGACCAGCCTCCTCTACCTGGGGGTCCATCTCTGCCCCGCTGAGGAATCCTGGCCGGCAAACTGGCAGGAACTGGAGACGAAAGTCACCGCTCGCCTGCGGCGCTGGACAGGACTGCTCCGAGTGCTATCTTACCGAGGTCGAGTTCTGGTCATAAACCAGCTGATCGCCGCCATGTTGTGGTATCGGCTGGTCACTTTGACCCCTCCCCCGGACTTTGTCACAAGAATCCAGAGATTGTTAGTCGACTTCTTCTGGGACAAAAGATTGCACTGGGTCGCTGCCGAGGTTCTGAGTCTCCCGCTTAGGGAGGGTGGTCAGGCGCTAGTGTGCCTACGCACACAGGTGGCGACTTTCCACCTTCAGACCCTGCAGCGATACCTCTACGTCGAGCATCCTCCTAGATGGTGTGCCCTGATGACATATTTCCTCCGTCAGGTGCACGGCCTGAATTATGACGTGCAGCTCCTGTTTATAGAACAGCTGGGCCTCGGTGGCTCCTTGCAGGCGTTGCCCGTCTTTTACCAGGACCTGATCAAAGTCTGGAAAGTGGTCGCCTCGCGACGCAGCTCTCCCCCGTCAGGAGTAGCGGCTATCGTCAGAGAGCCGCTGCTCAGGAATCCGCCCCTCCGTCCTTTTCAGTGGTTGGCGGAGAGGAGGGCTGTGGCCGCAGGGGTGACCAGAATCGGGGACGTGCTGGGTGGCGGAGGACTGGGCTGGATGCTCCCGCAGGAGTTGGCGCGACGCGCGTCTGTGAGTGTCCAGGTCGCAGCCGATGCCATCCAAGACCTGAGAACGGTCGTGCTCGGACCCGACGTTATTTTGGGTCTTGAGGCGGCCCAGGTGCGCGGTGGTCTTCCGTCTGAGCGTTCCCCTGTTCGGACGGAATTCCACATTGGCCCCAAGCCCCGAACCCTCCCTCGGGTGCTGGTGCCCCGCAATATGAGCCGCCTCGGGGACATGCCCTCTGTGCCTTTTGGCACGGCAAAGAGGAGCTTTTTGTACGGACTGCTGCTGCACACCTTCCATTTTCTCGCCCTTGTCCGTCGACCGGACACGCCCTGGCGTGCCTTGTTGCCGTCCGGCGGCGGAGGCCCCCGATGGGAGGCCCTCTACGGAGGTGTCCTCCCCCTTTCTATCGGAGACCTGGGTTGGAGGGTGTTGCATGCAGCAGTCCCTTATAATAAGAGGTTGCATTGGTTCGCGGACTCTCAGGACACGTGCCCTTTTTGCGGTCTTGTGGAGTCCGTGGACCATGTATACATAGGGTGTTGTAGGCTGCACTCCCTTTTTAGTTATTTGAAAAACCTTTTATTGATGTTTTGTTTGCACTTCAGCCCCACGCTCCTGATCTATGGGCACCCGGTGCGGAAGGGGGTCGGGAAGGAGGAGGACCTCCTCGTGAACCTGCTCCTGGGCCTGGCCAAGTTGGCCATTAACAGGTCCAGGCAGCGGGCGATCGACGGGGGAGTCCCGCCCGATTGTTTGTCCCTCTTCCGCGGCTACGTTCGCTGCCGGATGTCCCTGGAGAAGGAGCACGCGGTGTCTGCTGGCACTCTCGAGGCCTTCCGTGCTCGGTGGGCACCGCGGGGACTGGGGTGTTTTGTTGACCCCTTTAATCACATTTTGATTTAAAGTTTGTAAGTTTCCTTTAAAACTTTGTTCTTGGTTTTACAGCTGACCTGAATTAGGGGCTGTGCCTGATTTTTCCCAATTTTGTTGATTTGGTTTTCATTTAAAAGATTATCAAGAGTTCAAATCCCACAATGGCAAATTATGAAACAATGTAACTTCATCTGAAACAGATGGAAACGGGTTTGTACTCGAAAGAGTTACAAAAGAAAGAGATGCTAAACCACGAAAATCACATCAAGAGTTCAAATCTCACAATGGCAAACTATGAAACAATGTAACTTCATCTGAAACAGATGGAAACGTGTTTGTACTCGAAAGAGTTACACACTGAGCAATGAGGACAAATCTGCTCGAGTCTGGTAGTGTACGACTGGTGTGTCTCAGATATTCGTGCTGTACACATCAAAATGAAAGGATGCAATTCACCTATAACAGCTTCCATAATGGCTCACGTGCACCTGTGGAAGCACACTATAAACTGGGTATAACAGCACAATGTCTTCATATATTGCAAACTGTCAGCTAGGCAAAGACTTGCACTCTGGTGTTTCAAACTGTCCACACTTGTTCTCTGCTGCAGATCTATCACAGATTGCAGTTTGTGGATGTCATTGATTAATTTATGGGATTATTTGCTCCCATCTTTTAGACCAAGTTACTTAACCACCATTCAGCACTTGGTGTTGACCAATCAGCGGTCGCACCATCTGCTGTCCTAACAGTAACCAGTTTTAACTCCTGGCACAAGTAACCCAGCACAATCATTCAAAAAATGCATTCCAGAAATTGCAAGTACTTCAACTTTAATTAAACACAAAAGCAACAGTTCAACAGGAGGTTACTTTCCAAACATTTGTGAAAAGCAAAATTCCTGGGGTTTTAAATGGCGAGGTGGGTGATGATGTGCAAGAATCAGATTTAAATGTTCAGCATGCAGCAGTCCCCTATAATAAGAGGATGCATAGGTTCACGGACTCTCAGGACACGTGCCCTTTTTGCGGTCTTGTGGAGTCCGTGGACCATGTATACATAGGGTGTTGTAGGCTGCACTCCCTTTTTAGTTATTTGAAAAACCTTTTATTGATGTTTTGTTTGCACTTCAGCCCCACGCTCCTGATCTATGGGCATCCGGTGCGGAAGGGGGTCGGGAAGGAGGAAGACCTCCTCGTGAACCTGCCCCTGGGCCTGGCCAAGTTGGCCATTAACAGGTCCAGGCAGCGGGCGATCAACGGGGGAGTCCCGCCCGATTGTTTGTCCCTCTTCCGCGGCTACGTTCGCTGCCGGATGTCCCTGGAGAGGGAGCACGCGGTGTCTGCTGGCACTCTCGAGGCCTTCCGTGCTCAGTGGGCACCGCGGGGACTGGGGTGTTTTGTTGACCCCTTTAATCACATTTTGATTTAAAGTTTGTAAGGTTCCTTTAAATTTTTGTCCTTGGTTTTACAGCTGACCTGAATTAGGGGCTGTGCCTGATTTATCCCAATTTTGTTGATTTGGTTTTCATTTAAAAGATTATCAGTCCAAAACAAAGTAGATTCGGACAGATCAGTTTTCACAGTAAATGCAAACAAATGCCACACCCGAGAGGCACCACTGGTGGCTGCGAGTCCAATGAGAGTTTGTGTGTATGTTCACACCTCACTTTTCTACCTCAATTTCAAGGGCACCCCTTCCATCTCTTTGTTGGAAGTACTTTCTCTGCTCCTGTACAGCGCGCAGAGGTACTATAAATGGTGCAAGTCTCAGAATCATTCAGTAGACTACAAGTGTCTGGGACAGCAGGGTCTCACCACGTGCTGGAGCTCTGAATTTCTATTATGATTGCTGATGCGAGGGGCCAGCACTCCCACCAAAACCCAAGGAATGTCAGAGGGAAGGGTGGTTGACATCACTCGGCTTTCGTCTCCTTGGAACACACTGACATCGGCAGGGGCTTGCAGGTGGCATATCTTCCTCTCTCCTTTCTGAGAATCATCACCTTGCCATGGTGGAGAGGCTTGCGTGTCCCAATGAACCAGAGAGCGAAGTCATCCGGAGCTCAAACTCTTGATAAGGTCGAGGGGGAGTTCAAGCAAAGAACGATCCAAGAAGTCCTCAATGGCAGAGGAGGCGGAGGAGGGCTATGGCAATGGGGGATTGGCAACAGGGGAAGGACTGAGATACCCGGAGGCTCCCAGCCAAGATTCCACACACAGGCGGCAGCAGATGTGTGGAGGTCATGGGGCACCTGTGTCGAGACAGGCGTGCCTTACGGCAGCTGCATCTGTGACTGGGCAGTCCTCTTAAGGGTGCCCTCTGCTCACACCGAAAAGGGAAGGGGGCTAGAAAAGGTACCTGAAAAATAGGCTGTCCCATTTCCCCTGGCTGGGAAACCATACCCAGCTGGATCACCATCTCTGCAGTTGAAACAAGAAAAAACTAAACTTCAGGACAAGAAATGAGAGAACTCTTATTGACAGCCCAAAGAGTGATCATCCGGAAAGACGATCTGCCATCGTGGCCCGGGACTAGCAAGGCACAACATCGATATTGCTGCTCTATGCCAAACCCAGCTCTCTGGGGAAGGGCAGCCGAGGGAGACCAGTGGGAAGTACACCCTCTTCTAGAAATGCAAGTCAGACTGTGACCCCGCATCCATGGAGTTGGTTTCGTCCTGAAGAACAGGATAGCTGCCCCACTCTCCAAACTCCCATTGGGGAGTCAATGAGAGGCTGATGATGCTCCGCCTACTTCTCAGTCATAATCAATGCGCCACTATCATCAGTGCATATTTTAGATTCCGACCATGAAGTAGAGGAGAGGTTCTGCTCTGACCTCGATGGCATCTTTGCTTCCATCCACAGGAACGAGAAGGTCATCCCCCTAGGTGACTTTAATGCCCGAATTGGACTTGACCACGAAATCTGGAGTGGAACTATCAGCAAGAATGGCGTGGGAAGGCCAATGCCAATGGCATCCTACTCTTGACTACGCGTGCCCAATATGGTCTGATTGTGATGAACATGGTCTTCCGCTAGAAGAACCAGCTCAAGACCATGTGGAGCACCCGAGGTCAGGGCATTGGTACCTCCTGTCCGAGGCAGAGACCCGAGGGACGTGCTTGTCACAAGAGCCATGAAGGGTTCTGGATATTGCAGGATGGACCATTGACTTGTACGCTCGGTGATGAACATCTGCCTGGCACCAAGATACCAGAGGACCAAAAAAGCTGCCTAGAGAAAGCTAAATGTTGCAGCTTTGAAGGACCCAGGACTGTGGGAAGAGCTCCAGACCCAGATGCACAGTGCACTGGAGCAAGTGCCCACCACTGATGCCATTTCCATCTAGGCCTACTAGGAGCAACTGAAGTCCACTGTCTTAGACACTTGCGCACAGCCGGACCAGAGTCAAACAAGGTTGTGTGATTGCCCCCACCTTGTTCACCATTTACCGGACTATCATTGTCTACCTCATCCAAGACTACCTAACACTTGGTGTCAGCATTCAGTATCGCCTAGCTCTTCAACCTTGGCTGCTTCTGGGCAAAAACAAAACTCAGCACCATGGACATCCATGATCTTCAGTTTGCAGATGACTGCTGTGTGATGGCTCACTCTAAACAGGACATGCAAAGGATGCTTGACCTCTAACACCTCGTATAAGAGACTTGGCCTGTCCTTAAACAAGCGCCAAGACACAGGTCCTTCACCAACCTTCCCTGGGCCAGTTGAGCCTCCCCCACACCACCCATGTAGATGGTGTGGCTCTGGACTATGTGCAGCACTTCCCTTATCTCAGCAGATAACTTCTCCCAAGGGACTACCATTGATGAGGAAGTCCAACACTGAGTCAACTGTGCCAGCGCTGCCTTCTTCAAGCTGCGCCAACGTGTCAGTGATGACAGGGACCTTCGGAAGCCAACAAAGATTCTGGTTTATACGGCCGTTGTGTTGACCACCCTCTTCTACTGCAGCAAAACATGGACTGTCTACCAACGCCACATTGAGATCCTTGAGAGCTTCCATCAGCGGTGCTTGCATCAAATCCTAGGGATCAAACGGGAGGACCGCTAGACCAATGCAAGCGCCCTCCATGAAGTTGCGCCCACCAGCATTGAAGCCCTGCTCCTGCAGAGCCAACTCCGATGGGTGGGCCAATGTGGCCGGATGCCCGAAAACTGCCTCCCTCAGCAGGTTCTCTTCTCACAGCTCTCTGGCCAACGCTGAAAGGACGGCCAAAGGGAAAGGTATAAGGGTACACTCAAGGTCGCCCTAAAGCATGCAGGCATTAACACCACTGACTGGGAGGAGAATGATGCCAATCGCTTGGCATAGTACCACCTGGTCCACCAAAGCGCAAGCCACTTCGTGGTTCAGCGACTGAACAGCGAGGCAGAACGGTGGCAGCAGGGGAGGGAGAAAAAAGCCAATCCAAGGCTGTGATTTCCACTCCCCTGCACAATAATGTGCCCCCACTGTGGAAGAACATGTGGATCCAGAATTGGGCTCCTCAGTCATCCGAAGTCTCACCCAGCCTGATGGACGTCATCCTTGATTCCGAGGGACGGCCAACAACAATGACGATCTTCCTCTCCCTCCCAACATTTCTATCCCGCCAACAATAGTGCATGGCTTAAGATGGTCGAGAGAGTAGCCTGACAGAACTCGAGTGTGTACGGTCAAAACAGGAGAATGGCCATTTTGTACCAATAAACAATACCAAAAGGTAGCCGGCACTGGTAGAACTGCACCTCAGTCTGAAAAACACTCTTTAGGTGAAGACAGGAGGAAATTGGAAAAGACAAACAAACTGGAGATAGAATGACCCAATGTGTTGGTTTGTGACATGGGCGCTGATAAACTAATGTAACTTCTGAACTGACAAATTATCATATAGACATTTAAGGCAAAACTCTTCTTTATCATGCTGACTAGTTGCCAAACACTCTTGACGTTAGTGCGCAGTAATGTTTTCCTTCGGGTACAGCAAAGGCAGGAGATGCTTTCAGAATTCAAGCCAAGCAAACATGGGAAAAATGCTCTAAAGAGGCTATATGGACAGAAAGTGTTTTAAATTGCTCGTACATTCTCCTCAATTTTAAAAAGATCGTTTTTATTCTGCATAAATTGTTAATAATGCTCGAGGAATTTTAGTGTTTTTTATGATTAAGGGAAGTGCCCACTGGGCATTCTTCCTGGCTACATAAATCTTTGGCGAGCAAAATTAATTATAGTCTGTACTCACTGCAAATCTACACGATTTCACTGTAGCACTGACAAATCCCAGCCTCAGAAAGCATTAGCATTGCTTTCAAATACACACATGGCTGCTTTAAATTATTCCTGCTGAGCCCACTTTTATCTGCCTTTGGAAACATTTGCTTCTTAACCCTTTGACAAGCACCACAACCCAGGGCTGTTTTTACTGTTGCTAGGGATGTGCATAGATACTTGGACTTCCAGGTTGGAATGAGTCGGTGTGTGTTGAGGGTACTGGGTTCCTCTCACCCCAACCTGAGTATTGGTGTGCTTCAAAAAGATGCCTCTGAAGGGTCAAATTTTAACCTGTCAAGATCGATGTTATCTGCACGGTTATAGTCTCAAAATTGTGTCGGTAGCCTTCCTGTCAATCGGTCCATTGCGATTCTCACAAAGACCTACCACTAGGTGGCCACAACACAATCTAGGTTGACACTCCAGTGCAGTACTGAGAGGATGCCATACTGTCAGTGGTGCTATCTTTGAGCTAAGATGCCAAACTGAGGTCCTGACTATCCCCTCAGGTCAGTGTAAAAGATCCCATGGCACCCTAAGAAGAATGGGAGAGTTCCCCCCATTGTCTTTGCCAGTATTTCTCCCTCAATCAACATCACAAAATAGATTTGCTTATCATTATCACACTGCTATTTGTGGGAATTTGCTGTGTACCAATCAACTGCCATATTTCCTCCATTCCAACAGTTGCCACATTTCATTGGCTGTAAACTACTGAGATATACTGAGGTTGTAAAAGGTGCCTGTCTTTGTTTCCTTTTCTTAAAAAAACTCAGTGTCCAATGACACCTAAAGCCATGAGTGCCAATTTAAGATTGAACTGTTTGGAGAATGAGCCATATACTCTCTGGCAAGGCTCACTGGCGTTCCAGCTGAAGAGACCCAGAATAGATCATTTTTAAACTAATGTTGTGGGGCCTAGATGAACAGGAGTGTTCTTCTTCAGTTTCACATACATATTGTGGGCCGCTACAACTGATCCCTGATTGGTTAGCTAAGTTATTAAAGTCTCAATTTACCTGACATCAACCTTTCACTAGTTAGCAGCTGGAGAAATTCCAGAAAAAATACATTAACAGTTCAAATGCTGATAATAAATTGTGCAATTTCAACCTGTGAATCTTCTCCCATGTTGCAGCTACCATGATTGACAGAAGAGAGAAAAGTACATATATACATACATACATACAATGGGCACGAGCCGTGTAAAGAGAAAAACATATTTCACACCCAATGCTAAAACGATAGGACTCAGGTATTTGGCGTGAGCAGGTGAAGAAGGTCCAGTATTTCTCCTCAGTTCCTCGCTACACACAAGGGTTCACAATTCTCTGTGTTCTTGAATATAGCAATGCAGTTTCGAGGATCCCTATTCAGGTTGAATATGGAGTTTTCTTTCAGTTGCTCTTCCCTAAGAAGTTGCTGAGGCTTGGGACCAATTGAAAATTTCAAAATGCGATAGAACTTTTGGCAGGCAAGGCTATTAAGTGTTACAGAAGCAAGCCGGGCAAATGGAGCTCAGAAACCAATCACCCATCATCTAACTGAATGGTAGAACAGACCAGAGAGGTTGAATGGTCTCCTCCTTTTTCTATGTTTATTGTCATGATGCGTCTGTGCTTGAATATTCCCTCAGATTAAATGGGTCTATGGAAGATGTGAACGTGGCGGGCTGAATAGTCTTAGTACTTCCATAAGATGTGTGGGTGGGCAAGTGGTGAAATGGGGCAGAGGCTTCACTACAGCAAAAAATGGCAAACCATTCATACAAGGGAGCATTGGTAAATAAATCCTTGAAGGAACCCAAATCAAACCCAACTAGTGTTTACCATGACTACTGACTTCTTGTCTGTCAGCTCAACAGAGTTGATGAGGCAAATAAATTCACTCCATTGCTGCCAATTCTGAGCTAGCCTGGTTGCTTTAGCTATCAGTATCCCTTTCTGTGACATGCCCTTGTCAATCCACTGATTTATATTCCCTTGACTTTTGCAGCTTCTTACTCCAAATATCTCTCTGTGTGTAGGACCATGAAAGGTATTAAAGCTGCTCCCACACTTGAAATGTGCCCAAACCACTGCAGTCTTCTTTCTTGGATCTTCTGTATAAATGTTACTTCTTTTCCAAGTCATACTATTATATCCCTCCTGAATCTTTGCACTCTGATGTGTCCAATATTCCTCTCAACCAATTCATCGCTGCTGTTAGTTTCTTCTGCTCATCAGCTTTTCTCATCTTCCAACACTCAGATCCATAATAACATAGAATAGCCATCGCTTCATAAACTCTAAATTTTGCTTTGTTGCTTAATCTTCCCAAAGCAGCAGAAGCAAATATAGCCCTTATCATACCTTCTTCACAATTCCTATACTCTGTCATCAACCCATGGTATACAAACTTTCCAAAACGTTCAATTGCCAATTTTAATGCATACATCTTCCTGATGCTTCCCAAATACTTTTGTCTTTATTGGGTTAATCTAACACAGTTTACCATGCTGTTTGCTGGTCTCTGCAAATCTGTTTTCAATGTTTCTAGGAGGCCAATATCAGCAGCAAATCTAAGATTGGTTAAAATCATGCCACATAAGGAAACCCTAAAACTCAAATTTTAATGCAAGATTCATTACTGCTTCTTGTACTAGATTAAATAAATCAGGCCACTGTATGCATCCTTGTCTCACCCCATTTGTTCCTATAAACCATTTTATTTGTTTCGCAAAACTGTCTAAGGTAGGCAATAATGAAAATGAATATTTTCTGCCCCCGACTGTTTTTTTTAAGCAAATTTCAAAAGGGTTTTGATCATTTCCAGTTATTCATCTGTCTGCGCTCCTAACAGATTCCTGGTATTGGGAGGAGTGATACAAATCATCCCTAGGTTCTCAGTTGTGATTTGTATAGTTCAAAATGTTATGATCAGGCCAGCAAGAATATAAACACTCGCTGTGGCACAGTGAGGGGCACTTGTACCTCTGAGTCAGGAAGTTTGTGGATTCAAGCCCTTCTCCAGGGCAAGGGAGAAAGAGAGAGTGGCTTGCTCAGAGCTGTCAGATGAGACAATAAAGTAAGGGCTCATTTGTGCTCCCAGGTGGATCCCAAAGCATTATTCGCAGAGCAAGGAAGTTCTCCTTGCTGTCCTGGCCAGTGTTTATCCCTTAACCAACCACACAAACAGATTCTCTGGTCACTACCACATTGCTAATTGAGAGATCTTGTGTGCAAATTAGCTGCTGTGTTTTCTGACAATATAAAAGTGATTAATTCGCTGTCAAATGCTTTGTGGTATCACGACGTTGCGAAAGACACTACAGCCCACACCTTCCGGTCTCTGGCTTGTTGCAGGATGCTCTATGGGACCCCTCGAAAGTCCCGATGCAATGATTCCATCCGAATTGCCCAGGAAGTTTACAATTTCCAATGAACAATTCCCCGAGACCCTCCAGAAAAAGTCTCCAGCTCTGAGTTGAAGACACCTCAGAGGGTTCTGACTTACTTACCTGGATAGTTATCCAGAAAATATGAGACAGAAAAAAGCCATGTCTAACTGACACACTGCCCTACCCACCTACCCTTGCTGGCTTCCCTCACCCCAGATCCTCAAACTCCCCTCTCCCCAACCCTCCAACTCGCCCTCCTGACCCAATCTGGCCTGACCTCACCTCCTTACCCACCCTGCCTACCATACCCAGCAGGCCCCCTACCCACTTACCTCACTGACACTCATTCACTAACACACTGAAAAGCTATTTAAAAGTCCCAAAGCTTTCCAGTGCGTCAGTGAATGAAGACTTACCAAAATACAGCAGCTAGAGCTGTAAGAAGGGGGCTTGGTTTCCCCCGAAGATCCTGCACAATGAGGAAGGACTGCAAGAACAGGTAGGCTCCTCATTTCTGAGGCCCGGTTTGGAAATCTGGGCCAGAAATGTAGAGCTCCACTTCGATCCCAAAAAAAATAGGAATGGAATGGCGATCTAATTGCTAGTCCTCGGAAGATACGGCCCTATATAAATACAAGTTCTTTCTTTCTTTCTGTTATTCACTCAACTCGATCCCACCTTCTGCTAGCACTGGAGTCTGCTGTGTTGCTGCCTGTCTGGAAAATATGCAAGAACACCTGGTTTCCAAGCCCCCACCTTCATAAATGGTAATCTGTAAATCATTTATGTAATCAGGCTACTACTTTGTTATAAAGCAAAAACAGAATTACCTGGAAAAACTCAGCAGGTCTGGCAGCATCGGCGGAGAAGAAAAGAGTTGACGTTTCGAGTCCTCATGACCCTTCGACAGAACTTGCGTTCGAGTCCAAGAAAGAGTTGAAATATAAGCTGGTTTAAGGTGTGTGTGTGGGGGGGCGGAGAGATAGAGAGACAGAGAGGTGGAGGGGGGGGTGGTGTGGTTGTAGGGACAAACAAGCAGTGATAGAAGCAGATCATCAAAAGATGTCAACGACAATAGTACAATAGAACACATAGGTGTTAAAGTTAAAGTTGGTGATATTATCTAAACGAATGTGCTAATTAAGAATGGATGGTAGGGCACTCAAGGTATAGCTCTAGTGGGTTTTTTTTTTATATAATGGAAATAGGTGGGAAAAGGAAAATCTTTATAATTTATTGGAAAAAAAAGGGGGAAGGGGGAAACAGAAAGGGGGTGGGGATGGGGGAGGGAGCTTACGACCTAAAGTTGTTGAATTCAATATTCAGTCCGGAAGGCTGTAAAGTCCCTAGTCGGAAGATGAGGTGTTGTTCCTCCAGTTTGCGTTGGGCTTCACTGGAACAATGCAGCAAGCCAAGGACAGACACGTGGGCAAGAGAGCAGGGTGGAGTGTTGAAATGGCAAGCGACAGGGAGGTTTGGGTCATTCTTGCGGACAGACCGCAGGTGTTCTGCAAAGCGGTCGCCCAGTTTACGTTTGGTCTCTCCAATGTAGAGGAGACCACATTGGGAGCAACGAATGCAGTAGACTAAGTTGGGGGAAATGCAAGTGAAATGCTGCTTCACTTGAAAAGAGTGTTTGGGTCCTTGGACGGTGAGGGGAGAGGAAGTGAAGGGGCAGGTGTTGCATCTTTTGCATGGGCATGGGGTGGTGCCATAGGAGGGGGTTGAGGAGTAGGGGGTGATGGAGGAGTGGACCAGGGTGTCCCGGAGGGAGCGATCCCTACGGAATGCCGATAAGTGGGGTGAAGGGAAGATGTGTTTGGTGGTGGCATCATGCTGGAGTTGGCGGAAATGGCGGAGGATGATCCTTTGAATGCGGAGGCTGGTGGGGTGATAAGTGAGGACAAGGGGGACCCTATCATGTTTCTGGGAGGGAGGAGAAGGCGTGAGGGCGGATGCGCGCGAGATGGGCCGGACATGGTTGAGGGCCCTGTCAACGACCGTGGGTGGAAAACCTCGGTTAAGGAAGAAGGAGGACATGTCAGAGGAACTGTTTTTGAATATAGCATCATCGGAACAGATGCGACGGAGGCAAAGGAACTGAGAGAATGGGATGGAGTCCTTACAGGAAGCGGGGTGTGAGGAGCTGTAGTCGAGATAGCTGTGGGAGTCAGTGGGTTTGTAGTGGATATTGGTGGACAGTCTATCACCAGAGATTGAGACAGAGAGGTCAAGGAAGGGAAGGGAAGTGCCAGAGATGGACCAAGTGAAAATGATGGAAATGATGAAAATGACTTTGTTATTATTACAATCCAACTGGTGTTATTAAATTGACATGATAACTTCTGAAAGACCTTTGCTGGTTTCTGGGCTATTGACTAAACACCCTATGTTTAGAATACAGAGTCTAACCTCTCTGGGTTTGGGTAAATTGAGCATGCGAATGGGAAGGGAGTAGGCACTCCAGAAGTCCTGTTCGTGTGGATTTTTCAGTTGCCAGATCTGGACACCAGTAAGCATGGAATGGGGTTCCCACGTGTGCCAGGCTCCTGATGACCCCATAAAATGCACAAAGATCTGAAACTTGCCGTCCAGACAGAAAACTGGTGTTTACAACAGACAGTTGCTTGCAATTGGAAATGAAAATCAGGTGGCCACTCTGATGCCAGGCTGGCAAGTTTAAAATCTAGCCTCATAATTAAATGGTCAATCAATACAAGGGAAATTTGGGAAGAGTGACAGACAAAAGTGAAGAGAGTTAGTTTGGTAGGTCCCTGCTGAAAACTGACTAGAGTTGGAGGGGTGGCAGAGAGGGAGCTGGACAAAGAGAATAGGAAAGAGGAGTGGAGAGGACTGACTATGGTGTGGGGAGGGGGGTTGGTGATGTAGGGGAGATGGACAAAGAAAGTGAGGGAAAGGAGTGGAGAGGTAGATGGACAGAGTGGGGCAGAGGAGGAAGAAGAATGGAGACAGAAAGGGAGATGGACAGAGAGTGAAGAGCGGTAGAAAGGGAGATGGGGGATGAATAGGCAGTGGAGAAGAGGAGCGGAGAGGGAGAGAGGGGGATGGACAGAGAGGGTGAGGCAAGAGGAGAAGGGGGGATGCAAAGAGAGGGTGGGGAAGTAGGGCAGAGAGGAAAAGAGGGGGATGGACAGAGGAAGTGGGGAAGAGGAGTGGAAACAGAGAGGGGGGATGGGCAGGAATAGTGGGGGAGAGGGGGAGAAGGCTAGAGTTAAAATGATTGAATCTCTTCTGAGACAAAATAGCTCTGCAGGCAGTCAAATAATATATTAACATGAAGAAAATTGCTAAGAATGTGCTCGGGATGTCTCCTGCATTGCCACCATATCTTCAGTGGAAGTTAGCCAGGCATCTTATTTCCCTGGTAAATAGTTATGGTGCCAGGATTGGAGTAGGGGTGCCTTGTGGAAATTCTATCTCATTTCCTTTCAGAGTTAAGTGTTAGCACTTATAACTACTTTACATTGTCTAACTGCAGTATTTTTCTACTTAACCTTGGCTCAGTGGTAGCACTTTCACCTCTGAATTGGAAGGTCTTATGATCAAGTCCCATTCACGACACATGACATATTCGAGGCTAGCACTCTCATATAGGGCTGAGGGGGTTGTCAGGGGTGCCATCTTTCATTGAAACATTAAACTACGGTCCCCACCACTATTTGGAAGCCCGAATCAATAGTTAGCCCTCAATGAACACCACTAAGATAAACGAGCCGGTCATTTATTTCATTGCTGCTTGTGGGATCTTGCTGTGCACAGATTTGGCTGCTGCTTTGCCTACTTTATAACAGTAACCACACTTGAAAAGTACTTCTTTGGTTGTAAAGTGTTTTGTGACATTCTGAGATTGTGTAAGGCACTTATACAAATGCAAAGTCCTTCTTTGTTTCTTCCATGCACCCCAGCACCCCCAACACAACACAACACAGTGCTGTGCTGAACTGATTTTAATGGGAAAGGCAGGAACGCCGTAGGAATGAACAAGAGGAACGTATTGGATGGGTGCCCCAGGCTTTTACAGCAGCTCACTGTCAGCCCCAGCAAAAGTACATTGAAGATGCACATGACAAAGCTTCACTGGTACACAGCCAACCTGTCAATGATTAAAGATGGTTCAACTAAACCACATCCTTTTTTCTGCTCCATTAATTTTCTGAGGCAAAAAAAAAATCAACCAGTCCACACAGGAAGAACAAAACCACCTCAAGTCTGGCATGTTGACTCACTTTGGTGTAGGCTCCTTTTTGCAGTAACTTTAGGGAGAGGATGTTACAATATTTTATTCTGACAAATGAGCAGCACAAAATGGATGCCATGATTTCAGAGCATCATTTATTTTTTTCTGTTTGTGTGTGAGAGAAAGAAGCAGAGAGTTGGTGTACTGGATTATGTGGTGGAATGTGGATAGCACAATATACTGTACATTTGGGGCAGCCATTGATTTCTGAAAACAAGGGCAAAAAGGTTAAAAAGTAAAAAGGAAAGCACCGTCATCATTTATGTTCTGATGAAAGGTCGCCACCCGAAACACTGAGCGGGATTTTCCGGCCCTGCCCACAGCAGGACCCGTCACAGGCAGGATGGAAAATTCGAAGAGGCGGCCAAATGCCCATTGACTTTGGTTGGGAATTTCCCAGCCATTAACTCTGTTTCTCTCTCCACCAATGCTGCCAGGTCTGCTGAGTATTTCCAGTATTTTTTTCTTTTTAATATCATTTATTATGTGCAGTTTTGGCCTCCTTACATAAGGAAGGGTATAGCCGACTTAGGGAGGGTGCAATAAAGGCTCACTAGATTAATTCCTGGGCTGAGGGGGCTGGGGAAGCAGAGTAGAATGGGCCTTTATTCTCTGAAATCTAGAAGAATACAAGGAGATTGCGTTGAAAATATAAAATTATTGAGTGGCTTTCCTAGATAAATGCCAAGAGGCTGTTTCCCTTGACTGGACAGTCTAGGCCACAGTCTCAGAATAAGGGGTCAGCCCTGATGGAGATGAGGAGAAATTTCTTCACTCAGATAGTTGAGAACCTCTGGGATTCTGCACACTGGCAGCTACAGTTACTTAGTCATTAGGTTTTTAAGGCTGAGATGGATAGGTTTTTCGTCACTAAGGGAGTTAAGAGATATAAGGATAGGATGGGAAAGTAGGTCAGCAATCTTACTGAATGGAAGAGCAAGCTCCAGGGCCCATATGGTCCACACATTCTCCTAGTTCTTCTGTTCTTACATAAAGGGAGAAAAAAATAACATTTCAAATGTGTAGATTCTCCCAAAAGGATCGATACCCAACAGGTCCTGACCTGTCTTTTCAGAGGCATTGCCAGCATTCGATGCTGCTCTCTTTTCATTTGACCATCTATTGTTGGTGGAGCTTCAACAATGGGTTTTGCAGTACAATTCAGCCAAAAAAAAATCAAATTCATGAATGGCTTCAAGTATGAGCTCAGAAAGAGTTGACATCTTCCAGTTCTAAGGTTTTCTTAAATGAAGGACATATAAAACAGACTATACAATAGTTCTGCTTTAAAATATAAGCATGCTGATTTACTGTCTGCAATTCTTGTGTACGTACTTGTAATTCTGAGGCTAGTTTCTGATGTGACCCAGAGAGAGAGCTCAATGGTCAGTCTCATTCCGAATGAGTTCAATGTCAGTTTGACATTGACAGGTCATTCATTAAGCAAACAGATGATGCGGATTTAACAGGCAGTAAGTTAGGCTGCGGCTAAACCACAGCATTTGTCATCTGCTCCTTCCTCTGTATTGCCAGCATTAATAAGATGACTCAGTTCAGGAATTGAGGTGTCATGCTGACAAGTTGCAGCATTCCTTGTAAACAGACACATTGCTCTTTTGTTAAATGCATTAGGTGCAAGGAAACCCAACTTTTCACTCGGAAGTAATGATTAAGGTGCATTCGGGTTTGCTGTCTTGTATTTTCTTTATTTTTCTCAAACTCGCTCAAAGCACATCACATCCAATGGATTACTTTTGGATGCTGCGACTGTATTTCTATGGGAAAATGGAGAGGCTCACTGCTCACTCTGCATGTGTCTGATATTCAATTTAAACCAAGTAAATGGGGAACATGGTGCATTCACTACAAAAAGAGGCATGATATACCCCATCACTCCAAAACACAACAAATAGCAAAGCACAGATCTGTCACTGTGTTATATCCAGCTCTACAGCTTTCAATGGTATCTCCCATCACAATAAACCCACTATATAGATTTCAATAACCACGTCTCAATAGAAAATGCACAGCTCCATATATTTCAATTGGCATCTCTCACTGTAAAGTGTCATAGTGTCTTTGTTCTAGTATTCCATCCAGAAGACTGGACTAATGATCCAGAGACACAAGCTCAAATCCCACCATCGAAACTGGGGAATTAAAATAAACTAGTATCAGAAATAGTGACCATAAAACTAACAGACTGGAATAACAAACCCAAAAGGTTCATTCGTGTGCTTCATGGAAGGAAACCTACAATTGTTACCCTGCTCTGGCCTATATGTGATTCCAGATCCAAAGCATTGTGGTTGACTCTCAACTGCCCTCTGAAATGGTCTAGTAAACCAGTCAGTTCCTTCAAACCTCTATGAAAAAGCCTACTAACAATTAAACTGGATTGACCCTAGGCATCGGACAGGACAAAGTCACACCCAGCCCGGTCGTCCCTGCAAAGTCCTCTTCACGTACATCTGGCAGCTTATGCCAAAATCGGGACATCTTTCCCACAGACTAATCAAACAAGATCCCACTAGATCAGGGTGCCAAACAGGAGGCACTCCACCCCACCATCTGGCACCCACCAACATTGGTAAAATCCCAGTGGCAGTGGGTAGGTATAGGATATTGCCATGCCACATCCACAGCACCTGCTTTTACGTACCTCTCGCCTGCCAACCGACTAGGGAGGAATAAAATTTAACCTACCAATTCTGAGGATTTCAACGTGCAAGTCACACTGTAATAAACCCAACTCTCCATCAATGGCCATAATTTTGAACATTGGCTTTCAATCTGTTTCCAATAGATTAAATCATCTTAGACAGTCCATCGGGATAAAGGGTGACTCGCTTTCACTCTGTTTTGATAGGTTCTGAGAAGGTTGCTAAGTCTAATGTGCGATCTGCAGAATCTGCCACATGTGGGACTTTACCTCTGCACGTTCCCAACAAAGTCTCGTGATGGGTGGCTTCCCAGATGAACCATTGCCATTTTGACTGGTCACAAGTCAGGGACTCCAATGAGTCAGTGAGATGTTTGATCTCTTCAGGGATGGTTTGAGGACATCTCGAAAGCACTTCCACTGTCCTCCTGGGAGTCTCCTGCCAAGACCAAGTTCCAAGTAAAGCAGCTGCTTCAGGAGTTTGATGTCAGGCATGCTACATATCCCACCCACTAGAGCTGCCTTTGAGCGATTAGTGCCTCGATGCTGGGCAAGTTGGCTTGGGAGAGGATGCTGCCATTGGACTGCCTCTCTCATCACCAGGTTGAGGGGATCTTACGAAGGCACTGCTGGTGGTACTTCTCCAGTGCCTTGAGGTGCCTGTTGTATGTTGCTCCAAGTCTACAAGTAGGTAGGAATGCAGGAATCATTACTGCCCAGTAAACCATGATCTTATTCTCAGGTTTGAGGCTCTGGTCCTCAAATATTCTTTTCCTTAGTGGGCCGAAGGCTGAGCTGGTACATGAGAGGCAACGCTGGTTTTCATCATCTCTGCCTGTCCTCTTCAAGAGAAGGCTCTCAAGAGATGGAAAATGGTTCACAATTTCCAGGATCTCACCGATGATCTCAATCCACTGGGGGAGGTGGTGTGTTGTGGGAGCTGGTTGGAAGAGGACCTTGGTTTTCCAGTTGTTTAGTGAAAGGCCCGTTTTCTCATGTGCTTCAGAGAAGCTCTATGTCCGAGGCTGGAGTGGGTTTAGTTTGGATTGAAGTGGCGTAGGTTGAAAAGTTTCCTGGCTGTTCTATAGATTATCTCCATGCCTGTGGATGATTTGCTGGAGGTGAGGAGCAGTATTGCCACGAGGAAAATGGAGAAGAAAGCTGTGCAATGGCACAGTCTTGTTTGTCCCGTCTTCACTAAGATAGGGCCTGTGGCGATTCTACTGGTGAGCATCGCGGCTTGCACATCATCATGGAGTAGGCAGAGGATGGTGAAAAATTGCTGAGGGCAGACAAATTTGAGGAGGATACTCCATAAGCCTTCACGGCTGACAAGCAAAAGCCTTTGTGAAGTTGATAATGACCATGTTCAGTGGTTGGTGCTGTTCCATGCAGCTTTCTTGAATATGCCACACAGGGAAGATCATGTCTGTGGTGCCTTTCGATGGGCGAAAACAGCAGCCCCTGTGGCAAACGGTTAGGAGATTCCTCTGTAATTTGCACAATCGGAGGTCTCCCTTCTTGAATCTAGCATCCCTTAGGTCCCCCGGCATGCACTCCTCTTCCTAGATGGGATATGAGGTCATGCAGCTGTGCCAGGAGTGTAAGTCCGTTGTGTTTCAGAAATTCAGCAGGGATTCCCGAGGCCTTGTTGTTCTTCAGCAGTCCGGTGGCTTTCTCAATGGGCACACATATGGGGCACTTTACAGATTATGTGTTGCTTGCAGCCATTTGAAGTGAGTAAGCCATGTACCCACCACAGCAAAGTAACATATATTCCCCCCATATGCTGGCCTGCCCCCAATCACCACTGTTTCTCCTCCCTACAGGATGGTGTCCAAGGTTCCCTGTGTGCTGGTTATCCTTTGACACTTCTCCCAAGTGACCATTCACCATGTGCAAATAGCCTAGATAACAAGTGTTGGCATGCCATTTCATCATAGCCACATCATCACTGAGCCTAGCCTTATCCTCACTCGGTTCTTCCAATTTCTGGAAGGACTCACTGGAAAGCAATCACAACCAGGAACTCATAGGTTTATCCCCTTCTCTATCCCAGGAAATCTGAAGCCAATTGCAACACCCTTACTATTACATCAGCTGAGATCCAACAGACCATATTTAGGAGAACTGATGATGGAGCAGAGGCACTGAGCACTTCCAATATCTCAGAATACAGTGGCGATACATTATATGTACAGGAAACTGTACAACGTGTAAGCATTCCTTACAAGGATAAGGCTGGCTTGAAGTAAGGGCTTTTGTTAGTTTTGATCTGGTCTGCACTGTGGCATTCTGCAAGTATGACCCACAGTCAGCCAGAACAGCTACTAATAGTTCCAAATAAAAGTTGGCGACAATAATTTGAATTCACAACAGTTCCATATGTGTTAGACAAACAGTTGGTTTAAAATTCACAATACTCCAAAAATCTTGTATTTTTGTTTTTGAAGAAGACAGACATGCCTTTGCAGGAATGCAAGAAGTGCAGTACTACAAAGTAATCATTTTTCACTGTGTTTTTTAAAGACCGAGTATCAGTTCACCTCTGTACTCACCATGTAGCAATCCATCTTGTAAGAAATAAGGTAAGTATATAAAAATAAAATAAGTCAGGCAGTTATATATATTTAATGAACTAGCACTTGGCAGGGGGTGGATTCCTCAGATACACGAGCTCCTGTGTTGTTTGGGGAAGGGATTTGTTGGACCCCTTGTAGACATTTAGGCCCTCAAACCAAACTGCAATCAATCCTTAAAATCCTGTCCAAAGTTAGGTAGCAAGGCAATAAGACATTTTACATTCCTGATGAGATGGATCAGTGTGCAAGGACAGTGGGTTTATGGAGATTAAGGTAAGACATGCTGATAGTTCACAGCCTGCTCTGATGAAGTCTTCAGGCCGGGTCTGAAGAAAAGCTGACAGGAATTAGAAAGGTCCCATGTAAATTCTTGTCTATAGACACACATACAGGATACATGGCCAGTTCCCATGATGTCCATAATGTTCAAATTGTTAGTCACAAAATCAGTGACTTTAACCACAGGCATCTCTTATGTGGCACTTTAACAGCTTACAGGATGACAATGTATAACATCTGCGGAAATCTTATTCGAGCAAGTGTTGTGAAATGAGGTGACAAGTTTCATCAAAGGATGGGCACAGCATCATGTGTAATTTTTCTAACCACTCTCTGGAGCAGCCTGAACATTTTGCTCCCAAAACATTATTTCTTATTAAAAGGAATGCTCACTGGGCACTGTTTTGACTGGGTGGGTGGAAGTCTTGGGACAGTTTACTGCATTAAAGGGGCTATATAAATGCAAGTTGTTGTTGTTGCCTCCTCTGGAAGGGTATTATTTGCAGTGAGTTTGGACAGCTCAGGTGGATGTGTATCCATAGCAGATTGTCTCAGGCAGACTACCAGTTAGTGTGGAAAGCAGAGCACGTTCACAATGCGTCAGTAAGAATTAGCGTTAAGGTGAATTGTTGGGGGAGAGAAAATGGATGAATGTGATAACCCTGATCTGGGAGAACTTGATGCTGACTCAGTGCCCAGGAGCGACAAGTGCTACAATTCCCAGCATTAATGTCCTTCATTTGATGACACACATACACACACAAAAAACAAAAATACCAAAAATGTTAATTCTACCTTCCTCTTTCCACAGGTACTATCTACTTTGATGAGTGTTCCTAGCATTTTTTGGGGTTCTTTTTAAACAGCAAAAACACCTCCAAAATGGGGGCTGCAAGAGGGGACAACTGACTCATCACTAATGAGGATGCAAGACACCCTGCTTTTGCTCAGTTTAGATTAAAACCATGATGAAGTTGATATTCTCAGTTAACTCATGAAACACTAATTTCTGAAAGAAAATATACTTTTTACTGAGTTTCCACATGCATTACGATCTAATGAGCAGCTACTAATATGGTGAGAGACACAGAACACAGGGAAAGCAATCCTGCAGATATTTTAGAGCATCAAAGCAAAAATGGAAGTATCATACAGAGACTCTGGGAAATGATCAGCCACTCTTTCACTGGTATAATGCGTTCTGTGCCACCCATTTGTTCTAAACTTTAGAAGCTGTTAATCAGTCCACCTTTCTACACACCCTTCATTTCAGTTTCTGAAGTTAAGTTTTCAAAGCTACAAAGAGGATTCATGTGACGAGTGGGGGGTGTGGGGGCAGTATAATGATGAATATATTTTAACTGGTTGGATATGTCTTGTAGCTCAACCATGAAACCAGTTACCACATTAACTCCCTAAAAAATATAGTTTTAATAAAATGCTTCTGAAATATAAGTGCTGTGTGCATTCAGAATTGGAACAGAATGTGCTGTTAATCAAGTGAAGCCAGGGCAAAGATTTTCCCCAATTATACACCGGAAAATACACCAAAACTGACCAAGGAATTCAACTGTATGACAAGGTGGCCTATTCATTCAGAGCAAGGATTCCAAAATGGTCCCTCAATGATGACAGGAAGCAACAAGGCAAACTTTGAAGCAAAAGTATTTTAAAATTATAAAGCAATGGGTTCAAAACAGACTGCTCAAGCAGGGTTTGGCAATAATGGTGCAGAGCCATCTAGCACTCAGAGAGTTAAAGGAAAATACAGGCCTGGATCTCTGCCTCCCACCAGCACAGCCATTGTCACGTGTCCCATCAAACTTTGCACATCTGCTTTCAATAACAATAAAAGCGGTGGTTGGTCAGTACAGTGGCTTTCTTTTAAATACAAGGGGAATTCAAGTCTCTTTGTACTTCATCAGGACCAGTCAATAAAGCACCAAGGCTGACTGCTCAGCTTCAATCTGCTTCTGCTTACAATCCAACTAATAAGTTTTTCTTTGTTAACTGTTACTACTGGGTTAGTTTTTAGGAGCACTTCCCTCAGAATGTGAAAACCAATGTGCAAAATCCTGTATAAGTTCAAAGTAAATTTCTCATCCACATCCTGCCCACAGGTGACATCATTCGAAAACACGTTGGTTTCTATATGTACATTAATGTCACACAGCTCTAATCTCACCACCTCCTTTCTCAACAACCACCCCCCCCACCCCCAACCAACTAACTTTAAATTGACAGATTGTTTGACCAACATCCAGTGCTGGAGGAGCAGAAATTAAATCTTGGAAAGGCCAAAGCCATTCTCTTCCAACCCGCCACAAACTCTATCCCCTAGCTACCCACTCCATCACTCTCCCTGGCAACTGTCTGAGACGGAACCAGCCTATTCACAACCTTGGTGTTATATCTGATCCTGAGATGAATTTCCGTCCACATAACTGCTCCTTCACTAAGACCACCTATTTTCACCTCTATAACATTGTTCTACTCAACCTTTGTCTCAATTCATCTGCTGCTGAAACCCTCATCCATGACTTTGTTGCTTCTAGGCTTGACTATTGCAATGCACTCCTAGCAGGCCTCCCACGTTCTACCCTCCATAAACTTGAAGTCCTGAAAATTCTGCTGCCCATGTCCTAACTCGCACCAAGTCCCATTCACCCGTCAGCCCTCTGCTCACTGAACAACACTGGCTCCTGGCCAAGCAAAGAAGCTTGATTTTAACATTCGCATTCTTGTTTTCAAATCCCTCCATAACCCCTACCTCTATAATCTCCTCTGGACTTACAACCCTCATATATCTGCGCTCCACAAATTCTGCCTTCTTGAGCGTCCCCATTTCCCCCAATCATTTGCAGATGTGCCTAAACTCTGGAATTCCTTCTCTAAACCTCTCTGTCTCTCCTTTAGACACCTCTTAAACCTTAGCTCTTTAACCAAGCTTTTGTTCATCTGGCTTGGTGTCAGATTTTGTTTGATAATATTCATGTGAAGCATCTTGGGATGCTGTTCAATAATAAAGATGCTACATAAATGCAAGTTGTTGTGGTTGAGTAATAAGAATGGTAACTAAAAGGTGGGGAGTCCTGGAAACAAGATGTCACTTTAAAAGGTGAGAAAAACAGTGCTAAGATAATTGGGACCTTTTGAATTTAAAATCAAGAGAGAGATGATGAGGGCTGTAAAGTTGAAGCTGGATTTACTGGTAGAGATTGCACGCTGCTGAGTCTTACAGGAGAGCTGAGATTCTACCGAACAGTCAGCTTTAATTTCATTGGCATTCCCAGAAACGTTGAGTGTACAGGATTCACATTCAACCTACTGCTTCAATCAATGGAATTGAAACCAGCAATCCTTTCAGTTGCTTTGATTGCCTTAGATTTCTCTGTACTATCCTCTGAAGGTGCGCGTTAATTGTAGTTGCGTAGACAATGCATGCCCTGGTTTTTTTCCCCCCCTGTTCTCCTTCCTTGTCCCAAGGATTCCTTTTCCAGCCTGGTATTTACCTGCAAATGACAGCTCAGGTCCCCTCATTAACTAGTTCTAACTGTAGAGTTAAGGTTTGATATAAGTTAACCCCTGCAGTCATAATGCTCGATAATCTTGGACTCATCTACCCATCAAAAAGTAAATCTATTCACATTTTTTTTAAAAAGCTATTTATTACTTTCTCTGTTTTGTGCTCTCCCTGTCATTCTAAGCTGAGTGAGCAGGCAGATGAGTTGCTTACAAGCCTTGGGCAACGCTGCTCCATCACTGGTTGCTAAAAGATCTATGACTGACGATGAAGTAGATATGACAGTGTTGAGGCCAGAAAGCCACTGGTATGAGAAATCACGGGCATCGACACATCCAATTGCTGTGAGATGCAGGGCATTTGCACCACACCACTTTTCTGCATCCTACCTGTACACATCTCAGTCCAACTTCACTACATAAACATTTTCATTTTTCTTTTAAATCCCCTCATTTTATCAGTTTTCTCCCTTTCTCTCTTGAAGACATTGGCTGCCCACTGAAGTGGGGTCTCCCATAGCTGCTGAGCAGCATCCTATAGCTGGCCCAAGAGGCAATCCTGCATACAGGAGCTGACCCAGTGAGATCAACTAAAGCAACATAGGCAGAGAACTGCCACCTGCCAGGTAAGATGCTAAACCGAAGCCCCAAATGCCCTCAGGTGGGTGTAAAAGATCCTACAGGTGCACTCTCAAAACCGGTTATCTAAAAATGAGTTGTCTGAAAACTGGACATTTTTAGAATGTGCTATGCACCACTTTTTTACTTCACTCAATTAAGAAGAATTTACCTGGACAATTTGACTAGGCACTGCATGGCGCGGGACTTATCTGCTTGGCAGTTTGCGCGCCGGTCTATTGCCACACTCCAAGCAACCCCTGACCCCACCCGATCTGCCCACTGCCCCAACTCAATATCTGGCAAGATCCAAAGTCCTGCACAGCGTCCATCCTGAGGCTGTGTTTTGACAAAGCGTAACTGTATTTTGAAGAATAACAGGGGAGTTCTCCCAGTGCCCTGGCCAATGTTTATCTCTCCATCAACATCACTAAAATAGCTTATCCAATCATTTTCACACTGCTGTTGTGGGAGCTTGCCGAGCGCAAATTGGCTGCTGTTTCCTACATTACAACAGTGGCTGCACTTCAAACTACTTCATTGGCTGTAAAGTGTTTTGGGACGTACAGAGATAATGAAATATATAAATGTAAGTCTTTCTTTGTAGGATTTATTCTGATGAGACCTGATCCATATGGCTCAGCTAGTTACTGGTCTAACCTAGTAAACCAGCTTAGGACCCCTATTTCTTAGTCTTCCCTCACCACCTAGGTACAAGCATTGGTAGATTATGTATAAAATCTGTGACACAAAACAAAATTATTCTTTGCTTAATTCAGGTTTCCTGCTGTATGGTAAGCACAGACAACAGAAGAAAGCCATTATTACTTCAGTAGTGAAATGAGTGATTACAGCAGTGTTTCCACATGTAAAGGGCAATCACATCCATGTGAACAGCACTGGCAGATAGAATAAACTGTTCAGACATGCAGTTAATTGAAGACATGGAGTAAACTCCGTTGGACTCTGAGCAGCTGAAAGATGTCAACAGAAGGATGGCAGCTGAGGAACGTCTGGGAAAATGACCACGCTTCATAAAAATAAAGCTCCATCTTGACCACAATCATCTGGTAATTCAATCAATCTCGGCCTTGAACAAGTTATTAACATCTTGTTGATGTAATGCTTACACAGCATTCCATTTTCCCAGAGGACAGCACGTTATATCTTTTGAGCATATTTTAAAATTCAGCCCACTCCCCATTTAGTTTTGATATTTGGCCGGTCAAATTTGAGCTTCTCCAATTTTGCCCGGATTTTTAACGTTACATTTTACTGCCAGTAGGATTTGAGAATAAATGCATCTTTGCTGAAAGCCATTAGAGTACAAAAGAAAAGGAACGACTGATTCAAAGGACTGGAATCTAAGATACCTTTGCTCTTCAGAATCCGTCTCCTTTCATTTGGTGATGTCATTAATGAGGGCACTTCTTCCCTTCGGCTACCATAACCCTGTCTGAACATCATCAACATTGCCTTGCTTGCCGACTCCACATGTACATGTCAAAGAGTGTGTACCGTCTACAAGATGTACTACAAGAATTCACCAAGGCTCCTAAGGCAGCACCTTCCAAACCCACGACCACTACCATCCAGAAAGACAAGAACAGCTGACAGATGGGAACACCACCATCTGCAAGTTCCCTTCCAAGTCACTCACCATCCTGACTTGGAAATATATCACCATTCCTTCACTGTCGCTGGGTCAAAATCCTGGAACTCCCTCCCTAACAGCACTGTGGGTGTACCTACACCACATGGACTGCAGCAGTTCAAGAAGGCAGCTCACCATTACTTTCTCAAGGGTAACTAGGGATGGGCAATAAATGCAGCAAAGCCCACATCCCATGAATGAATTTTAAAAATTACACAAATTTTAGGGGGGACAATCCGACAGTTACACAAGAGTGTCTTGGTGGAGGGGAGAATCAAAAGGATCTGTACACGGAATCATGAGCAACTAAATTCTTTGCTCCAATTATCTGGCTCTATGACTTCAGTCCAAATCAGTCCACTTGGCATCACCCTGTGTTCTTGTGTAATTAGGAGCACAACTCATTTAGTTTAATGAGATAGTCATTGGTCATTAAAGTGGCTCAGCTTTATAGTGTTACAAAGAATGCCTGTTAACATGATGGTAAAAACAGAGGCAGAACAGGTAACATACAGAATTGGGGAAGTTACAGACTCAATGGAAGATCAACATAGTCAAAAAAAATACAGCCAAAATAATATATAAATCAATGTCTAAACATTCAATTGGCATAAAACACACAGGAACAAGCCTCTTACCTTGTTCATGCTGACAAAGTGTTCAAAACTAGGGGCTTTATCTAGAAATTAGGAGTAAATAGGAAGCTCAGGCAGGATTATTTCACACCTATGGAATAAGTTGCCATGAATTAGAGAAACTCATTGAAGTAAGTAGGTTAAATGAAGCAGACTAGATGCTTTCCTAGAGGAAGGGGAAATTGGAATAGACAAAGATGAAGTTGGAGGGGAAATTGAACGCGTTCAACCAAAGATAGAGGCATGTATGTTTGCTAGTCCAAGTGGCTTGCTCTCAGTTTACAAAATTTATGTTTCCACTTCTCATTTCAACCGATTCCTTTGACAAATCTATTCCCCTGCCTCTGAATCCTTGTCATGCTCTTCCTTAGTTATTCTCTATTGCAAAGGGCTGACTCTACCAGATGTACAAAGGATGTAGTCCTGACTGGGCCAGTGATGTTGAGAAAAAAATTGCTGGAATGCCATAAATTTGCCAAACCCAACACCGTTCAGGCCATGTGCACTAATGTTAGTGGAAAATTCCACATATCACATGTGCATATTTACCACCATTCAGAAACCAAGGAAGTAAAGCATTCCCAATAATCAAAAACACCTGCACATTCTGCTCATCAGCATTTTACTAACAAATGCATAAAAAGGTTAAAGTTCACATGAAAATATCATGTGATATGAGTATTGACATCACACACTCAACAATGGTATCCAATACTCATTTTTAATTTAATAATTAAAATTGGATTCCCAATTAGCCACATGCAGCTAGCGGCGAACGGAAAGGACAACTCTGATCCAATGCACTCTCCCCTCCAAAGCCGGGCCATAGAAACCAGCACATGGAGGAAGAAGGGTATTTATTTATTTAGCGTGTGCACGGTCACAGAGCCAAGCAATAGCCTTGTCAGTGACTAGATGGAGTTCTTTAAGCATGCCTTCAAATTTAGTTAGTGGACACTCCTAAACAATGTGAGTTATTGTTTGGATTACATCACAGCTGCAGCCTGGGTGGTCTTGGCGACTCCACTGATGTCAGGTAGCTGCACAGAGGGCTCGGCCAGTCTGGAAGCAGTTTAAAAGGTCCACTGTTGCCATCAGAGACCAAGCCAGGCGGATGAGGAACGATGAGAGTGTTTCTGGCGGGTGCTTTTCTTCTGCCAAACCTCCTGCCACAGGTCCTCAGCTGTTACTCCTTGATGTGGTGGGTTTAACCACATGGGTCGGTGTGAGGGAAGGCATACTGCTGGTCGGTTGAGGAGATATATGACTAAGGAAAGGCTTGGGTTGGAGTAGACCCTCTCCAGTAGCTTGCCTGTTGCAACTACCCTCCTGATCTGTGGAGGTGGGGAACGGTCAACGTTGCTCAGGACTGGGAGCCAGAGGTGATGAGCTGGTCGAAGAGTACCTGTGATGATGAACATTGTTGAGTTGAATTGCATATCGGTAAGTTAGGTGGGTAGATTAGTCCCATACTAGGGTGCAGTATTCTGCAGTTGAGTACGTGATGGCATAAGCAAAGGTCCGTTGGGTCTTGGCCAGTGATACCCAGGAGGTACTGGCCAGTATAATGAGGAGACTATTTTATCTACAGTCTTGATAAGGCGCTATCTGTACATGACACCTCAATAAAAAGGCTGGGGATCATGCTTCAGTTTCTGGTCAACCAGGGTGATGTTTCATTACCTCTTAGTGTAGGACATTGTGAAGGTGGAAGGTGTCAGAGACTGTTCTTACAGGAGCACGGTTTTAGGCACCATGTCTTGAGTAGTTGGCCAGCTTTGTACTATTGTTATTTAGTCTGTCTTCCAGCTCGGGGATAGTCTGAACCTGCTTGCCACAGCAGATGTTATCGGCGTAGAAAACTTCCAGGACCGGGTTTGGAATAGGTCATTGGTGTACCAGTTGAACAGGGTTGGGGCTAAGACAGACCCTTGGGGTAGCCCACTCATCTGTTTCCTCCAGGCGCTGGTCTTGTCACTCTTATGCACCCTGAACCGACTGTCCCAGAGCAGCAATTCAATGGCATCAGTAACCCAGGGTAAGGAGAACTCTGGCCCATTCCTCAAAATATCAAATGTGCCAGATTGTATCGTATGCTGGAAGCAAGAAGCGTGAAGGCTTGAGAACAACAGCCTGCGCTGCAACATGAACCTGAGGGCTCAGCTCAAAATCAAATCATGCCAGCCTAACAGCTATCAGGGTCTCCCCCTCATCCCGCCTCCCTCTCCACCCCCACGTATGAAAAGAAAGAGTAACTTTAATCATGTTGAATCTGGACACAGCAGTGGTTACAGCATCTCATTATCACAAGTCAGCAACAATCAAGACCCTCTGGTAACTGTAATCATTAACTGATTACAGACTGCCAGGGTGAGCTGCTGACAATGATTCACCCTAACACAGTCTCAGGACAACGGGAAGCGGGGTCAAGTGAAAGAGCAGCAATTAGTGAAGCTGAAACTCCTGCCGGCTGGTCAGGACTAGACGTGTAATTAGGCACAGCTGTTACTCAAGACGAGACACACTTGAGGTCAAAAAATGTGATGAGGTAAGAGCTAACCACAGACTCAACTAGGCACATTCACTCACTTTTAACCACCGTCGCTTCTCAAGCAGCTGAGATTACATCTGCTACAAGCCTGCAATTTTCATTAAATGTTTCCTGGGTGTTGAATTCTCACTAGGCAATAAATGGGCCAAAAACTAGACTTATACACAATTAGAAGCTTTTTTTTTTAGGAAAAACTATCCTGTTCATTATTTGCAAAAATGAGCAAAATGGGACGAGTTTTTGGAAGTTCCATTTTTTGTAATTTTTGAACTGAATGTAGATGGAAAGACAGGAGAAGCACACTACACTTCAACAGACAAAGGCTCAGCGGGAGGGTCGCTTCTCACAGACTGATTGAAAGGATTCTATCTGACTGACCCGTAAGGTCAAAGGTTTATGGTAATTTATGAGGGCGTCCATTTTGTCAATGCCAAAGGAGAACAATAGCCTGGAGGGTGTAAGACCTTAGATTCCAAGTACTCATGCCAGAAAAGACAGAGGAAATCAGAGTTTAAAGAATGCCTCCTCCCCTGAGGGGGCCATTTCTCTTTTTGAGGGTCAGAGCACAGCCTCAAGTATCTGCTCAAAGGGCAAATCTGTTTCCAGCTGACTAAGTGGAGATTGGCACCTTTACAACCTGCTCCTGACTCCCAAACCCAGTTCTTGAAAGTAACTTAAAATCTCAGTGAAGCTGAGCTAGCAGCGCCTGCTGCTAGTCTGCTTTCAGGTTGCGTTGAACTGGGATCAGCAGGGTGTTTGCTCAGCTCAAAAGCTGCTGCCAGATGTGATGTGGAGTCATCTTTCTAATATAAAAAAAATAAAAAAATAAAAAACCCCACTAGAGCTATACCTTGAGTGCCCTACCATCCATTCTTAATTAGCACATTCGTTTAGATAACTTTAACACCTATGTGTTCTATTGTACTATTGTTGTTGACATCTTTTGATGATCTGCTTCTATCACTGCTTGTTTGTCCCTACAACCACACCCCCCCCCCCCACCTCTCTGTCTCTCTATCTCTCCGCCCCCCACACACACACTTTAAACCAGCTTATATTTCAACTCTTTCTTGGACTCGAACTCAAGTTCTGTCGAAGGGTCATGAGGACTCGAAACGTCAACTCTTTTCTTCTCCGCCGATGCTGCCAGACCTGCTGAGTTTTTCCAGGTAATTCTGTTTTTGTTTTTTTTTCATCTTTCCTTGCTGGGGATAATACCTGGAAGCTTTACATGCGACGAGAGCAGCCAGTTTGCGGAACCGGCCTGCTCATAAATAGACTGCTCGCTTCTATAAGCTTCAGCTCATCCAAAACTCATGCCTGTATCCTAAATCATATCAAGTCCTGTTCGCCCGTCATCACCTTTGTGCTCACTGACCCACATTGACTCCAGTTCCGAAACAATTTTAAAATTTTTATAAAAACAAAAAACTGCGGATGCTGGAAATCCAAAACAAAAACAGAATTACCTGGAAAAACTCAGCAGGTCTGGCAGCATCGGCGGAGAAGAAAAGGGTTGACGTTTCAAGTCCTCATGACCCTTCAACAGAATAGTTCTGTTGAAGGGTCATGAGGACTCGAAACGTCAACTCTTTTCTTGTCCGCCGATGCTACCAGACCTGCTGAGTTTTTCCAGGTAATTCTGTTTTTGTTTTAAAATTTTTATCCTCATTTTCAATCCTCTCCATCTTTCCCCTTCTGGTCTCTAAGCTGAGGGGTGAAGAACAGAGAGATAACTGAAGCATGTGACTGCATCAAGGACACTGGCCACATTAACCCACTTCTCTTCTCTTCTAGCAACAAGACAGGCAGTCACCAACTATTTTTCTTAAGTCATTTGTGTGACAAGGTACACAGTTCAATACGGCTTTCATTTTGATCCTCACATATTTGTGCAAGGGTACAATACTACAAGAAAGCCTAGAACTACTTCACCCCTTGTGGAAATAGTTTTCAAAAGTTAGTGTTTGTGTTTCTTTGTACAATTAGCTGAGGTCTCAGTGATGAATATCTGTGGTCAGCAGCTTGACTTTGATGCTTCATCATGAAGAGAGTATGGGGTACAAAACTTGGCATATCTGAAAGCAACAAGCAGGGGCAGGCTGGCTAGAGTGGAAATTGAGAGATTTTCAGGGTAAATGATTCAATGGAAAGAATCCCATACTCTTTTGGGAGAGGCAGTCCACCCAAAGGCAAGAAGCCTTAGGATGAGCCACTGTGCCATTCCACAGTCTCCACTAGGAGATGTGTGAGTGTAGCACGAGTGGTTTGGCACTGCCAACTGGTAAAGAACCTGGCCTCTGGTGGGTTATCTTGCTCCATTTGCCTGAGATCGACACTTGCAGCTGACTCAGTGTGTTACTGTATCGTTAGTCTGATGGTCAGAAAAAAAAACAAAATGTCCCACAAAATATTATGTAACTGATCAATCTAACCCTTAATATCTCCTGTCAATGGAGGCTTTACTTCCAATTGTGAGGCTAAATAACAAGCAAACGGGTTTTTGCAATCAATCTCAGCTGTCAAAAAACTATTCAAATTGAACAAGGGACACTCAGTGTGCAGCATTTCAATCCTTACTGAATGGCCTTTAATGGAGATCAACAAAAGAAAATTAATTTAATGCAAATGCATTCCACAAACTGCCCTTACAATAAGATGTGTGATTAAGAAGCTTTAGAAAACAAATTGATGACCTTTATGAACACAAACAGCACCCATGCATACAGATGTGTCCTCCAGCACTTCCAGTTCATTAAAAGTAGTAGCCCAACACTTTTCAGGATAAACACAAAATACTGCAGATGCGGAAATCTGAAATAAAAACAAAATGGACAGCTCCAAAGAAGCCACCCAGACTCGAAATGTTAACTCTGTTTCTCTCTCCACAGATGCTACCAGACCCGCTGAGTTTAGTCAGCATTTTCCACTTTTTAGGATAACATGGATCCCAGTTATCTGAGAGATTACAAAGCATCGCTTTAATCAACAGCAAATTTCTCAACTTTTTTATCTTTTGAATATAAAAATCTATCACTTTTCTTTCTCTCTTAACAATATGCAAGCAATTCCCCTGCAAGGAGGACAGACAGTCATTATCAGGTGGGTGTGGAAGTGCTCTGGTGGGATTACTTGCCCTCAGATTTTCCTACATCTGAAGAGGAAGTACGCCTCTAATCGGTATCCCTCCTTTCCCCAGCAACGTTCCCTTTAAGCTGCCACCTGCAAGATCCCACTCAGGCCGGGCACAGGCCGGTCCCCTTTATTTACTATGTGTGTGCGGCTCCACAAAAAAACTTAAGGAGCCCGTACACATAAATGAACACCTTATGGGCAAGTTTGAGATTTATGTAGGCGCTAAACCTTGGAGAGAGGAAAATTACCAGGGGAAATAACAAAATGAATATAATCAAACCAGTACAGACTGAAATGATTCAATCTGCTAGACAGGCTTCTTGAGGACTCATTTGCTTGCCGGGCCTGTGGGCTGACTAATACAATATTGTGTACAAATCCCACAGCTAGCCTTTTGAGAACAGAGAATGCTCTCTACCCATATCACAGCAGCAGTCTCCTTACAAAGCATTATATAATTCAGATCTATTGTTCAATGTATATTCTGAGCTTCAAGCCCACCCCTGCACCCTCCAGCTGTTTAATAACAGTTAGTCAGATCTCGCCAGTAACAGGGAAGACCTATTTGAGTCAGGTCAGCAGCTGTCTGGACATTGGGCTCTCTTCATCAATGAGATCATATTTTTACTTTAATCAGCTTGAACCTTCAGAGAGACATTCTGTTCGCACAAGAGAAAATTCCCTCCCCACAAAACTCCGTCCCTCTCTAGTCCCTCATTCCCACTTACTAGCCCCCCCTCTGTCTTTTTAGGCTAGAGGTGAAGATGATGAGAAGCCACCCAGAACAATGGTGCGTTTAATCAAACAGAATGGGAGCCAGCCAAGCCACTTTGGAAACACTCACTTTCTTGTCAAAACAAACCCCTTTATACTTAAATCTGGCACAGACTTCTTAACAATTTAAGAAGCCACCCAAACTGTCAGAGATTTGAGCTGATTCCCTGAGCTTTACACACATGGGTGCAATAACTTCGTTTCATTATAGAATCATAGAATGCCTACAGCACAGGAGACGGCCATTCGGCCCATTGTGTCCATGCTGGCTCTCTGAAAGAGTAACTCAGCTCATCTCTCTCTCCTGCCCTTTCCCTGTAGTCCTGCAATTTTGCTCTCTTCAGGTGTTTTTCCAATTAGTCACAACTGAATTTTCCTCCACCACACTTTCAGGCAGTGCATTCCAGATCCTAACCACTTGCTGCATAAAAAGGTTTTTTTTCCTCATGTCTCTGGTGATTCTTTTGTCTATCATCTTAAATCAGTGACCTCCGGTTCCTGGCCATCCACTAATGGGAACAGTCTCTCTGTATCTACTCTGTCCAAGCCCTTCATGATTTTGAACAACTCTATCACATCTCATCTTAGCCTTATAGTCCCTAAGGAGAACAGCCCCAGATTAGGGACTAGAAGCCGATGGCATGATGGTATTTTTGGTATCCCAGAGACCCAGGGTAATGCTCTGGGGACCCAGGTTCGAATCCCACCATGGCAAATGGTGAAATTTGATTTCAATAAAGACCTGGAATTAAAAGTCTGGTGATGACCATGAAACCAGTGCTGATTGTTGTAAAAACCTATCTGGTTCACTAATGCCCTGGCGCTACAACAGCAGGTCAGAGGCTGGGAATTCTGAAGTGAGTAACTCACCCCAAAGCCCACCCACCATCTACAAGGGACAAGTCAGGAGTGTGATGGAATATTCCTCACTTGTTTGGATGAGCGCAGCTCCCACAGCACTCGAGAAGCTCAACACATTCCAGAACAAAGCAGCCCACTTGATCGGCACTCCATCCACTAACTTAAATATTCACTCCTTCCACCAGTGGCACACAGTGGCAGCAGAGCGTACCACCTACAAGACTCACTGCAGCAACTTGCCAAGCCTACTTTGACAGCACCTTCCAAACCCGTGACTTCTACACCATGTAGAAGGACAAAGGCAGCAAACACATGCGAACAGACCCCTGGATGGGAAAGGTGCTAGATAAAACATCAGACAATTGTGTTCCAAACAGTATTCCAAACTGAACTAAAGGGAAAGATCAGAATTCCATGATAAATAAAGAGATTTAGTTAAAAGTAAATTTAGAGAAAGGGCCTGATTTTATGTGGAGTGGTAATACCAGCAGAGGTAGGAGAATGGAGTGAAATGTCAGCCTGACTAATGTAATCACAAAGTCGAGGTTAACTCTCCAGTGCAGTACAGAAGGAATGCTGTCTTGGCAGAAATGCCGTCTTTCAGGTGAGGTGTTAATTTAAGGCCCTGCCCTCCTGTTCAGATGCCGGTAAAGATCCTTAGGCAGTAATCAAAGAAAAGTGTGGGATTCTCCCAGTGTCCATGTATCTCATTGCTATTTACAGCACCTTGCTGCATGCAAATTGGCAGCAGCTTTGGCATACATTGCAACAATGCTCATGTTTGAAGCCTGCTTCTTCCCAGTATTTAGAAATTATTTGGAAAATGGTCATGAGGGGATGACATCAAAATTGGCAACTGATCCCAAATTGGGAAGGGGAGAACAACAATTGGTGAGGAAGAATGCAGGATTCTGCAAGGAAGACATAGGTTGATTGAAGGAGTGGGGAGGTATATGGCAACATAGATACTAATGGACCTAAAAACTAAGAATGGAAAAATAACCCCAACCCAATAATAAAATTTTCAATTCAGCAGAGAATCAAAGCGGTCTTGAGATACAAATACACAGCTTTTGGAAAAGGATTTGCAGGTGAGAAAAAAGACATAAAATAATGATCAATAGGATCCTGGGTTTTTACAACGAAACTGATTACAAAAAGATGGAAGTGGTGAATCTGTTTGGATGTGTGCTAGGTCACAGTTGTTCTAATCTGGAAAGCCAGTTGGTGAAGGACAAAATTGGAGCCAATCTTTACTTGGTCTTACATTTGTTAACAGAGTGGAAGATTACAAGCATACACCTCCTAACTCAACCCCACCACAATTTCAATATGTATTTCTTTATATGTGCTCAAGTGAAACCCTAATTAATGACCATCGTTGGCATACAATTAAACACACTTAATATACAATTAACAACAGTTAAAGACACCTCCCCAAATACAGGATTGTGAGAAAGGGGGTTAGAGAGAGACCTCCCCAAGTACAGGAGTATGAAAAAGGTTAGACAGACCTCCCCAGATACAGGAGTACGAGAGAGAGCTTCCCAGGTACAGTAGTGTGAGGAAAGGGGTTAGAGAGACATTAAAGAACATAGTGGAGCCATGAAAAATAGATGCAGTGTTGATTCATCACTGTGACAAAGAAGAAATGGATATAGTTGTGATGGGAGACTTGAGTGCTGTATTTAGTGAAGGAGCGGAGGTTCAGCAGCTTCTCACAGAATGGTTCAAAGTTTTGAAAGGGTTTGAGAGATTCAATAGTGAAAGATTATTTCCACAAATTAGTGAACCAGGGAATTAATGCACGATTAGCTATAAAGCATTAAAAGGGAAAATTAGAGCAAAACTTTTCACAGAAGTAATTGAATATGAAATCTAATGCCACAATTCTCAGAGACAGCAAACTAAGAAGTAAAATACAATGAATTTTTCACTTTAAATTGTTACAGAGAATCAAATAAATGACTGGGACATAAACATGGTATTAAGATAGAAGCTGAAATATCACAATCTTGAAAAAAGTGATTTTTTTTCATCATAATGGAGAAATTTGATATTCCACAAATATAAAATTTGGTTTTCAGGCACAGCAAGGCTAATTAGCAGTGATTATGAACTTTGTACAGTCAAAATCCTAGTACACCCAATCAACAGAATGTAACTTTTGCAAGGATTCTTACACCGAGATTGATAACATGAAAGAGCCAAGTTCTCGTCAGCTCAGTGATTTCTACTGTATTTCAGTCAGGCAGACTTCCACAGTGCACCCTATGGGGGAATGCAAAATCACTGACAATAACTTCTGATTTCCGTGCTAAATGGTCAGAGATTACTGACAGTTTTGCCATCAATATCACCACAAAATCTTAGTCAATGTCTTTGTATTGCAATCCTCTTTCACTAAGCTTTATAGGAAACCCTGCATAAATACTACATTATAGCCTCCCCTTATCAGGGTACGCATCATAAACCCTCTCATTATGCTCTGTGAATGCCCATGAATACTACATAATATTCCCCTTTTTCAAGGCTGTGTGTGAGACTTTGAGAAAATACTATACTGTACTCCTCTTACCAGGGTCTGAGAGACCCTGAATAAACACTATATAAAATTCTTCTCTCATCACACTCTTTGAGAGACCTGAATAAGTATTGCACCACATTCACCTTTCAACAGTTCTGTGAGTGACCACAAAGAAATACTCCCTCACCTCTTAGCAGGCTCTGTGCAAGACTGAATAAATATTGCTCAATATTATAATTAAATTCTACACGTTAATTTTAAAAATGTGTTCTGGACAGATGCCCTACTAATCCTACAACCTTCAGCATTTTCCTGCTCTCATTGTGAAGCATCATTTGCTCCTGTGATGCAGTATTGGTGATCAGTTATCAATCGGACAAAGGAGTAGGCAATAGATGGCAAGAAGCTCCGCAATTTGAATTTATATTCAGTCCCCCAACTGCAGCAGCTGCCACACTGCTGGTTCATCCCACAGGTTTATTTCAGGATCACTAACAGTGATTGTGGTATCCCGGAACCCATTTAAAAAATAATATAGCTTTAAAAATTGTCTGCACTCTATAGCAGCCTTCCCAGTGTTCAGCAGCTTATTCTATTCGAATTCTCCTTTAAAGTGCCCCCGCATCATAATGGTAATTCCATTGCCTATCAACTTATTTCCTTGGAATTCTCCTTTAAAGGGTCCATGAATTATAACGGTGATCCTGCTGTCTAGGATAGCAATAAATATGAATGCTTCTTTAAAGGGCCAGTTAAATGTAACAGTGAATCAAGTATCCGGGTGATCCAATTATAAGAAACGTTCCTTGAACATTTATAATCAATTTCAAATGGATACTTACAGTCCAGAAAGCACCATTTTGGGGATAGCTTCTGTGAAGACAAGGTTTTAGACTTGGTGCCATCGTCCTCCTGCAAAAAGAGGTGAAAGAAACCCATTAGCACTTTCAGGAATTTTACTTGTGAAAACACTGCACAATGGGGTACAACAGAACAAGCCTTGGACTTAGCAGTACTATTTCTGTCTTTGAGTCAGAGATGGTATAGGGCCCGAGCCCCGCTTCATGCAGTCCCAGTAAACGGAACACTGGCTCTACATTCCAGTTTGACATCCAGCAGGATGCTTGCGCCCAGTGGGTCGTGGGAGCCTATAACACCTTCCCGCCATTTACAGCTAACCATCCTTTTGGCTTGTTGTGCTACGGAAAGAGCATTCATGATGTGGCCTGTCAGGCTGTTAAGAGTCATGTGGATTCTTCTTTTATTTCATACTGTTCTCCAATGGGAAGAGCTTGAAGATACAAAAAGAACAAAGGATGTAATATATCACAAAAATACTAGAAACCAGGGCAGTGTGATTTGTAGGCAACACCAAGGGCATGACGACATGATGAATGTCACCGTGCTCAGACAGAGAATACAACACAGGAACAAATGAGGCCAATTATCTTCACTAAACACTAAATTAAGCATGTGTGCCTGATATGGGAACTGTGCATTTGAAGAAAAAAGTCTATGAAGCTAGACAATCGGATCCTGACTTCTCCATCAGATTTCCACGATTCGAAGGGAAGAATCTGGTTACAGTCCTCAGTCTGGGGCGAGACTGAAGCTCATGAAGTGAGGTGGCCCACTGATGTACTCCATCGGTGGTTCGTTATCACCACCCTCCACCCTCCAATACTGTGACATAGTGGAGGAAGAAGCTTTTGCAGAGAGAACTACCAATTAATTCCTTTACATTGGTTTATGATCTTGGCTTTTATTTTTTAAACAGCAACATACTATATTCTACAATCGTAACAGTTTGGTCAAGGGGGGGTGTCTAAAGGATTATGATGCAGTGTTGTTGCTGTTTTTGTACCACAGAACTGATGGTGCAGCCAGCACATGCAAACCAAGCCCCCTCACAGACCACACGTGCACATTTTATTTACATGCAAACACTTTATATAAATCACAACAGCAGTTGCAGCATGCAAGCAGAAGGTGAAACAGCATCCCCGGGTCACAAACCTGCAGCACCAATCGCTGGAGTGAGGGATGCACCAGGGGCAAATCCTGTGGAAGAGCAGAACATCTGGCATCGCATCAGTAATTAGGGGACAACTGCTGTACCCATCACAATAGGATTTTGTTATTTCAAGAGGGACACCGATACAGCAATCACTTCCAAATAATACTACTGAGATTTCCCACCGGCAACAGGTAAAGGTTGCCAAGTTGAGGCACTTGCAGGAGGCAGCTGTGCAGCAGCATTAACCAGTCACCTTTATTGCAAGGGACACTTGGTAATGTATGACAAGAGATGGGGAGATGGGAATTAATTGCGAATTTAAGGCAGTTACAGAACAACTTTGGCAGTGTAGGGACTGTATTTTACTGGCATCGCTCTGCAGTTTGGCTCCTGGCATACATGTGATGTCAGCTGGAGCCACAGCTGGCACAGGAGCACTAATGTGTCTGACTTTGCTCTTTTGGCAGCATCCTGCCATGGGCTGTAGGCCGCATACACTCCACAACCAATCGCAACTGATGTTACGCAGAAAAAATGCAACAATTTCGGTGAAGTGGTCGCCAATGTGTATGGCTCCAGCTGAGCACCATGGAGTGGGGAGGAGGAGTCTGACAGTATTGCTAACTTCCTACTGCAGAATCACCTCAGGCCAGCAGAAAACATGAAGATCTGGCTATTGCCCACAAAACCAAAGCATTCTTCTCAGCTGATCAGCAATTCTACGTGATCCAGTGTAGATATATAGCAATCGTCTGGCTAATTCTGCAAAAGCAATCTGCCTCAAGCAGCAGCATGCAGTTAGCCAGCTACTATCTGCCTCAAACAGCAGCGTGCAGTTAGCCAGCTACAAAGCCTTTCTGATGCAACGTAAACTCAAAACAAGGCACTTAACACTATTGTTTTACAATGTGAACCATCCTGGAATCTTACGGAACAGAAGCACGCCATTCAGCCTCCATGCTTGTCCTGTGCTGGCTCTTTATGGAGCTATCCAATTAGCCTCACTCTTTCCCTACAGCTCTGAAATGTTTTCCGTTTCAAGTACATATCCAATTCCCTTTTGAAAGTCACTAATGAATTTGCCTCCACCACACTTTCATGCAGCGCATTCCAAAGCGCAACACCTCCTTATCCTTCTCTGCTCTGAAGAAGGACAAGTATCCACATACTAGGGAAAAGGGACTTTCAGTTATCACCCTGGTAAATCAAATCTTCACTCTCGCTGAGGCCTTGCCATCACTCCCAAAGTGTGGTGCCCACAAATATATATAATACTCCAGCTAAGACCTAACCAAAGATTTACCATAATTTCCTTGCTTGTGCACTCTATCCTCTATTTATAAAGTTAAGGTTCTCATATGTTTTTGTAATGACTTTGTCCTGGCACTTTCAAAGGTGTACATATGCAAACCTCCAGATTACTGTCTTCCAGCACCTCCTTAAAAATGCACCATTTTGTTCATATTGTCTTTCCTCATTCTTCTTTCAAAATCAGCTCACACTTATCTACCACATGTAGAGAAGGGAGATGGTGGCAGAGTGGTAATATCACTGGACTGGTAATCCAGAGGCCCAGGTTAACGCTCTGGGGACATGGGTTCAAATCCCACCATGGCAGCTGGTGGAAGTTAAATTCGAGTAATTATCTAAAAGGTAGTCTCAGTAAAAACCCATCTGGTTCACTAATGTCCTTAAGGGAAGGAAATCTGTTGTCCTTACCTGGTCTGGCCTATTTGTAACTTCATACAGCAATGTGGTTGACTCTTAACTGCCCTCTGAAATAGTCTGGCTAGCCATTCAGTTCAAGGGCAAATAGGGATGGGCAACAAATGCTGGTCTCGCCAATGATGCCCACATCCCATGAAAGATTAGAGGGGGAGAAAAACCATGTCTGTGTATGTTATCAGTTAGTCTGCACTATCCTTCTCATTGTTCACTACTTTTTCAACTTTTGGAATATCTGCAAACATCAAATCAAGACCCCCATACCCAAGTTCAGGTTCTCATATATCAAAAAAAAACAAGCAATCCTAATATCAACTCCTGGGGAACACCACAGCACACTCCTCTCCAGTCTGAAAAACAAACATTCACCACTTTCCTCTGCTTTCTGTCACTTATCCAGTCATTATAATTTCTTAGATGTGCAAATAAAAAAACCATAAGAGACATAAAAGCAATGCACTTTCAAAGATAGTAGATTTTTTTTCAAATCAAATAAATCTGAAGATCAATCAAAACTTTGGGAATGCCAGAACTGTGTCACACTGAAAGTTTTTGATAAAGGTGAAGGAACTACATCAATCAGTTTAAATCAACCCTCAATTACTTTAATGTCAATGCATATTAATCATAGAAACAAGAGATTAGCAAATACAATTTTTCTAGGCCAGAGGGTGGGGTAACACAATTCATCTGCATTAAGTTATCTGTTCTAAAGGGAGCTCATTTCCTGACTGGTATCACTCAGCTCTCCTTTGTTCCTACACTTTATAATTTCAAAGTGCTGCTCAGAGGCAGACATTTTGTGCAGGGTCCTCTCTCTCTCTCCCTTCCCCCACCACCCCCAAGGGGAGCAGAGGGAGAGATGTCCTCACATACAATCTCCTGTGTCTCACCTAGGAGGGCAACCAACCCTCCAGGATTGGCCTGGAGTCTTCAGGGATTGCAGATCAATCTCCAGGACACTGCTTTGTGCAATCCTGGAGAAAAATCTTCAGGACATTAAAAAAGATTGTTTTTTTAAAAACATTTTCTTTGACCATTTCTCTTTACCAGGTATAAAAATATTGAAAATGGGAAACAAAGGCTGTCTAGCTGATAGTCAAGTATCATCCGTTTGGATAATGAGTCCTTTTGCTTTCCAATTGGTGTCAGAAGGCAGTACGTCACAAGGATAGATGTGTTGACTGACTAACGGTTGGAGCAGGGGGGCAAGTCATGTGATGAAACCTCCAGGAACACATTTAATCACACTTGACAACACTACACCCTGCTGAGCTTGGCCAGCAAACTCCAGGAGTGAGTGAAATATTTTGTTGTTCTATATTTTGTTTGTAGAATATTTTGACAAGGGGTCATTCACTTCTGCCAGATATCTGGGAAAAGGATAGACCTTCCGAGCTGGGACATTATTTGAGTTGGAAGGGAATAAATTTAAGATGGGTAGAGGAAAAATTAAATGAATTGTTATTCTAGATTAAATTTACAAATCTATTTTTCTTCTTCAGTTGGAATTCTAAGGCATATTCTTTCCTTTCCCCCAACTGGCGCCCATTTGCCGTAGGTCATCAACTGCGAAGAACTCACGTAGCCAACTCTTCCCAAGCCTATACCAATGTTGCTCTGGCATTTGCCCATAGAGAATGCTTAAGAGCAGACTCTGGGGTAACTCTCTCCTTGGTCATCTCTCCATCCCTTTAGAGAAGCAACTGGCTTTTGCTCAGTGCCAATCTGTAAAAGCCAGAATGGCATCAAGAATAGGCTTGCAGGGCTGAATGATCTCCTCAATTCGTAGCTTCCAATGTAACCTTACTGCACCCAGGAGGGTGGGGGAATTGTGGGCAGGAATCCACATTTCACTGCTGATATTTTCTGGCTCTCATGTCTGGTGACAATCTTCCCGTCTCTAATTTTCCTGTATTATTCACATAGAAAGAAGCAAGTTTCAATTGAATTACTTGCTCTGGGCACTGCAGCATTGATGTCGATAGCTATGACAGAGGGTAAGCAGCGCTCAAGCTTTCTGCTTCTCCAGACACTTCTCTCTGAGTACCAATTAAAATGAAATGCATCGTCAACAAGAGCATAATTCATGCAAAAGTATGTCCTTTCTACCCGAGAGAAAAGTAAACGTCTTAAGGGTACCTCTTGAAGCCTCTCAATGTGTATGCGGCAGATCTCCAGATCACTGTCGCCAGGGATGACGATGATACCTAGGGGCACTGCTGTGAGACAGAACAGAAAAGGGACGAATAAAAGTCAGTAGCAGCAAAAAAAAGAATGACTTGCATTTTTATAACACCTTTCACAACTTCAGGATATCCCAAACAGTTTGCAGTCCTATTGAAATGCAGTCCTTGGTATAACGTAGGAAATACATTCGTAAATTTACACACAAGCCCCACATACAGCAAAACAATAATGGTTAGATCATCTTTTACATCCACCTGAGACAGTAGAATGGGCTCCAGCTTAAGGTCTCATCTGAAAGACCTCCAGGAGTGCAGCATTCCCTCAGCACTGCTCTACAGTGTCAGCCTGGGTAAGGTGTCAATTTTCAGGAGTCAAGACACGAAGACTTGAGCGAAGACTAGGTGACACGACCTTCTAATTCAGAGGCAAGAAATGACACCAACTGAGCCATGGCTAACACACCAGATGGAAGTAACTAACAAGTTTGCCTTGAATATTTTTTTTTACTTTTAAGCACTATATTATGAAAGTTTAAAAATGAGTCCCAATATTTCATATCTAATTAATTCTGCACTTGTATTCAATAATGTTAGTAATGCAAAGAACCCCAGGCCCCAGGAGGGTAGTGCATTGGGCCTTGAGAGTTTTAGAAGAAGAATATGATTTTACCCAAGATGATCATCATCAGTGCATCTCACCAGAGGGGAGAGTCCATATACTGCGCCTCACCAGAGGGGAGAGTCCATATACTGCACCTCACCAGAGGGGAGAGTCCATATATTGCGCCTCACCAGTGAGGAGAGTCTATATACTGCGCCTCGCCAGTGAGGAGAGTCCATAAACTGCGCCTCACCAAAGTGGGAGCGTCCATATACTGTGCCTCACCAGAGGGGAGAGTCCATATACTATGCCTCACCACAGGGGACAGTCCATATACTGTGCTTCACCACAGGGGACAGTCCTTGTGCTGTGCTTCACCAGTGAGGAGAGTCCATATACTGCACCTCACCAAAGTGGGAGTGTCCATATACTGTGCCTCACCAGAGGGGAAAGCTCGTATACTGCACCTCACCAAAGAGGAAGAGACCAAATAGTGCAATTCACCAGAGGGGAAGAGTCCATATGCTGTGCCTCATCAAAGTGGGAGAGTCATTATGCTGTGCCTCATCAAAGTGGGAGAGTCCATCTACTGCGCCTCACCAGAGGGGAAAGTCCATCTACTGCACCTCACCAGAGGGGAAAGTCCATCTACTGCACCTCACCAGAGGGGAAAGTCCATCTACTACACCTCACCAGAGGGGAAAGTCGATCTACTGCACCTCACCAGAGGGGAAAGTCCATATACTGCACCTCACCAGAGGGGAAAGTCCATATACTGCACCTCACCAGAGGGGAAAGTCCATATGCTGTGCCTCACCAAAGTGGGAGAGTCATTATGCTGTGCCTCATCAAAGTGGGAGAGTCCATCTACTGCGCCTCACCAGAGGGGAAAGTCCATCTATTGCACACCACCAGAGGGGAGAGTCCATCTACTGCACCTCACCAGAGGGGAGAGTCCATCTATTGTACCTCACCAGAGAGGAGAGTCCATATACTGCACCTCACCAGAGGGGAGAGTCCATATACTGCACCTCACCAGAGGGGAAAGTCCATATGCTGTGCCTCACCAAAGTGGGAGAGTCATTATGCTGTGCCTCATCAAAGTGGGAGAGTCCATCTACTGCACCTCACCAGAGGGGAAAGTCCATCTACTGCACCTCACCAGAGGGGAAAGTCCACCTACTGCACCTCACCAGAGGGGAAAGTCCACCTACTGCACCTCACCAGAGGGGAAAGTCCACCTACTGCACCTCACCAGAGGGGAAAGTCCACCTACTGCACCTCACCAGAGGGGAAAGTCCACCTACTGCACCTCACCAGAGGGGAAAGTCCACCTACTGCACCTCACCAGAGGGGAAAGTCCACCTACTGCACCTCACCAGAGGGGAAAGTCCATCTACTGCACCTCACCAGAGGGGAAAGTCCATCTACTGCACCTCACAAGAGGGGAAAGTCCATCTACTGCACCTCACCAGAGGGGAAAGTCCACCTACTGCACCTCACCAGAGGGGAAAGTCCACCTACTGCACCTCACCAGAGGGGAAAGTCCATCTACTGCACCTCACCAGAGGGGAAAGTCCATCTACTGCACCTCACAAGAGGGGAAAGTCCATCTACTGCACCTCACCAGAGGGAAGAGTCCATCTACTGCACCTCACCAGAGGGGAGAGTCCATCTACTGCACATCACCAGAGGGGAGAGTCCATCTACTGCACTTCACCAGAGGGGAGAGTCCATCTACTGCACATCACCAGAGGGGAGAGTCCATCTATTGCACACCACCAGAGGGGAGAGTCCATCTACTGCACCTCACCAGAGGGGAGAGTCCATCTATTGTACCTCACCAGAGGGAAGAGTCCATATACTGCACCTCACCAGAGGGGAGAGTCCATCTATTGTACCTCACCAGAGGGAAGAGTCCATATACTGCACCTCACCAGAGGGGAGAGTCCATATACTGCACCTCACCAGAGGGGAAAGTCCATATGCTGTGCCTCATCAAAGTGGGAGAGTCCATATGCTGTGCCTCATCAAAGTGGGAGAGTCCATCTACTGCACCTCACCAGAGGGGAAAGTCCATATACTGCACCTCACCAGAGGGAAATGTCCATATACTGCACCTCACCAGAGGGGAAAGTCCATATACTGCACCTCATCAAACTGAGAGTCAAAATATTGTATCGTACATCATCATTTTTCCCTACTATACTGAAAAATAAATAAAGGTTTAAGTTTGCCTAAATGTCTCATGACTCTCAGGAATCAATCAATGACAGTGATGAATGCACATTCTCACCACTGAATATTTTACATCAGTATCTACTAGCTGTGCTGATACTTGTAAAAATCTTACTCGTATTATGATCCAAAGTAACCAGAAGTCTATCCTACGGAGTAAACCTACCGAACTTCCAAACAGAAATGTTTAACTAGCTGTGCATGTGAGCAACAGCCCCCTGGGATTTGTGGTTTTCCTTCTTATCCCCCTTGCACTCATTTTAGTTGGGGTGGGGGCCTGGGTGTCAAGGAAACTGGGCTAATCTGGAAAAAAACGCCAGCGATTTTATCACCCGTTTCGTGACATCTACCTTTCGACGATCGTCAACATCCAGGGCAAAATACGGCCACTGACAGAACTGTATCCTCAAGTGATTTGTGTAACATGTCTGATGGAAATGATGGTGACTGATACTCAGGTGCACCGTGTACACCAGGTAACACAATACTTAATTCCAATCTATTTTTCAAATTCATTGGTAAGTCTGTCTGTGCTCTGCCTCTCCCCCACCCCATAGGCAGCTAGTCTGTTCTCAAGGGGCCCAGCAGTCAAGGCTGACGGGGAGTAAATTACTGCTCAGCAACAACATAAACATGCAGCCCCTGCTCCACTGACTCCTTGAGCTGAAAACTGTCACAGAGCAAACAAACACATTCTGGTCTTAAACAAACAGCTCCTGTCTGCTTTCCACAAAGCTGCAGTCAGACAGGCTGCAATATTATTTTTAATTATTGACCCATCAATAGCTGACCAGGTCTGCTCTGAAGCCATCAGATCAGAGCAGCTGAACCGAATGAAACCACCTCAGGCTTATTGCATTGCACCAGGTCTCAAACCGAGGCAAAAATAAAAAACTGCGGATGCTGGAAATCCAAAACAAAATTAGAATTACCTGGAAAAACTCAGCAGGTCTGGCAGCATCGGCGGAAAAGAAAAGAGTTGACGTTTCGAGTCCTCATGACCCTTCAAGTTCTGTTGAAGGGTCATGAGGACTCGAAACGTCAACTCTTTTCTTCTCCGCCGATGCTGCCAGACCTGCTGAGTTTTTCCAGGTAATTCTGTTTTTGTTTCAAACCGAGGCACACTGCAATGGGACATAGATTCCATGGTCTTGCCCTCTCCTTAAGGCACCCCCAGAAGACAAAACAGTTCAAAATTGTGAAATCCCAGTGAAAATCAGTAACACTGGCACCAGTAATACCGGAGTTCCATTTTAAGGTATACAAGACCAGTTTGAACAAGTTTTACTGGCACCCTTCATTTCCAAGTTTTACTGGTTTTCCCCTCTGTCAGACTGATACTTCTACAGACACTGGCTGTCTCAGACAGTGGGCCAAATTTGCCAGCCTTAATGTGAAAATCAAGTGTCAGCAATGGGAGGTATCAGAGCTGAGCCCTCAGCCAAGCCAGATGCTAATGATTCAGGAGGAAGCAGCCTGGCTCAGGGCAGCCTGCTTTAATACAAAAACAGAATTACTTGGAAAAACTCAGCAGGTCTGGCGGCATCGGCGGAGAAGAAAAGGGTTGACATTTCGAGTCCTCATGACCCTTCGACAGAACTTGAGTTCGAGTCCAAGAAAGAGTTGAAATATAAGCTGGTTTAAGGTGTGTGTGGGGGGGGGGCGGAGAGAGAGAGAGAGAGAGAGAGAAGTGGAGGGGGTTGGTGTGGTTGTAGGGGCAAACAAGCAGTGATAGAAGCAGATCATCAAAAGATGTCAACAACAATAGAACAAAAGAACACATAGGTGTTAAAGTTGGTGATATTATCTAAACGAATGTGTTAATTAAGAATGGATGGTAGGGCACACAAGGTATAGCTCTAGTGGGGGTGGGGAGAGCATAAAAGATTTTAAAATATTTAAAAATAATGGAAATAGGTGGGAAAAGAAAAATCTATATAATTTATTGGAAAAAAAAGGAAGGGGGAAACAGAAAGGGGGTGGGGATGGGGGAGGGAGCTCACGACCTAAAGTTGTTGAATTCAGTATTCAGTCCGGAAGGCTGTAAAGTGCCTAGTCGGAAGATGAGATGTTGTTCCTCCAGTTTGCGTTGGGCTTCACTGGAATAATGCAGCAAGCCAAGGACAGACATGTGGGCAAGAGAGCAGGGTGGAGTGTTAAAATGGCAAGCGACAGGGAGGTTTGGGTCATTCTTGCGGACAGACCGTAGGTGTTTTGCAAAGCGGTCGCCCAGTTTACATTTGGTCTCTCCAATGTAGAGGAGACCACATTGGGAGCAACGAATGCAGTAGACTAAGTTGGGGGAAATGCAAGTGAAATGCTGCTTCACTTGAAAGGAGTGTTTGGGTCCTTGGACGGTGAGGAGAGAGGAAGTGAAGGGGCAGGTGTTGCATCTTTTGCGTGGGCATGGGGTGGTGCCATAGGAGGGGGTTGAGGAGTAGGGGGTGATGGAGGAGTGGACCAGGGTGTCCCGGAGGGAGCGATCCCTACGGAATGCCGATAGGGGGGGTGAAGGGAAGATGTGTTTGGTGGTGGCATCATGCTGGAGTTGGCGGAAATGGCGGAGGATGATCCTTTGAACGCGGAGGCTAGTGGGGTGATAAGTGAGGACAAGGGGGACCCTATCATGTTTCTGGGAGGGAGGAGAAGGCGTGAGGGCAGATGCGCGGGAGATGGGCCGGACACGGTTGAGGGCCCTGTCAATGACCGTGGGTGGAAAACCTCGGTTAAGGAAGAAGGAGGACACGTCAGAGGAACTGTTTTTGAAGATAGCATCATCGGAACAGATGCGACGGAGGTGAAGGAACTGAGAGAATGGGATGGAGTCCTTACAGGAAACGGGGTGTGAGGAGCTGTAGTCGAGGTAGCTGTGGGAGTTGGTGGGTTTGTAATGGACATTGGTGGACAGTCTATCACCAGAGATTGAGACAGAGAGGTCAAGGAAGGGAAGGGAAGTGTCAGAGATGGACCACGTGAAAATGATGGAGGGGTGGAGATTGGAAGCAAAATTAATAAATTTTTCCAAGTCCCGACGAGAGCATGAAGCGGCACCGAAGTAATCATCGATGTACCGGAGAAAGAGTTGTGGAAGGGGGCCGGAGTAGGACTGGAACAAGGAATATTCCACATACCCCATAAAGAGACAGGCATAGCTGGGGCCCATGTGGGTACCCATAGCCACACCTTTTATTTGGAGGAAGTGAGAGGAGTTGAAGGAGAAATTGTTCAGCGTGAGAACAAGTTCAGCCAGACGGAGGAGAGTAGTAAAAACAAAAAAACTGCGGATGCTGGAAATCCAAAACAAAAACAAAAACAGAATTACCTGGAAAAACTCAGCAGGTCTGGCAGCATCGACGGAGAAGAAAAGAGTTGACGTTTCGAGTCCTCATAATCCTTCGACAGAACTTGAGTTCGAGTCCAAGAAAGAGTTGAAATATAATTGTTGATGCGACGTAAGGTGTCAGAGGTGTACATCCGTGATTCCTCTGACACCTTACGTCACATCAACAATTTCCAGTTCCCTGGCCCCAACCGCTTCCTTTTCACCATGGACGTCCAATCCCTCTGCACCTCCATCCCCCACCAGGATGGTCTGAGGGCCCTTAGCTTCTTCCTCAAACAGAAGCCCGAACAATCCCCATCCACCACTACTCTCCTCCGTCTGGCTGAACTTGTTCTCACGCTGAACAATTTCTCCTTCAACTCCTCTCACTTCCTCCAAATAAAAGGTGTGGCTATGGATACCCGCATGGGCCCCAGCTATGCCTGTCTCTTTATGGGGTATGTGGAACATTCCTTGTTCCAGTCCTACTCCGGCCCCCTTCCACAACTCTTTCCCCTCACACCCCGCTTCCTGTAAGGACTCCATCCCATTCTCTCAGTTCCTTCGCCTCCGTCGCATCTGTTCCGATGATGCTACCTTCAAAAACAGTTCCTCTGACATGTCCTCCTTCTTCCTTAACCGAGGTTTTCCACCCACGGTCATTGACAGGGCCCTCAACCGTGTCCGGCCCATCTCCCGCGCATCTGCCCTCACGCCTTCTCCTCCCTCCCAGAAACATGATAGGGTCCCCCTTGTCCTCACTTATCACCCCACTAGCCTCCGCATTCAAAGGATCATCCTCCGCCATTTCCGCCAACTCCAGCATGATGCCACCACCAAACACATCTTCCCTTCACCCCCCCTATCGGCATTCCGTAGGGATCGCTCCCTCCGGGACACCCTGGTCCACTCCTCCATCACCCCCTACTCCTCAACCCCCTCCTATGGCACCACCCCATGCCCACGCAAAAGATGCAACACCTGCCCCTTCACTTCCTTTCTCCTCACCGTCCAAGGGCCCAAGTGAAGCAGCATTTCACTTGCACTTCCCCCAACTTAGTCTACTGCATTCGTTGCTCCCAATGTGGTCTCCTCTACATTGGAGAGACCAAACGTAAACTGGGCGACCGCTTTGCAGAACACCTACGGTCTGTCCGCAAGAATGACCCAAACCTCCCTGTCGCTTGCCATTTTAACACTCCACCCTGCTCTCTTGCCCACATGTCTGTCCTCGGCTTGCTGCATTATTCCAGTGAAGCCCAATGCAAACTGGAGGAACAACATCTCATCTTCCGACTAGGCACTTTACAGCCTTCCGGACTGAATACTGAATTCAACAACTTTAGGTCGTGAGCTCCCTCCCCCATCCCCAACCCCTTTCTGTTTCCCCCTTCTTTTTTTTCCAATAAATTATATAGATTTTTCTTTTCCCACCTATTTCCATTATTTTTAAATATTTTAAAATCTTTTATGCTCTCCCCACCCCCACTAGAGCTATACCTTGAGTGCCCTACCATCCATTCTTAATTAACACATTCGTTTAGATAATATCACCAACTTTAACACCTATGTGTTCTTTTGTTCTATTGTTGTTGACATCTTTTGATGATCTGCTTCTATCACTGCTTGTTTGTCCCTACAACCACACCCCCCCCTCCACTTCTCTCTCTCTCTCCGCCCCCCACACACACACCTTAAACCAGCTTATATTTCAACTCTTTCTTGGACTTGAACTCAAGTTCTGTCGAAGGGTCATGAGGACTCGAAACGTCAACTCTTTTCTTCTCCGCCGATGCTGCCAGACCTGCTGAGTTTTTCCATGTAATTCTGTTTTTGTTTTGGATTTCCAGCATCCGTAGTTTTTTTTGTTTATCAGCCTGCTTTAATACTGGGCAGTGGCCAATTCGATCACCTCTACCTCTGGACCATCCTAGAGATCTTGTGTGGCCCCAATACAATGGTAGCTTTTAAAGAAAGACCATAGTTTGAGTTAAAACTAAGAAATAGTTCTGGAATCTGCATCGTCAACCTTCATACTGAGAAATTAAAGGATTTTTTGCAGTGTAGACATTGCCCAGTAATATAATGACTGGAACTTTGAATTAGGCTATTCAACAACAAGGGCTTGTATTTAAATAACACTTTTAACATGCTAAAAGATCCCAAGGCATTTCAAGGAGTCTCATCAGACAAAAGTTGCCACTGAGTCAAAGAAAAAAATTTTAGGGCGAGTGACCAAAGGCTTGGTCAAAGTGGGAGTCTCAAACAGCGTCTTAAAGGGGCAAAGAGCGAGGCAGAAAGGTGAAGAGGCTTGAGGGAAGAATTCCAGAGATTAAGGGGTCAAATGGCTAAAGAAACAAGTGTAAATAGTGGGGATGATGGAAGTGGGGGGTGCACAAGACACCGGAGTTGGAGGAACGCAGAGATCTCAAAGGTTTATAGGGCTGGAAGAGGTTACAGAGATAACGAGGAGTCAGGGTTTTCCAACACCTCCCATGATAGAATGACATTTACCCATTATTCTCGGCAGCTCATCTACTCAGCAGTTCCATTTACTTGTGACTTCATCTTCAACCTTGTAACATGTGCTTCTGAGCTAAGCAGCATGGGTGGAAAATTAAAGTCAGCATATAGAGCAGAGCAAATTTTCTGCATGTTTTATTAAAGAATCAACAGTCTACAGTGCTGAAATAAATGACTCTCTTTATGGTTATTAGGTCTCCATGATGCTATAAACTTAGACACTAAACAAATTGCTGCTCTTAGCTTTATAGCCAGGTTTGAATAATGATGCACATCTTGATCTCCCGTAATTGTGTCCACTCTGGGCAAAGCAAAACAGAATACACAATACAGAGATCACCAAGGATCCACATGAGTAGATAATGATGTTAATGCTACAATTTTGTTCTCTGCTCTTTGTCCATGTTTGGACATTTGTAACAGACTAAATGTTTTGTAAGCAACACAGGACAGTGTCTGCTATACAGTATGTTTTTTTATTTCATGGGACATGGGAATTTCTGGCCAGGACAGCATTTATTGCCCTTCCCTAATTGCCCTTGAGAAGGTGGTGCTGAGCTGCAGTCCACCCACAGTGCTGTTAGGGAGGGAGTTCCAGGATTTTGACCCAGTGACAGTGAAGGAACGGCGATATATTTCGAAGTCAAGATGGTGAGTAGCTTTGAGGGGAACTTGCAGTTTGTGGTGTTCCCATCTATCTGCTGCCCTTGTCCTTCTAGATGGCAGAGATCAAGGGTTTGGAAGTTGTTGTCTAAGGAGCCCTGGTGAATTGCTGCAGTGCATCTTGTAGATGCTACACACTGCTGCCAGTGTGTCGGTTGTAGAGGGAGTAAATGTTGAAGGTGGTGGGTGGGGTGCCAATCAAGCGGGCTGCTTTGTCCCAGATGGTGTCAAGCTTCTAAAGCGTTGGTACTGCACTCATCCAGGTAAGTGGAAAGTATTCCATCACACTCCTGACTTGTGCCTTGTAGATGGTGGACAGGCTTTGGGGAGTCAGGAGGTGAGTTACTCACTACAGAGTCCCTGGCCCTGACCTGCGCTTGCAGCCACAATATGGCTGGTCCAGTTCAGTTTCTGGTCAATGGTTACCCCAGGATGTTGATAGTGGGGGATTCAGTGATAGTAATGCTTAGAACATCAAGGGGTGATGGTTGGATTCTCTCTTGTTGCCTGTGGTGCGAATGTTACTTGCCACTTGTCAGCCCAAGCCTGGATATTGTCCAGGTCTTGCTGCATTTGGACATGGGCTGCTTCGGTATCTGAGGAGTCATGAATGGTGAACATTGTGCAATCATCAGGGAACATCTCCACTTCTGACCTTATGATGGAGGGAAGGTCACGATGAAGCAGCTGAAGAATTTGGGCCTAGGTTACTACACTGAGGAACTCCTGCTGTTACATCCTGTGACTGAGATGACTGACCTCCAAGAACCACAGCATCTTCCTTTGCGCTGGGTATAACTCCAACCAGTGGAAATTTCCCATTAATTCCCATTGACTTCATTTTGCCAGAGTTCCTTGATGCTAAATTCAGTCAAGCGTTGCCCTGATGTCAAGGGAGACTCTCTCACCTCACTCTTTGTCCATGTTTGGACCAAGGTTGTAATAAGGTCAGGAACCGAATGGCCCTAGTAGAGCAATGTGCAAGAGTAACCACAGGACATTGCCTGTAATATGCTGGGCGTGGTTACAAACAAAGGTAGCAACAGTGGTGAGAAAGTACGAGACAGAGGACTAACTTGAGTTCTTTAATCTAGCATCTGAACTGGAGGGAGTTACACATTTAGAAGATTCAAAACATAAGGTTCATCATCAATGTTATATAGTGAAAAGTGGGAAGCAGATTATTCAATGCTCCACAATAGACAATTCTGGTATTGTTTGTCAGCATTAAGTACAAGGCGGCGGGCGGGCTGGTTCAGTATTAAAGCTTCAGTCTTTTTTGCAAGCAAGCTTTCAGAATTGCTTAACACTGCCACCTAGTGGCCCTATCACCAACTTTATCTAAAAATTACATTTCTTATTATTTATTTTCTAACATATTCTCTCTTCCCTAGTATTCTAGCCTCACTCCATCAGAGAAGACAACTGACTGAAGGGTGTCTAAGATGGGGAAAGAACATCTGATACGACACAAAAAAATTCTGCATGAGCCATTATTTTGCTCTGTGACAAAATGGGGAATGACTTTGAAAAAATTGTCTTAGACTTGGCTTCAAACACAAATGCACACTCTTATGTTTTGATTGGTGAAACATGGCATGAAGTTGTGCACATTTTCTGATTGTATCTTATGCTTTTGAGTGTTTCCAAGCTCACTGAGCTGTTTATCATGGCCTATGTCACCCTTATAAACAACACCCACTGCACTACAGTGCCCTGTGAAACACAGCACACTTTAGCTTGTCGCCAGCACTCTTGCCTTTACAGTGAGTGATTTGCACTGATCACCACTTTCAGAAAAGGGTTAAAAAGGCTTCCCAACCTTCGTGGAACAATGATCCCTTCTTTATATTGTGAAAGGGCAACAAGACAAAGGTGAACGATGCCACCCACAATGCGTTTCAAAGGTGAAGTGGTGATATCGATACAAAATTCAATACCGAACCACTATTAGAGGTGGTAAATTATTCTGATAATCACCCAATTGCGATACAGTAACATCCTACAACCGAATTCTGCGTGGCACTGAAGGAGTGCTGCACTGTCAGAGGTGCTATGTGTCGGATGAGATGTCAAACTAAGGCTCTGCCTGCCCTCTCAGGAAGACCCAAAATAGCCCATGGGAGCATTTGAAGGATAGCAGGGCTCTCTTCAGAGCTTGGAAACACTCACAAGCGTTAGATACTATCAGAAAATGTGCACAACTTCTTGCCATGTTTCACCAATCAAAACATAAGAGTGTGCATTTGTGTTTGAAGCCAAGTCTAAGACAATTTTTTCAAAGTCATTCCCCATTTTGTCACAGAGCAAAATAATGGCTCATACAGAATTTTTTTGTGCCATATCAGATGTTCTTTACCCATCTTAGACACCCTTCAGTTATTTTCTCCTCTGATGGAGTGCAGCTGGAATACTAGGGAAGGGAGAATATGTTAGAAAATAAATAATAAGAAATGTAATTTTTAGATTTATCACTCAGCCATCATCATCACCAACAAAAACTAAATTATCCGGTCATTACATCATGCTGTTTGTGGGATCTTGCTGTGCTGAAATTGGCTGCCCGTACTTTACAACAGTTGATTACACTTCAAGAGCACTTCATTGGCTGTGAAGCCTTTTGAGGCATGAAAGGTGCTATATAAATGCAAGGTCTTTTTGACTTTTAAAGTCACGGAGGTCAGTGTCACTGGTCCATTGGTTCTGGCTACTTACAGGCTTCTTTTAGTTTCTCCTTGTCATAATGCAAAGCTTCGTAGTCATGCATGCTGATCCGATTCACACGTATCTTCAGGCTTTCAGGTATCGTCTGCTGACTGAAGCAGATAATAAATCATTTTAATAGAACAAGCTGAAAGCTTTCATGCTGAGAATCAAATTCTAACCATGCAGTGACACTGAAAACAATGGACTACAGCTTCACCCTCCTGTCTGTTCATTAACATTTTCCTTTCAGAAAAGATGCTCAGGAAGGTACTGTGATGTTCTCTCACTATTTTAGTGAGCCTGTCAATCAGGCCCTGTTCCATCTTAAACCCCAGGAGAATGATAGAAGTAGTCCCACACTACAACCATGAGATTAGAACAAGATCATAATTCATAGAGCCTGATAGAAGGTCTCCTTGCTCGGGTTTCTTTGCATGCATCACGCCTCTAAGCCAGAAGGCTGTGGTGTTCAAATCCTACTCCAATGATTTGAGTACAAAGCTCAAGTCTGACACTCCATTGCAGTAAAAGGGAGGGTGGGCGCAAATAGCACTATTTTGTAGAAGAGTAGGGGAGCTCTCCCCAGTATCCTGGCCAATATTTGCTGTGCACAGTTAAGTTTTCTACATTTGCGATTCACAGCCAATGAAGACTGTAACCAATATAAGAAACACAGCAGCCTAGTCTTTCCTTTCTTCCCTTTTTTTTCTGTATGTAAAGTTCCTGGCAGTGATCTGATGTCCTGTCTGTTTACACAGTTAGTGTTTTGCTGCATCATCTCTATGGCTAATCTTCATAAGCTGCACATTGCCAAGGTTCACAATAACCCCTTGCCACAATGAGTTCTATCAGCTGCCTAAAGGCAATAGCCAGCCGATTGTCCCATCAGGTAGCGAGGGAGGGAAATGGAGATGGTGGAGTCCATTTTCACCTTGCTGCCTGGCGCAAAGCTGTTGTGTCATGGGTTGTTATGGAAACCTCCCACTTTACTTTTCCATTAAAATCAATAAAATGGATCATAGGAACAGGAGACCATTCAGCTCCTCAATCCTATTTGGCTATTCAATTAGATAATGATTGATCTGTACCCTAACAACATTTACCTGCCTTATCATGTAAGTTTTCATTGACCCAACATCCACATCCTTTTGGGGCAGAGAATTCCAATTTCCACCACCACTTATGTGAAAAGGTGCTGCCTGTACTCACTCCTTAATGGCTAAGCTCGAACTTTAAGACTGTGTCCCCATGTTCAGCCTTCTCCCAGAGGTAATACTTTCTCTCTATGGACCTTATCGAATCCCTTTGGCATGTTAAAACACCTTACTTAGATCCCCTTCAATTCGAGGGAATACAAGCCAAGTGGAAGGGTAGTTTTCACAGGAGCCGGTTTTACACCTGGGTGACATGTTGAGAATCTACTCCAGAGTAACTCTGGGGCCTGCTACTACCCCAGTCAATGGCATGTTCCTTGCAGCATCAGAGGACAATAGACCAGGGTGAACACCACATATTCATGGTGACTCTATGCAGGTCTTTCCTCATGTAGAGGCCTGACAGATTCACAATTTGCAGGTTTTCTGTTAAGCAGCTGCTTCTGTATGTATTTCCAACAGCTCTTTCCTCAATTGCAATTATTAATCACAGTGCAAAATTCATTTGCCAAAGTCACTCACCGTTAGTCATCTTCACCGCAAAGCACTGAAGGATATATAAGCTGTCTGAGTACATCTTCAAAAGTTGCCTGACTGTGACATCTGTCATCTGAAGAAACTGATGCATTACACATTTGCATTCTTTTAAGGCAGTGTCTCTGGAAGGCAGTCAGCAATCTGAAATGTTAACTCTGTTTCTCTTTTCACAGATGCTGTCAGGCCTGCTGTGTATTTCCACCATTTCCTGTGGTTATTTCAGATGTGCAGCATCCTCCTATAAATGTAACACTCACTCCCTAGAACACTTTTGCCTTCATGTTATTTCCAACTAGCATGTCTGTCACCCCTACTTGTCAGCAGCTGTCAGTCATACCTAGAAATTGGGGAGACGGTGGCATAGCGGTAATGTCACTGGGCTGGTAATTTGGAGGCCCAGCCTAATGCTCTTGAGACATGGGTTCAAATCCCACCATAGCAGTTGGTGGAATTCAAATTCAACTAATAAAATCTGGAATTGAAAGCTAGTCTCAGTAATGGTGACCATGAAACGATCATCAATTGTAAAAACCCATCTGGTTCACTAATGCCCTTTAGGGAAGGAAATATGCTGTTCTTACCCAGTCTGACCTACATGACTCCAGACCCACAGTAATGTGGTTGACTCTTAACTGCCCTCTGAAATGGCCTAGCAAACCATTCAGTTCAAGGTCAGTTAGGGAAGGGCAACAAATGCTGGCCTAGCTAGTGACTTTCACATCCTATGAAAAAGTAAAAAAAACTACCTACACATCACACTTAGGCCTCATTGGCTTCTCTCAGCTCTTTTCCCATCCACAGCAGCATCACCATGAACGCTGAGAAAGGGACAAAAAATCCATACCTCTTACCTATTACTGTCTCTCATCTTGTCCCTTTCCCAGCCCCACCGCCACCTCTTTTGTTTCATCCTTTCTCCTCTCAGCACATCAGGATTTACAGGTGGGGTAGCTAAGGGTTTGATTTAATCATCTGCTTTGTACAGAATGAAGCATGAAGTTCACTATTACTGTATTGTAACTAGTGCCTACCTCTGTATTTCACAGCTTGTGCACTTTCCAGAACAATCGCAGGATGTAATCCTGAAAATACTATTAATATTCACCCAATACTGTGCAATAAAATCACTGGGATTCATTTTGACTGCACAATAGTATAATAGCTGATAGTCAAATCAATGTTCAGATTTACATCTCCCAATGCAGTCAATAGAAAAACAAAGCTCCAGGGATGTAAAATGGACTGTCTACTTGCTACTGCATGTTTTACATAATCGGGCAAAGTCAAGGCCAGCCCCCAGTTTGATTTATTCCTTTGCCGTAAATCAGTCGTCCTGATAATAATAGCATGTTTCTTGGGATAAGCGATGTAAACTCAGTGAGGAAGGTTACTGCAGATCTATCTGACACATCTTAAACACATTTCATCGTGCGCTGAATTAACATCAGGAACTTTCTAATACCGCAACCCTTTCATTGGGACTAAGCTGCAAGATTTGAGTTACAATCACCCATGACTCCCCTGGTGCTTAAACCTTATACAAGTGGATGACTACATAGAGAACAAATTTTATCAGGAGTAATTACTCATAAATGGAATCATATCTTCCTTTCCCTTTCAGTTTACCTGCCTTAAAAAATATACTCAGATTTTAGCTGTGACAGTGAGATCACCAGGGAGCTAACTGGCTGGGAGGAGTAGCTGGTCTGGAAGGCTGTAATGTCATTAAGGATCAAGAAATCTGATTAAAATTGCAATGCTCAATTGAGCTTGGGGTCTGAAATTTGCGTGTTAATTCCAAACCCTCAAACTCTTTGGCACCATTATGCTGCGATCCACCCTCACAACAATAATTTGTATTTAGGTAATGTCTTTAATGTAATGAAATGTCCTAAGGCACTTCATAGGAGCAGTTCAGAACAAAGTATGAAAACAGATCACGTAAGGCGATATTAGGTCAGATGACCAAATGTCTAGTGAAAGAGGCTGGTTTTAACTAGGAGGAAAGCTGTAGGGAGGAAATTCCTCCAGAGCTTGGGCCCGAGACTACTGAAGGCAGGGTCACCAATGGTGGAGCAATTAAAATTGGAAATGCACAAAACAGAACTGATGCAGTACTCGTTCATTCCCTTTTCTTCAAACTTGAATCACGAGAAGGCATTTTGCATCAAAACTCACGGCAAGTGAGATAAACGGGGTGAATGGACTGTGGCAGACGTTGGACGTGATGTCAGCAGGGATGAGCTTCTCACCAAATGGCTGCTCCCACAATGCCTCACACAGAACTTTTTTCCTAGTGACAGAAAAAGGCCCTTAGATCTGACAAGCCTGACCCTTCACCATGGAATAACCTTTCCTTTGCATTCTAATACTCAATTCCTTCTGCTAGCAATGTTCATCTAACTGACTTTGAAAGTGGCATTCACAAGAACAAGAGTGGTCCAGGGAGTGAGGAAATTAGGAGAATGGCCATGCCCTTTCAGAAAATAATATCACATGACTATTCCAGTCAATCCCATTTCCCTTTAGGTTTAATGGAAGCTCCTAAATGGTCATGATGGGTTTGCAATGATACTCACTCATTGAGCAGTGGAATGGATGTTCTCCTCTTGGTCTTCTGGACCATGTTTGCCTGATTTCGCAATGAAATGCGAATGACAGAGGGTGCGAGCTTACATGGTTCTCCGTCCACCTGCATCGGAATCGACTTGTATGTTGTTAGTGTCACTTCGCGGCATTGGTTGAGCCGTTCCCCATGTCCACCAACTTGCAGAGCAGCCTTGGTTACAATACAGATTGAGAGAAAGTCAATTCAACAAAGAGACAAGTGTTGACGAGAAGGAAGAGTTAAAGGAACACCATCAGCACTAGGGTACTTTTTCTTAACAGTGGTCACTTTAAGGACCTCTGGTGGAGGTTGCCGGAGCAGCATCCAGCGTGAAACATAGAAGTGACCCTGAAATTAAAAATTAATTTACTGTCCAGGGAAAGTAAGGTCATTCAAAAATCTGAGCAGGAAATAGGAATCATACCAATTGAGGAAATAAGACAATGTCTGAAAAATCTTTCATTGGATATCAAGTTCTGAATAATATCTGAACACAGCACATAGTTACACCCACACTTAGATCAGCCAAGATCTAAACAAGTGGCGAAGCAGATCCGAGAGACTGAATAGCCAATTCCTACTTGTGTGTACTCTTCTGAGCAACTTGGGAGGGTCCCAGGCTGTGCTGTTCTTCATGTTACTAATTGAGCAGTAACTATAAGCATGGAGGGGTAAGCATTCCACCACAAACACAGGCCAAGGAAATGGAGACATACCAATGATGCCATGGTGAAGCCAATCACTTCAATGCAGCCATCGTCATGACGTTGTGGCTCAAAATCATGATGCTCTCCCGGATTCCCCCATGGCACGGTGCCCGCACAGTACCTGCAAGTACAATACAAAAAAAAACATGGTTGTGGAATATTAAAAACACACTTTTTAAAGCAATCATCATATGTGTCAATAGGTCAGAGTTCAGCAGCAGCTGTCTTTGCTTTCTCCACCCACCGGGACGGTGTGAAGATTGTCCAGAGTTCAAACCCTGCACCTTCTGACTTTAGAGGGGGAATGTTACTATAGAGCCAAAGGCTCGCTCTTGATTCTGAAGTAGAGTGAAGTCACTTGCCACTTCCCAGCCAGTCAGCAGTCTAGTTAAGGCTGACCTATAATCAACTATGGAGCAGATTTCCCCCTTCTCGTCTCCCCTTCTCTCCAACCCCTCAAGCCCCCACACTATTCCCTGCTTCAGAGAGGGCAATGGTTCTCAAACATTTTCATCTGCTGATCACTATGGACCACCCACCAGACCTCCCAAGCTGCTTTTGATTGCCACCATAAAAACAACTAACCAGAATTAAAGGGAAGAATGGCACAGCTTTTGATGAGACAACAGTGAGGTGATGTCTGGTTCAAAGTTGGAGAGCCTCAGTCTCATGTTGGGCTCCACATTCAACTGGTTCCTCCTCTTTGGTTTTCAGTCCCAGAACTGTTAAAAATCAAATCTCGCAGCTGTATGCTATAACAGGAACATAAATCCTGTTTATAAAATTACACTGTTGTTGCTCATACTTATGGTGACATGCGAATGATGGGGATGAGGGCTCTGGCCTAGCCTCTTGTGTGGTTTTGGCCGTGGTATTGCACACCATTGACTTGCATTTTGGAACAGCACATGGACCATCTGGAGGACCCTCGGGGACCACGGAGAACCACTGCTGTAAGGATCAGTACTGTCGTAATCATTTAAAAATTTAACTCCATAAGAGGTAACATTAATGATTCAGGACAACTTCAAACGTTTGCTGACGGAGGTTGGCACTGCAAAGTGCAGTTCTAGCTTTCCCTGATGACCTAAAAGTCCAACTTTTCACAGGCCAGATATTTAAATCAGCATTTAATTTTAATGGCAAGAAGAAACACACCTCCTTTAAAAATCAATTTATTCTGCCACCATCATCTCCACATCTCCTTCCTGGGCGGAGAGGACAGAGCCGCTGATAGATGAGTTGCTCAAGGCTGTGAGAGAGCCACCCAGTATGCTCATCTTCCATTGGGTTGCCACCTCAAGTGCCTTATGTGCAAGACCTAAAATGTAAGAAGTCTCTCTTTCTCCACAAGAACATCCTCCTTTAATAAATCATTACAAATTTAAGATATTACTTTTTTATTGCCCATTTACTATCAGGTTTTTGTTTAACCTTAATTTTTATGCTACCAGGCCTATGTAAAATGTAAATTGAGATTTCCCGGTGTCCATTCGTGTGAATATTTTTCTGCTGCTCCAGGCCCAAATCCACAAATCTATTTTCCCCTTTTGCTTGTATTTCTTTTCTCTTTACCCGCACCACCTCCCCGTCCCAACACCTTTTATCATCTTGCCTTCTTTCACTTCTCCACTCTCAGATACTCTGCTCTTCCAATTCCCTATCCCAACTCTCGACCTTCCTGCTCTCTTGCCGCCATCCCAGGCTCGACTCCCTCTTAGATAAGCCTACAGCTTCCCTCTGCCTCTCTCAGCATCTTCCGACTGGCTCATCGAGGCACTCAGCACTGGCTCATTAAGAGCAACACTTCCAACTGCCCCATCCCATTCGCTTGTCAACCTTCCCACCCAAGTGCACCAGCTGGGGGTTAAACTTGCCAATCTTCCTGCCCAACTCACCTGTTCCACTTCTGACCCTCAGGTTTCACCAGCCCTCTATGCATTCCTGTCCAGAGTGTCTTCACTTGTGAATAAGGCCTTTGCCATCCACGAACTTGTAGTGGATGATTGCATTGACACCATGGCCTTAATGGAAACCTGGCCAAGGGGTGCTGAAATCTTTCCCCTCAATGAAGCCTCCCACGTAGCTACATCTTTCCCCACTTGCCCGATCAAGGGGGTCGCAGTGATGATGTGGTGCTTATTACCAATCATACCTTGGCCAGATTCCCCCTACTCCTCTGCACTTTCTCCTCCTTTGAACATCTTAAGTTGTTCCACTCCTCGCACCTCTCATTCAAAATCATTGTTCTCTGGTGTCCTCCCAAGTACTATAAACATTTTCTCACTGAGATATCTTCATTGCTTTCTTCCCTCAGCCTCTTCCTCTCATCCTTGGTGATTTCAACCTCTATCTCTATTCATCAGCTTCTTTCCTCTAGGTTCACTGTCCTCTTATCCTCCTGAAGTCTCTCCTTCCATGTGAACTCCCTAAACCATATTCACTGCCATCCCCTTTGACCTTGCCTTCTCACACGGCCTTGCAAGTCCCATTTTATCAATCACAGATAAGGCCATTGCTGATCACTTCCTTGTATAACTCACCACCCACACCCCTTCCTTGCCTCAACCCCTTTCTCCTTCTACATCATTCCTGGAAAAGAACTACCCACCCATCCTCACTCGCTTACAACTGCACTTTCACAATCCCAACTAAAAAACCTTTGACCCTCCATACTCCACAGCATTCCTACGGCTAGTGATTTACTCAACCCCACCCTCACCTCCACCTTCTATTTTATAGTTCTCAATAAAACCATTACTCTCTCTCACCCTGGCATGACTGTTATCTTCACTCTTAAGCCCAAGAAACACATACTTGAAAGGATATACTGGATGACTGGTTTAATCATCCACTGCCAGAACTGGCTGGACCATATAAAGACTACCAGGCCCTGTTCTCATGTGTTAAAACTGCTCACCATTACTAGGATCATCCTGGAATGCAAAAACAACCCTATGCTTCTTTTCTCTACTGCAAAACCGTCTGTTTAAGCCCCTCTCCCTTTTCCTCCAACCTCACCTCCAAAAGTGGAGTGTTCTTGGATTAATTTATCACTAAGATCAAGACTGTCCAATTGCCCATCCTGCCCATTCCTTCGATCCCATTCTCACTGAGTTGCTGATCACCGAACTTCTCCTTCTGATCCCCATGTTATCCAGGGGCTGTCTCTCTCTCCTTTATATTTGCTGTTATCACCCCTCTCCTCAAAACACCAACCCACAGCCCCACAGTCCTTGCAAATTGCTCTCCCATCTGAATCTCCCTTTCCTCGGTAAAGTCTTTGGATGTGTTGTCATCTCCCAAAACCATTCTCATCTTGTCCGGAATTCCATGTTGGAAACCCTCCAATCAGGTTTCCCTCCCTGCCATATCCTATGTGACTGCGACAAAAGTAAATTATCCCCCCGCCCCATCCTCCTCGACTTGTCTACAGCCTTTGACACAGTTACCACACTCTCCTCCTCAAACACCTCTCCACTGGACTCCATTTTTATCTAATTGTAGCCAGAGAATCACTCGCAATGGCTATCCTTCCTCCTCCTGCGCCTGTACCTCTGGTGTTCCCCAAGAATCTATCCCAGGCCCTCCCCTATTTCTCATCCACGTTGCCTCTTGATGACATAATCTGAAAACACATTAGTTTTCACATGCACAATGATGACATTCAGCTGTACCTCACAGCCATCTCTCTTGACTCCTCCACTGTCGCTAAGTTATCAGGCTGCTTATCTGACATCCAGTACTGGCTGAGAAGAAATTTCTTCCAATTAGACATTGGGAAGACAAAAGCCAGTGACTTTTGGTCCCCATTCCAAACGCTGTTTTCTAGCTGCTGACTCCATTCCTCTTCCTGGCAACAGTCCATGACTAAACCAGTCTGTTTACAATCTTGGTGACATATATTGGCCCAAGATGAACTTCCGACCTCATATTCATGCCATCACTAAGACCACCTATTTCCTATTCTGTAACATCACCCAACTTCACCCCGTCTCAGCCCATCTGCTGCTGAAACCCTCATCCAAGCCTATGTTACCTCTAGACTTGGCTATTCCAACACACTTTTCCCTGGTCTCCCATATTCTACCCTCCATAAACAAAGTCATTCAGAACTCTGCTGTCAGTGTCATAATCACACCAGTTCCTGTTCCATATCACCCCTGTGCTCATTGACCTACATTGGCATCTGGCCAAGCAAAGTCTTGATTTTAAAACTCTTATCCTTGTTTACAAATCCTTCCATGGCCCCACTCCTCCCCATCTCTGTAATATCCTCCAGCCCCATGACGCTCTGAGATATCTGCACTCATTTAATTCTGGCCTCGAGTATCTCTGATTTTAATCACCCCTCCACTGGTGGTTTTGCCTTCAGCTCTGGAATTCCATCCCTATGTCTCTCTGCCTCGCTTTACTCCTTTAAGGCATTCCTTAAACCCTACATCTCTGACCAAGCTATTGGTCATCTGACCTAATATCTCCCTGTGTGTTTCAATGTCATACTTTGTATTATAATATTCTTGAGAAGCACCTCGGGACATTTGATTAAGCTAAGTATAGGTTGCTGTTGATTTAACTTCTCCAACTGCAGCATTGAAAATAATGATCATGTAGAAACTCACTTTGAACTCTTTTCAAAACAACTGAAGCATTTTATGACATGTTGCACTGTTTCAATCCCCTAAACCGCATGTTGGAGCATCAGATATCACAGAATGGGGGAGGGGAGCATGAGCCATGAGAGATGCAGTCTTTCGGATGAGACATTAAATCTCTGGGGGAGACGTAAAAGATCCCCATAGCCGTATTTTAAAGAAGAATAGGGGTGGGGGGAGGGGGTTTCTCCGTGATGTCCCAGACGGTGTTTTACTCGTCTCTCTCCTTGGTAGATGGGAAAGGGAAGAATGGAGGGGAAGGGGCAAAAAAAACCATAAATCCCATTTGTGGATCAACAAAGGAACACCAGCGACTATCGTTGGCTGGACTGTCCATGTTTAACTGAACCAGAAAGTTGTCGGGGCCACACACCTATGGAGATAATGACAGACAACTGCAATCTGAATGAACAAACAATCGCTTCTTTCTGGTTAAATGTAAGTGATCTCTGAGTTAAAAAAAATCTTTCCAGACATTTTTCTTTCTTCCCTCTGGATGCAGAACAGATGGATAAGTTGAGCAAATGAGTATAACTGCACATGGATGATGCACACATGGAACAGGAGCAGCATCATGATTGGCTGAAACAGCCACTGCTCAAGCGGGCTAATCCACTTCAGTGGTGCCAAGGTATGCAACTTGCTCTGGCAAACCTCAGTGGGACTTACATAGCCAGCAAACTCAACTGGTAACAGCTCAATAAAGCAGAGCACTGCCCATTGACCACCCCACCCAGGTCAGCAAAAACCCGCTCGCCCTTAACTGTTATAGCTCCCATCTTCTGCTTCACCCCCAATTGTAGAGTTAAATCGAAAGAGACAACAGGGCCCACACAACCCTCACACCAGACACTCCGCTTGTCCTTTCTTTTAACCTACATTTCCCCAGGTATCCCAATCTACACTCGCCCCATTCCCAGAATTATATCTCATTTTGTAGACCAAGAGAAAGGAGGAGGAGCCTGCTCCTAGGCCACTGCTGTTCTGTAACTACCCACTGAAAGGTACGGCAGAGCAGCTGAGAGTAACCCGACTGTTGCTAACCTCTGCCACCTGGTAAAAAGCCTCTCTCTCTTCCCATTTTCCCATTGATAATGAACCACATGACACTTCATGCTGAAGGTCTGAGACACTGAGCACCAGACAATTCAGTGTGTGATTCGCAAAGCAGGGAGTTCCCAACACCATGTTACCACAGGTTGGTATCTGGTACCAGAGGCTTCACTACAGGGTGGGTAAAAAGTCAGAGAGACAACCAGCCTGGTCTACTGTCCTCTGCCTCCTAGTGGTTAGTTAATGAACTGAACTAATCAAGTTTCTCGCCAGTCCACTCAGCTGGAGAGCTGTCTGGTACAGTGAGAGATTAAAAACTGCTATTTTAATAATAAATGAGGCTGTTCTGTGTGGCGGTCAGGTGGCACACCACAGAGAACAGGAACCAGAAAAACAAAAGGTCTGCTACAAGAAAACACTACAATTTTTCCAAAATGTCAAGTACTAAATCCTTAGTCATTTGAGGCTGAAAATAAAAACATCTGATTTTCAGCGACAACATTCACTCTCGGCTCAAAGGCAGATTTCATGGCCTGTTCCTCAATCACTGCCAAGTGACATCAAACTACCTACAAGTGCACTCACTCGCCTGCTGGTGTCAGCTTGACCCCAATCTGGTCATAGTTTTTTTTTTTCTTTCACGGGATGTGGGCTTCGTTGGCTAGGACAGCATTTATTTCCCATCCCTAATTGCCCTTGAGAAGGTGGTAGAGAATTGCCTTCTTGAATGGCTGCAGTCCATGTGGTGTAGGTACACCCACAGTGCTGTCAGGGAGTTCCAGGATTTTGACCCAGTGACAATGAAGGAACGGTGATATATTTCCAAATCAGGATGGTGAGTGACTTGGAGGGGAACTTCCAGGCGGTGGTGTTCCCATCTATCTGCTGCCCTTGTCCTTCTAGGTGGCAGAGATCAAGGGTTTGGAAGGTGCTATCGAAGAAGCCCTGGTGAGTTGCTGTAGTGCATTTTATATCTTGCACTGCTGCTACTGTTCGTCAGTGGTGGAGGGAGTGAATGTTTTAGGTAGTGGATGGAGTGCAAGTCAAGCAGGCTGCTTTACCCTGGATGGTGTCAAGCTTCTTGAGCACTGTTAGAGCTGCACTCATCCAGGCAAGAGGAGAGAGTACCTGACTTGTGCCTTGTAGATGGTGGACAGGCTTTGGGGAGTCAGGATGCAAGTGACTCACCTCAGAATTCCCAGTCTCTGACCTGCTCTTGTAGCCACAGTATTTATATGGCTCGTCCAGTTCAGTTTCTGGTCAATGGTAACACCCAGGATGTTGATGGTAAGAGATTCAGTGATGGTAATGCCATTGAATATCAAGGGGCGATGGTTGGATTCTCTCTTGTTGGAGATGGTCATTATTTGGCATTTGTATGACATGAATGTTACTAGTCACTCATCAGCCCAAGCTGGATATTGTCCAGGTCTTGCTGCATTTGGACATGGACTGCTTCAGTATCTGAGGAGTTGCAAATGGTACTGAATGTTGTCCAATCATCAGCGAATATCTGACCTTATGATGGAAGGAAGGTCATTTATAAAGCAGCTGAAGATGATTGGGCCTAGGTCAAGACCCTGAGGAACTCCTGCAGTGATATCCTGGAGCTGAGATGACTGACCCCCAACAACCACAACCATCTTCCTTTGTGCTAGGTATGACTCCAGGGCGAGATGTTGCTTCATGAAATCCCAGCTGGTGTGAAAGCTGTTCATCACTCGAGGCCATTGTGTAAACCAGGCCCTTCCGCTGGCAGAGTGTCTCTGCAGGTCCACATGAACTATTGCGCACCTCAAATCTCAGATACGGACCCAGTGCCCAGGGCATGAGGGAAAAGAGATGGATTTAATAAACTGAGGACAAAATATCCAGGTTTCATCAGCTGATATACTCACTAGCAATATCTTTGCATCCTACACACTAGGCAGCTTAGCCACTGGAGGTTTGGTATTGAGAACCTTACCTTGGGATGTTCAGGAATACAATGCACTGTAGCTTTAGGTCCTGAATCTTCGAGGTCAGGTCTGTCCCATCACACTGTTAACAAGGAAGAGGAGAAAGGTCATGTCAGTGAATCAGCCAAAAGGACGGCAACATTTTGTGTGTGTCATGCTCCTGACTGGCTCACCATTCAGCCCTTATCTGCTGAAGTCTAAAATGCCTAGTTATAGTGGCTTACAACACTTCTTCCCCTTGCACACCCACCCATCCCATCCTAATCCCTGGTCACAATGTGGCTATTAACCTCTTATTATCCATTGTTTATACTGGGATTGTACTGAAAACATTAATTTAAATACATATTTATAATCTACTAAACCGGTTTTACTATATTTTCCTGTGTTCCCTTAAGAAAAGCGCCTTCAACTCAGAGAAGCCCCTATCAGTCCACACAAGAGATCGCTAACAAAAACTCTGTGATGGAATTGAAGGAAACCTGTTGGCTTGGATAGCCAATTGATTAGGAGGTAGGAGCCAGACAGCAGTGATAAATACATTTGAACTCCAATTAGCAGAATGCAACTCCTCCTTTGAGCATCTCACCTTGTTTTACTTCTCTCAGCACTCAGTCTCATTCGTTTACAATGTTGCAAACGGTTCTCTCTTCAGGTGTTGTCCCTCTCTCATTCTAATCTGTCATTATCACCCCCTCTCCTAACAAACAGCCCTTGACTCCATCATCCGCACAAATTACCTTCCCATCTCCAGCCTCCCTTTCCTCTTCAATGTCCTTGAACGTGTTGTCACCTCTCAAATCCATGCCCAAATCCCTCCAATCTGGTTTGCGCCCCTAACACAATGCCTCTTATCAAAGTTACAAATGGCTGTCAATGTAACTGTGACAATGGTAAATTATCCTCCTTTGTCCTTCCTGAACTTTCTGCAGCCTTTGACACAGTTGACCACACAATCCTCCTCTAACGTCCTCCACTGTTGACCAGCTGGGTGGGACTACTCTTGCTGGTTCCATTCTTATCTCATTGTAGCCAAAGAACCATTTACAATGGCTTCTCTTCCTGCTTCTGCACTGTTACCGCTGGTGTTGCCCAAGGATTTATCCTAGGCCCTCTCCTTCTTCACATTTACATGCTGCCTCTCAGACATCATTTTCCACATGTACACTGACGATATCTCGCTGTAACTTGTCACAACATTCCCTCTCACCTTCACAGCTGCACAGCCACACAGCAGTTTGGAACCTACCATGCAGGCAACAAACAGGTCGCCTGCAACCTGTGTGTGTATTTGGCTGCATAGCAATCCTAGAGGGACTGCAGAGTGCAACAAATAGGCCATGCATAACAAAGAGAAATAAAACAACACTTCGATTTTAAAATCTCATCCTTGTTTTCAAATCCCTTCATGGTCTCGCTCCTCTAAATTTCTGTGATCTCCTCCAGCCTCACAACTCTCCTAGATTTCTGTACTTCACTAATTGTGGCCTCTTGAGCATTCCCGGTTTTTATTTGCCCCACCATTGGTGGCTGTGCCTTCGGTTGCCTCGGCCCTAAACAGTGGAATACCCTCCCTAGGCCCTAAGAATTGGATTACCCTCCCTAGGCCCTAAGCACTGGAATATCCTCCCCAGGCCCTAAGCACTGGAATATCCTCCCCAGGCCCTAAGCACTGGAATATCCTCCCCAGGCCCTAAGCACTGGAATATCCTCCCCAGGCCCTAAGCACTGGAATATCCTCCCCAGGCCCTAAGCACTGGAATATCCTCCCCAGGACCTAAGCACTGGAATATCCTCCCCAGGCCCTAAGCACTGGAATATCCTCCCCAGGACCTAAGCACTGGAATATCCTCCCCAGGCCCTAAGCACTGGAATATCCTCCCCAGGACCTAAGCACTGGAATATCCTCCCCAGGCCCTAAGCACTGGAATATCCTCCCCAGGCCCTAAGCACTGGAATATCCTCCCCAGGCCATAAGCACTGGAATATCCTCCCCAGGCCCTAAGCACTGGAATATCCTCCCCAGGCCCTAAGCACTGGAATATCCTCCCCAGGCCCTAAGCACTGGAATATCCTCCCCAGGCCCTAAGCACTAGAATATCCTCCCCAGGCCCTAAGTACTGGAATATCCTCCCCAGGCCCTAAGCACTGGAATATCGTCCCCAGGCCCTAAGCACTGGAATACTGTCCCCAGGCCATAAGCACTGGAATATCCTCTCCAGGCCCTAAACACTGAATACCTTCCCTTGGCTCTAAGCACTGGAATACCATCCCGAAACCTCTCCGCCTCTCTACTTTGCTTTCCTCCTTTGAGACTCTCCTTAAAACCCAATTCTTTTAGCTGCCTTATGTGGCTCAGTGTCACATTTTGCTTTACAATACTCCTGAAAGCATGTAGGGCATTTTATTACATTTTAAAATGCTTTATAAGTACAAGTTGTTGTTGTCTTTGTAGTGCTGTTTCCCCCAAGAATCTACACAGGAGCTTCTGATTCTTGCCATGTTTATAAATGGCTTGGATGAAGAAATAGAGACTCTGCTGATGATACCAGGTTAAAGGGCACAGTAAATAGTGTAGATGCAAGCAGCATGTTGTGAACAGATTTTGATAGATTGAGTGAGTTGGCAAAACTGTGGCAGATGGAGGTAAAAATGGAAAGAGAAGGGGCCCAAGAAAGATAGATCAGAGTATTTCCTAAATGCTAGGAGCTGTGGTTAAGCAGAGATAAAAGGGCCCAAAGCTGAATATATATATATATATATATAAAAAATATAGAGCCTTTCATGACCTCAGAATGTCCCAAAGTGCTTGACAGCCAAAGAAGTGCTTTCAAAGTGTAGTCACTGTTGTATTGTAGGAAACATGGCAGCCAATCAACAAACTCGCACTAACAGCAACGTGATAATGATCTGTTAATCTGTCCTTGGGGTGTTGATTAAGGGATAAATATTGACCAGGACACTGGTCCTTGCAGGTTACTGGGAATGTGGCACAGGTCCTCCTAGATTACTGGGATTGTGAACCAGGTCCTCCCAGGTTATTGGGGTGTAACACAGGTCCTCAAATAATACGGGGGTGTGACACAAGGTGATGTATGATACTGAGGATGTGGCATGTAACTTCAGGAATTATATTTTCCAGATAATGTGTGTGCACTCACCACCACTTTGATGTGCTTGGCTAAATCTTTGGAGCTTCTCATGAGGAAATCTGAAAATGCCGTCTGGAGAATACAAGAGAGGGTGACACAGTTTACACTGGGCGAGCAACACATTAAGAAAATATGGGAGTTAATGTTTCACCCATACAATTGAGAACAAATCCATTGCAGAACTTAATCAAAAAAATAGTACAGCGTCTATATTCACGTCTGCCTTAACCCTGCTTCCCAAGGACCTAATGCCAATACCCCAGACCTGGCATCTTGAGAAACCCTGGGCCCATCTGATTACCGTATAGCACAGCTCAGGACAATATCACACGTACACACTTGACAGGTAGGTCAGCAAATTAATCTTTTATGAAGTATTTGCTACAATGAAATACCACTCATTCCCTTCTCCTCTGAAGGATTTTCAATGCTAATTCCTCCCCCTCTGCTATTCTGCTCAAACTTCCTCCAGGCCAACTTTTGTTTCTATCCTGGTCTCCTTTTGCCTTGCACCATCATCTGTTTTGACATTTAATCACTCCTGTCTGCCACTCAATCACGGACCTTCCCCATTTGTTCCTTTTCTACACACATGCACCCCTTCCCTCACCACTTGCCCTTGCTTCAAAACTGTCAAATCTCTGATATTCTGTTCTAATGAAAGACCGTCAACTTGAAATGTTAGCTCTGTATCTCGCTCCCTCTCTCCAGATGCTGCCTGACTTGCTGAGTGTTTCCAGCAATTTGTTTTCATTTCATATCATCTCCTAAAGCCCATGGTTAGCATAGCTCTTTTCCAGTAGCAAATTAACATTAAAAAAATCACGGAAAAATTTCACCCTCCAATTGAGAATGACCACAAAAAAGTAATGCAGTGAAATGTTTCATTACAAAGGTGGTAAATAGGGCTGAGCTAGGCTTCAGGCATCTTCCAACTATGAAAAACATTCAATAGTCAGAGGCTTACCGTGAATCGCTATTGTTACATACCCCAGCGTAGAACATTTTATTCCTAAACCGACTGTTAAATTTCTCTGGCTTGGCCTCTGGAAGAGGAAATTGAGTATCAGTGACAGCTTACAATTAAACTGAAATACAAATTACTCAGCCTGTCACTCACATTGAGCCCAGCCATCATTTCCCATGTACCATCACGTGTGCTAACAATCCTCAATTCTAGTTAAAAATAAATATTTTGTTTCAAAAGTCAGAACCGATTTAGTATTGAGATTGAGGCTGTCTAAATCTTTTGTTTTGGACAGACAGCTATTCAAACCCTGCATTGTGAGCACTCTTTGGATTTCAGTCCTAAAGATGGTCACAACTTGGATTTATCCAGAATAGGACAATGTAAATGTGGAAAAACTCGGCGTTAAATTGGCAACAAGTTATCTCGTGTATGTGTGCCATCTCAAGCCTCAGGTGTGAGGATTTCACTATTATTGGCACAGAACAGGAGCAAGGCACTGTTCAGCTCTATTTACAGTGATGTTTCTGCAGATGTCTCCAGGTTAAAAGGTCACAATGTTATCAGCACAAAGTTGGAAATGTCTTTCAACAGGGGCACTTGTCCCTTTAAAACTCAAAAGAATGAGCAAAAGCCATGAAAGGACCACACTATTAAAAGCAATCAAGGCCAGCATTTACTATACGAGTTGCTTTGAGAAGGTGGTAGTGGGCCTGCCTTCTTTATGAACCGCTTCAATCTGTCTGCTGAAGGTACTCTGGTGGGAGAGGGGCAAGTGAAAGAGAGGGTGTCAGGGCAAACAGTATAGCAAAATAGGCAATAACTGAGGCTCCAAACAAGTGAATAGAGATCCAATGTGACATGTCACAGTGTGGCCTGTTGCAGGTTCTCACCCAAAGACCTTCCTCGTGCGCAAATCTCAGGCAACAAGCAAAATGGAAGTCGTACCAAAGAGATGGTGGGTCCCTTTTTAACTTGACAACATCCTTTACAATAAAGTTTTTTTATTTGTCCAAAGGAGATCTTCCAAGAGATTGATCAGGGTTTGGAGTGGGGGACTAGTGTAGGGACAAATACATATTCACCACTCGGGATGCAGGAACATTCCCTATTCCGACATACCTCGGGACTCATGGAACTCCAGAGTCACGTGGGCATCAAAGCCAAGGCTGAAGTAGTTGTTGAAGACGTCGAGTGGAAGCTGTGAAGAAAAAAAGGCAAAATGCAGCTTTGTAAAGAAAAACTTGACTGTGAATACTGAGCTTTCCACTGGGTGCTTCAAAGAGTCACAATGCACAATGAAAACAACTTTCAGGTAGTGTCAGAGCCATGATGTCAGCTGGTGTATCAACATACTCCTGCTCCTACGCAAATGCATATGATGGGTCCACAGGAGGGGCCTTTTGTAGCCAGATGTGCACAGTGGATGCAACTGTCTGATAGGAAGGATCACTCTCAGCCAGATGTGTGCATGAGCTACTTCTCTGATGGGTGCAAAAATGGGTGCCTCACACTGAACCCCCAACCCCCCACCCCAACCCCCGGCTGGTGACTCATCCCAGAGTCGAGGATATATCGGCCTTTGTGGGGGTGTAACAAATGTTCACTAGACTGGTTCCTGGGATAAGGGAATTGCTCTACCAGGCAAGATTGAGTAGACTAGGCCAATATTTCCTGGAGTTAAGAAGAATGAAAAGCTGATTTCTTTGAAATATATAAAATTCTTAAGGGGCGTGACAGGGTAGATGCCAAGAGGATATTGCCCCTGGCTGGGGAGTCTAGAACTAGGGGTCACGGTACCTCAATACGGTGTCAACCATTTAGAACTGAAAGAAGAAGAAATGTCTTCACTCAAGGGCTGTGAATCATTGGTATTCTCTATCCCAGCAGGTTTTGGTGCTCAGTCAGAGTATATTTGAGGTATTGCGATAGGTTTTTGAATACTAATGGGATTAAGGGATATTGGGATGGTGTCAGAAGGTGGAGATGAGGTAGAAGATCAGCCATGATCTTACTGAACTATTTATTTCATTCATGGGGTGTGGGCTTTGCTGACTAGACCAGCGTTTATTGCCCATCCCAATTGCCCTTGAGAAGATGGTGATGAGCTGCCTTCTTGAACCGCTGCAGTCCATGTGGTGTAGGTACACCCACAGTGCTGTTAGGGAGGATTTTGACCCAGCGACAGTGAAGGAACGGCGATATATTTCCAACTCAGGATGGTGAGTGGCTTAGAGGGGAACTTTCAGGCGGTGGTGTTCCCATCTATCTGCTGCCCTTGTCCTTCTAGCTGGTAGCTTGTGTGCAGCATAAACATTGACATGGGCCAAAAGGTCTGTTTCTGTGCCATACAGTCTAATGTATTAATTTCCTGCTTATGCATTGATGCCAGCCTCAGCCTACCAACTACCACCACCTAAAGCTTAGCAATAAATGTTTTCAAGGAGCCATCCAGACAGGCTAAACAGCATGGTCAGGTTCTGCATTGCTAAAACAGCCACTGGTCCTTCAATCTGCTTCAAAATAGGCTGCACAGCAAGCTTCCACAAACAGCAATGTGATTAAGACCATATGTTCAGCTATCTCCTGATTGAAACACATTCTCATTGTGCAAATTCATTTTAACACTTTGTAAATAATGGAACTTCATGAATAACGCTGCCTCGATTATTGTCTTAACACAGTTACTGTGTGCAGAACTGCATTGCAACTACATATAATCAGTTTGTTTTTTAAACACACCATATTTTTGCTCACTGCTTCCCTCTCCCAAACCCCTCGCACCCTCCCGCTCACCGCTTCCCTCTCTCACTCACCCCAATCTCTCCCCCTCGGCACTTCCCTCTCCCAAACACCTCGCTCCCTCAAACTTGCTGTTTCCGACACCTGGCCCCTTCACTACCTCACATTCACCCCTTCCCACTCCTGAACGCCTCGCTCCTTCCTGCTCACCGTTTGCCACGCCCAAACCCCTTGTTCCCTCCCACTTGCCCCCTTCCCTCTCCCAACCCCCTCAAACCCTCCTGCTCATTCTCCTGTTCCCCTCAATCCCTTACTCACCACTTCCCTCTCCTGACCCCTTCACTCCCTCCCACTAATGACCCCCTCCCTCCTTCCCGCTCACCACTTCCCTCTTCCAACCCCCTCACTTGCTGCCCCTCATTGTGAGCAAGGGCTCAGAAGAGGGCCAGCGAGGGGATTGGAGGGGTGGCTAGAAGGAGGGTGTGAGGGGTTTGGGAGAGGGATGCGGCAGGAGAGAGTCGGGAGAGGGAACCTGCAAGTGAGAAACAAGTAGAAAGAGCAGCACGGCAGCGGGATTGCTGCAGGACGGGATTGAAGACGACCAGGAGACCCCATTAGATCTGTTACTAAGGTTATTAAAAAGCCAATTAAGATTTTTAACCCTCAATTCTGTATCCCTGGCCTGGGAGAAACTCGCCAGGGTCACCGAAGTGAGTGCACAGCTTCTTCAGTGAAACTGACAAATCAGGAAGGCTTTAATAGGTGAAATGGAAGCGCTCCAGCCATGACCATGGAGAGGCTGCTGTTCAAAGAACTTCTTCTCCCAGACAGTGCTGTCACTGAGTGACAGATGATTGATAACTACTTGGAAGGTACCGCACTTGTGTCCAGCATTTCACTTCTGTGCTGCCAGCCTTCACCATGGCATAGGAACAGCTTATGCAGCTCCACCCTGCATCTCAGCTGAGGGGCAAGAGCAGAAGCAACACCAATACCAAACATCTCCAGCAGCAAAGGAGCAACAGCTGCCTTCTCCTCAGCCACATACCCCTCCACAGGGCAGAGAAAATGTACACCGTGATGCAGCTGAAACGAGGCGAGACCCCCAACACAGGGTCTACAGGTAGATGATCAACATGTCTGAACGCCAGTGCCTCACGAGGCTCAGGCTCTCATGGAGGGTCACCGCTGACATCTATAGCCTCCTGGAACAAGACCTTCTTCCTAGCGGAGCAGGTGGGCATGCACTGCAGTAGTCGACAAGATGCCCTGTCACTGGAAAGCCTGCTGTCCTGTAGAACAAAGGTTCTAAACAGCTGATGACACAAGGGAAAGCACTGTTATACTCCAAGCACCCAATGGCACGCGACGGTAAACTGTTTAACAGGCCGAGGCCCTCATACACTGACCTTTTCAGCTGCGGTTTCATCACGCTCGTCTGGGACAGCGCTCGTGTTTCTCTCCACGTATAGGTTCCACCGGTCCAGCTGCACAATGTTCCCATCTTCCACATGGGATAGGATCTTGGAAACTGGCTCATCTGTGTACCCCTGAATCCAGGACAGAAATGGATCGGGGTAAAAATAAATTAGGTTACCCCCCAACACCTCACCCCACCCCCAGTTCCCAATAAAGTGCTTCTTCCTTCAGAATTGGTCACCTCAAAACTTAATTCAGAAAAATCACCTCAATGCTTGAGGTGATTCTTAACATATCAAAGTTTCTGAGAGTTAATCTTAAATTAGTCTGGACTAAGTTCCTAATTATATCGCTGAAATGCTGGAGTAGCCACTTATTAAGTGGTTCTGTAAATCAGCATCATCACATTGGTGCCACTTCTGTGTCCCACCCAATGTACAATTCACCTGATGTTCTGTTCCAGCAACTTCAATTCAAGGGAATATTAGGAGGAGTTAATGGCTGTGGCTGATTTAATATCAGCCGTTTCAATTACCGCCCAAGATGATTTCCACACCATTGTTCTCCATCACACCAGCCAATAAAATGCACATTTACAACACCATTGGAAAGAAGCAAATATCTTTCCTTCTCTCTTTTTGCAGTCCCACCCCTTCTCATTCTGTGTGTTGAGAGCAGACAGGGCTTAGTGAGACTGTCTGTTGCCCTTTCTATGGTGGTCTTCGCACCCCAGGGTACAGGTGTTAACACATGGTGCACCAATATGAGGCCCTGGTGGACTCCTGTAATCAGATCTGGAGATGGCACAGGATCTCTTAGTGACTGACTTATTGCTTCACCTTTAGCCTAGACTGGCTGCTACTGCAAATGGATTCCAGAGGGCAACCATTTCCAGCAATAATGGATCCCACCATGGACTGCAAAGCAGTAAAATAAAGTCATTCATTCTCCATGCGACTTCAACTCACTTACCCCACCCCAGTTCAGGGTCCTTGCAAGGTCATTTCCTGTTCCCAGAGGAAGTACTGCCACAGGAGGCTGGGGATTCAGTTGCAATTGATCCAAAATGGACAGAATCCATCCCACCTACCGAGAAAAAGAAATGTGAAGTGGCAAAACATTCTTCTAACTGGATATATGAAGAATGTCTGTCACATTTGTAGAGCTACGTTAATTAAATCAGTTGTAAAATCTGTAAACTCCCCATTGAAGGTTAAAGTCACAATCCCCAAATCGAATTAGTCAACATTTGAACCATTCTTTACTTGACATGGAAGCCAAACCTCGACATCACTGAAGATTGAACAACAAAATGGAGCTGATCTTCTACAAGCAGGTTCCCAGCAGGAAGACTCATTCCTGGGAGTTCGTTTTGTATCTTCTGCCCTACTGACTCTGAACATCAGAATGTGACTGCCAGTTAGTCCACAAATAGTACAGGAACAGCACTAACTTAACTATAATATTAAAAAGACACTCTGTGTGCATACAAGTTTTGACCATTAAAACTTTTATGAAGTGATCCAGTTGTTGGTGGAACTTTTTTTTAAAAATGTGTTTTGTAATTAGAAACAGAGGAAGAGGATGAGGTCATTCAGCCCCTCGAGTCCCACCAATCAATTGAATCAAACTGGCCATTTAGTAGCAACATATTTTCTTTTAAATTCGTTCATGAACTGACCAGTATTTATTGCTCATCCCTAGTTGCCCTTGAGATGGTGGTGGTAAGCCACCTTCCTGAACCGCTGCAGTCCATGTGGTGAAAGTACTCCCATTGTGCAGTTAGGGAGGGAGTTCCTGGATTTTAACCCAGTGGCTGTGCAGCAACCGCAATATATTTCCAAGTCAGCATGGTATATGTGACTTGGAGAGGAAATTGCAGGTGGTGGGGTTCCCCATGCGCCTTGACCATGTACAGGTTAGAGGCTATGGGTTTCCAAGATGCTGCCAATGAAACCTTGGTGAATTGTTGCAGTGCATCTTGTAGATGGTGCACCCTGCAGCCACAAGGCCCTGATGGTGGAAGGAGTGAATGTTTAAGTTTTTGGATTGTATACCAATCAAGATGACAATTTTATCCTGGATGAAGTCTTGAGTGAAAGCAAGCATGCAGGTGCAGCAAGCTGTTAAGAAGTCAAATGATATGTTGGCCTTAATTGCCAGAGGATTTGAGTAAAGGAGCAAGGATGTCTTACTGCAGCTGTACAGGGCCTTGGTGAGACCACACCAGGGGTATTGTGTGCAGTTTTGGTCTCCTTATCTAGGAAAGGATATCTGAAACAAAAACAAAAACAAAAATAGCTGGAAAAACTCAGCAGGTCTGACAGCATCTGCGGAAAGGAACACAGTTAACGTTTCGAGTCCGTATGGCTCTTCATCAGAACTAAGAAATATAGAAATGTGTTGGAATATCTAAGAAAGGATATAATTGCCACACAGGCAGTGAAGGTTCACCAGACAGATTCCTGGGATGGCAGGATTGTCGTATGAGGAGAGATTGGGTTGACTAGGCCTGTATTCACTGGAGATTAGTAGAATGAGAGGGGGTCTCGTTGAAACAAAATTCTGACAGGCTTGGACAGACTGGATGCAGGGATGATGTTTCCTTTGGCTGGGGGGGATCTAGAACGAAGGGTCACAGTCTCAGGATATGGGGTAGGCTATTTAGGACTGAGATGAGGAGAAACTTCTTCACTCAGAGGGTGGTGAATCTGTGGAATTCTCTACTACAGAAGGCTTTGGAGGCCAAGTCACTGAATATATTTAAGAAGGGAACAGATAGATTTCTAGAATATAAAGTATGGGGTATGGGGTGAGAGCAGGAGTATAGTGTTGAGGTGGAGGGCCAGCCATGATCATACTGAATGGCGGCACAGACTCAAAGGGCCAAATGACCTACTCCTGCTTCTTTTTTTCTATGTTTTTCTGTGTGGTTTTTTGGACCTATGCTCTTCCAGGAAAGAGTGCATTCCATCAACTCCTGACTTGTTGCTCAGTCTTTGGAGAGTCACAGGGTGAGTTACTCGTTGCAGGATTTCCAGCCTCTGATCTGCTCTTGTAGCCACAGTATTTATATGGCTAGTCTATTTTCTGGTCAATGGTAACCCCCAGGGTATTGATGGTTGTGGATTCAGCAATAGCAATTCCATTGAATGTCAATGGGAGATGGTTAGATTCTCTCTTGTTGGATATGGACATTGCCTGGGACTTGTGTGGTGCAAATGTTACTTGTCACTTATCAGCCCAAGCCTGAATGTTGTTTCAGGTCTTGCTGCATTTGGACATGGATTGCTTCCAGTATCTGAGGAGTTGTGAATGATGCTGAACATTGTGCCATTATCAGCGAACATCCCCACTTCTGACCTTGTGATGGAAGAATGGTTATTGATGAAGCAGCTGAAGATGTATCTATCCCATTTAGCATGGTGGTAATGCCACACAACATGATGGATGGTGCCTTCAGTGTGAAGATGAAATTGTCTCCACAAAGACAATGCAGTGGCCACTCCTACCAATACTGTCATGGACAGATGCATCTATGACAGGTAAATTGGTGAGGGCGAAATTAAGTACGTTTTTACCTTTCGTCATTTCTCTTACCATCTACCGCATACCCTGTATTGCAACCACGCCCTTCAGGACTTGGCCAGCTCAGTCAGTAGTAGTGCGACCGAGACACTCTTGGTGATGGACATTGAAGTCCCCCACCCAGAATACATTCTGTGCCCTTGCCACACACACTGCTTCTTCCAAGAGGTGTTCAACATGGAGGAACACTGATTCATCAGCTGAGGGGGTGGGGATCAGTGGGGTGCTAGGTAGTAATCAGGAGGAAGTTTCCTTGCCCAATTTTGACCCGACTCTGGGCAGCCACAATTCTTTCAATCACATTGATCAGACAGTACGACTGGACTGTCTGCCAGCACTGCAGCCTCGTCAAATCCTTCAACCACTCTCATTCTCTTCAAACGGGATGGGGATTTGGCAAACTCCCTTTAAATGGGATGGAAGCCGACATGGATCTTTTTATATGTGATACAAGCTGGGATCGCCGCTTTAAATAGAATAGAGAATCAACAATCTCTTTAAAAGGGGCCAGAAGTTGGTTCAGTCTCTTTAAATGGGATGGGAGTGTGGAAATGTGCAAGGTAGTTAACACTGAGCAGTGCAAGGCTTAACACAATAACAGTACACTTCAAGAGAACACTCTCGAATCTAACCAGCATCTTCAAACAGCCACAAGGTTGCATAGCCTACTACTGCCCCCTAATGGGCACTGCTTGTTACATCTTGCCACTTCCCCATTCATTTCCAGGATGGTTAATTGATATGGAAATGAATGGGGAAGTGGCGAGTTGTAACAAGCAGTGCCCATTAGGGGGCAGTAGTAGGCTACGCAACCTTGTGGCTGTTTGAAGATGCTGGTTAGATTCGAGAGTGTTCTCTTGAAGTGTACTGTTATTGTGTTAAGCCTTGCACTGCTCAGTGTTAACTACCTTGCACATTTCCACACTCCCATCCCATTTAAAGAGACTGAACCAACTTCTGGCCCCTTTTAAAGAGATTGTTGATTCTCTATTCTATTTAAAGCGGCGATCCCAGCTTGTATCACATATAAAAAGATCCATGTCGGCTTCCATCCCATTTAAAGGGAGTTTGCCAAATCCCCATCCCGTTTGAAGAGAATGAGAGTGGTTGAAGGATTTGACGAGGCTGCAGTGCTGGCAGACAGTCCAGTCGTACTGTCTGATCAATGTGATTGAAAGAATTGTGGCTGCCCAGAGTCGGGTCAAAATTGGGCAAGGAAACTTCCTCCTGATTACTACCCCACTAGAGCTATACCTTGAGTGCCCTACCATCCATTCTTAATTAGCACATTCGTTTAGATAATATCACCAACTTTAACTTTAACACCCATGTGTTCTATTGTACTAGTGTCGTTGACATCTTTTGATGATCTGCTTCTATCACTGCTTGTTTGTCCCTACAACCACACCCCCCCTCCACCTCTCTGTCTCTCTATCTCTCCGCCCCCCACACACACACCTTAAACCAGCTTATATTTCAACTCTTTCTTGGACTCGAACTCAAGTTCTGTCGAATGGTCATGAGGACTCGAAACATCAACTCTTTTCTTCTCCGCCGATGCTGCCAGACCTGCTGAGTTTTTCCAGGTAATTCTGTTTTTGTTTTGGATTTCCAGCATCCACAGTTTTTTTGTTTTTATCAATTAACCATCCTGCTCCCTCTCTTGCTGCACTGTGACACCAGGAATTTTGGGGCACTCAGCTTGGCAACTTTCAAATCAGTGACTTATGTTTACATTGCATAAAATAGCCCAGTAAATCAGATGGTGCACTATTTAGGAAGAGGAGTGTTATACAATGTATCATTCTGATGTTGGTGAGGTTCAGTCTCTCTCCAGGGCCACAGATTCTAACTGTTCAGTAAACACAGTTTAACAGCTGTGTGGTCAGCAAATTTTGGAGAATAGAATTGATGTCAGGCTGCAGCTGCTGCAGGTGAGAAGCAGCCCTGCGTAAGTTTGCTTTTGGCGTCAGCAATTAAGTGTCTGGAGTGAGAGGTCTGGAATATATCATATGCCCTTGTTCAGAGGACATTTAAAAGTCAACCATTTCTGTGGGTCTGAAGTCACATGTAGGCCAGATTCACAGAAGCGGATGATGAATTGGTTTGGGTGATCTTAGTTGCTGCTGCTTTGTGTGTTTGCTCTCAGGCTGCCATTTTTCTCCCCCACCTCACTGGGGTAACGCAGTCCATCAATGTTCTGTCAGGACAATCCTGAATGTAAGGAGGATCTAAGACTTTCCAGGTATTCCCACAGCTGCTCAGCACTCAGCCGGCAGTATTCCACTTTGTCAGTAATCCCCACTTAAGCTATGCCCCCTGTGTACAAGATTATATGACCCCTTCTAAATGCATCAGCTTTGCCTATACATTAATTATTTGAATGAGGATAAAATGTGTTAGTACATAAAACAATCTAGTAATTAACACATTTCCGATTCTTGAGACTTTTTACCCCTCCCCTCCATTAGCTGATGTTTGGTGGTTGTTGGGTGCCATAGGTGACTATTCCTTCATGGGCAACACCCAACTCAACTCAATTCTATCCTCACCTAATGTCTGGACGTGTTTAAAACTAACAAACACACGTGCACAAGGAGGCACATACACACAGGCACACACACGCAACAGTCAGACACACTCACTTTTGCAGGGATCACTGTTGATTGTTTCTTCTGCTACCTAAGAGGGAATCAATTGAAGCCAGGAATCAAAGCTTCAACCTTCGGAGAAGTCTGGCTTAGTCCTATAATGGTCACTGCCTTATGCACTGGGACTTCAGTGGAGTCCAGAGTTCCTGATGTGGATATGGTGGACAGCGAGATGATAGTAGCGTGATGTCTGCACCACAGAAAAACTGTAAAATTATCCCAACGTTCAAACAGGTAAGGAGAAAGAAAGAAGATATGAGGCTGGTGGTGGTGGTGCAGGGGGGGGGGGGGGGGGGGGGGGGGGGGTGCAGCAGGTGGTGCAAAAGCTTGGTCAAAAAGATGGGATTTTAGGAAGGAGAGGGAGGTGGACATTCAGGCGGTCTGAGGAGGGGGGGTTGGATTTCCAGGAGATGGGGCCCAGGCAGGGAAAGGCACATTATCCAATGTGGGAGGATGGGAGGAGGGCGAGCAAGGCACACAAGAGGCTAATGTTGGGGGAACAGAAAATTTGGGTGTGTGGTGGAGGGTGCAGGCTGGCAACATTATAGAGCAAGTGGCATTCGAGATGGAGAGGACATGTGGGCAGAATCTCTGCACGGGATCGGTCGAACACCAAGGTTCTGAACAGATTGGTTTGTCCCAAGATAATGGATGGTGTAAGAGTCAGTGGCCAGGGAACAGTGGGTGTGGTGGGTACTGAAGATGATGGCTACAGTCTGCCTAATGTTTAAAGGCATGAAAAAAAAGCATCATTGCAGAATGACGTTCACACTATTACAATGCTTACTGATCTCAACACCAATTGGAACCTTTGTTTTGAAATGAATTCCAGAAAATAATTATCATCTTTCATTTTAAGAGCATACTACACCGTCGATGGAAAGAAAGAGGAGCTAAATGAATGAAAACACTTACTGTGCCATCACCTCCACAGGCTAGAATTCGTAAGTTCTGAACCTTTCGGTACAGCTCTAACCTGTACAGAGCAAAACACGAACTTTCAAAAAAACACACACACAAATTCAGAAGAAACATAGAACTGCATCGTTTCAGAGAGATATGTTCATATTCTTGGTTTAGAAATGGCAAAAACAGAGAGAAACTCAGTCCAGATCTTCAGTACAAACCCCTCTGGGAGCTGCCATTTCTCCTAGATTCCATCTGAAGAAGTTCAGAGTGAACCCCAACAAAAAATTTCTCAATCATTTCCACAAGGCTGCATGAGGCAAGGGAATCAAGGGTTGGCTGGGGGACCAGCAGGAAAATGGACTTAAGGTCACAATCAGATCAGTGATCCATCATATCGACTGAGAGAGCAGGCTCAAGGGGCTGAATGGCCTACTCCTGCACCTATTTCTTATATTCACTTCCCTCGACTTTGCGGGAACCGTTCCTGAGTATATTTGGTTAAACTTTCCTTCACCCTGCCTCAAAGTTAAAAATTATTCTGTTGGATTCTTCACATATTTGTGACTCGATCAGCTTAATACCCGACATCTTTCAGCACGTTTCAGTCAATCCTGGAAACTGTGGAACATTCTTTAACTAAAATCTCTAAGGGCAAGCTTTAATTAAATTTTACACCATCTAGGATGGAGGTAAAAACTTATTCAAAGAAAAGAACATTTTTTGAATGATATTTTTTGCCTTCAGGCTGCAAGATATCAGCACCAGATTTACCATATATTTTTATCTATCTTTAGGGACAGCGTCAAGCATTCCCGAGTGCATGGGCCAAATACAGAGTAAAGTTCCCTTTGTTCTGTCCCCTTAACCCTATTTACAGAATACTGTCCTTCACTGTGCTGGTGCGATATTTAAATGCCTTGCTGTTCACTCTGAGCAATGCTGCCATTTCAGTGACTATTTGGTTTCATTTTGCTGCAGTTGGGTCTCCATCTGTTACAGACCGTGCATGCTATCCCAAACTCATTTCATGAAGCAGGCAAACAGCCAGAGGGAAGAATCGCGCATCTGGCTCCACTCCAGGCTGGAGTTGAACCCAGGTCTCAGACAGGAAAGAACCATACTGTAAACCAAGCTATCACCCTGTGACACTTGTAACAAAAAGAAAGATGCACTTTAAGACCATCTCAGTGCTCCTTCGCTCTCAGTAACCACATCTGTGCCTAGGAATGCAGGTGCCATCCCCTTTTATTCAGAGTGTCAAATGGTTATGCTGCTGTTCTCTGGTGATTTATTTTCTGAGATGTTTGGCGGGGGGGGGGGGGGGAGGTAGTGGCGGAGAGAAGGGAGAGGGGAGGGAGTGTTACTTTGCCATCAAGCTCTGGAATACCAGCATCTTGTACTAGAAAATGACGCAGCCACAGGTTTACACACCCCTTCCTTGCCCTGCCATGCAGACAGTTGTGATGGCATGGAGAAAATATCGAGTGGAAGGCAAGCCATTCTCCAACAGGAGTGGAAGAGAAAGGAAGTCGGGGGAGAGTCACCGTGAGTTGCTGTCCGAGATCCTCCTATAGATCTGACTGCTTGCCATCTTTCCACAGGCAATGCAAGGGTGAAGGAACAAATGACTCCTCTTCAAAGTTAAAAGGGAGAGAATCTCAACCTCAAGTAAACCAAGACCTCAGATGAGGGGAAAATAATCCATTTAAGATCCCACACTTGACACCACCCAATCTGTGCTCATACTCTGCTAGGGTTGCCAACCTCCAGGGTTCACCCTGAAGATCAATCTCCTGGACACTGCTATGTGCAACCCTAGAGAAAAATCATCAGGGTCATTAAAGAAGTTTGGGTTTTTGGGTCATTTTCTTTGAACATTCCTCTTTACCAGATATAGGAATATTAAAAATGGGAAGAAAAGGGTTGCTTGGTTGACAGTCAAGCATCATCCAATTGGGCAAATGAGTCTTTTTGCTTTCCAATTGGTGCAGGAAGGCAGTACATCACAAGGCTGGACACGTTGGTCAACAAATGGCTGGATCATGGGGGCAATTCATGTGATGAAACCTCCAGGAATACATTTGATCACAGTTGGCAACCCTATACTCTACTGATTAACAAAACAATGGCCCAGATCTTCTGGTCAATGGCAAGGCCAAGGCACTGGGTCGGAGTGGGGAGTGTTAGTTCTTCAGCAAGTTTACTTTTAAATATATTTTGAGGCATTCCCGATACAGCTTCTGCTGTTAATCACTTTCACTCAGGTCCTACCATACCCGTGATTAACAGCGTGAGTATCCTGGAGTAAACTGCAGGGCAAGTACAGGGAACCTAGCTTAGGTTTAATGATGGGATCAGTGTCAGAGGAAACCATAGAGAGGTCAGCCAGTGTATCTCTGCCCATTGGAAGTTTTAAGTTCCCAGATAACTACCAGGCATATGCTGAAGCTGGGTCCCAACGTTCTGTTAATATGGCAATCACCTTGTTAAAATCAATTGCTAGTCAAACAGGTGATTGGCATTGATTATCCCATCCAAATAGAATAAAAAGAAACAGCTGGAACACTGTGTGGAAGCTACTTGGAAGTTAGTAGCACTGAGGAGTTGTTTTGAAAATAAACCAGCTTGAACCAAAACACCAACCTGGATTAATTCTTCCACCACATGTGCAACCCTGGCAAGTGTCTCAAAGTTTGCCGGTATGCCATTGGGAGATCCAGGCCATTATTCTCTTGACACCCCCCACCAAAATATCCACAGCTCCATCAGACTCAAACATTGGTCCCTATTCAGTACTCACGCCTCCTTGGGACCTCCCTGACACATATCAAACACTTGTCTCGGGTTCAGATACCACATGAATGACTGGATGATCTTTGCTCCCTGTAAAAGAATGAAATAAATGTAATAGTGACACAGTGAAGGCTCTGCTGCTCTAACCCGATAAGATACTGTTAAATACATGTTGTAATACTGGTACAGAGTCTGTGGTGATTCAGCCTCTTAATGCAAATCTGGACTAGAGGCCCCACCAGGATTAACCTCGTGGCAGAGTAGCCTCAAAAGCTGTGAATGGGAGCCCAGACTACTGATGTACATTGCTATAGGGCGGGCAGCTGGGGGTGTGTCTACACCAGAGAGTAGGCCAGACACAGAAAAGCAACATCCTTCTCTCATACACAGAGAATGTGAGGCCCACAAATCAAGATTCCAATATATAATTAACCATCGAATGATCTGCAGCCCTCAACCAGTATCCACCCCAAATTGTGGGATTAAGGCTGTATACAAAAAAAAGGAAACTAAATCAGCAGCTGGAGGTGCGTTACAGCCCCAAAGTTAGGACAGATCCCCTCATTCGCCTGGCACATTCTCTTCCTGTTTCTTCTTTTTTCTCCTAAATTCGCTGCTATGTGCCGGGGTCTAGTTCCATGTGCAGCTCGCCACACCTTGCCCAGTCTTTTTGTGTCAGTTCAGAAGCCCAGTGTCCCTAGGCTACTCAACTGCCAAGAGCATCATGTTCCCATTGGTTGGGAGGATTGTCACAGGACACCAGGGTCCGGGTGTTTCTATTTTTCCCATCTCTCCTGACTTCAGGGGCACTGAGTCCAACTGTCACAGGCCAGTTGCTTCAAGGTCCTTGGGTATGCGACTATTTTCCATCCTGTGGCCGTGCCTGAGCCAATAGCATTCTTTACAATTAAGCACGTTTAGTTTTTATTTTGACATGAGTGGATTTTGATGCAGCATTCCCAGTGCACATTAGCAGACGAGAGAGCACGAGAGAGCATGAGAATGGGCTGCACACTCTTGTTTCTTCCTGTTCTGTAAAGGAAGGGGGACCACACACCTGATTTCCTCCACTTCTGGGATTGACAAACACCAACAGCGGTTTCATCAGTGAAGAGGGAATGGGCTTTATGATAAAGGGCTTCCATCTTCCTTCCTGTGAGAAAAGGGGAAAGAATCAGTCCAGAACAGTGACATACATTTGCATGAACTGCTCCAGGCACAGCCGCAAATATAAAGGCAAAGAGTGACACTAGGTGGATGAGCTGCTCTGCTGAACAACCAACAGCAACCCCAGGTGGCTGCACTTGCTCAGGAAGGGCAGGTCACAACACTGAAAACTGACCAACATCTTCCATTTAATTACAAAGATCTCTCACTGCATTTCAAAGGGAAATGGGCACTGAATTGGAACATACTGGGGTGGATGAGGAAAAGCGTGACTGAAGGCATGGTTAACTAGGTAGGTTCTTCATAAGTGTTTAAAACTTTAAGGGAGGTAGCATGGAAAAGCATGGCTATATTTTGGGAGGAGAGCAACAAAAGGACGAGCCCCCAGCTAGGAAAGAAAGACTTGTACTTATATCGTCTATCATGACTTATGGATGTCCCAAAATGCTTTGCAGTCAGTTAAGCACTTTTTTTCATGAAGTGTAGTCATTGTTGCCAGATGTAGTAATGAAGCCTCCCAAACAGCAATGAGATAGCAGCCAGGTAATCTGGTTAGTGATGTTGATTAAGGGATGAATATTGGCCAGGACACCAGGAATAACTCCCCTGCTCTTCTTCTAAAAGTGCCGGGGAATCTTTTACATCCACCCAAGAGGGCAGATGGAGCCTCGGTTTAACATTTAATCCGAAGGACAGCCTCTCGAACAGTGTGATGCTCCTTCAGTACAGCATTGGAGTGATAGTTTGGATTAGTGCTCAAATCCCACTCTGGACTGGAATGTGAATCCACAACTTTCTGACTCTTAACAAGAGGTGAGTCATGACTGACGATGCAAGAGTTGGCTAAATACTTAAAAGTACTTGGACACACACCCCCACACACAGGTCTGCTCAGTGATCTGACTTGTACATCATTATGCAGTAATTTCACATCTTGGGGGAGGTTGTGGAGCAAATTAATAGTTAACCCAATTTTTCGCTTGCATTTGGATGTAGATTTGGTTTATGGTTTCATCTGATTTGAACTACCCTAGTTAGAGTGATTCTTGTTTCTATCTCTTTACAAGAGCAACTTGCATTTGTAAAGTGACATATAACTAAATGTCCAAAGACACATGACAGCAGGGAAGTGGAGCAGAGGAGGAGTGTGCAGGGTGGTATAGTGTCAGGATTTCCAGAGGTTTTACTTTAGCAGAGTTGGTAAGAACTGCAGGCAGTGCATCTTGTGTATTAAAAAGAAATTCTGCTCCCATCTAAACTGTCCTTCCTTCATGCATCATTCTTGGACCTAATAAATAGGAAGCAGACCGACATCAGGCCTCTCTTTGCTTGGAACTGGTCAACACAGCAACTAGGCCTGTGCTCTGAATTGTATCCTACTCCTCACATTATTTTTCTTCATTTACAGGGTGTGAGTGTCACTGGCATTTATTGTCCATCCCTAATTGCCCTTGAGAAGGTGGTGGTGAGCCGTCAGTGTCACTGAGGTTGGTCTTTGCTTGGACAGCCCTCGTCTCTGGCCCATGGCATAGTATGCCATGAGCTGGAGCTGTGCCTCATCCTTCACCATACGGACTGCAGTGGCTCAAGAAAGTGGCTCACCATCACTGCCTCAAAGGGACCCAGGAATGGGAAATAAATGACGGCCATGCTAGCAACGGCCACATCCTGAGCACAAATAAAAAACAGGAATCACCATCTCTCCTCCCCTCTTTATTCCCACTTATCCTAATGCTAATTTCAATATTCTTATTCCGCGACAAATTCTAGCAGTAACATATTGCAGTGACCTCTCAAACAATAATTTAAAAGAAAATCACAGGCCTACTTACCTCCACTCCTTTCTTACTGGATTTCCTTTTAAACGAGGTCCGTTTTTTCTTTTTACTTGACTTCAGTGAATTCTGGGAGGAAAGGAAAGAGCAACGAGATTGGAGTTAGTGGCGAACTGACACCAGCTGGGAAGAGTTTCAGGCACAGGGACCGTTCAGAAAGCATTCCTCACCTGAGCCCGTCTCACCCGAATGATCCAGGTTGGCGGAACAATAACTGCAGCATGAGCACCTAGAGTACACGGCTCCTCGATCTGTTGTAGCATGAAGCAGGTCACCTTATTGTGATACTGCGGGAAAGGGCAAAGGGGACAGTCCGAGTGAAATGTTCAGCATTCCATTTATTCTATCTCCACCTTCCCATCCCACCCTGCCCTTCCAGCCCCTACTCCATTAGTTTTCCAGTGTCTGTCCTGCTGCTTGGCAATATGCTGCAAGCATTATGACATCAGAATGTACCAAGACGCAAGGATGGAATGTGGGCCAAGGTGTGCCACATTCAGGCTGCCAACTGTGGCTTTGCCATTAGCAGGAGTTGGGACCCAAGACCGAGTAATAGCTGCAACCACAGGTCTCTCAAGTGGCCCCACAGATGGTTGTCCTTCTATACTATGAGCTGCTTTTCAGTAATTGTTAACTAGGGATTAAAATGTGCATGTTTTAACTCCATTTTGCATCAAAATGGCGTGGTGAAAACACACAGCATAGAGCGTTGGTGAGGAACGAAACATTTAGTTGAATTAGAATTTAACTTTCATAAATAAGCAAAGGTTTGAGGAGTTAAAATGCATCAAACAATCAGGATAGGTCAGTGGAGAGGTGATTTGTAAAGAATTAACTGAGCATCTCAATGAACAATGTTTGGTCACTTCCACATCTTTCGGTATTTAATCACTCAAATCCTCCACTCTGCCACAGGGGCTCTTTATTCTGTTCTTTCTCTAACCCTAGCTCTGTAATGCTTAAAATCTTTTCATCTATAACATCTCCCAATTCTGATAAACATCATGGAGGTGAAACATTAGCTCGGTGTCTTTCTCCACAGGCACGGCTTGGCCTGCTGAGCGCACCCAGCATTTGGTGTTTCTCTGAGCAGCACCGGTCAGCCTCAAGACAGGGTCGATTCCCTTCAAAATGTAAGACTTACTGCTTGTTTGCACCAGGAACAGCTAATTGCGACAATCTCCTTACTGTGAAAGGTAAACTTCTGCTGAAAACCCTGGGGCAGGGGAAAAAGACAAAAAGGTGATGGTAAGGAAGTGAGTCACAAAGCAGCTAAAGTCAACTCCAACATGAGGACAAGAGACAGCCATGAGACACCAACCATTTCCCTCATTGGCACAGCAATCGCCAGCCAACTTTACCAGATCCTCTTTGAGCTACCCAGCTCTCAAAATATTTGAACCTCAACAGCTGGGAGAAACATACTGCTTTCTTACACAATGTGGGGTGGAAGAGCACTTCAGAACGTAAAGAATTCATTTCTCAGTGTAACATTCTCTGTTAATTTTGTAAAATGTCAGCTTAACTGTACTTAGTCTCATCTCCCCAAATGTTTTAATGTTATAGGAGGCACTGTTTGAATGGTTGGGCAATGGGTTATGTAATTAACGAGACTAGGTGTTTCAGAGGCATCTATGGATTACATAAATAGAGAAACAGACTATTCAGAGGCCCTAATAGATTTATAAGCAGACCGTTCAGAGGCTTCGATGGTTTGTATATGTAGATGAATTGGGTGCTTGAAGGCATATTAATCCCGAATCAAAGAACGTCTCATCCAGAGGTGGGCGAACTAATCTTTATGAAACACTGAAATGCTGAGAGCCCATGTCCACAGTAATCATATTTCTGGACATGTCTCCTGATCTTGCACCAACACTACTGCCCTCCACCTTCTCCCATTGTAAACCTGACCCCTCCACCTCCCCTGCAATCTGCGCTATGACTCCCTCAGCATGCTGGTTTCAAATATTGCCAGCAGTCTTGGCCATTACTCCTGGATACCAGTCACTTCCAGAACAGCATCCAGTGATGCCATCCAGCTGCATAAACGCAACAAGAAATGAGCAACCAATTTACATTTAACTGTGCTGAAGCACGAATTCCTGCAAGCGGCTCGACTGTCATTAAGATTTAACACATACACTGCTAGCCCGAAGATTCACTTTCCCTTAAATATTAATATAAATACTGACAAGAAATGTTCAGGCACTGATTCCTGAAATTAGCTGATCTTGAAATTCTTGAGACATTCACTCCTGCAGTTGATTCAAAGGAGGTTATAAATTGTGAGTTATTGTAAGCTTTCCTATGATTTTAAAGGAAGTTGTTCAAAATATGTACAGCCTGGGTGTTTGCCATTTAGATTTAGGGGAAATTATTTGAAAAGCCTGCTCCAAAATATTATTTTTAGTCTCAGAGGTAAACTTTATCAAGGACTTTCCCTTCTCTGCAGCATGTTAATACTGCATGCCGTGCGCACACACACAGCTCATACCTTGCCACACTGTTTGCATTTCCCCTCTTGCCGCCTTCGATGAACCCAATGGTGCCGTACAAACGTGGGCTGAAAGGGCAAAGGGAAAACAATTTGTTCAGTTTGTAACTGGAAACCCATTCACACGTCATGGTGACCATTTCTCTCATTTTTTTCCCCCACACTTCGGCTCTCTATTGTCTACTAGCTTTTGCATCAGTCACCAAGTGAAGGGCTCCCCTAAGAAAGAATGGGGAATTGATTCACTCTTTGTTCCTGTGTGGCTACCGTCACTCCCCTCCCAAATTGGTCTGGATATTTCAGTGGCGCCAAGGTGCTCACACTGCATTTATTTGTAAATCACACTTCCAATCACGTGTATCTAGTGCCAATGGAGCAAAAAAACCAAAACAACAAATTCTCTAGATGAAATCTGCCTCTGGAGGTGGGGCATGTGCACCCCTGGAAAGAGGGGGTAGCTGTACGCACCCCAGCTTTAGCACTTTTCAAGCTTCTGAGGAACCGAATATGGTTGTTCATTAAATCCATCGGCTACCATTATACCTTTGTTCCCATTTGACTGACATTTCGATATCCAGAGGTTGCTCAAACCAGAAGATGAACATGTCATGTTTATAGTAGTCCTTTAAGTTTATGTCACACCATTCCATTGCATGTGGTCCGACAGAGGACTTGGGATTTTGATGTTAGAAGCAGTTTTAAAAGTACAGGTGAGAGATTAAACATCTGGGAACTCTCAGGCATGAGTATGTACTCTTTGATTCAGTGGTGTTGCAGCAGAAGGCACAAGTTGCAACGTGCATGGGAACACCAACACCTCCAAGTTCCCTTCCAGGTCACAGCAACCAGATTTGAGACAAATGTGGCCTTTCCTTCATCATCACTGGCTCAAAATCCTGGAACTCCCTCCCTAACAGCACTTTGGGTGCACCTACACCAAATGGACTGCAGCGGTTCTAGAAGGCAACTCACCAGCACCTTCTCAATAGCAACTAGGGATAACTAATAAACACTGGCCTTGTTATGATACACATATTCCAAGAATGAATAGAGAAAAGCCATGTACCTGCACCTATAGGCTGGAGGTTGGTGCACACTATATCCTTGAGGTGAGCTCAAAATAGACCAACAACTCCTTAAATATATTGCAAGGATGAATTAGGAGGATGCATTTGCTAATATAAATCCTTACAGCTTCTGTGCAGCTTCAGCTGTTGAAACCAGTTTTCCAATAGGGTCAATTTAAAATTGAAAATAGATTTTACGATTTGCTTTGCAATTTTCTCCAAATCTATTATTTTTTTTTAAAATAAGCAATAAGGCATGTTCAAAACCAATACAGTTCTTAAATTCAACAGATATAATTGCAGGAACAGTCAGAAATATCAACCAATGGGTAAAAGATGTTCCTATCACGATTTCTGTGGACCTTTGGACATAGCAGACTCAGCTGTATGTAGGCACTGCAGTCAGATTCTTTATTAATTCCAGCAGGGACTCGCTTCATATCAAACATCAACCATCTTCAACAAAAGGATAACATATGCTTTTTATTACTATCATCACTACTGCTCAGGCATTCACTTACCTCTCGAACGTTACGTGACCCAGACTCCCGGAATGTCGGTTTACATCTAAAATTTATCTGTGGATTTTAAAAAATGTAAAATAAAATTGGTCTGATCTTTAACAGGAATGTATAGCCAGGGAAACAAGTGCTTGGCAATCCATTGTTGTAAAGGATTTTTAAATGAGTTTCATATAATTACTTAGCATGTCCAGGCAATGAGTTTAAAAACAGTTGAGGAAAAATTGGTGTAATCCATACTCTGGGCTGGGGTTACTTTTTGGAAACAGTACAAGATGATTAGGGAGAGTCAACATGGCTTTTGAAAGGGAGGTTGCATCTAACTAAACAGATCAATAGAGGAGGTTGAATGAATATCATGTCCTTTGATTCTTCAAAGGTACTAGCGATTGCTAGTAAAATTTAGCAGTATGTATTTGGAGGCAAATTGGTGACAAGGGAAGGATATTGGTGGGAAGGTAAGAGGCGGAATACGGTTAATAAAAGTGGAATTCTTGACTGGCAGAGTCAAGCAACAGCTTTTCACTATTACATTCAAATATAAATGGATAGAGCTTGGGATGACAAAGAAATGTATACAATTTTCCAAATGAAACTAAGCTAAGGATATAATGAATTCTGAAAATGAAAGCAGAAAATGGACATTCATGTTGTAAGCAAATGGTACAGCAGAATGATGCTAACTACAGTTGTAATATAACAAAGTAATGCAACGTGTCTGGAAAGAAAAATGGCAAACTGAAATACACTCAATGATGAAAAACTGAGGAGAGAAGTGGATGAACAAACAGCTTTTGGAGTCCAGCTACATAAATCACAACAAGTTAGCTCACTGGTGACATAATGAGGGTCTTAGCATGAAAATCAAGGGTATACAAAGTCACACAGAGCACCACCGCAGTCATACAGAGCATTACCAGTTATTTAGAGCACTGTAAGTCCTCACTGAAAATTGTGATTGCGTTCCTGAAAAGGGTGATTTTAACTGAATCATAGTTTCCCATAGGAATCAATGTTAAAGCCAGAGTTAGGTTCCTTTGGTTTATCCAGGTGCGAAATGTCCAAATGTACAAGTTGAAATACTGTACCATTTACGTGCAGCACTATGCATTCCCGGTTGAAATAACTTACAAAATAAAATACATGACTAAATATAAAATAAATACAATAAACAATACAATTAAATCCTCCAAAAAATTACAGTACTCGCCTCAATACATAATACTTATACATTGACCAGGCCCCATCTAGTGGCAAAAGTTGGTCAGTGCCGGTATGAAATGAAGTCCTGACTCCCTGCACCAAGCAACTTCTGCCAGTAGCAGATGGAGCCCAGGGCTTCAGCGCAAGTTCAGAAGCGAAGCCAAGAGCGAAGCCAGAAGTCGTGAGCCACTAAAGAATACACCATGAGGACTAAGATAAGAACAGTGGCTGGGAGTGGGCAAGGGCTAGGAGTAGGAGGAAGAATGATTGAGGGTAAGGGTAGAAACACTGTGGGAAAGGTCATGTGAACTGACAGGCCACAGAAGTGAAAGACTGTGGCAAATGACATTGTGAAACTGGCAAGGTTAAACCGATGCACTGACGCTACTTTATTAACAGCGTTAAAGCGAAACAATGTTAAGTGAGTTGATGTTAAGCGAGGATCTGCTGCATTGGTTTATCAGCTACTCCACAAAATAAGTTTGTGCATCTCTACACCAGTACGGTGTAAATTAAGTTGGTTTTCTACAGGTGATCTCTGTGTCATTTTATTCCTAGTTGCAAATTATAATCCTCCCAATATTTAAAGCAACACTATTCTCTCCATCAAAACTTGCACGGGATGGAAGTTGGGAGAACCATTTTGCTATCGACTGTTGAAGATAAGAGATTATTTATTCTGCATTATTGTCCTGGTTGCATAATTTATCAACCAGAAAGGAAAAGCACAGAGATCTAAACTCTTAACTGATGAGGAAGAAGAGAATTGACTCAAAAATATGCTAGTCATGCACTAGAAATTTTACTTTATTATAAAAATGATCAGCAGTTTTAGAAATGTATCGTTATCTCCAGGTAAAGACTTATATTTGTGTCACTAAAAAAAAACCATCGGGGAATCAAGCGTGTGACCCAAAATTTAGTATCAAGTAGCTGCTTCATGTCGAGATACAACAGGAGAGAATGGGATGGCATTTAATCCATTGGAATACTATCCAATGGGAGGGAATGGGAAGGAGTTCAGACCGTTGGAATACTCTCCAATGGGAGAGAATGGGAAGGAGTTCGGACTGTTGGAAAGCTCCCCAATGGGAGAGAATAAGGAGGAGTTTGGACCGTAGGAATGCTATCCAATGGGAGTGAATGGGATGGAGTTCGGACCGTTGGAATGCTATCCAATGGGAGTGAATGAGGAGGAGTTTGGACTGTTGGAATGCCATCCAATGGGAGAGAATGGGAAGGAGTATGGATCGTTGAAATGCTATCCAATGGGAGAGAATAGGAAGGAGTTCAGACTGCAGGAATGCTATCCAATGGGAGAGAATGGGAAGGAGTTTGGGCCATTAGAGTGCTATTTAATGGGAATGAATGGGTAGGACTTTGGACCATTGGTATTCTAGCCGTAAGAACATGGAAATGCATAACATGAGAGGAAAGCTATTTGAAAGGCTCAGTTTTGATGAGCCATGGATCATGTACCCCAAAGCACTTCATCTCTTAGAGGTAAGTTCTGAAAAGTTCCTCCCGCCTATACAAAAAGATCATGAATGCACATCTTATTGAAGGGGATGTAAGTATAGGAGTAAACTAAATGTTAATTGGGAGTATCTCTCCATGACCCAAGAGATAGGAGAGACTTACTTTCTCCAGAAGTTCAATACAGGCCGTGTGAACCACTATCTTGCAGGCTGCACATTTCTTCCGTGACACTGACTTCTGCTACAGAGGGGGATGAGAAGAAGTGATTTAACTGCGGCACATCAAATTGATATAAACTTTACAACAACTTTCAATCGCCCTTCCCTGAACCATTTAGTCACACATGAATCATATACAATCTGTGAGGACCAAGAACTGACAGCTCTTTCAAACCTTCATCAATTCTGTTGTATTTCTAGCTGAGGAAAGGCAAGGGGGCAGCATGTAGTAATAGGTCAGGACAACTCTGATACTTGATTTTCCTTCCTTCCAGTGGGGAAGGTGCTTTGTTCCCTCCCACCAGACTTCTTTGGATTAATCAGTGGTAGACTGATGCTGTGACACGCCCTGTGTCCCCACATCAGTTCTACTCAAAATATGTGGGGATTTTTTTCCAACTGAAAATACAAAATACAAAAAATAATGTTTTTAGTGCTTTCCTTCACACCCAATGGCCTATTTGCACACGTCATGGTTCAAAACTCTGCATTTTCATCTTCGAAAGAGGAGTTGTGTGTCTGGTATTCACTCACTTTATGAAACAAAAGTTTGTCTTCAGTGCCACGAAGGTTAACATCGCACATTTACTGAGAATTGGTCAGTGCCGAGAGAGCCCTCTCCTCAGACTGCATCTCAAATAGAAAAAAAGGACCTTTCTCCAAAAATCTTTCATGACCTCAAAACATCCCAAAATACTTTACACTTTTGAAGTGCAGTCACTATTGGAGTGTGGGAAACACAGCAGCCACTATGTGCCAGCAAGCTCCCACGAGTAGGAATGAAATAGGTGACCAAATCGTCCGTTTTTGTGATGTTGGCTGAGGACCGAGTGCTGGCCAGGATACCGGGGGGAACTTTTCCTCTCTCCTTTGTATAGGGTCATTGGGTCCTCTGCATGCAGCTGAGAGGACAGACAGTTTAACAAGCATTCAAAGGACAACGCCTCCAACAGCACTGCACTGAAATGTCAGCACAGATTGTGTGTTCAGGACTTTTAACTAAAGTACTTGACAGGATTCTGAGATTTAGCTGAGAGGCGTTGGCCATGAAAATTTGTCATTTAATGTGTTTACAGAATCCATACAAGGTTGTAGTACAGGAGTAAGCCATTCAGCCCATCATGTCTTTGCTCTCCCCATAGAGCATCATCTGCTTCAATACTTTAATGTAATTTTCACTTAAAAGATGCAATGGTCACTATCTCAACCAGTCTTTGAGTCAAAGCATTCCCCAGTACAATCAGAGATTGAGGACCCCCAAAGAGAGAGAATAGTCCTTCACTACTCAATAACAATTTAAAACCTCTCATAAATCTCCTTACAATCTGCAATGCTCCAATGGAATTCGGTTCAGTTTCTCGGGTCTCTCCTCCATCCTGATGAATTTACATTGTACACTCTCTGTAGACTTGGTGTCCTTTCTATACTGTATTTCCCAAATCTGCACTGTTCTTATTGTGGCCCAACTAACGTTTTGTACAAACTTATTAATTCTTTACTCCTGTACTTTATGTCCTTACTCAAAGTGCTGTTGGCCTTGTTATTGCGCTCACATTTTCAGAGAATTACCTATTGAAGTCTGAGCTCTCCCTGTTCACCACATCCTATTCAGTCTCTCTGCATTTAGTAAATGCTTTCTAGTATTTCAGCACAAATGTATGGCCTGATGCTTATCACAATGAACTGCATCTGCCAGCCCATTATATTAACTATGCTTTCCTGAAATTATATTATACTCCTTCTCACTGCTGGCCAAACCTCCTACTTTTGCATCATCAATAAATATTGATACGGTATTCCCAATACCCAAGGCAAATCATCTATATACACTGACAGCAGAAGCTCCCCATTGATTTGGACTATTTAAATTTAAACTTGGACTACGCTCATATGGAAGCTTCTGGAACTGCCTTATTTATTTAAAAATGGACACTGATGAACCATTCAGATGGTTGCCAAGGGAGTCAGGTGACCTTTGCAACTTCATCAAACTATCCAGCTTCTGGAAAGTCCAGATGGAATCATAACGGGTGGGGGTCTCCCCTTGAATGGACATGCCTAGACAGTACTCCTTTGTGGCATTCACGCCTGCCATTGTTCAAAGCTTATTCCAAAACAGAGTTAATGGATCCTAGATTCTATGTCTCCAGGTTTGCAATGTAACAAAAGAAATCTAATGGGACCACTTATCCATAGGTTAAGTGTAAAAGATCAATATCTAGCTTCTATTGTATATCAATGGCCATTGACCATGGGACGGAAACTGGTTCTCTGATGCTGAAATCCTTTTATCCCAAAACGCAGAAGCAGCCTAGGGCATTCTGCAGAATAACACTGACAAGAAACAGCTGCACAGAAAGGCTGGGCAACCTTTGTCTTTTAAGAATCGAGAGCCTTGGAAGTCTTTTAAAAAGTTTCCCAGTTTACCTCTAAAGCTCCAAGTTCACTTGTAAAGAAACTGAATTTCTTGATACAACAGCTGAAGTGCCTGACTTCAAGAACTGCTGAACATTCTTCACATCGAAGGAATGCTGCAGTAATCCTGATACCTGACCCCTGACATCGGAATTTATCAGAACTACAATTAAGAATGGGAAAAGCTTCCATCTTCACTGGACTTACAAAGGCACATGAACTGTTAACTATTCTTTTGGTTTATATTTATAAAAGTGTATTATCTTTAATTGTATCTTTCTGGAGTATATGGTATGTGGCTGATGTGGCATTTAGGTCTTTCAGGATAAGTGCGTGAATGAATAATCTCTTTGTTTAAACCCTCAAAAGTCTGCTGTTGGTATTTTTTTTTATTGACTACACACTAACCTGGGTTTAGAAACACACACATTGAACGAATTGCGGGTTTCAGTTTCTCTCTCCTCCCCTGTCCATAACAACCTGCCTGAGCAACAACAGTTCACATTTATGTTGTACAATGTAGAACAATGTCCCCAAGGCATTTCCCAGGCCATAATCAAAAAAAACTTACATTGAGCTAATGCAGGAGATATTCAGATGAGGATCAAATGTTTCATCAAAAAGATGGGTTTTATGGAAGATCTTAAAGGAGGAGGTGGTAGAGAGGCAGAGGAGTTTTGAGAGGGAAGCTAAAGTTTGAAGCCCATCTAGACCAATGGTGAGGCTCAGAAGGGTCGGTACACAAAAGGCCCGAGTCTGCAGAAGAGAGCTCAAGGGACATTGCTGGACTGGAAGCGGTTAGAGATAGGGAGCAGCAATGGCACAAAGGGATTGATAAATGTGGGTTTGGGTAGCAAATGCACTGACATAGGGACAGCGGTGAGTTGTGTTAAGAGAGTTGAAATTAGCAGACTACACAATGCAGGTTGATAGGTGACAGAGTAAGTTCAATGTGGAGAAGTGTGAGGTGATGCATTTTGGTAGAAGAACATGGACAGGCAATATAAAATAAGGGGTGAAATTTTGAAGGGGATGCAGGAGCAGAAAAACCTGGGTGTATATGTGCATAGGTCATTAAAGGTGACATGACAGGTAGAGAGAGCAGTTAATAAAGCATATAGTATCCTGGGCTTTATTAGTAGGGGCATAGAGTACAAGAGCAAGGAGGTTATGCTGTATTTATATAAGACACTCATTAGGCCTCAGCTGGAGTATTGTGTATAGTTCTGGGTGCCACATTATAGGAAGGATGTGTACACATTGGAGAGAGTACAGAAGTGGTTTACAAGAATAGTTCCAGGGATGAGAAACTTCAGCAATGAGGATAGATTGGAGAGGTTGGGACTGTTCTCCTTGGAGAGAAGGTGGCTGAGAGGAGATTTCATAGAGATATTACAAATCATAAAAGGGCTGGACAGAGTAAATAAGTTCTTCTGCTCATAAAAGGATCAAGAACAAGAGGGCACAGATTTAAAGCGACTTGCAAAAGAAACAAATGTGACGTGAGAAAAATCTTTTTCACACAACGAGTGGTTCAGGTCTGGAATGCAATGCCTGGGAGTGTGGTGGAGGCAGGTTCAATCGAGGCATTGAAGATGATTGTTTGAATAGCAACAATGTGCAAGGGTATGGGCAAAAGGCAGGGCAATGGCATTAGGCCATAATGCTCATTTGGAGAGCCAGTGCAGACACGATGGACCGAATGGACTCCTTCTATGCCGTAAAATTGTGATTCTGCGATGTGTGCATGCCCTTCAGGGTCCAATGGCTTATTCCCACAAACACAACAGCCCCAACCCCCAAGTTCTGCTAATTTTTAGAACCAATTATTTCTCCACAATGGCCTCTAACAATTGTTGCATTTCCTTCCCTAATGAACCTACACTCTCAACACCACCATTTATAAAACTCAAGTCAGAACATGTATTAAATATTTCTGCTATACCTTCATGTTTCACAATTAAGACTCCTTCTTTCATCCCTGAATGTTTCTAACCTCCCATTAACTATCCTTTTCTGTGTACATGCTTATAAAAGCTGTTACAATTTAGATTTCTTAGCTTCTTTTCATATTCCCTTAAAAGGTTCATCTCCCTGCTGTACTTATATTCCTACACATATCCATATAAACACTGTGGCCGCAAGAGCAGGTCAAAGGTTAGGAATCCTGTGATGAGTAACTCAAATCCTGAATCCCCAAAGCCTGTCCACCATCTTTAAGGCACAAGTCAGGAGTGGGATGGTATACTCTCCACTTGCCTGGATAAGTGCAGCTCCCACAACACTCAAGAAGCTTGACACCATCCAGGACAAAACAGTCCACTTGATTGGCATCCCATCCACAAACACTCATTCTCTTCACCAATGCACAGTAACAGCAGTGTGTACCATCTACAAGATGCACCACAGGAACTCACCAAGGCTCCTTAGACAACATCTTCCAAACCCACGACCACTATCACCTAGAAGGACAAGGGCAGCAGATAGATGGGGACATCACCACCTGAAAGTTCCCCTCCAAGTCACTCACCACCCTGACTTGGAAATACATCACCATTCCTTCACTGTCACTGGGTCAAAATCCTGGAACTCCCTCCCTACCAGCACGGTGGGTGTACCTACACCACATGGATTGCAGCAGTTCAAGAAGGCAGCTCACCACCACCTTCTCAAGGGCAATTAAGGTTGGTCAATAAATGCTGGTCCAGCCAGCAACGCCCACATCTTGTAAACAAATCAAAAAAACTCCATCACCCAGGCCGCCTTCTACAACCTCCATAACATTGTCCATCTCCTCCTTTGTCTCAGCCCATCTGCTGCTGAAACTCTCACCCATGCCTTTGTTACCTCTAGGCTTGACTATTCCAAAGCATTCCTAGACTCCCTCCCACTCTCCATACACTTCAGTTTATTCAATTCTCTGCTGCCTGTGTCCTAAGTCACACCAAGTTCTGTTCATCATTCCTGTGCTCACTGACCTTCATTGGCTTCTGGTCCACCAATGGCTTGATTTTAAAATTCTCACACTTGTTTTCAAATCCCTCCATGACCTGGCCCCTCTATATCTCTGGAACCTCCCCCAGCTGCACAAAAATCTCTGCACTTCTCCAATTCTACCCCCCTACATATCCCCAATTTCAATCGCTCTATCATTAATGGCCGTGCCTTCAGCTGCCTAGGCCCTAAGCTCTAGGATTCCCTCACTAAACCCATCCAACCTCCTTTAAGGCATCCCAATTGAAACTTCGATTGATAATGCTCCTGTAACATGCTATACAGCATCAAAGGTGTTATATAAATGCAAGTTGTGAGTTTTTTTTCATATTATTAGCCTAATTTTATCATACTTCCTTTAGGTTACAGTTTAGTCTTTGCTGCACTCACTGTTTACCTTGTTAATAATTATAATGATCACATGTTGTATTCTATTCATCTCATATTGGATGATTTCCCACTGTTGACCTGTTTCCCAACTTTTCTATCCACTTAATTTGGGCCTCATCCTTTTTTATCTCACTGGCATTTGTCTTTTTACAGTCTAATACTCCTACCTTCAGATATTGTGGTCCCCATTGCCCACTTGTCCCTCTCTCACATCAGTTACAGTATATATCCCACTTCATTTCCCACAACTAAATCAAGCAATGGCTCTTCTCTCATTGGATTGGAGTCATATTGATCTAGAAGCAATCTCGGATGCTTTCTAAAAAATACATTTTCTGTTCTGACTGTATCAATTCCCTTTGCTCTGATCTATCTTGTAATAGTCAAAGTCATCCATTATTATTGCTCCATTGATCTTATGTAGTTGCATTGCCTACAGGACACAGCCTATCTCACCTGTTACACGAGAGCCGTTCATGTTCAATGAGAATTGCATCATTTTGCTTTTAGTTTCTCAACTCTATCTATTTGGACCCTTGTACAACCCCACAGGATATCCTTACATTCTAGTGCTGTGATAAAACCACTACAACCCCATCTTCCTGTTTCCCTTCCCTCTCTCCTGAAAATAGTTTAACCAGGAAGACTCAAGTCCATACCTGAGTCATCATTCCATACTGCAACATATTGTTCCATAGTTATTAATCCTTCTAACTACCCTGTTCTTGAACATTTTGTGCATTCACTCAACATCAAATATACACATCCTGACTATTTAGTTTTAAGCCTGGAGCCTCATTCTTAATCCTTGATTTCACATTGATTTTTTTTTTGATTTCTTGTCCCTCTCACTGCCTTTCTCTGCTTAGCAACTTTTCCCCTACTTCTTACAGTTATTCCAACAGATTTATTAATCCCTCTCATTGTCTCAAACGTAACCCTTTGCCAGCTCCATTTGTTTAACTCCTTCCTTACTGCTTTATTTACCCTGTAGAAAGGGCCATTGGTGTCATTTTGGTTCAGATGACTGTCATCCCTTCAGTATATCTGACCCAAGTCCCAAATCCACTCCAATACCCTAATAGGTGAACCTTTCCCTTCTGCACTAGCCCCGCTGCCGCACACTGACAATTCTAATCCTTCCCTCCTTCACGTACCCTGTGTGGGGTATCGGACATAATCTGGAGGCAACGCTCTTCAGGTCTTTTTTTCATCTAATAGAACCATACAACATAAGAGGAAGCCTTGCAGTCCATTGTACCTATGCTGGCCTTTTGAAAGGCCAATCAATTAAATTCCAATCACCTCGCTTTCTCCATGGCTCTGCAAATCTTTCAGGTAGATCTAATTCCCTTTTGAAAGTTACTATTGAGTCTGGTTTCCTCAACCTTTCAGTTAGTGCATTCCAAATCATAACAGCCCCACTGTGGAAAAAATAATTCTCATTTCCTCAGTTACTTTTTTGCCAATTAATTCAAATCTGTTTACCAGCACTCTTGCTAACAGAAATCTTTTACACCTATCTTATGCTTTAGTTTCAATTGAGTTTAACTGTGTTAAAACAAAATAAGGGATATGAATAAAATATCTTGCTGGGATAACCAACACACGTCTGAATTCAACACCAAACAATCGCAGATCTGGCCACTGAAGGGCAGTATTAAGCAATGAGAAAGACAGTTAACCCTGGTTTGACAATCACAAACATGTCAAGTTCCTTAAAGTTTCAATGTAAATTTGATCATAAGCTATTGCTTTATGGCCCCTGCCCCTCCCCCCCACCCACCACACCAAACGGCGTGTCTGTGCGCGCACATAGCTAAGCATTTACACCTCCTGGCTTAACTAGGAGTGTACTTTGCTTTAAGAAACTTGCCTGACTGGCCAAGAACCACAGTGCAGCAAACTATGGTTGGGAGCAGTAGGGCAGAAGCAGTTAAAAGCCTGTAGGTGATATGAGTATGTGAAAAGTGAGAGGGGTAAGGAGTTCCATATTTGGCTCTGGGGAAGAATGTGTTAGAGCAGGAGATTGTGCAACGAGTCTTGACTTTAACACAGCAAGGATGTGGAGCAGAGGAAGAGTTTGTGGGGCGGTGTACTTACATCTTTGGAGGAACAAAAGAGAAAAATCCAGAGGAGCACTGACAATAATACTAACAAAAAAAACAGGGAGAGAGCAGGTGATGGAGAAAGAATCGGAGTGCAGAGGTAAGACACTTATTGTTCTCAGAGAATAATGCAGTTTGTGTGCGTTTAAAAATTTCTGAAAATGGCTCCATTATATGGTGATTTCCCAAATAAAAATTTTATTTAACATTGACAAAGACTCATTTTTATTAAGTAGACTATGAAAGGAGTCCTTAATTGTATAATTCCCATTCAGCCGTGCAACCACATACTCACTCATTATTTACAGGACTATCATTAATAGCTAATAGCTAACGAATTGGACAATACTGTCCTATAGTTCTACTGTATATGGTGCAGTATCTAATGGACCACCTGAGCTTTCATGGTGCTTCATTGCGTGTCAGGATCACTTTGCTAAAATATAGGGAGTTTTCACATAGTAGCAGCACACGCACTAATCTCTTCGCTATAAACCACCGTCAAACAGCTGCTGATACTCACCAGCATTTTTGCGACACAGTTTTGCTCCCCAGCGTAACAGAAATCTCCCGAAACACTGGTCTCAAACCAGATGTGCTCACCATACTGTGCATTCTCCTAAGAAACATAACACCAGGGGAAACGGATTAGTTCAACGACCAATGAGGACAATCACCAAAAGCCTCTGCACGCTTTATAATGTGCGTTTGGAGATGCCAGCGCTGGGAGGGCAAGGGCAGTAAAGTCTGTTACAAGTGGTCTCAGGAAGAGAAAGGTCTGCCATAGTTAACATTCTCGATGGCAACCTAGCAAGTATGGGTGGCATTGGGAGAAGGACAGGATTGAGCCCGACTGAAGTCCCCAAAACCCCTTGGTCAAATTGCTTGCTGCTAATCACAGTAAAAGGCACATACCTGATCGGTGACACACAGAGCAGGCAAAGAGTCAACTTCTTTCAGAATTCATTTTTGAAAGGGTCAAGTTCTCGGCCTCCTTTCCTTTGTCTTCCAGTGACACACATGGAATGGAGATGATGATGTCGTGATCAAGTCACTGGACTAGCAAACCAGAGGCCCAGCCTAATGCTCTGGGGACATGGGTTCTAATCCCACCATGGCAGCTGGTGGAATTTAAATTCAGTTAATAAATCTGGAATTAAAAGCTAGTCTGGTTCACTAACGTCCATTAGGGAAGGAAACCTGCCATCCTTACTTGGCCCAGCCTACAAGTGACTCCAGACCCACAGCAATGTGGCTGACTCTTAAATATCCTCTGAAATGCTGTGCCAAGCCACTCAGTTCAAGGGCAATTAGGGATGGGCAACAAATGCTGGTCTCGCCAGTGACACCCACATCCCATGAAAGATTTTTTTTAAAAACTATCTGAAGGAGTGGGTTGGTTAATCTGCTCCCAGTTTGTTGCCAATGCTGCTCTGAAACTGGACACAAAGCACAAGGTTCCACATCTAAAACAGTCACCTGCAAGACATGGACACTTACTGACAGTCCCAAATTACTTACATTATAATTATTACAAGCTGCACCTTGAAATCAGGGACACTCGCAAATTATGAACTATAGACAGCTTGTGAATTACTGAGACAAGTCTGCAACCGAAACCACCAGACAGAGCGAGGAGGTAGCATGTAGGCGGGGGGAGGAGAGAAGAGAGAGAGACCGACCAAAATAAAATCATGCTTTTGTGCAGTGAGAGGCTTTTCTAAAATCCAACTTTCATAGCGGCAGAGAACCCACTTCAGCTTGTGGATTGAATGCTGACGCAGCTCTATGCCAGGGGCAGAGGGGCTTCTCTACACCAATGGGGTGGCAGGGTGGGACTTGCAGGTGGAGGTGGGGCCCATTATTCATCTCTTCCTAAATGAAAAATGGCCCAAGAATGAAAATGAACTGAGAAACGCAGTAAACAGAATAGAACTGAATTCATTCTGCTGACTGGGCTCCAAATTCAGCATGGTCCCTGATAAGAGAGTTCCAAAGGAGGAACCCTGCAGGAGATACAGTCTGTCAGGGTATTTGGCTCACCTGGGTTACTGTACCATTTTGAACATATGCACCTGCACTGTAGTCCCTCAGGTGTCCCTATAATTTAACAGTTAGGAACAAAGGAACAGAAATTGTCCTGTCATTCAATGAGAGCATGGTTGACCTGTGACCTCACTCCATATAACTGGCCTTATTCCATATCCCTAAATACCTTTGGCTAACAAAAGCTGTCAGTCACAGATTTAAGATTAACAGCTGGTCTAGCACCAGTTGGCATTTGTGGAAGAAAGTTCCAAACTTCTACTAACCTTTGGAATACAGAAGTGTTTCCTAACTTCACTCCTGAAAGGTTTGGCTCCAATTTTTAGGCTATATCCCCTCGCTTTGATTCCTGAGCTAGCAGAAATTGTTTTCCACCTTATCTGTTCCATACCATCTTAAAAACTTGGGATCAAACCACACCTTAATCTTCTGAATTCCAGGGGCTATTAATCAAGTTTCTTTATTCTATCCTTATAATATAACCTTTAAAACACAGACATTAATATGGTAAATCTGTGCTGCACTCCCTTGAAGGTCAATATATTTTTCCTAAGGTGTGGTGCTCAGAATTGTTCTCAGTAACTCCAGCTGTAGTTTGGCCAGGGCTTTGTATAACTGAAGCATGGCTTCTACCCCCGCATATTCGAGTCCTCAAGATATAAAGGCCAGCATCTTCCATTAGCCTTTTTGAATATTTTTCTGTATCAAGGTCTCTTTGGACCACCACTGTTTCTAGCTTTGCACCAATTAGAAAGTACCCTGTTTTATCCTTTTCAGGTTTAACGTGCATGAGGTCACATTTGCCTACTTAAAATCCATTTGCAACAATTTTCCCATTCACTAAATCTGTCATTATCTCTTTGCAATTTTGTGTTTCTGGCTACAGAGTTTATAATGCTGCCTATTTTTGTGTCATCAGCAAATTTAGAAATGTGGCTTTCTATCCCATCATCTAATTTGTTAATAAACAGTGAATAGTTGAGGCCCCAACGCAGATCCTTGTAAGACACCATCAGTCACATAGAAAAAAACAAAAAACTGCGGATGCTGGAAATCCTGCTCACTACCTGTCCGTTATCCCTAATTTCTGCCTCCTGCCACTCAGCCAACCTCCTATCCAGGATAATAACTTGTCTTCCATTCCATGAATTTCAGCTTTAGGTAACTGCCTCTTATGAGACACAGTATCAAATACCTTCGGAAAGTCCTTATAAATACCATTCATAGATATTCCCTTATCCACTACTTTAGTCATCTCTTCAAAAGATTCCCTGAGGTTTCAGACAGAACCTGCCCTTTACAAATCTATGCTGATTCTCTCTGATCAGCAGCAAACTATTAAGGCATTAAGTCACTCTATCCTTAACTGCAGACTTTAGTAATTCCCGACAGTTGATGTTAGGCCTGTAATTTCTCAATCTCACTGCATCACCTTTTAAAATACTGTTGGGACTTGGGCTATTTTCCAATCTAAAAATTGGTTCTTGAATTGAGAGAATGTTGCAAGATTATAATCAGGGCATCTGCATGTTCACACCCACTTCTTTTAAAACCTGGGGGAGTTCATCTGGTATTGGGACTTCATTACCTTATAGTGCCATTATTTTCTTCATTACTGTTATTTGATTACTGAATGAGGAGCCTGGAAACAGGAGAAGTACCAGGGTCATGATTTCTCTCCCTGCCTAGCACAAAGAAAGATCGTTGCGGTTGTTGGAAGTCTGTCATCTCAGTTCCAAGACATCACTGCAGGAGTTCCTCAGTTAAGTGTCCTCGGCTCAACCATCTTCAGCTGCTTCATCAATGACCTTCCTTCCATCATAAGGTCAGAAGTGGGGATGTTCACTAATGATTGCACAATGTTCAGCACCATTCGCAACTCCTCAGATACTGAAGCAGTCCATGTCCAAATGCAGCAAGATCTGGACAATATCCAGGCTTGGGCTGACAAGTGGCAAGTAACATTTGCGATACACAAGTGCCAGGGAATGACCATCTCCAACAAGAGAGAATCTAACCCATCTCCCCTTGACATTCAATGGCATTACCATCACCGAATCCCCTAATAACATCATCCTGGGGGTTACCATTGACCAGAAACTGAACTAAACACTGCAGCTACAAGAGCAGGTCAGAGGCTAGGAATCCTGTGGCAAGTAACTCACCTCCTGACTCCCCAAAGCCTGTCCACCATCTACAAGGCACAAGTCAGGAGTGTGATGGACTACTCCCCACTTGCCTGGATGAGTGCAGCTTTCACAACACTCAAGAAGCTTGACACCATCCAGGACAAAGCAGCCCGCTTGATTGGCACCACACACACAAACATTCACTCCCTCCACCACCGATGCACAGTGGTTAGCAGTGTGTATACTGCAAGGTGCACTGCAGGAATTCAGCAAGGCTCCTTAGACAGCACTTCGTTGGAGAGACAGTGACATAGTGCTATTATCACAAATTAGTATTCCAGACACCCAGAGTAATGCTCTGGGGGCCCTGAATTCGAATCCCACCATGGTGGAATTTGAATTCAATACAAGCCTGGAATTAAATGTCCAATGATGGCCATGAAACCATTGTCAATTTATGTAAAAACCCATCTGGTTCACTAATGTCCTTTGGTGAAAGAAATCTGTCGGCCTTACTTGGTCTGGCCTACATGTGACTCCAGACCCACAGAAATGTGGTTAACTCTTAAATATCCTCTGAAATGGTCTAGCAAATCACTCAGTTGTATCAAATTGCTAAAAACAAGTTAATAAGGAATGAAACCAGACAGACCACCGGCATTGACCTAGGCACCAGAAACAACAACAGCAATCTCAGCTCTGTCGATGCTGCAAAGTCCTCCTTACTAACATCTGGAGACTAGTGCCAAAATTGGGAGAGCTGTCTCATAGACTAGTCAAGCATCAACTTGGCATAGTCATCCTCATGGAATCATACCTTACAGATAATGTCCCAAACTCTGCCATCACCATTCTTGGGTATGTCCCATCCCACCGGCAAGACAGACCCAGCAGAGATAGAGGCACAGTGGTATACAGGTCAGGAAGGAGTTGCCCTGGGAGTCTTCAACATCGACTCCGGACCCCTTGAAATTTCATGGCACCAGGTCAAACATGGGCAAGGAAACCTCCTGATCACTGCGTACCATCGCCCTCAACTGATCAATCAGTGCTCCTCCACTTGCCACTGAGGGTGGCAAGGGCACAGAGTGTAATCTGGGTGGGGACTTCAATGTCCATCACCAAGAGTGGGTCAGTAGCACCACTACTGACAGTAGTGAATGACATAGCTGCTAAACTGGGTCTGCAATAGGTGATGAGGGAACCAAGAGGGAAAAACATAGCTGACCTCATCCTCACCAACCTGCCTGCCACAGACACATCTGTCCATGACAGTATCGTTAAGAGTGACCACCGCATAGTTGTTGTGGAGACTAAGTCCTGTCTTCACATTGAGGATACCCTCCGTCATGTTGTGTGGCACTACCACCATGCTAAATGGGGAAGATTTCGAACAGATCTAGCAACTCAAGACTGGGCATCCATGAGGCGCTGTGGGCCATCAGAAACAGCAGCAGAATTGTACTCAACCACAATCTGTAACCTCATGGCCTGGCATATCCTCCACTCTATCATTACCAACAAGCCAGGGAATCAACCTTGGTTCAATGAAGAGTGCAGGAAGCTATGCCAGGAGCAGCACCAGGCATACCTAAAAATGAGGCGTCAACCTGGTGAAGCTACAACACAGGACTACTTGCATGCCAAACAGCATAAGCAGCAAGTGATAGACAGAGTTAAGCAATTTCACAACCAACAAATCAGATGTAAACTCTGCAGTCCTGCTACATTCCGTCATGAATGGCTATCTGCAACAAGAGAGAATCTAACTATGGTCCCTTGACATTCAATGGCATTACCATCACTGAATCCCCCACTATCAACATCCTGGGGGTTATCATTGACCAGAAACTGTACTGGACTAGCCATATAAATACTGTGGTTACAAGAGCAGGTCAGAAATTAGGAATCCTGCGGTGAGTAACTAACCTCCTGACTCCCCAAAGCCTGTCCACCATCTACAAGGTACAAGTCAGGAGTGTGATGGAATAGTCTCCACTTGCCTGGATGAGTGCAGCTCCACCAACACTCAAGAAGCTTGACACCATCCAGGACAAAGCAGCCTGCTTAATTGGCACCCCATCCACAAACATTCACTCACTCCACCACCGATGCACAGTAGCAGCAGTGTGTACCATTTACAAGATGCACTGTGGGAACTCACCAAGGCTCCTTAGACAGCACCTTCCAACCCATGACCACTACCATCTAGAAGGTCAAGGGCAGCAGACACATGGCAACACCACCACCTGGAAGTTCCCCTCCAAGTCACACACCATCCTGACTTGGAAATATATCGCTGTTCCTTCACTGTCGCTGGGTCAAAATCCTGGAACTCCCTCCCTAACAGCACTGTGGATGTACCTACACCACAGCGACTGCTGCGATTCAAGAAAGGCAGCTCACCACCATCTTCTCAAGGGCAATTAGGGATGGGCAATCAACACTGGCCTAGCCCCATGAATGAATAAAAAAGATTTGCTTATGTAATTTTTGATGAGCTCCCGCCCCTGATTCTGTATTCATTTCCTTGCGGTGTCTTGCACACTGACCACTTCCTCCACTATCGATACTGGTGCAAAGTAGTTACTCACCAAGTCCACTATTGCTTTATTTTCATTGGCAATATCACTATTACCAGCTTTCAAGGGCCCCACACATTACTGTTGAGCATCCTTTTTGCCAAATATCATTGTAAACTCATTTAGTTGATTCTGAAATCCCTTTTAAGTTTCTTTTCATCCTTCTTTGTAGCTCTCACTATCTGTTTTGTCACTGTATTTTGGCAGAGTTGGATTAACCCCACGCCCAATGCAGTGGCAAAGCTTGACTGGTTTAAACAATAACTCTACATTCGTGTAACATTCCTCATGTAACGTTATGATTGAACACTTCTTACAGGGCACAAGATGCTGGGAGCAGAGGAGGAGCTTCAGGGGCTACGAGAGGCGGAAGGCACAGTCAAACACAGTGGTCATAAGGAAACCTTTGAAAGCACGGAGAAAGAGACAGGCAGCAAGGAGGAAGGATAAGGAAAAAATTCCACAAGAGAGGAAAGGAGACTGAAAGGATTTAGACCAGCCTCTGATGATGGGAGTGGAAGGGGTAGAGAAAAAGCAATAACCTAGAGTCAGAGGAAGGAAGGGTGGGCCTGGAGAGGACTGCTCAGATAGCACGGAGGTCTTTGAGACTGTGGGAGCAGACGGCCGGTTAGCTCAGTTAGCTAGGTGAGGAGCATGTGGTTCAGAATAGCGCCAACAGCGTGGGTTTCATTCCTGTTCTGGCTGAAGTAGACATGCCTTCTTGTCCTGCCCCTGTGAGTGGGAGGCAATGGCAAACCACAACTGCCAAAAAAATTACTAAGAAAATGCCACAGGATAAAGCACCAGCCGGCAATGATCAATGAATTTGCCTTCAGGCAAAGCATACAAAAACATACCAAACCAGACCACTGCGCAGCACAGGAGGAGGTTTGGTACAGTGGGATTGTTTACAATGGGATGTAGTTTGGTACAGTGGGATTGCTTACAATGGGATGGGGTTTGGTACAGTGGGATTGTTTACAATGGGATGGGGTTTGGTACAGTGGGACTGTTTACTGTGGGATGGGGTTTGGTACAGTGGGACTGTTTGCTGTGGGATGGGGTTTGGTACAGTGGGATTGTTCACAGTAGGATTGTTTACAATGGAATGGGGTTTGATACAGTGGGATTGTTTACAATGGGATGGGGTTTGGTACAGTATTTTTTTACTCATTCACAGGATGTGGGCTTCACTGGCTGGGTCAGCATTTATTGCCCATTCCTAGTTGCCCTTGAGAAGGTGATGGTGAGCTGACTTCTTGAACCGCTGCAGTCCATGTGGTGTAGGTACACCCACAATGCTGTTAGGAAGAGTGTTCCTGGATTCTGACCCAGCGACAGTGAAGGAACGGCGATATATCTCCAAGCAATCCCAACAGCAGGACTGTTTACAATGTGATGGGGTTTGATACAGTGGGTTCAGGTTTGTTTTTCATTCACTCCCAAATTCCAAACACAAGGAAACTGTGGGCAGAACAGTCAAGATGAGGAACATTTTTTATATCAAATTAAATAAAACAAAGGGTCCGATAGGGTGAGGCATGGTAGTTGGAATTCTACATTCTACACATTCGAACAATTCCCCACCATTCAACATTACCCATCATTCTCCAGATTAGAACACAGCCCAATAACTCGCTTCCTGTGGCACTATGAGGACCACAACAGCCTTCCCTGTCCTCCCTACAGAGTGAGACATGCATTTTACCAACTACCTCATAGAAGATGGTGAAACTTGCTAAGAGGGCAAAATTCCAGAGGTATACACGTCCCACCATTATGACATCAGGCTGGGTTTTCCCATGATCCTCAGGACTCCGACGTTGCACTCAATTCAGGTCAAAAATCCACCATGCATATCAGGACATCGGACACCATTTCCAACTGTCCCATCCCGTTAAGAATAGCAGGCAGACCAGGGAGGCCCAATCAGTGACATCTGGATGGCATCCTGACTGGGAAAGGTGGGTGCTGTCGATGCAGGTAGGAAAACATGAGGGCACCTCAAGATGGAGATGCCCTCTGAGGAATTCTAAAAAAGGTGTGGCCGCAGCTGCTTTCTGGCTGCCATTGTGGTGGGGGAACCACTCGACAGGTTGGCCTGTGATCATGGTTGTGACCCTCGGGAAGTCATGGTTAAGTGGGTTGGGGGAGGGTGGGGGCAGTATGGTTTAATGGAGGCACAATAGCTTCTGGGCCTCCACCCATACCCCACTGGGAGCTGCCTCTAGGCAATGTCTGAGCTTGGCCTCAGCAGGTGGCCCATCCATACAGTCAGGAAAGTCCTGGGTGTGTCACCAATTTGCCCCCAACTGGGCACTTAGGTAACTCTAATGAGTTACCGAGAGGTTAGCCAGTTCCAATCAAACCCCTCCTCCATCAGTGATCACTCGGAGGCAGGGTCGCGTTGGGGAGCCATTCTAATTTCATTCCTGGTCCTGCCTCCAAACCCATCTCTGCAAGAGCAGACAAACTCAGCCCATTGCCCGTGGATAAGTAAAAATGTTGCACCACACTGCCCATCAGTGTACTTGACATCTAGCTGAAGTAATGCATCAGAGATGCCAAGAGAAAATGGATGGCATCAGCTTTATAGGTGCGAAGATGGGATTATTTTTAAATAATTATTTTGGAAGGATGTTTGAGTGAATTAAAAGCATGCTCTGTGTTAAACCAAGCAATATCTAGATTAGTCATAGGTCATTAAATTGACTTTCACCATTGAATTAGAGATCCATTGTCCATTATATGCAAATAGACACAAAAAAGCATGCGCTTTAGTGAACTGGAGTTTGTGGAGGTGATGAATAAAGTTCCATTCATCTTGGTTCCTCTCTGAACATTTGTCCTCATGCAGCTCTGTCATGTGATAAGTAACAGTGATAATTGTAAGCTATAGGCTGAAACTTGCGATGTGTGCCGACCACAAAATTTAACCAGTGCTTTTAGTGAAACCAGGAGGAACTAAGTTATTTACATTTCTGATCACTATATCTGGAAAGGCTTCAAACTACTCACATTCTAACTTGAATCGTGACCTTCGGAGTCAGGATTAAAATGCAAATTGACTTTGTCCAAGTCCCAATAATTTCTGACAAAACTGCAGTGATAAACATGTTTTAATCTCTGTGTGAAGTGACAATGTAGCAGTGCAGGGGGCAGGAGGTAGATTAATGTTAGGAAGGTTCTCAAAATATGGAGGACTCAACCAGGATGTGAAAAAGAAAGTAAAAACTTGCATTTATATAGCTCCTTTCACAATCTCAGGGGATCCGAAAGAGCTTTACAGCCAATTAATTGCTTTTAGAATTGTAATTGCTGTTGTAATGTAGGAAATGCAGCACATAATTTCCACACAGCAAGCTCCCCTAAACAGAAATGAGTTAAGCAATCAGAAAACATGTTTTAGTAATAATAGTTGAGAGGTAACTATTGCCAGGACACCAGGGAAAACACCCCTGCTCTTCTTCAAATAATGCCATGGAATATCAAGATTATGTTTACATCAATCTCAGAGGGCTGACAGAGCCCAGGTTTAAGGAGCCTCAGACAATGCAGCACTACCTCAGTAATGCACTACAGCACAGAATCCAGGCTAACATTCAAGTCCCTAGCGTGGGTCTCAAAACGACAAGCTTGAATCACAGTCAACAGTGCTACCCAACTGAGCCATAGATAATACACAAGAGTGGAAACCAATACATCAGTTCCCACCCTCAGTCCTCAACTCTGACTCCAGGTGCAGTTTTGTTCCAGGGCAGAGCATAGAGAACCAATGAGACAAGCCTTCAGCTCTGTTGTCCTGGCACTAATACCCGCCATGATAGGACCACTGAAACACTGATATTCTTACCATAGTTCTAGAGCGTGATCTTAGCCAAAAGGCATCATTCTCCTTAAGGAAGATGAATAAATTAGACAGATGTTTTGAATACGACATTTAAAAAAAAATTGCTTTACAAATATAAAAAAAATTTCCCCTGCTTTCTCAGGAGAGGAAACTCTAACCTCAAACTGATACAACCCCCAGTACAGCAAATGAAACATGGCTTCCTGCTGGCCTCTGATTAATAAAGATAAATCTAAAAATAGATTCTAATAAAATAACGTGTTTGCACTATCTAAGCCAGACAAAAACCTGTAACCTATCCCGAGGAATCGTCAGTTTAATTCAGAGTGGCAGCAGGACACCCAGGAATGTACACTGAATCTGGAACTATTATGTGTCTCACTTGCCAACTAACCCCCTCCCACAACCCCCCAATAAAACCTGGCTTTGCTATTGGGTTAACATTTAAAAGGCTCATCATTTCACCAGAAACTATTAAGTTGGCACTGACATCCCAGAATGAATATGTTCAGATTTAGCGTAAACAACGGGAATCTGAATTATAAAATTCAAAGCATTTGGGCACCTGGGATTATTTACAGTGGGAAGGGGTTTGGTACAGTGGGATTGTTTACAATGGGATGGGGTTTGGTACAATGGGATTGGGTTTTGTACAGTGGGATGGGGTTTGGTACAGTGGGATTGTTTACAATGGGATGGGGTTTGGTACAATGGGATGTGGTTTGGTACAGTGGGATTGTTTACAATGGGATGGGGTTTGGTACAGTGGGATTGTTTACAATGGGATGGGGTTTGGTACAATGGGATTGGGTTTTGTACAGTGGGATGGGGTTTGGTACAGTGGGATTGTTTACAATGGGATGGGGTTTGGTACAGTGGGATTGTTTACAATGGGATGGGGTTTGGTACAGTGGGATTGTTTACAATGGGATGGGGTTTGGTACAGTGGGATGGGGTTTGGTACAGTGGGATGGGGTTTGGTACAGTGGGATTGTTTACAATGGGATGGGGTTTGGTACAATGGGATGTGGTTTGGTACAGTGGGATTGTTTACAATGGGATGGGGTTTGGTACAGTGGGATTGTTTACAATGGGATGGGGTTTGGTACAATGGGATTGGGTTTTTTACAGTGGGATGGGGTTTGGTACAGTGGGATTGTTTACAATGGGATGAGGTTTGGTACAATGGGATGTGGTTTGGTACAGTGGGATTGTTTACAATGGGATGTGGTTTGGTACAGTGGGATTGTTTACAATGGGATGTGGTTTGGTACAGTGGGATTGTTTACAATGGGAAGGGGTTTGGTACAGTGGGATTGTTTACAATGGGAAGGGGTTTGGTACAGTGGGATTGGTTACAATGGGGATGAATGGATTGCCTTTAGTCTGTTGGAATTACCATATACTCACCGTCCAATCTACTGTGCTACGTACTTCCCGATCTGAATCCTGCCGAAGAGCGAGCTGCGGGTTCGGCTGAGGCACCAAGTGCTGGAGTCCAGATTTAGCGATGGCTTTTCTGAAATAAATCAAAGAGTGTTTTTCCCTGGGTTCTTTTATTCATCTTTTACTTAAACAATGTACATCCTCTTCTCGAAAGCCGCAACGTAACACAACAACAACGTTATAATGGTTACAAGTTCAACACCATTTAACTCAACAAGTAACTCTCTCAAGCTTTGTGTCAGTCAGTCATTGTTCGTAACAACACTAGGCTTTCCCATAATCTCAGATTTAACAGACGCCAGCAATGACTTTACACTCATTCACAGGGCTGCAAATAATGGAATAGAGTGAAATGCTGGTTTCACACTCCTCCATGATTGACTTCAAAGGGGATTCAAATCAAATAGGTTATAAAAAGCAGCTTTGCATCTAATCCCATCAGTTTCCAAATGAGAAGGTTATGTTAAAATTACATCCAACATGTACTTTTACTGCCACTGTTTAATGTACTTTTATTGCCAATGGAGAAACTGTCTTAGGGCCTCTTCGGTATCCAGATATGGGCCAAACAAGTGGAACAGCTCAATACTCCCCCAAGCTCTTCATTCCTATTCCCATTTTTTGAAAGACTTCAATCACACGGATCGATTTCAACACTTTAAGCACAATAGGGGACAGATGTTGTGAATTAGACACTCGGGTGGTCTTCACAGGTATGGAAGCAAATGCTTTGTTCTTGATGGGTGCGTAATTCCCCACTGAATAAGTGTTGTTCTGAGTATCACATATACCCTTCTCATGTCACACCCAGTGCTTTGGCTCAGGTGCTGAACTGGGAAGTATTGCCAGCACAGGTAACAAGGCTTTTCAGTAACAAGTACTGGGCAAATTCTTAACTCCAGCAATAAAATGGATGTTGGATGCTTGGGTCAGGAATCTGCAGGAAAGCAATCACAATACAAAAGAGCGCACAATATTCTGTGCACATTATCAATAGAATGGGATATGGGATGTGTAAATCCTACATTTTATAAATATGTGCACACATTTGGCATGCCGTGCCACATGTGTATTATCATACCTGGTTTGACACAGAACATGGTAAATATGAAGGACACTCTTAACATAGGATTACAGCACTTCTCATATATTAAAAGTGCCAAGATACTGTACATATACTATAAACCACAAAAAAGGTGGAAAAGAACAGTGTTTTCAACATGAAGGGCTCCTGCCACTTAAGTAAGTTTAAAGATCATTAGAAAATCCCTGAAGATGTCTCAGAATTTTTGCTTGAATGCTCTCACCCACAGAACCTGGCATTACAAATCCCCAAACTCAACAGACATGAGCCTTAAGGAGCTGTAATTGCTTCCTTCCTGATATTGATGCAAGTAGCATCCTGCTCTTGAATCACATCAAGACCTTTACTTACTGGGGGAAGCTCTATTATTAAATGAATTTCCACATATACTTCTAGCACAGACAACAAGAAAACTTCTGCTGGAATGGCATGCAGCCTTGTTGAGCTCTGAGAAGGCATTAGAGAGAAGTGACGAGACCCATCAAATGAAAGATGGGCAAGAAGGGGAATGTTTGAGAAATCAGGAGATAATACTCCAGGAGATTGCCCATGGGGCACCCAATTGTGCAAGAACAGCAGGGGAAATAAATGAGTCTAATTTTAACATCCCATCATTCCAAGAGTGGGCCGGTGAGCCGGGGGGGCGGTTTGGTGGGTGTGGTGGTGGTGGTGGTGAGTGATGGAGATAAATCACTCCATGGATTAAAATAACTGTCACAATCTCACCTTGGCATTTGCTTACGCAGAGGTCAGGTTATCATCCCTGAAGGTTGTGCTGCTAAAGGACCTCAAACGTCCATTAGAGGGGGGGATATGACAGACATCCAGCTACAATACCAGCTGTACTGCCAAATGAATGCAATATGAAGCTTGTTGCTACTTTCAAATCATTTCACTAAATTGCTCCACAATTTCAGACGGTGAAATCTTTTCTGTAGTTACCATTTACTAAGCTACTTAACTGCGCTGACACTTAAACTCACTATTTCTGTCACAATCCCAAACATGTCCTACTTAATTGAATGGCTCTATTTACATATACCTTGTAACTGAGACTTGACCTTCTAACACTCCCACTTATTTCCCTATCATATCAATACCAATTAAAAAACCCATCAATCTATCAATATACCCTGCTGTTCTTCCCCATTACCTCACCACTGTAACGTCCAATGTTAGATGTGATCCTGTGATTGGACAACGCCTGCTAAACCACTTTCCTAGCCCAAATTTGCACCTGTACTGTCTCCCTCAATCGTTTAGGAACAGATGACCACACACTTGACTGCAGAGAGCAGTGAACTCCTCCAACATAACTTCAGGTGTCATCAGCATGAAATCTGAATCAATGAGAATGGAAAGATAGAAGTGGATTCAGGAAGTTTTTAAATCTCTTCACTTCCACAATCTATTGACTCGGGAGATGACATTAAATTACCTGCTTCAAACATCCTTCTATCTGCATGCAATACTCCGTGTATAATGTGCCATTTGTATAAAGGGGAAACTTCAGTCAAATGCAAAAGAGGTCCAAGACATACATGAATTAACTCTCAACATGATCATTTCAGTATTGCTGAAAAAAGAGACATGCTATCAAAGCTTTGCATCTTGCACTCATCAGAATAGCTCAAGAGATTACCAACTGTCATGGGGAAACAAAAATTTATACTGCATAAAAAGAAAGTGCTGATCAGTTGGCAAGTGGACTCTGATTGGTGGAGGCATTGCCATGGAGACTGCAGCATGGAACAATTAACTGCCGAGCTTTGTTCAAATTCAAACTGGGCAGGTCAACTCTAATCGGTCAAGGATTTGCCCTGGCGAATGACTGTTCCGTAAGCTTTTGTTTAGTTGATAAAGGTACAAAGTGTACACGTTCCTTCTGTCTGCAAAGGACAGGGTAGTGTGTGTGAATATTTGTGGCTTCTAGCATGTATAAGTGAGCCACACTGCAAGCATCTTAAATCGGTTTTCATTGTAACTCTTAGCACAATTGGGATGGTTTAGCAGGCGTTCTCCAATCACAGAATCACATCTAACATTGGACACTATGTTTTGAATTTTGCAAGCATGGGCTGGTTGGGTACGGTCAGTACTTTGCCTGTTGCCAACAGCTGTTGGTCATGCTGTTTGATGCAATTTGCCAGTTGTTTGGACGTACAGCCTACATATCTGGCATCACATGCTGGCACTGAAATTCATATACCAAATTGCTCATTTGTGTTTTTCTGGTTTGATAGCAGCATCCTGTTAGATGACACTGGAAGAGTAATGTGTTCCAAAAATTTGAGAAACAGGTGAAGCTAGCCATTGCATGCTGTTACTATGCAGTAGCAACATGTGTGGTATTCTCCACTAACAGGATGCTGCTATCAAATCACATAAATGAGCAATGTGGTTTATGAATTTCAGTGCCAATGTGATGCCAGGTGTGTAGGGAGTACATTCCAATAACTGACGGATTGTATCAAACAAAATGTCCCTTTGGCTGTTGACAGAGGCAAAGTACTGACTGTGCCCACCAGCCCGTGCTTACAAAACTTTAAAGTGTCCAACATTAGATGTGACTCTGTGATTAGACAACACCTGCTAAACAATCCTGACTGTGCTAAGAATTACACTGAAAATCAATTTAAGATCAGCGGTCAGGCTCATGCTTTGGCTCACTTACACATGCTAGAAGCCACATATATTCAAACACAGGGCCCTGTCCTTTACAGACAGAAGGAACATGTGTACACATTGCACCTTAAAAGCTTACAGAACAATCATTCCCTGGTTCATTCCCCAGGACAATGCCTTGAACAGAGTCAACCTGCCCGGTTTGAACTTGAACAAAGCTGGGCAGTTAGTGGTTCCATGCAGCATTCTCCATGGCAATGCCTCCACTTGCTAGCCAACCAGCACTCTCTTCACATGCAGTATAAGTTATTGTTCCCCTTAACTGTTGGTAATTTGTGAGCTATCTCAAGTGTAAGGTGAAAAGCTTTGACAGCGTGTCTCTTTTTTCAGCAATACTCAAGTCCTATACTACCAAATGACTATCATTTGACCTACATGATATAAACGGTTGTCATGGTGAATGCTCTACACTGACCAGGAGTGGCCATTAACTGCTGTGAACAGACCATTAGCAGCTTTTGGAGCCTAATGATGATGTCACCCTGCTCGCTAAATAAAAGGAAAATCATAAATGTCAAGACTCTTTGCTTCATATCCTACAGCTTGGTCACTGTTTGAAGGGACAATTTGTAGGGGAAAGAACAGGGGGGGGGTGGATGAAGGTGGGAACTAATTGGCTAGCACTTTCAACAAGAGGCACAATAAGCTGAATGGTTTTGTTCTCTGCTCTACCATTGAAGAACCTCAAACTCAAAGAACCTTGGATTTCTAAAGTTTCATCAATGGCTAGCAGGGGAGCAACTTCTACATGAGGAAGGTCCCCCTCCACAGCACTTCAGGTGAGTTGGACAAGAGGCACAGCTGCAGCTGTCTGCCCAGAGAATCACTTTACAACCAAGGTGGGATCATGGGTATATTTAGGCAGCTAACTTGGAAAGAGAGAGGGAGAACAAAAACAAGAACATTCCTCTACACCGACACCCACCTCCCACTAGCTCGTCACATCTTGATAAGACCTTGCCCACCTCCTTCAAAAGATAACTGAGTGGACCACAAGTATACATACGACAGAAAGTTGCTCCATGATGGAGGATGTTTGGCCATGTAGCTCCTGTGTATCAAGTGGAGTGAATTTCTGCGAATGCCGTGCCTCCACCTTGGCGGCAGAGTACGTGACACCCGCCTGACATTCAGTGATGGCCGCCTATTCCCCACTGGCATCACCCGGTACAGGTCTGGTGCACCAGGAGGACTGCAAGCTGCTGCCGATGCCCGGTGCGTGCCAGAGAGCAGGGTGGTGCTAGACCGCCGGCGCTGGTTCGTCCTCCGGTAATTCCCGCACAATCCGTAGGTCGTTTTCCCAAAGTAGACAGATTCTGCAGGGAGCAGGTGGGAGGAGTTCCTCCTCAAACAGCGAGGGGCCCTGAGAAAAGGCTTGGTGTAAATAGGCCTGTAACACAAGGCTGAAGGCTGGAAAGTCTCTGAAATTCTAAGTGGGGTTTGTGTACCCACTTCCCACTCCACCTCCTCCAACTCACTCCAACTGCTGCCTGCGGCTGACGACTCGGAGGCATCCAAGCCTCCTGAAGAAGAGCTTTCGCCCTCTGAATCGTTAGGAGTGGCATTTACCTCCATCTCACAATCGTCCTTGACTCTGCCAGCTTGTCCCTCCTCTTCCTCAGTCATCTGAATCAAGCTGGCCAGCAGCATGGAGGGCCCAACCAGGTGGCTGTCAATGGTTCTCAGTTTTCCCCCTCGCTTCTGCTTGACTGCAAATCTAGGGTTGAGGTGGGGGGCAGTGGTGCTGGACCTTCGGCGTGCCATGCTGCCCTTGGAGAGTCCACCCCCTGATCTGGTCAGGTGAGGGGGCAGAGTCTGCATCTGGACACTGGACCTACGCCTCTGCACCAACAATGCCGATGGCATCCCAACATTTGAACGGCGTCTCACTTTACTGCCAGGCACCGTGCTGCTCACACACCTACCCGCCCGCTGGCAGCGATTGGGGAACATGATACCAGGCATGCCAGATTCTGTCTTCTTAAAATGTCTTCTGAAAAACGTCTCCATCGCTTTAACTTTTGCCTGGAGATTTGGAGAGGGGTGGGCGAGGTGGGCAGACAGTCAGAGTTTGGTTTTGAAAGGATGTAGCTCAGTCGAGTTTGGTTCTGCACTGACAGCTGTTAAAGGCAGAGAAGGAGGAATAAGAACAACATTGGATTGAGCTCCCTCCGCAACGCTTATCAGAGAAGAGTGTGGCAACTAGACAAGGCAGTCCTGCAAACGAATAATGCTCTCCACGCATGTGCTGCACTGGGAGCAGATTACTTTAGTGAGGGGATGAACAAACTGTTAAGGCTCTCAGGAAGCTTTTCAACACAAACTGGAATTATAAAGGTTATGCAATGAGAGGCTTACGACAGTGAGAAAAAAAAACACGCTGCCTGGTTTTCATGATCAAATACGCTCTCCCATTTCCTGCAATAAGTTACCTCCAAGCACTCCTTGTAACCACTGGAGACACAATGAAGAGCATCGGTCTAATTCAGCTGCGAATGGGCCATTGACTCCTGGGCAGTGCGGCTTTTAACCCTCACTCACTGTTTCAAACAGGCTGACTTTATTGTGCACTGATGGCTTTCCACCCCCACTACATCAGAACACTTAACTCAATTAATTTATCTGCTAATGTGAATTTTCAGTGTTTCCTCTAAATCCCCATTGTATAATGTTCTAAATTTAAAGCGATTAGACTCATGCTGGAAAGGCTGTTAAACCTTACCTCACGTTGTGTATTGTTAGAGCAAAGAAGGTTAAGGGGAGGTCTTAACCAAGGTGTTCAAAACTATGAGGCGTTTTGGTAAAGTAAATGAAGAGACCCTGGGCAGCATTTAATGCCCTCCCCACAAGGCGAGTTTGGTGGTGGAGGCATTTAATCAGGCAGCAGGGTGGCAGTTGGGGTCCCCATCGCCTTGACAACATTAAGTTCGGGGCAGCAAGGCCCATGGACAGCCTTTCCACCCTGCCGTCAATTGAAGCCCTTAAGTGAGCAATTAATTCCCAATTAAGGATCTCATTGTGCTGCTGGTATTAACACAACAGTAACAGGGGACTGGCACAAAAAGCAAACCTTATTGGGGTTGCTTGCAAGCTCCTGGGGGTGGGGTCAGTGCAGGATTTCCACCCTCAGGGGTCCTTGATCCCAGGGAAGCCCTGTCTCTGCCCAATTAAGTGCTCAATTAGTACTTAATTCAGTGCACCTTCCTGAAAGGAGGTGACACAGGTCTCTCGCCCGCTCTCCAGCCAGCAGGTCAGATCCCCATCACTTCCATTAAATACTGGCCTATTTCTTCAGACATGAGGGTCAGTAACCAGAGGACTCAGGTTTAAGAAAAGGAGCCAGAGGGGAGGTGATCCATGCAAATATCATAGTCCATTGGAAGATGTGCACTCAATATTCTTTCCATATTCTAGAACTTATATTTTTAAATTCATGGAAGAATTTATGTTTTAACTTTCAAAGAAAATCTTTGACCTGGAAGGCTGTGCAGCTCAAGTCTCTTTCGAATGCTTTCTTTGATTAAAGGTAACTTAAAATATGTATGCAAAGGCCAATTCCAAAGAGGAGACAGTTATCATAGCTACACTGTTTATGTTCTATGGGGCAGTGCATAGATCCCTTTAGACTGGGTGTGTCAAGCCCTCCCTTACAATATTCATTTACTTAGTGTTTTTTCTGCTTCCTCTGCCTTTCAACAAATGGAACTCAGACAATTCAGCAGCAGTTCCTAGACTGAGTCCAACACCTTCTTGGAGCAACTGGGGTGGGGGGAGCAATAAATGTGATTTGTTCACATCTGAAGACATGTTTGCATATTAAAAACTATAACTGAAACCAAAAAGCCAGGCTTTAACCCTGATTGTCCTTGGTACTGTATGCAGCTGAATGTTTTCATGCTGATGTCCAGCATTATTGAGATTCCAGATTGTTTATCAGTGCTTCACAGTCCAATGCGCCAGTTAAACAGGCTAAATGGTTCTCATACATAAACCACCTTATGGGCGGTTCACCTATTTAAATACCAACAGTAACTCAAAGCCTTCCATCTATCACTATATGATTTGTTTGCTAGCCTACAGCAGCCATATCATCTCAATTACCCTTATCATCACCACCCCTTCAACTCTCATCCATTCAACCAATCCCCCACCAGCAGCTTGCTAAAGCTTCTTTAAAATGGGGCTGGTCCCTGAAATGCATTGAGGTCAGCGAGAAAAAGCAAATGGGCTCAAATAAGCAACTCCACTAAACTAACACCGACAATCCCAGAAAGCCACCTTTGACTGCCAACAAGTAATTCAGCCGTGTAGGTGTCCACACTCGACACCCACTCCCAGCTGGGCTCATAAGACAGCAATGAGGAGTGGTGCCTACTTTCTCTCTTTTACACTTTGGAGTGTTGAGACCAGCTGTAGCGCCCCATTGCCTTGGCAGCTGCTGAAAGCTAATTCAACGACAAAATGAGTCAGATTCCGGCTTCTGTGGAAGGCCTTCTCGCTGCTCGCTGGTCACCCTTTTACGGAAGCCTAGCCAGACTTCTCGTCACTGTCAGTAGCTTTACCGCAGCATTTAGAGTGCTTCACTGAAAACACACAGCATCTGCGAACCATAAAAGTGAACTCCACGCTGACATTTAGGAGTTTCAAGAGGCAGAATAAATATCTCAGTTAATCCTGGAGGCGGGCAAGAGCCAAAGTCCGTTTCAAATATAATCTAAATGTAGCTGGTGAAACATCTTTGCAAAGGGCACTGGAAGCTGCCATCTGTCTGTGGAAAGGTCAGGGTCAGAAGGTTTACAGAATGCTCTGGTGCAGCACCCATGCAAAATTACATAAGGCCTATTTTAAAGCTTTGAAAAAGCACAGTCATAAGGGCAGCTATGACAGTGAGAGATAGCAAACATCAAAGTTTGTTAGCTTAGAAAAGGCAACCTCTTTTTTTTTAAATAATAAAATGTCCAACATGCACAGAGAATGTTACACTAGTGAAATGCTGCCTTTTGGGTGAGCCATTAAAATAAAGCCTTATCTGCCCTTCTCGGGCAGACATGAAAGGTCCCACGACACTATTCAAAGATAGGCAGAGGAGTTGGCTCTGTTGCTTTGTCAATGTTTATCCCTCAGCCTCACTAAAAACAGATCATTAGTCATTATCATGTTGCTATTTATGGGAGCTTGCTGTGCACTAATCAGCTGCCACGTTTCCTCCATTACAACAGTAACTACACTTCAAAAGCATTTCATCAGTTGTAAAGCACTTTCAGACATCCTGATTAATGAAAGGCGCTATATAAATGCAAATTTTCTTTCACTGACCTCCACATAGGATATGGAACAGATTCTGAAGGCATCTGCAAACCACCTGAACCTTCCAACCCTTTTCACGTTTCTATACAAAGAAACCCAGATATAGCGTGTGGTTACTGAATGTATATGTAAGAGTAGCTGTGGGTGTAGAGATACTGGACACCAGTACTTCCTGCACTGGCCACTACAGGTGCTTTTTCAATAGCAATAGGATCTTAATTATAGCTGTGGGCATGTCAGAAGGTCAGCAAGATTTAATCTATAAGAGAGTTAGGGCAATGTGTCATGAAGTGAAACACAAAGGTCTGAATTACTTTCATTTTAAAAAATAGGTGATCAAGGTATTTATGACGGGATGCAAATAATGCTATTCTACTTGGGACAGAACAAAAGGTCACAGATACAAAAATTAAAGAGGCCCAAGCAAGGCTACAATTTAGCAAGCTCCATATTTTGTTACTAATGAATCTGCCAAGGCATTGTTCATAGTTAATTGAAGAAAGTCACATGACTTCAGCTGTGTTTATTAAGGATCAGACAAAATTTTGCCATCTCTAATGCAAGAAAGAAGAACTAATGTTGCTATTACCCTGTATTGCATTACCTATTAATTTCAAGTAATTGGGGCCTATTACAGCATTACCAACTCGAGAATTTTAATAAATCACAATTTAAACACAGTAGTGCATGCATGGTGCAGACTAGCAGCTAAAGCCAGTGAATGCTGTGTCAATTAGTTCTGTGCAAAAGGTATTGGATAAAGATGATGAAGTGCTACATGGATCACCACAGGGCGTATGCCGTTAGGCCTCAGGGACATCCTCTGTGGAAAATAACTGGTCAGTGTTGAATAACGGAGACAAAAATGAAACGGAGTTTCTGGCCATTCTGCTTTAATTGGGGAGGCTTCAAGCTCAAAATAGATAAAGAACAATAGGTTATTTTTTTTAAAACATGGTTTCATGCAAGATTCAGGGCTGAATGAACTTTTCACCCTCATGCTTTCTCACCTTCTTACGTAAGGGAAATGATCAATGGCGGAAAGTAAAAAAAATAACAAGTCCAAGCTGTGTATCATTTCTTGTTTGGGCCTAAGTTTTTTTTTAAACTTCCTTCCTGCTCCATGTTGAAGAAATGCACTGCCTGATGCTATACAGCTGGTAAGTCTTCACCACTCTATTCTCAGTTAGTAATGAACTGATTACAGCTGGAGCAGCTGCAATTGGCCTCAGTGCCTTTACTGTATACAGGTAAAAATCAATATAGATTCACGCTCTGGATCACTGTCCAGTAATTCCACTGGAAAATCCACAGGTATGGGACATAAACTGAAGATTAGGTCGAGTTTGGCTGATATCAAATTCTCTGCTCTGCCTTTCTCCACTTCTTCCTCTTCTGATGGTTCCCTAAGTGGAAGGGCAAATACCAAGCTCTCAGCCTAGTCTCAGTGGTAGCACTTGCAGCTCTGAATTAGAAAGTTGTTGGGTCAAATCCCATTCACAAGGCTTGAGCATATATTCTAGGCTAATACTTCAGTGCCATTTTGAGGGAGTCCTGCACTGGTGCAGCTGCCATCTTGTTAAAGAGATTTTAAACCGAGGCTTCATCTACCCTCACAGGCAGATGTAAAAGATCCAATGACACTATTTTGAAGAAGGGCATGGGAGATTGCCCCATTTTCCTGGCCAACATCAGATTACCTGGTCATTATCTCCCCACCATTTACGGGAGTTACCATGTGTAAACTGGTTGACTTGCCCCTTGCATTATAAACTGGTTGATGCATTCCTTGCATTATAAGTGGTGACTGCACTTCAATTTCTTTCCAAAGCGCTTGGGATGTCCAGAGGCGCTATATGAATACAGATCTTTCTTTTACCTGATCCAAGTAGCCACTCGGTATCAACAGATAATTCAACCATCTGATCAGCACAGTTAGGCCTAATGCATATCCACACATGCAAGTGCACACAGGGATTCAGAAGCAATCAGGGATGGAAATCTAAGGATTATTTTCTTTCCTTATCTAACTCAAGGATATTAAAGCTAACTGCCTAGTGCCAATACTATAGCTCCGACTGAAGTAACTCAATACAGCACAGACTAGGGCCCTGCCAAGCATTATCCCAGTCTGTGCTGCACAGTACATAGGAAGAGGAGTAGACCAATCAGCCCATCGAGCCTATTCTAATATTTAGATAGATCATGATTGACCTCTATCTTAGCTCCATTCGCCCACTTTGGTGCTATATTCCTTGCCTCGATGAGTGCAGCTTCAACCAACACTCATGCAGCTCCACACCATCCAACTTGCTTGACTGGCACCTTATCCTCCACCTTTTTCACTCCACAACTGATGCACAGTGGCACAGCAGATGTATCATTACAGAATGCACTGCAGCAATTTGCCAAGTCTCTTTTGACAGCACTTTCCAAATCCCCAACCTGTACCACCTAGAAGGACAAGGACAGTAGATGCATGGGAACAGCACCAAGCCACACATCATCCTAACTTGGAACTATATCGCAGTTCCTTCAATGTCGCTGGGTCAAAATCCTGGTACTCCCTTCCTATGAAGCACTGTGGCTTATAACAACAACACGTGGACTGCAGAAGGAGTCTCACTGCCACCTTCTCAAGGGCAATTAGGGATGGACAATAACTGTTGACTTTGCCAGTGGTGCTCACATCCCATGAACATATTGAAAAAAATACCTCTACATAAAAATCTATTGGTTTCCAACTTGGGAACTCCAATTGACCCAGCATCCACAGGTTTTTAAGGGGAGAACGTTCCAGATTTCCACTCCCCTTTGTGCGAAAAAGTTCTTCCTGGTTTCCATCCTAAATGGTCAAGCTCTAATTGTAAGATTAATTCCCCTTATTCTTGATACCCCCACCTCAGGAAACAATTTTACTATGCCTACCATATTGAATCCATTTTAAACACCTCAATCAAATCACCCCTTAATCTTCTATAAATGTACAGTCTGCCTGCTGGGCATCAGGAGAGCACCAAAACTGAATTAGTTGAAAAGTTTCTACAATCTTAATTTCAGATAATCAGAAAAAAATAATTGAAAGGAGTTGACCTGACTGGTCAGTAGAGATGGAGGAGGAAAATCATAATCTTTAAAGATGGGATATACCTTTTGGGAGGAGAAGTGGAATGTGAACAAAACTAATGCATGTTAATAAAAAGATATGAAAAAAGACTTGCATTTACATAACGACCTTCATAACCACAGGATGTCTGAAAGCACCTTACAGACAATGACGTATTTTTGAACTGCAGTCACTGTTGTAATGTAGGAAACATGGCAGCCAATTTGTTCACAGCAAGCTCCCACAAACAGCAATGTGATAATGACCAGGTAATCTGTTTTTGTGATGTTGATCGAGGGATAAATATTGTCCAGGATACCAAGGGTGACTCTCCCGCTCTCCTTCAAAATAGTGCCATGGAATCTTTTATGCCTACCTGGGAGGCAAGACTGGTTGAATGTCCCATGCAAAAGTCAGTACCTCTGATAGTTCAGCACTCGCTCTGTACTGCACTAGAGTGTGAACCTTGATTTTTGTGCTCAAGTTTCTGGAGTGGGACTTGAAACAGCAACCTCTGGACTCAGAGGTGAGTGCACTCCCAACTGAGCTGCACTGAAAATAACTTACAAGTTGAAATGAAGTAGTGTTCAAAAAAAGTTGAGAGAGAGACTGAACTTGGCAGCTTTGCTACATGTCCTAAATCATAATAATTGCCAGCTCTTTGGAGAGTGCTGAGTGCTTTCCAAATGTCATTTTTGGATGTATTACTCTTGAATGAAAACAAGCTGCTGCCTGGCATTCTGGTGGGTTGATATTTATCTGGTGGCACAGTTCGAGCCCATTTTTAAATTGGAACACAGTTGCCAATGTGAGATAAATATTGCTCTATTATTTTAGCAATACAGAGGAGTGCTTAAATATGGACCCCGTTAATGCCAACATACAAGCTCTGGATGAAAAGTCAGACCAAAAGAACCACGAAAGATGTGCACAACAACAGATACAATGTCTAAAAGTGTACAACCCTTCCTCTCTATTGTCCAGCATGGCACCTCTGGGCAGGGCTGTTCCATGGTGCAAGTTCTCACTGAATCACTGTCTAAACTTGAGGAAAGGACTCCCAGAGGTTTTCTTTGCTCACAGATGTTAGCTGTGGCTCAGTTAATTGCACTCTCGCATCTGAGTCAGAAGGTAGTGGGTGAAAGCCCCAATCCAGTGAATTGAGCACACAATCTGGGTTGACGCTCCAGTGCTAGTACTGAGGGAATGCTGAACTGTCAGAGTCGTCATCTTTCCAATGCCTATCCAGTCTGCCCTCTCACCTACATTAAAAATATCCCACTGCACTATTTCAAAGAACAGAGGACTTCTCCCATCCTGGCCAATATTTATCCCCTAACCAACATCATTAATACAGATTATCTGGTCATTATCACATTGCTATTTGTGTCAGTTTGTTGTATGCAAATTTGATGCTGTGTTTTCCACATTACAACAATGTCTTCAATAAGCACTTAATTGGCCATAAAGCACTTTGAGGTGCCTTGAGGTTGTGGAAGGTGCTATTTAATGCAAAAACAATCTTGCTTTTACGGTGTTCTGGATTTTTCAGCACCTCTAAGGACTCTTGCTTGTTGCTGGGGTATGTTTCCTCACTCAGCAGGTCTGAAGGTGAAGACTTGCACCAAGATTGACTTTTCTTCACAGCTTTCATGTCACCACAAATTCACACTTGCTCTCTAAGTCTCACTTTCAGGTCTTTACAGTCTAATTACTTCACACAGCAAATGGAAGCCTGCAGCTGGTGTGATTTGCTTCAATAAAACAACTCAATACAGTCATTCAACAAAGTGATTACTGAGATCACAGAAAAGTAAAGAAAGAACAGACAAAATAATTAAATGGAGACAAAGGGCCAAATTTCCTTCTGCATGGAAAAAGTTGCAGAAATGCTAATTTTTCCAAGTACATTTGAATCCAATGATGAAAATGTAGAGAAGAAACATTTTAAAAACGGTAATTTTGCTACAAGTATGATTTTTTAATGAAGTCATATAAACATATCAGCCACTTAAATGCACTTGTAACAAAATCCTTTATATGAATATATGAATTAGGAGGAGGAGGCCATTCGGCCTCTCGAGCTTGCTCCACCATTCAATCAGATCATGTCTGATCTGATTGTGACCTCAACACCACATTCCTGCCTACCCCCAATAACCTTTCACTCCTTGCTTATCATGAATCTATCTAGCTCTGCCTTTAAAATATTGAAAGACTGCTTCCACTGTCTTTTGAGGAAGAGTTCCAAAGATTCTCGACCCTCAGAGATAAAAATTCTCATCTGTCTTAAAAGAGCAACCCCTTATTTTTAAACAGTAGCCCCTAGTTCTAGATTTTCCCACAAGAAGAAACATCCTTTCCACATCCACCCTGTCAAGACCCCTCAGGATCTAATATGTTTCAATCAAGTCACCTCTTACTCTTCTAAACTCCAATGGATACAAGCCTAACTTGTCCAAACTTTCCTCATAAGACAACCCGCCCATTCTAAGTATTAGTCTGGTAAACCTTATCTGAATTGCTTCCAACGCATTTACATCCTTCCGTACTTACTTCCACACATCCTTCCTTGGGGACCAATACTGTACATAGTGCTCCAGATGTGGTTTAACCAATGCCTTGTATAACTGAAGCATAACCTCCCTAATTTTGTATCTGATTCCCCTCACAATGAACTATAACATTCTATTAGCTATCCTAATTACTTGCTTTATCTGCATGCTAATCTTTTGCAATTCAGGCACCAAGACACCCAGATCCCTCTACATCTCAGAGCTCTGCAATCTCTCATCACTTAGATAAAATGCTTTTTTTATTCTTGCTGCGAAAATGGACAATTTCACAATTTCCCCCATTATGCTCCGTTTGCCAGATCCTGGCCCACTCACTTAACCTATCCCTTCTAGCCTCCTTATGTCCTCTTCACAACTTACTTTCCTACTTATCTTGTGTCATCAGCAAATTTAGTAACCTTACCTTCGGTCCCTTCATCTAAATCAGTTACACAAATTGTAAAAAGTTGAGATCCCAGCACTGATCCCTGTGGCACACCACCCGTTACATCTTGCCAAACAAAAAATGACCAATTTAAGCCTACGCTGCTTCCTGTTGGCTAGCCAAGCTTCTATCCATTCCAATATGTTACCTCTGCACCATGAACTTTTATTTTCAGCAATAACCTTTGATGTGGCACTTTATCAAATGCCTTCTGGAAACCTAAGCGCAATATATCCACTGGTTCCCCTTATCCACGCCACTCCAATGGATACAAACCTAACTTGTCCAAACTTTCCTCATAAGACAAACCATCCATTCCAGGTATTAGTCTGGTAAACCTTCTCTGAATTGCTTCCAATGCATTTACATCCTTCCTTAATAAATTTATTAAACATGAATTCCCTTTCGCAAAACCATGGTTTGCACCTCTCAGATAGCTGAGAGAACACTTGAGGTTTAAATGTCAAAATAATTTGGCTATGGAGTGAAAAACAGTTTTTTGCAATGCCAGTTAAAAATTGTCCCGATTCTTGCATATGATCCCAAGGGCAGTGGTCACTGCTTTAAGGGGCCATACAATCTAATTCTCGAATTATTGAGGACAATTGGTCAGATTTTCAGATGTGATCCCAGAGACAGTACTGCCAATGAAGCACATCTTTGGTGAGAGAGGATGTACCCCAACATGCAAGGGATGTGACCAGCCTGACAACTTGGTACAGGAAGAGTTAAGATTGTATCGATAGTTTGGATGGCTGGAAAGTGTTAAAGAATGTGAAGCAATTTTTCTTTTACAGTAAAGAATTAATACCACTTGTAAGCTGCAGCTTACATAGTAAAAGGGTAGAAAAAGGAAGGATGGTACCAAATAGGAATGAGAAAGAAGACATCCTTATGGATGCAGCGGGTATGCTGCAGGGAATAAATCAGTAGTTTGCATTTGGCAGCATCCTTTTCTCTTGTTAAGACAATGTCAAAATTAAGTAGGATGTAGTAGAGAATTTGGTTAGGAGAAAAGTGAATATAGAAATTATTTAAATGCCTTTTGAAGGTGTTTGGCAAACCATGTAATAGACTTGTTAGCAAAAGTAAAGCTCATGAGCTTAAAGGGCCAATGGCAGCATGGATATAAAATTGGCCAAGGGGCAGAAAACAGATATTAATGATGAAAAGCTGCCTCTCAGACTGAAATATCGTACAAAGTGGTGCTCCACAGGAGTCGATATGAGAATCCCTGCTCTTTTTGATACATATGGGCTTGGATATGGGGCACAATTCAAAATTTGCAGGTGACATGAAACATGGCAATGGAGTAAACAATGAGGCAGACAGTAACAACTTCAGAAGGACATGGACAACAAGTGAAATGGGCAGACATATCTGGATGAAATTTAACACATAAGTGTAAAGTGGTATATTTTGGTAGGATGAATGAGAAGAGGCAATATAAATGGCAAAAGGGGTGCGTGCACACAGATCACTAAAGGTGGAAAGGCAATTTAAGAAGGCTGTTAAAAACACATGTGGAATCCTTGATTTTATTCATAGAGGCACTTAATTTAAAAAAAGTTGTGCAAAACCTTTCCAAAACACTGGAGCTCAGGTGGAGTAGTGTGTTCAATTCTAGGTACCACACTTTGGGAAAGATGCCAAGGCCTATGATTCATTCAGAGAGGGATTTACTAGCATGATACCAGGAATGAGTGACTTCAGTTATATGTAGAGACAGGAGATGCTGGGATTTTCTCCTTAGAGCAGAGAAAGTTAGAGGAGATTTGCGGAGGTGAAGTACAAGCTTCAGAATACAAGCCAGGGGAGGGGACAATGTGTACTGTTGAAAGTTATTTCAATTGACCAAATTGACACTGCTCTTTAAAGGCTAAACCAGGACATTACAGGAGGGCAGAATGTGGACAACATTAAAGCCATAATGTCACGTGAACAAGCAATTGCAGAACTGTCCACGAAGAAGCGTTTGAAAGTTATAGAACCTACGGATATTGAAGGGGAGCACAGAACTTGTAATAATCATTCTATTTTTTCTGTGACTTGCAGGCTATGTTATACCTACAGGTCTAAACACACCAATTGTGTACAAACCCACACACAATATACTACCAAATACGTAGGTTTGTTCATAATGTGCTCTCTGTTCTTCCCATGAGAGAAAGGAATTACCAAGGCGAGCAATTATCAGCAAAGCCATGTGAATCAGATACCAGGGCAGATATGCAAACTGGAGAGAAGTAATTACAGATTCTGGGGAGGAGGAAAAGAATGAGTGCTGAAACATTGGTGAGCAGAGGTTAGAAGCAGTGGTTAATTGATGAGGGTCACGGGTAGAAGGCCCAATGTGCAAGTTAACCCTCCAGAGTTCTATGGGGACAGCGGGCCTGCATGCGACAGAGGAGCCATTTGCCTCCTTGCACAAGACAGAAGGTGTGGGCAGAGCAAATGTGTTCAATGCCCACACAGGAACTCCCATCTCTAATATGTGAGGGATCTCATGGACCGAAGGTTCTTTACACGGCAGGCTGTCGCTGAACGCGTGGCAGCACTAGTGGCATCTGCGACCTCCCCTTTATAAAGCACAGGTAGAAACTGGTTGATTCTTAACTGCAATAAAGTGACCAAGCAAGCCACTCCGCTTTATACTGGGAAACTAGAGTGGGGTAGTACATACTGGCCTTGCCAGTGATATCCCAATCTGGAAACTAAATTTTAAAAAAAAACAAGATGCATTTCACACAAATGCGCCCACTGAGGTCCAAACTCCAAGATGTAGTTAAGGCCAGTTTCATCTCCCTTGGGAAATGGTCACAGGCATAGAAACAAACAATCACAGGGGGAAGAGGTGTCGAGCCATGGACTGGTGACTAGTGTAAGCCACAGTTTCTCTCATCGAATGGCGGTGCAATGCTTATCCTTGGTCACGCTGCAAGAATGGCATCAGTACTGAAAGGTGTTTGGTTCTTTATAAAAAGAGGCATAATAGGGGTATTACACCTCACTTCTCATAGCAAAGGACATACAAGAATTATATTCAGATTTCTTGTTTTCCTCAATACACATTCATTTGATAAGTTTCATAACCATTGACCTTTAAATCAAAAGAGTAATGCACTCTTGCAGCTTAGTGAATCATCAATTAGTCAACAGCTCGTTGTCATTGATTAACCAGTTACAGGGCGGAATTCTCCCCTCATTGAAAGGAGCCGCAAGTTGGAGTATTTCCCACACTGCTTCCTGAATTCTGAATGTCAACAGATTCACACATCATTTTTAACCAGGAGCGAGGGAGCTGAAGTTGAGGCTGCTGCCTCCCAAAGCAGGTGGGTGGATGCAGAGACAAGCAGGTCTCCAGAACATTGGTCCAGTTCTATTCATGGTTATTAAGCCCCCAGCTCACACAACTCCACAGCCTTTCCATACCCCTTTGTTCCCACTCCAACCCCCATACCCCCTCCATGCTCCCATGCCCCTTCAATATCGCCTCTGCACCCATGGCTCTTCCATACAACCCATGCATCCCCCATGGCCAGTCTTCCAGTATCCACTAGGTACAGAACCAATGAACCATATCATAACATTATCAAGTCTTTGAAATGCTCATGGAACTGTCAAAATAAGAAAACAGGAATTCAAAATCCCCTTAAAAATGCTCCTCTTACAAGCTCATTAAACTAACAAAGCCATTCATGCTCTCATTGGGAAAAAAAAGCTTTAATCTATTTAACATTTCCTAATCTTGTCCAAATAAACAAACAGGCATTGAAAATCCAGTTCAAACAAAGATAAACTTATTACAAGCTCATAACTGTCAGGCAAATCTAGCAGCCCTCTTCATAGCTGTATAAACATGGGACTGAATCTATTTGTGCCTCTTGAAGCTCAGCCAGGCATTCATGGGGACATCTGGCAAAATAGATGTCTGGCCATCTGTTCAGCCTGCTTTGTTGACATAGTTCAAAGAATTTTAAAATCAAGATATTATTTGACCAGAAGCCATTGTATTTCAGCAAGTAGAGATGATAAGGGGCATGATTTGGTGCAGGTTAAGACATGGGTAGCAGTGCTTTGGATAAGTTTATGGAGGGTGGAATATGGGAGACCAACTAGGAGTATGTTGGAATAATCGATTCTAGAGGTAATAAAGGCATGGATGAAGGCTTTAGCAGCAGATGAGCTGAGAGAGTTAGATATAGGCTGTCTCTTCAGAGGTAGCCAACACCAAATAATGTAAAGAATTTAAGCTGTTGGAAGCTTTCTGCTTTCCCCATCACCCAATAAAATAAGTACATCCTTCCTTAAATATGAAGGCCAAAATTGTATACAGACTCCAGGTATGGTCTCAGCAAAACTTCCTTGTTCTTGCACTTTAATCCTCTTGCAATAAAAACCAAGATACCATTTGCCTTCCTAATTGCTTGGTGTGCCTGCATGCTAACTTTGTGTTCTTTGTATGAAAACACCCAAGTCTATTTAAACATCAACATTTAGCTTCATGACTTTTAAAAAATATTCTGCTCTTTTTATTCTTACTACCGCACTGAATATCACACTTACCCACATTGTGCTCCATCTGCCACCTTGTTGCCAATTCACTGAACCTCTCTATATATCTTTGCAGTTTCTTAGTGTACTCCTCACAGCCTACATTCCCATCTAGCTTTGTATCATCAGCAAACTTAGATACAATACTCTGTGTCCCTTTGTCCAAGTCATTAATATATAGTAAATAGCTGAGGCCCCAGCATTGATCCTTGCAGCACTGCACCAGTTACAGTCTGCTAATTTGAAAGTGTCCCTACTCTCAGTTTCATGTCTGTTAACCAATCCTCTATCCATTTATGAGGATTTTAAAATGGAGGAGTTGATGAACCAACGTGTTGGAAAATAATTCTATGCCAATTGCTCACACAAGCTGAAGAGACTCCCAGTTAAAAGCAAAATACTGTGGATGCTAGAAATCTGAAACAAAAACAAAAATGCTGGAAAAACTCAGCAGGTCTTATAGCATCTGTGAAGAGAGAAACAGAGTTGACATTTTGAGTCCGTACGACCTTTCTTCAGAGCTCTAAGGGTCATACAGACTCGAAACGTTAGCTGTTTCTCTCTACAGAGATGCTGTCAGACCTGCTGAGTTTTTCCAGCATTTTCTGTTTTTGTTGCTGAAGAGACTCCCAGCTTGTCCTGCTCCTGAAACGACAACGATCATCAAAGGCAATCGTGGGGCATCTGAGGACTTTCGATACCACATCCAAACAAAATACATGATGAATGGTGGAAATAGGAAAAAGAATATTGGACAAACACCACCCCCCCAACCCAGCCCCCCCAACCAACACCACCGCGCCCCCCCCCCACGCCACACCACCTTAAACCAGCTTATAGTTCACCCCTCTCCTTAGATTCACTCAGTTCTATTGAAGGGTCATGAGGACTCGAAACGTCAACTCTTTTCTTCTCCACCGATGCTGCCAGACCTGCTGAGTTTTTCCGGGTAATTCTGTTTTTGTCCTCAATTACAATGACTAATGGACAGCCCCAACAATCCAGTTGAGAATTCCCTTTCACATTACAGACCATAAATTGTTTTACATATGATATCAGATTAATACAATGTCAAATTTGTTTGAAAACTGCACATGATGGGGCACAGTTATATTTAGGAAATGTGATTGCTGAATGACAGCAGACATCTGCTGCCAGTTATTCAGTATCTTATGGGTGCATTGTCTTTCCACAGTCATGATTTTTGGTCATGTCTTTAATGCTGAGGGAAACTGCCTATCTAAACATTTAGGATAGTATGTAAGCAAATTGCCTGTAACAATGCAGTTGTAAGCCCTGGTCAGTAGGGATGCTGTAGAGCAGGTTCTGAACTCCTTCCCAACATCAGTTTAAGACAAAAAAAAGTCAAACTGATCTTGGACAATGCAAGAAGCAATTTGAAAACCTACTGTTAAGCTGTTCAGAAAAAGGAAGGAACGTCAAACCACATAAAACAAAGCGGTAAAATTTCAATGGAAATTTTCCTGATCTCGAACATTGGAGCGTATGTAGGCCATTTAGCCCATCGAGCCTCCTCTGCCACTCTGACCTGTATCAACTCCATTTAACCACCTTGGTTACAGAGGAAATAGTTTGTCTCCATCCGCTCAATCATATCCCATTATCATTTTTAACACTTTGATTAGATCACCTCTCAATTTCCTAATCTCAAGGCAAACACAAACCAAGATTATGCAAATTGCTATGGCAATTTAACCCTTTCTACCCAGGTATCATTACCTGCCATAACTTTGGTGGAAATCTCAGAGAACAGCAGAGGTGGATTTTCACATTCTTCTCTGGAATTTTCTCCGATCTGCCACTGGCACTCAGGCAGGAGATCAGGAGCAACTCCCTTGGAATTTTGACCCCAATGTATTATTTGGTGAAGGTATGGGTCCTTTAAGGATGCAAAGTGTAATTTTCTTTGTATTCTGGAAATAAATACTGGGGCAAGTTTCTGAACAGATCAGAGTGCTAGTTTGGCCTGTGGGAACATTAAGGCAGTTTGGCTCCAGCAAATTCAACAAAAACTTGCATTACATGGGTTGCAGCATTTGCAGCATTAACACAATCATTAAAATAAGATTTCAATGCAATTGACCAGTTTTAAAATACAGTGCTTACATGTTCATAGTTCACTTAAAACAACCAGTGACCATATCACCTGGAGCACAGTAACAATTCACAACTCAGAGGCCCGATTAACACAATTGTTATTGGACTATCACTATTGTTTTGTATGAAACCCATGCGTAGTGCAATCACTTGGTAAACTACCAAAATTTGACATTGACTTCACAGGTGGCAGATGAAGGATGTGTGCTCTCTCCACTCTATTAAATGAGGCTCATAAACCACTTCTGTCGGGTTTAGTGCCCTTATCTTACACAGAACTGACCTAGAACACCAAGGTGATCACGCATTTAAAATAAAACAGGAGAGCAACACTACAGTAGCATACAGCACCTAGCACACAATACAGCCTCAAGCACACAATGCCACATCACAATATAAACATTTGAGAATACAGATTAAAACGCCTACAATATGGCAAAATAGCTGCTCCACCACAGTACAATACAATTTAACACACCACAACAAAATAAACATAATGCACATTACAAAACACCAGCACCATTGTACAGAGTAGAATCTACAACAATGTGGTATTGGCACTGTTCAGTATTGGCAAACAGAGGCCATGTGTATACTTCTTGATTGAATCAGTGGGAAGTTTTACTTGCCTAACTCCTGAAAGCTCACTAACAAAGCGTAGGGACAGCAGCCCAGCTCAGTTAGCATCCTCTCAATTCCGGGCAAGGAGAACTCACCCAACACGGGAAAAGAAGGAGATGGGCATCAAAAAGATCACTCTCAGAAAGAAGCAACAACCGGCTGATTGAGTGTTGCTAGTTCCTGTGATTCCATGTGCTGGGTCAAGTATGGTAACAGGGAAGACTATCAACTGGAAAGTAAACCCTCCAATTAAACCCCAGCTAATTAATGTACTCCTGCTGTCCTTTAATCCCACCACAGCACATCCAATCAGCAGGACGTGAAGACATCCAGCAAGTCACAATACTTGTAATGAAGCCTGGACTGAACAAGCACCTAAAACCATCTGCATCAGGATTATCACCTAAATATCTACGAGCAGAACTACTAATGGATCAACTTCACTGTGAAAATACAAGAGTGCTGCTTGTGCAAAGTGCTGACCAATCACAGACAAGGGAGAAAGAAAGACATGATCAAAAGAATAATAATGAAGATAGATTGATCTAAACACAACTATACACAGAAGCATAATTATTAATAATCAATACAAGCGAGGAATTGACAGCAGCAATTCACCCTCCTCTTCTCCATCTTCTCGCCTTTGTTCAACGTTCCTTATAAACAACAGCAACTTGCATTTATATAGTGTTTCTAATGAAGTGAAACTTCTCAAAGCACTTCAGGAGAACGTGGCTGAACAAAAGTCGACACAAAGCTACAGAAGGAGATATTAGAAAAGGTGACTTAGGCATTAAGGAACAGCATACAGGAGAGGGGCAAGGAGGTGGAGAGATTTAGAGAGGGAATTGCAGAGTTTAGGGATAAAGCAAGTGAAGGCATAGGAAGCAATGAAAATGGGATGTGCAAGAGGTCCGAATTTATGGAATGCAAGGTTGGGGGGCCAGTTAGAACAGTGTTCAGATTATGGAGTCTAGCTGTAACCAAGGCACGGATGAGGGTCACTGCAGCAAATGAGCTGAGATAGGAGCAGAATCACACCTTCTCCCCGTAGCCCTGCACATTCTTCCTTTTAAGATAACAATCCAATTCCCTCTTGAACGCTTTGATTGAACCTGTGTCCACACACTCAGATACTGGTGTTTTAATGAGTGGAAGACAGCTAGTTTTGGTGATTAAGGGGATATAGGGTCTGAGAGCCAAGGCTGCCTGGTTAGGTGGATGCAAGAGATTCTGTGACATGTCTTTAGAGAGCAGTGGACGTGCTCCCAGTGTGCAGCTCGATATTCCTCCCTCAATCAACACTTTTAGGGTTCCTCTGAATGCCACCCACAAGGCCGCGCTGGGCATCGACTGTCTAGAAAATAAATGTTTGCAATTCAGCGTAATTTATAAACTGTGAAGCACTAGAGATGTCCTGAGGCTTTTAAAGCAAACATTGATTTATCTTTCCTTTAACTTTCATCTTCCAATTCCCAGGAACTACAACTCCAACATCTACAAGCCCAGCCACTTAGGATCATTGCAGCACTCGTAACTAAACACCCCACACTGTTCCATCTGAGATGAGCCATGTAAGGGAACATAGAGCTGGCCAGAACTGATTGTGGGCCAGTGTCATGAGGAATTCACATGATGTTACACCAACATGAAATATATGATTTCAGTGGTCAGAAGTGATAAATGGAGATTGCAGAAGCTTCACCCTCAAGATATTCATAGATTATGCAACATTTCTATAGAACATGCCTCCCCTATGTAAGGTGTATACTGCTGTTATTTGCAAACGCAACCAATTTCCCTTTGAGTAACTGGTGTTAACTAAATAAAACCTATGCTTTTCAATAGCACACAGCCCCATATCAGGAAAGGTGACCTAGTCATACACTCAGCACCACAGAAATTTCTCACTCCTACACAATTGGGTAAGCTGTTTCGCTCGCTTTTCCAGTCTATTAAGTACAGGAACGGTGAGCTGAGGGTGCAGAGTTCTGGAGATGTGCCCCGGCTGGTTATTCAGCAGTTGACCAGTTCACCATCCCAGCCTGGCCAACAGGTGCCACTTAGATCATAGTAAGACCATAAGATGTGGGAGTAGAAGGAGGCCATTTGGCCCATCAAGTCTGCTCAGCCATTCAATGGGATCATGGCTGATCTGATAACAACTCCACTTTCCTGCTTTTCCCCCATAGCCTTTTATTCCCTTAGTCATTAAAAATCTGTCTATCTCAGCCTTGAATATACTTAATGACCCAGCCTCTACAGCCCTCTGTGGTAAAGATTTCCACAGTTTCAGTATCCTCTGAGAGGAGAAATTCCTCCTCATCTCGGTCTTAAATAGGTGCCCCCTTACTCTGAGATTATGCCCTCTGCTCCTAGACTCTCCCACAAGGGGAAACAACCTCTCAGCATCTACCCTGTCAAGCCCCCTAAGAATCTTACATGTTTTAATAAGGTCACCTCTCATTCTGCTAAACTCCAATGAGTACAGGCCCAACCTACTCAACCCCTCCTCATAAGAAAATCCCTCCATACCCAGGGTCAACCTAATGAGCCTTCTCTGGGCTGCCTCCAATACCAGTATATCTCTCCTTAGATAAGGGGACCAAAACTTGTTCAAAGGGAGGCATTCTTTCATCTTTCCCCTTACAGTTCCTCACGGGTATAGAAGGAGGCAGCCTAACCATCCTGGACATTTTCTCAAAAGATCGGGAAGGAAGGCAATTCTCTCCTCTTCCTCCCTCTCTTCCCATTTATGAATTTACAGACTGGTGAAGTAAGTGTGGAGAAACGGATTCCATTTGCTGGAGGAATCAGTGGGCAGAAGACACAGAGTTAAGATAATTGGCAAAAGAACCAGAGAAGAAATTAGAATAATTATTTTAAAAAGACCATAAGACATAGGAGCAGAAATTAGGCCATTCAGCCCATCGAGCCTGCTATGCCATTCAATCATGACTGATAAGTTTCTCAATCTCATTCTCCCATCTTCGCCCCGTAACCTTTGATCCCCTTACCAATCAAGAATCTATCTATCTCGGTCTTAAATACACTCAATGGCCTTCTGTGGCAATGAATTCCATAGATTCACCACTCCCTGACTAAAGAAGTTTCTCCTCATCTCTGTTCTAAAAGGCCTTCCCTTTACTCTGAGGTTGTGCCCTCAGGTCGTAGTCTCTCCTAATCTTCCCCACGTCCACTCTATCCAGGCCTTTCAGTATTCTGTAAGTTTCAATCACATCCCCCTCATCCTTCTAAACTCCATCGAGTATCGACCCGGAGTCCTCAAATGTTCCTCATATGTTAAGCCTTTCGTTCCTGGGATCGTTCTCAAGAACCTTCTCTAGACCCTCTCCAGGGCCAGAACATCCTTCCTGAGATACAGGGCCCAAAATTGCTCACAATATTCTAAATGTGGTCTGACCAGAGCCTTATAAAGCCTCAGCAGCACATCCCTGCTTTCATATTCTTGTCCTCTCGAAATAAATGCCAACATTGCATTTGCCTTCCTAACTACCGACTCAACCTGCAAGTTAACCTTAAGAGAATCCTGGACTAGGACTCCCAAGTCCCTTTGCACTCCAGATTTCTGAATTCTCTCCCATTTAGAAAATAGTCTACGCCTCTATTCTTCCTACCAAAGTGCATGACCTCACACTTCCCCACGTTGTATTCCATCTGTCACTTCTTTGCCCATTCTCCTAACCTGTCCAGAGCCTCTCTGCCTCCTCAATAATACCTGTCCCTCCACCTATCTTTGTATCATCTGCAAACTTAGCCAGGATGCCCTCAGTTCCTTCATCTAGATCATTAATGTATAAAGTGAAAAGTTGTGGTCCCAACACTGACCCCTGCGGAACTCCACTAGTCACCGGCCGCCATCATGAGAAAGAACCCCTTATCCCCACTCTCTGCCTCCTGTCAAACAGCCAATCTTCTATCCACGCTAGTACCTTGCCTCTAACACCATGGGCTCTTATCTTACTGAGCAGCCTCCTGTGCGACACCTTGTCAAAGGCCTTCTGGAAGTCCGAGTAGATAACATCCATTGGCTTTCCTTTGTCTAACCTACTCGCTACCTCCTCAAAGAATTCTAACAGATTTGTCAGGCATGACCTCCCCTTGATGAAACCATGCTGACTTTGCCCAATTTTACCTCGCACTTCCAAGTATTCTGAAATCTCATCCTTAATAATGGATTGGACTCTAAAATCTTACCAACGACCGAGGTTTGGCTAATCGGCCTGTAATTTCCCGTCTTTTGCCTCACTCCCTTCTTAAATAAGGGGGTTACATTAGCGATTTTCCAGTCCTTTGGGACCCTCCTTGACTCCAGTGATTCCTGAAAGATCACCACTAACGCCTCCACTATCTCTTCAGCTATCTCCTTCAGAACTCTGGGGTGTAATCCGTCTGGTCCAAGTGATTTATCCACCTTCAGACCTTTCAGTTTTCCTAGCACCTTCTCCTTGGTAATGGCCACCATACTCACCTCTGCCCCCCAACTCTCTTGAACTTTGGGGATGTTACTTGTGTCTTCCACCGTGAAGACTGACGCAAAGTACTTATTCAGTTCCTCCGCCATTTCTTTGTTCCCCATTACTACTTCTCCAGCATCATTTTCCAGCGGCCCAATGTCCACTTTTGCCTCTCTCTTACCCTTTATATATCTAAAAAAAACTCTTGCAATCTTCAATCTTTAAAAATTATGATCTGTAATGTACTACCTGGAAAATGTGGTGAAAGCAGATTCAATAGGAACCTTAAAGAAGGGAAAGGAGAAATTTGCAGGACTATGGGAAAGAATAGGGGAGTGCAACTATTTGAATAGCTCTTTTAGAGAGATTGCATAAGCACGGTGGGTGGAACAGCCTCGTTTGCTACTGTATCATGATACCCTCATCCCCAGCTACAGTCCCACATCTAGCTGCCCCACTCAACAGCGGCACTGGCAGCGATCAGAAACAGTCATCTGCTTGGACTGGGAATGGTGGACTAGACAGGAAATGGTGAGGAAGGAAGCGAAAATGAGACTAAAATTAAGGATGGGGGAAAGAAGGAAGGAGGAGAGAAGGGGAGGGGAAATAGAAAAGAATAGACAGTCAATAGAAGAGTAACATACACAGAGTGCAATTCTATCAATTTTACCTTTCTTTTGAAACAATGAAAGCATTTTACAAACCCAACATAACTTGCCAGTTAATTCATACGTATGTGGGGTGTATAAGTGTATGGAGGCTGTTTGATTACTGTCAGCTTATTTATTATACTATCTGCAGCCTTCACTTTGTACTCTTGTCTGCCTCATGGTTACGTGCCACATGGCAGGAAGAGTCACACATATAGAGGGTGGCTGTTATGAGAAAGCAGGGAGACAGTTCAGCTAAAATTGATGGTGGTGTCATTATACTGAGTGTAGCTGGTTGGAGTGCAATGTAGTAACCACAAACTCTTATGATTCTTTCCATTTTCTTCGACCTGATCAGCATTTTTATTTTTCACCACATCAGTGGGCGGCTTAATAACTGGGCTCCCAGCTTGAGCGAGCGGGTGACTGCCTCCCTTAGAGGAATGCAGTCCAGACCCCTCGCACCTTAAACTGACTTCGGGAGCTTTGTAAGCGTCTTACCGCTTCCATCATCTCAACAATAACTTGCACTTATATAACGTGTTGAACATAGAAAAATGCCCCTGGGAAAACTACAGGACTATTATGAAACAAAATTTGACATGACGGCACATAACATATGAACATACAGATTAGGAGCAGGAGTCCCTCGAGCCTGCTCCACCATTCAGTAAGAACATAACTGATCTGATTATGTCCTTAACTCCATATTTCCACCTACCCCCGATAACCTTTGAAGGAGAAATTAGGGAAGATGGCCAAAAGCTTGGTCAAAGTAGTAAGTTTTAACAAGTGTCTTAAGGGAGGAGAGAGAGGTAGAGAGATTTAAGGAGAGAATTCCAGATTTTGTACCCTAGGCAGCTGAAGGCCCAGCCACCAATGGTGCAGCGATTATAACTGGAATGCACGAGGGGTCAGATTTGGAGGAGTGCAGATATCTCAAGAGGGTTATACGGCTAGATGAGGTTACAGAGATAGGGAGGGGCTAGTCCATGGAGGGATTTGAAAACGAGGATGGGACTTATAAATTCAAGGTGTTGCTTGACCAGGAGCCAAGGAAGGTCAGTGAGCATAGGGATGATTAATGAATGGGACATTGTGCAAGTAAGGACCTCAAGTTTCTGGAGGGTCGAATGTGGGTGGTCAGCCAAGAATGCATTGGAAAAGTCAAGTCTAGAGGTAATAAAGGCATGAATGAGGGTTTCAGCAGCAGAGGGGCAATGGTAAGGTGGTGGAAACAGGCAGTCTTAAAAATGGCATGGTTATGTGGTCGGAAGCTCATCTTAGGGTCAAATATCAAGGTTACAAACAGTCTGCTTTAGTCTTAGAGTTGCCAGGGAGAGGGATGGAGTTGGTAACTGGCTACAGAGTTTGGAGTAAGGATTAAAGACAATGGCTTCAGTCTTCCTAGTATTTAGTTGGAGGAAATTTCTTCTCATCCACTGCTGGATATCTGATAACTTAGCAACACTGGAGGAGTCAAGAGATGTGGTGGTTAGATAGAGTTAGGTGTTGAAAAGTAATTGGTGTTTTCACACAATGTCATCGGGGGAGCAGCATCTAGAGGGGAAATAGAAGAGAGATAAGGGCAAATTGCATAGGGGACACCAGAAGTAATGGTGCAGGAGACGGAAGAGAAGCCATTGCGAGTGATTCTCTGACCATGATTACATAGATAAGAATGGAACCAGGTTAATACTGTCCCACTCAGTTGGACGATGATGGAGAGGTGTTGGAGGATGGTGTGGTCAAATGTGTCAAAGGTTGCATACAGGCCGAGAAGGGCGAGGAGGGAAAGTTTACCTTTGTCACAGTCACATTGGATGGCATTTATATGTTAAGAGCAGTTTCAGCACCGTGGCAGGGGCAGACGCTTGATTGGAGGGATTCAAACATGGGGCTGCAAGAAAATTGGGCATGGATTTGGGAGGTGACAATATGTATGAGGACTTTGGAGAGGAAAGGGAGATTGGAGATGGGGCAGAAGCTTGCAAGGACGGTGGGGTCAAGTGCTGTTTTTTTGAGCAAATGAATGATGATGGTAGATATAAAAGAGGGAGGGCAAGACCTGAACATAAAAAATAATTAACAGTATCAACTAACTTGAGGAACAGGAGGGTGTGTTAGGTGATCAGCAGCTCAGTGGGAATAGGCTCAAGAGTGTTACAGGCAGATCTCAAGGACAAGGTGAGTTCAGAGAGGGCATGAGGGAGATAAGAGAGAAATTAGAGAAAGATGCTTGTTCAGAACCGGGACGAGGGAACTATAGAAGGAGGCTGGCCCGGTGGGCTAGTGGAAGGGGGAAGAGAGGGGGAACAGCCAGAGGCAGCTGATCAGATGGTCTCAATCTTAGTGACAAAGCAGTCCATGAGTTCTTCACAACTTGTTGTTGGAAGTGAAGGTGAAGGAAATGAGATGAGGAGTTTAAAAAATTAATTAACAGGAGAGAAAAGAAACCAGTGGTTATCTTTGCTTTCCAGGATGATTCTACAATAACAAGCAGTTTTAGCAGATGAGAGTAGGACCTGGTTATGTTCTATGCAGTCCAGCCAGATCTGGCGGTGGGTGCTAAACAGCCAGGGTAAGAAAGAATAATGGTTTTATTGGGGACTAGGACATCGACAGTGGAGGCGAAGTTGCAGTTGAGCACATCAGCAAGTGCAGAAATGTTGCGAACAACGGGTGGCCACAGGCTAGGCAGTCAGGATTTTGAAAGGGTTTTTCTTCTTCCAAATCTAACCAGCGACTTTATAAACAGTGAAACACAAGCAAATGCATCCAACCGTCATGAAGAAAATGGACAAGGCCTCTCCACTGTCAAATAAAACTCTCCAGTGCTTCATTATCTAAAGTATGAGAACCTGCTAGACCCCCGCTCCAACAACAATAAGCACCACAGCCAACTGCTATTTGATATAAACAGACCCACATGTGACAAAACCCAGCAATCTTTCACAACAAAAACAGAATTACCTGGAAAAACTCAGCAGGTCTGGCAGCATCGGCGAAGAAGAAAAGAGTCGACGTTTTGAGTCCTCATGACCCTTCAACCGTTGAAGGGTCATGGGGACTCAAAACATCGACTCTTTTCTTCTTCGCTGATGCTGCCAGACCTGCTGAGTTTTTCCAGGTAATTCTATTTTTGTTTTGGATTTCCAGCATCTGCAGTTTTTTGTTTTTACCAGCAATCTTCCAGCCTCCTGAAAATAAATCTTCAAACTTTCACGTTAAAAACTGGCCAAAAATGTCAAATCAATTGCAATGCAGAAGTAATTACTTTTACAATTGCTCAACATATTTTATGTCAGTAATGAGATAGTGGAGTCACTTAGCATATGAAAAGAGGTGTTTGACAGTGTAAGGCCATGGTTAGGCCCCACTTGAAGTATCGTATACAGCACTGATCACCACAGAAAAGACATCCCTGAACTGGGCAGTCTCAGGGTTGCCAACTGTGATTAAATGTATTTCTGGAGGTTTCATCAACTTGCCTCAGTACTCCAGCCAATAGTTGGCCAACATATCCATCCTTGTGACGTACTGTCTTCCTATGCCAACTGGAAAGCGAGAAGACTCATTACCCAATTGGCTGATGCTTGACTGTCAGTCAGCCAAGCAGCATTTATTTCCCATTTTCAATATTTTAATATCTGGTAAAGAGAAATGCTCAAAGAAAATGACAAAAAAAAAACAAGTTTTTTAATGTCCCAATGATTTTTCTCCAGGGTTACACACAGCAGTGTCCTGGAGATTGATCTTCAATTCCTGGAGACGCCAGGCCAATCCTGGAGGGTTTGCAACCCTAGACCGGCTGCAGTATAGGCAATCATGGTGCTAACAGAATTCCAAGGTGTAAGGAAACAGGAAGTAATTTGGATCTGAAGGGTTCAAAAATTAGATGGACGTTGTATAAAAATTGTAAAATTTAGTGCTGCAAAGTTATCACTGAGGCAGCACGTGCTTTCAACAATGAGCTACGCATACTCTACATTTAGGTAAGCCCTGTTGTCCCATGCAGGACTCCTTTATCCCAATTTTCAGAAATCCACTGCTGGATTCAAAACCATCAAAGGGAAGAAACTGCGAGTGCATAGATAGTGTGGGGCTTCAAAGGCCTTCAACACCCTTTGGAAGCTGAATGCATTGATACGTGGGAATAGCCGGCCCAGGACACTCTTGGAACCAGGGTACACAGTAGAACTGTAGAGACTGGGGACAGCAGGGTAGGATAGCCTCAAAAATGGGAAGGGCTATCTTTTCCGTGAGTAGGCGCTTACATGGGGAAAATACTAGACCGGTGATCTACTTGTACAAGTTGTTTCTGTGTTCTGCTTAGAAGCATCACTGCCAAGGCTCAAGGTGTCATGTGAAGCGCCAATTAATTTACCCCCTAATATTGACATTTATTTTAGATACATGTTAAATTTTATTTCCCTCCTCCATTTAAAGTCACACCCTCCTTCTCTCCTGCCTCCATGCTCCCATTTAAGGTTGCACCATTTAGAGACTAAGCCCACCCTTGTCTTGGGTGGTATTTCACTGACCACATGTTACACATCCAGCCCAATATTTGTTCCATTGACTTCAATAGAGGATTTTTTAAAAATTCATTCACAGGATGTGGGCATCACTGACTAGGCCAGCATTTATTGCCCATCCCTAATTGCCCTCGAGAAGGTAGTGGTGAGCTGCCTTCTTGAACCGCTGCAATCCATGTGGTGTAGGTACACCCACAGTGCTATTAGGGAGGGAGTTCCAGGATTTTGACCCAGCGACAGTGAAGGAACAGCGACATATTTCCAAGTCAGGATGGTGAGTGACTTGGAGGGGAACTTCCAGGTGGTGTGTTCCCATGTGTCTGCTGCCCTTGTTCTTCTAGATAGTAGTGGTTGTAGGTTTGGAAGGTGCTATCTAAGGAGCCTTGGTGAGTTCCTGCAGTGCATCTTGTAGATGATACACACTACTGCTGTGTGCTGATGGAAGGAGTGAATGTTTAAGATGGTGGATAAGGTGCCAATCAAGCAGGCTGCTTTGTCCTGGATGGTGTCAAGCCTCGAGTGTTGTGGGAGCTGCTCTCATCCAGACAAGTGGAGAGTATTCCATCAAACTTGTGCCCTGTAGATGGTGGACAGGCTTTGGGGAGTCAGAAGGTGAGTTACTTGCCACAGGATTCCTAGTCCCTGACCTTCTCTTGTAGCCACAGTATTTATATAATCAAGCAGGAGTGTCTAACATGGCAGCATTTGTTGCCCATCCCTAATTGCCCTTGAACTGTACATTTCAGAGCGTAGTTAAGAGTCAACCACATCGCTGTGGGTCTGGAGTCACATGTAGGCCAGACCGGCAAGGACAACAGATTTCCTTCCCTAAAGAACATTAGTGAACCAGATGGGTCCATATGACAATCTATGATAGTATCATGGTCACCATTATTAAGGCTAGCTTTCAATTCCCGATTTTAAAAAAATTAATTGTACTTAAAAAGCACCAGCTACTATGGTGGGATCTGAACCCATGTACCAGGGCATTAGCCTGGGCTTCTGGATTTCTAGTCCAGTGACATCACCACTCCCCCTATGTATAATTTGTGACCTGCCCAAGACAAATTCCCGCCCCATTGCCCTGTGTAACCTGTCTCTACTACAAGGTGGACCACAGAGTTGATCCAGGATCACCTGCCCTTTGACTTCTTCCCTTCTTCACTGCAGGAAGGAGCTCAGCAGGCACCCAGGCCTCCAGCTGCAGTTGCAGGAACTGCATGTTCTGCACATTGTTGGCCAACAGGCCTCAGCCCCTTTGCCCTCACACACTGCCTTGTTTGCTTTTCAAACACCTCACATTACAAGGTGCACCGAACGTGCGACCAAGAAAGGCAACCATCAAAGGCATGGGGAAAGAATTAACATGCACTAATCGCAAGCCCCTTAATTATTCTTAATAAGCTCCCGCTGTCAGCGACCTGCTTCATTTAAATAAGAGAAAAACAGAATGAACCATCAAACTTGCTGCAGCATCTTTGATCTCGATAACAGCAGATGCATTCGCCTCACACCGTTTGTCTTTAATGAATCCCCTTCATGGAGAAAGGCAAAGAGCCGGCTGTGAATAAACAAGCCTCAGAAGTGCAAAGGGGGGGGAAAAGAGAAGAGGAAGTGCTTCTTTAACATGAGAAAAGAGCCACTGAGAGCAAATAATTAGTACAACGATATATTGTACCTACTCAGCATTGAAATTTGTTTTAAGGCTTTCATTAAAACCCACCTCCTTAACCCAACTCCTGGTTGGCTGTCCTATACCATCACCTCCGGCTCCTTGCCAATTTTCTTTTCTGATTACACTACATACCTTATACTTAAGACGGAGTTATGCAACTGTGGAACTTGCTGTGCGCTTTGCAAGCTTTGAGACTGCCCTCAATCCAAAGTCCCAGCACTAGGAGATATACTGTAGACAGGCACAAAGCAGCTTGAGCTGCTCCTTTGGCCTTTGAGCACACAGATCATCTGAGCTACCAGCCTCCCAGTAGGGGCCAATGTGGTTCAGCATTCCTGGTTATCATGGGCCTTCGGGTATTGCTCAGAAAGGTCCCTGTTAAAGCTAGCAAGGCAGAAAAAGCATGTTGGTAGGGTTAGTAAGTTAATAACCTGCCTCTGGGTGCCCGGCTTCAGGCTGTTAAACGGCCCCGTCAGTGAGAAATTGGACGCCAACTGGAAAATCCCAGTTAGCCTCCTCTCAGTGTCCTTAACAAGGCTCGTGGCTACTCACCTTATGGGGCCCTAAACCCACCTTGTCCAAAACGGCCAACTTTGGGAGCCGGGTCAGAAAACAGGCAAGCAGACCAATGCTGGTACTTTCAGGTCATGCCTGCCTCTATTCCTAATTTTGGCGAGTCAAAAAGTTCTGCCCCCGAAAATCAAATCTAGGGAACCAAGGGGTAAAGCGGATAATGCAGGCATGTAGGATAGAGCTAGAAGAGGAGTCATGGTCAGAGCAGGCTCGAGGGACCATATGACTTGCTCCTGCTCTTATTTCTTATGACAGCAGTGCAGTACTGAGGGAGTGCTACACTGTCAGAGGTGCCATCTTTTAGATTAGACATTAAACTGAGGCCACACTTGCCCCCTCAGGTAGATGTATAGATTCCCTGGGCTCTTTGCGAAGAGCAGGGAGTTTTGTCCAGTATCTGGAAAAATCAAACCAACACCAAGAGCAGATTCAGTCGGTCACTTCTTCGGAGTTCATGTTAAAACTAATTTAATGGGAAAGGCTTTGGGGCATTGTGAAAGGTATTATATAATTGCTAATTCTTTATCAAGTCCATTCTGCATTTTAATGAAGCAGGTTTCGCATAACAGAAAATCAGCACATTTATTATCACTTACAAAGAACAGAAATGACTCAGTTATTGGTCACTCCACTCTGCACTAGAAAGCATGGGGGTGTCAGGAAAGTGAAACAGACAGCACCACAATGCAGAACACAGTACCACAGAGTTGGGAGCTGGCATAGGTTCCTATGCTGAGTCTTACTCAGAGTCCAGTCTCATGCTACATTGCTTCAAAGATGCTCCAATCTTCCCCAACAGGGTGGGCCATGCTATACGAGGTCCTGATAACCCCCATGCTGACCAGTGTCTTAATGATGTTTGCTACAGGCTGGGTCTCTTTTCTCTTGAAAAATAATCAACTCTGTGGTGATTTAATAGTGGTCTTTAAAATTACAAAAGATTTTGTTAGACTGGGCACAGAGAGAATGGTGGGGAATGGTTAGAGGCCATCAATATAAGATAGTCACCAAGAAATCCAATAGGGAATTCAGAAGAAACTTCTTTACACAAACAGTGGTGAGAATGTGGAACTTATTACAATAGGGAGTGGTTGAAACAAAGAGTATAGATGTATTTGAGGGGAAGTTAGACAAGCATTTCAGGGAGAAGGGAATAAGGTAGAGAGTTATGATAATAGATTTAGATGAAGATGGGAAGAGGCTCAAGTGCAGCATAAACACCAGCATTGACTGGTTGGCCTGAATGGCCAGTTGCTATGCAGTATATATTTATTTATTCATTCATGGGATGTGAGCTTTGCTGGCTGGGCCAGCATTTATTGCCCATCCCTAGTTGCCCTTGAGAAGGTGATGGTGAGCTGCCTTCTTGAACCACTGAAGTCGATGTGGTGTAGGTACACCCACAGTGCTGTTAGGAAGGGAGTTCCAGGATTTTGACTCAGCGACAGTGAAGGAAAGGCGATATATTTCCAAGTCAGGATGGTGAGTGACTTGGAGGGGAACTTCCAGGTGGTGGTGTTCCCAACTATCTGCTGCCCTTGTCCTTCTAGGTGATAGTGGTCCTGGGTTTGGAAGGTGCTGTCTAAGGAGCCTTGGTAAATTCCTGCAGCGCATCTTGTAGATGGTACACACTGCTGCTACTGTGCATCAGTGGTGGAGGGAGTGAATGTTCGTAGATGTGGTGCCAATCAAGCAGACTGCTTTGTCCTGGATGGTGTCCAGCTTCTTCAGTGTTGTGGGAGCTGCACTCATCCAGGCAAGTGGGGAGTATTCCATCACATTCCTGATTTGTGCCTTGTAGATGGTGGACAGGCTTTAGGGAGTCAGGAGGTGAGTTATTCGTCACATGACTCCTAGCCTCTGATCTGCTCTTGTAGCCACAGTATTTATATGGCTAGTCCAGTTCAGTTTCTGGTCAATGGTAACCCCCAGGATGTTAATAGTGGGGGATTCACTGATGGTAATGCCATTGAACATCAAGGGGAGATGGTTGGATTCTCTCTTGTTGGGGATGTTCATTGCCTGACACTTGTGCAGTGCGAATGTTACTTGCCATTCGTCAGCCCAGGTCTTGCTACATTTGGACACGGGCTGCTTCACTATCTGAGGAGTTGCAAATGATGCTGAACATTGTGCAATCATCAGTGAACATCCTCACTTCTGACCTTATGATGGAAGAAAGGTCATTGATGAAGCAGCTGAAGATGGCTGGGCCTAGAACATGACCCTGAGGAACTCCTGCGGTGATGTCCTGGAGTTGAGATGACTGACCTCCAACAACCACAGCCATCTTCCTTTGTGCTAGGTATGACTCCAACCAGTGGCGAGTGTTCCCCGATTCCCATTAGTTCCAGTTTTGCTAGGGCTCCTTGATGCCACATTTGGTCAAATGCTGCCTTGATGTCAAGGGCAGTCACTCTCACCTCACCTCAGGAGTTCAGCTCTTTTGTCCATTTTTGAAACAAGGCTGAAATGAGGTCAGGAGCTGAGTGGCCCTGGCAGATGCCCAAACTGGGCATCAGTGAGCAGGTTATTGCTAAGCAAGTGCTGCTTGATAGCACTGTTGATGACCCCTTCCATTACTTTACTGATGATCGAGATTAGACTGATGGGGCGATAATTGACTGGATTGGATTTGTCCTGTTTTTGTACAGGACATATCTGGGTAATTTTCCAAATAGCCGGGTAAATGCCAGTATTGTAGCTGTACTTGAACAGCTTGCCTAGGGGCACAGCAAGATCTGGAGCACAAGTCTTCAATACTATTGCCAGAATATTGTCAGGGCCCATAGCCTTTGCAATATCCAGTGTCTTCAGCCATTTCTTGATATCGAGTTGGCCGAAGACTGGCATCTGGAGGAGGCCAGGTGGATCATCCACTTGGCACTTCTGGCTGAAGATTGTTGCAAATGCTTCAGCCTTAACTTTTGCGCTGCTGTGCTAGGTTCCTCCATCATTGATGATGGAGATATTTGTGGAGCCTCCTCCAGCGACTTGTTTAATTGTCCATCAGCATTCACGACTGGTTGTGGCAGGACTGCAGAGCTTAGCTCTGATTGGTTGGTTGTGGGATCGCTTAGCTCTGTCTATCACTTGCTGCTTATGCTGTTTGGCACACAAGGAGACCTGAACTGTAGCTTCACCAGTTTTTTTTTAAAAACACTTTTTTTAGGTGTCTGGTGCTGCTCCTGGCATGCCCTGCTGCACTCATTATTGAACCAAGGTTCATACCCTGGCTAGATGGTGATGGTAGAGTGGGGGATATACCAGGCTATGAGGTTACAAATTGTGTTCGAGTACAATTCTGCTGCTGCTGACGGCCCACACTGTCTCATGGATGTCCAGTCTCGAGTTGCTAGATCTGTTGGAAATCTATCCCATTTAGCACGGTGGTATTCTCAATGTGAAACCGAGAGTTGTCTCCACAATGACTGTGCGGTGGTCACTCACACTGACACTGTCATGGACAGATGCATCAGTGGCAGGCAGGTGGGTGAGGATGAGGTCAAGTATGTTTTTCCCTCTTGTTGGTTCCCTCAGCACTTGCTACAGTCTAGCAGCTCTGTCCTTTAGGACTCGGCCAACTCGGTCAGTAGTGGTGCTACTGAGCCACTCTTGGTGATAGACATTGAAGTCCCCCACCCAGAGTGCATTCTGCGCCCTTACCACCCTCAGTGCTTCCTTTTGTTCAACATGGAGGAGCACTGATTCATCAGTTGAGGAAGGACAGTACATGGAAATCAGTAGGAGGTTTCCTTGCCCTGGTTTGACCTGATGCCGTGAGACTTCATGAGGTCCAGAGTCATGTTGAAGGTTCCCAGGGGAACTCCATCCCGACTGCATACCACTGTGCTGTCACCTCTGCTGGGTCTGTCCTGCCGGTGGGATAGGGCATACCCAGGGATGGTGATGGTGGAATGTGGGGCATTATCTGCAAGGTATGATTCCGTGAGGATGACTATGTCAGGCTGTTGCTTGACTAGTCTGAGAGACAACTGTCCCAATTTTGGCACTAGCTCCCAGGTGTAAGGAGGACTTTGTAGGGTTGACAAGGCTGCGATTGCCGTTGTTGTTTCCAGTGCCTAGGTCGATGCCGGGTGGCCTGTCAGGTTTCATTCCTTTTTTGAGACTTTGTAGCGGTTTGTTACAAATGAGTGGCTTGCTAGGCCATTTCAGAGTGAACCACATTGCTGTGGGTCTGGAATCACATGTAGGCCAGACCAGGTAAGACAGATTTCCTTCCCTAAAGGATATTAGTGAACTGGATGGGTTTTTACAACAAATCGACAATGGTTTCATGGTCATCATTAGACTTTTAATTCCAGATTTTTTAAAAATTGAATTCAAATTCCACCATCTGGATTTGAACCCGGAGCAGACCCTGGGTCTCTGGATTACTAGTCCGATCACAATACCACTACACCATCACCTCCTCCTGTAATCCTGTGCATCCACAGTACAGAGCTATCAATCTTAGCCACGTATGAATAGAAGGTATGGTGCAGAGGCCAGGCACTCCCCCAGCAAGATACAAAATGGAAAGACGCTGGGTGTGAGTTACATATTTAATTGCAATCTTGTGAAATCATAGGAACAAACCCCATGCAATGTATAGTTATCAGCAGAGCCCCAAGGCTGAACTATTACCTTAAATTCACCAACACACATTGAGCATTTTCATTGCTTCCTGTTACCTGGTTTATCTTTTCAAAATTATGTAAAATTTTTGACACCACACAACATGCACATTTAGTACAATGGTTGCAATACTGAATTGGGAAAGTAATAATGGTAGTAGTACTGGAGTGCAGCCTAAAGGTATCTGACATCTTGTGACTGGATCACAATTATATTAGATCAAGGAAAACAGGATTAACATTTCCAGTCGATAACCTTTAATCACAGCCGCAGCCTGACCCCCTGAGTGTTTCTATCGCCTGCACTACCTTGCTCTTCTATAATGCACTTATAAAGTCCGACATGTCACATAGCACAAAAGGATACACATGCTGCATGATATTCCCGTTCCTTTGGTTGTTCACAAAAATCCTGATTTTGTTGCTCATCAAATCACATGATCCCATCATAGACACCCGTCACCTGAGTGTTCACCATGACCCTCCCAAAAAGAAAGTTCTAGAAATAGTGAAAAGATAGCTAATTACAACTTACTCTCCAAAGTGTTTCAAGAGAGTAACATGGTTCATGGTTGAGGGAAGATTGCTAAGCTGCTCATCTTTTGCTGTTATGGTTTAAGAAATCATCCCAACCACACCACTGGAAGCAGCCAAACTGGCCACCAGGGGAAGGGGGCGGTGGGGTGGTGTTCATCTGGCCAACCAGGGGGCAGCTCAAATGGGCCAGTTGTTCCAATTCCCATTTGACAACTGGTTCAATTGGGTCAGTTTGGGCCTGCTGACTTGATTCAACGCTGCCATTTTATTATCCAATTTAGCTACACATGTACAGTTTAACAGGGTATTTGGTATACAACATACCAGATACCATTAACCATTTATTCCAACTATTGGTTCATTTGCCACTTGCCTAATTGTTTGAATGTTGTTTAAGATACTGTTGGTACATGGATTATTGTTTTGTTTTAAATAAAGATAACTTGCCCGTTTCTTAATAAAAAACAGAAATTGCTGGAAATACTCAAGTCTAGCAACATCTGTGGAGAGAGAAACAGAGATAACATTTTAAGTTGAATATGGCTCTTCTTCAGAACTGGGAATTATATTCAGCTTGAAAAGTTAACTGTTTCTCTCTCCGCAGATGCTGCCAGGCCAGCTGAGTATTTCCAGCACTTTGTTCTTATTTCAGATTTCCAGCATCCGTAGAATTTTGCTTTTATTTTGTCCTTTAGTTATATTGGATAAGAATAATAAACAACTAGTAAGTTCACTCAAAGTTATGTACCGCCTAGGGAAAGGGCTCTGGCAGCAACCACAAGATTTTGAACAAAAAAAATTACAATGGAGTTACAAAAGTATTAAGTCTGGTTAAATCCCATATGAGCAACTAATCAGGTCACAGGATTCCCATTTCTCTTTAACAGTCATCAGGGTGCACTAGATCAAGTCCCCTCCCATTCACTCTCACTGTACAGAATTCTAATAAATGAAGTCCCCTTCCATTTACTTGATAGAATTCCAATGGATCAAGCCTCTTCCCATTCATCTCCAGAACACAATTCCAGTAAATTGAACTGATTCCCATTTCTCTGGAACTCCTTAGTCACTGTAAACCATCAGCCTTTAACAATCACCATAAAATTACTGTCCCTTTATTGCCTATATTCACCTAAAGGGAAGTTCAGCAATTCTGATTAATTTTGTTCAAATAAAGCTATGTTCAGTTGTTTGAAGTGGATTGAAGAACACATTCTACAAATGCGTTTTTCTGCCTTGGAGTTTATATGAATCACTGAAAATATTAAACATTTGACATTTGTCTGTTTATAAGAATTGAACTCAGCCACTCAAGCAGTTTAACTGAGCCAACCATTGAGAGCAGTCCTGGGCTGGAACCAGCTGACAGCACATTAGAGAATTGGAGACCTCCACCATAGCTAAGTTAACATACTGATAGGGAATAAGCTTTCTCACCAAGTCAAAGTTCAAGATATTTGTTTGAAAATATTTAGCAGTATCCAAGACGTCTGTCCTGCCACATTTTTCAAAAATGATCTCACATTTTACCAAAATGGTGGTAAGATGGGACACAAGGCAGGATTTTGCCTTCTGCATCGGGGTCCTGACATCAGGGTCAATTCAAGGTCACAACTCTGCATTGTAGGGGAAACAGGCACCTGGCAACAATTGTCCACCAATTAGTAGCCAGAGGACAGACTCAATATCCAGTTATGAATGGTGGACGGGCTCTCAAAGTTGGAGGGCCAATAGGAGGCTCTCCAGTCCAAAAGGCGATAAAGCCTGCAGTCCAGGTGAGAGGAGGAGGGGATGCTTCCATTCTGAGGCATCTGCTCCTTAACTTATCAAACTTACAAATTTAAAAATGGCCTCAGTAGGCAGGCTACCATTGTGGCAGCAGGTGAGGCCTCAAAGCCTGGAACACTGGCCCTCCTGAGGCCACCTCCAGACAGTGTTCCCAAGAGGACCACAGGCCGACTAGAATTTTCCCATCAGGGTCTGACAGTAGGCCTTAGTAGGCCATTAGGTACCCTCACCACTTGCGGGGGGATTGCACTTTGGCCATCAATCCAGACCCACAATGAAAAGACATCCATCCAAATGCACAGGGCTTTCCTTCCTATGAAGCATATTTTCAATAACCGGCATCTTGGTAAGACAATAACTTTGATATAGTTGGTGCTTTAGTACAAGCAATTCTACCTGAGGCCTAATCTGTTCACTTTGAGTTCTGCCTCTCACTGCTAGGTGAGTCACATAAAAACCACATATACAGTCATAGAATCATAGAGGGCTACAGCACAGAAAAAGGCCCTTTGGCCCATCGAGTCTGCGCCGGTCAAACAAGTACCTAACTATTCTAATCCCATTTTCCAGCACTAGTCCCATAGCCTGGTTGTGCCATGGCATCACAGGTGCACATCCAAGTGCTTCTTAAATGTTATGAGGGTTTCTGCCTCTACCACCCTTTCAAGCAGTGAGTTCCAGATTCCCACCACCCTCTGGGTGAAAAAATTCTTCCTCACATCCCCTCTAAACCTCCTGCCCCTTACCTTAAATCTATGCCCCCTGGTTATTGATCCCTCCACCAAGGGGAAAAGTTCCTTCCTGTCTACCCTATCTATGCCCCTCATAATTTTATACACCTCAATCATGTCCCCCCTCAATCTCCTCCACTACAGGGAAAACAACCGCAGTCTATCCAATCTCTCCAGCCCAGGCAACATCCTGGTAAATCACCTCTGCACTCTCTCTAGTGCAATCACATCCTTCCTATAATGCGGATTCCAGAACTGAACATAATACTCTAGCTGCAGCCTAACCAGCGTTTTATATAGTTCCTGCTCTTATATTCTATGCCTCAGCTAATAAAGGCAAGTATCCCATATGCCTTCTAAACCACCTTATCTATCTGTCCCGCTACCTTATGGGACTGGTGGACATGCACATCAAGGTCTCTCTGATCCTCGGTACTTCCCAGGGCCCTACCATTCATTGTGGTTCCCGTGCCTTGTTTGTCCTGCCCAAGTGCATCACTTCACACTTATCCGGCTTAAATTCCATTTGTCACTGATCAGCCCACCTAACCAGTCTGTCTATATCCTCCTGTAATCTGAGGCTATTCTCCTCACTATTTACCACCCCACCAATTTTCGTGTCATCCGCGAACTTACTGATCAACCCTCCTACATTCAAGTCTAAATCATTTATATACATATACCACAAACAGCAGCGGACTCAAAACCGATCCCTGTCGAACCCCACTGGACACAGGCATACAGTCACAAAACACCCCTCAACCATCACCATCTGCTTCCTGCCATTAAGCCAATTCTGGATCCAATTTGCCAAATTGCCTTGGATCTCATGGGCTCTTACCTTCGTTATCAGTCTCCCATGCGGGACCTTATCAAAAGCCTTGCTGAAGTCCAAGTAGACTACGTCAAATGCATTGCCCTCATCTACACACCTGGTCACCTCTTTGAAAAATTCAACCAAATTGGTCAGACATGACCTCCCCTTAACACAACCATGCTGACTGTCCTTGATTAATCTTGCCTCTCCAAGTGTAGATCAATTCAATCCTTCAGAATTGCTTCCAATAGTTTCCCCACCACTGAGGTTAGACTGACTGGCCTGTAGTTCCCTGATTTATCCCTTCCTCCCTTCTTGAATAACAGTACCACATTGGCTGTCCTCCATCCTCTGGCACCTCTCCTGTGGCCAGGGAGGTATTGAAAATTATTGCAGCGCCTCTGCTATCTCCTCCCTTAACAGCCTGGGATACAGTTCATCCGGGCCTGGAGATTTATCTAATTTTAAACCTGCCAAACCACTTAGAATCTCCTCCCTTTCTATGCTAATGTCTTTAATTATATCACAGTCCTTCTGCCTGATTTCCATACCCACGTCATCCCTCTCACTTGTGAACACCCACTCAAAGTATTCATTTAGATCCCTACCTACGTCTTCCGGCTCCACACAAATTACCACTATGGTCCTTAATCCAAAGAGTAGTGGTGATAACTTTCTCACAAATAGCAAAAATGAATAAGAAAGCTGATGCATGTTGCAATGTAAGCCTAAAGTAGACAAATTTCCCTCCTCCTTCCCTATTTTCATTTACACAGAGTGCAGGAAAATGTGAGCTCAGGTTATGAGCTAAAATATTAATTCTGTTTTTTTTTCTTCCTCTTCAGATGCTGTCTGACCTGCTGAGTATTTGTAGAATTTACCATTTTGATTTCAGATTTCCAGCATCTGCAATATATTGCTTTTGTGAAAGAGCCATTAACTGACCAACTTAATTCATCAAAAATATAACGAAAGGCCACATAATATTTGATGCCTCGCAAGCCTTTATAGTACATTGCTCATAAGCTTTTTCAAAAAAAGCTTGGATCGATTTTTAAAAATATTTTATGCAGCTTGGACTCGACAAGGAGGCAAATTCCATAGCCAACTCTATGACACTGCCCCAACAACACAACACAAATATTTCCCAAGCTCAAACAAGCATCTCATCACTGCAAAGTGACCATTTCATTTCCCTGATCCAATCTCACATCGTCTGACTGAGGTAGCCAATTTAGCACTGAATGTTGCAGAATTATGATCAAACGTGTATGCAGGATTTACAGTCAAAGGGCTTACTGCCTGTATTCATTTTACTTAGGATCCTCACAGCCGGAGGAGAAGAAACTTTAGTCTCATTGGAGTCTTAATTATGATAAAATGGAACCAAGAAGCTGTTGTAATCACTTCTTGAGCGTTTCCTTTGCATCTCGTTTCCAATTTTAAATTTAAGGCCCCAGAGCCACACTATAGCAGGGCCAGTAGGGAAACTAACATCACAGAATGCAGCAAAAGATTTGCAAAAGTATTTAGATTCGCTATGTAACTGAGTGGACAAATAAAATTAAACACTAGTATCAAACAAAAGATGAAATTAGGAGGTTCATGAAAATGTATTTCAACGTTACAGAGTGAATGAAACGGAATTTGCTCAGAGAATCTTAGGACACTGAAAGTGATGGGTCTAATATTACTTTTCTTATAATGTTGCAAATCAATTAAAAAGGCAACAGAAGGCTAAAATATGCTGACAGCCACAACAGTGGAGCACAAGGATACAGAAGTTGTGTTAAGACTTTACAATCCATTAGACAGCCCATACTGAGGCGTCTATGTTCAGTACTGGCACAGGGAAGGTATGATTGCATTAGGAAGCGCTCAGAGGAGGCTAATTGGTCTGATCCTATCTGTAAAGAACTGGGGAAATGAGGAAACATTCTCAGTCCAGAAAGAACGTAGTTAAGACAGGACGTCAGTAAAGTTAAACAGTGCAAATTAAGTGAATGCAGGTTATTAGTTCAAACTAAAGTAAGGAACATAAGACCAGAGGACAGAAATGAGCATTATCATTTATAACATATAGCTGGATTAACTTTTGTTACTGAAAGAATGCTAATTTTTTGGAGGAATGGCTCAGGTAGGAAAATAAAGCCAGAGGTATTAATTTTAACTCTACCAGCATGGTAAAAAACCCCGAGTGATTTACTCCTACCTTATGCCTTGGCCGAATTGCACGGTTTCAGATTTTTACTGGTACTTCTGGACTGGCAGTTAAATTAGTTGCTTACAGCTGGCAAATCAGAGCCCAAAGTCATCATCTGGCCTAAACTGCAATATTAACACTGAGCTGAGAGGGAAGGCAGTTATGGCTTTCTTACCAGACAATACCTGTCAGAAGAGGATTGAAAACACAGAAAATATATGGCACAGAAGCAGGCCATTCAACCCATCACGTAGGGACAGGCCAAAAAAATACTATCCAGCCCTAATCTGACTTTCCAATTCTTGGCCTGCAGCCCTGTAATTAAAATGTACTTGAATACAAGCTTGAAATGTAAGTGGAACAAAAGTTTTGGCCTCTAACACCATTTCAGATAGTAAATTTCATGGTCAAAGTAAAAAAAAATTTCAACTCCCCTCTAATCTGTGAATTACTTTAGATCCATGCCCCTAGTTATTGATCTCTCTGCTAAGGGAAATAGGTCCTCCCTATCAATTCTATCTTTGCCCCTCATAATATCTCCCTTCAGCCTCCTCTGTTTCAAAGGAAACAACTCAAGCCTCTCCAATTATTCCTCATTGCTAAAATTCTCCATTCCTTAAAACATGCTCATAAATCTCCTCTGTACTCGCTCTAGTGTGATCACTTCATTCCTGTAATGTGGTGACCAGAACTGTACATAGTACTCTAGCTACAGTGTAACTAGTGCTTTACAAGATTCTAGCATAACTTCCCTGCTCTTCCACTCCGTGCGTCAGCTAATAAAGAAAAATATTCTACATACCTTCTGTATTTTGTATGCCTACTGCCTTAAAGGACCTGTGGGCAGGTCCCTCTGTACTTCTCTGTGTCCTACCATTTATTGTGCATTCCCTTGCCTTGTTTGCCCTCCTCAAACCCATTTCCTCACACCTATCTGGATTGAATTCCATTTCCCATTTATCTGCCCAACCTGATTAGGTGGTTGATATCTCACTGGAGTCTACAGCTTTCCTCCTCACCATCAGCCTCAAGCAATTTTTGTATCATGATTTAAGAGGGCATGACAAAATATTGGCCAGTAAAATGAAGAAAAACACATTTTGCAGGCACACAAAGAAAGAGAATCATTAAGAAAAAGTAGGACCGCTTAGAAGTGACAAAGGTCCCTTGTGTGTGGCACTGGAAGATGTGGACATTGTTCTTAAGAAATTCTTTGTCTCTCTTTCACAAAGGAGGGTGATGATGCAGACATTGCCCCTTATATTTAAGTCTAAATTGGTATATACCATCAATAGCAGGGACCCAGTACCGAGTCCTGTGGAACCCCACTGGAACCAGCCTTCTGGTCATCTGCCCTTGGATTCATGGGCTTTTAATTTCTTCATTAGTCTCATTTGGGAAGCTTGTCAAAAGCCTGGCTAAAATCCATGCAGGTGACATCAACCCTTCTTGTTACTTTCTCAAAAAATCAGTCAAGTTAGTCAGACATGACTCTCCCTTAATAAATCCATGCTGACTGCCCTTGATTAATCTGTGTCTTTCTAAATAATGATTTATACTGTGTCTCAGAATTTTTTTCAATAAGTTGTCCACCAGTGAAGTTAGGCTGACTGGTCTGTAATTCCTCGGTCTAACTCTTCTTCCCTTTTCTGACAATGTTACAATGTGAGCAGTCCTCCAGCACCTCACCTGGAGCCAGAGATGATTAGAAGATGATAGTTGGATCCTCCACTATTTCCTCCTTTGCTTCTCTAAACAGCCTGGGATACATTTTATCCCAGCCTGACGATGTATCCACTTTCACAGATGATAAATCCCTTAATATTTCCACTCTCACTTATGTTGATCCCATCCAAGATTGCACATTCCTCCTCCACCTCCTCAACTACAATGTCTGCATCATCACCCTCCTTTGTGAAAGCGATGCAAAGAATTCCTTAAGAGCCATGTCCATGTCTTCCACTGCCACACACAAGGGACCTATGTCACTTCTCAGCAGCCCTACTTTTTCTTAATGATTCTCTTTCTTTGTGTGCCTGCAAAATATGTGTTTTTCTTCATTTTACTGGCCAATATTTTGTCATACCCTCTATTTTGAGACGGAAGAATCCATTCATGGCAAGCCCCTACGCTTATCTTTTCAACCATTCTGAGCCTCATTACTATGTTGCCACCCAACTAGCAAAGCCGTACTCTTTTACCAGCAGGCAGGAATTAATTCGCCAATGTATCTTTGTCACTGAAAATCCACCGGGAGTAAAATTCTACCCTAGAAACATGCAGATTGGTCAAAATTCAGTTGGATGCTATGATGGGAAGTTATGGTACCCATGACATGAGCATCGATGACCTGAATAGCCATTTCTTATATCTGGCTCGGTTTGTGTTTATTTTTTGGATCCCAAATTGGTCAATGAGCACTGAGTTAGTGATGATGTAATGGCCTGAGTGCCTTGCAGCCTGGAATGTGGTAATCTAGAAAACTCTTCAGCAGGTGTGAACATCAACATGCGTGATATTCAAAGTCAAACTGGAAAAGGTCATGCTATCAGTACTAGACTAATAAATGATTGATTGAACATACTTTGGTGTGGGCCACCAATTCAACTCCAACTTCACCAGCGTGATGTTTTGACCGTCTTTCATCAATGCCAAGTTATGAATGGCAAGGTGGTGACGAGATTCAAAACAACTATTTGCCTAAGATAACCTAATGGAGATTAATGACAACACTGTCATTTAATGTACAAAATCTACAGAGCTATTTGTTTTTGACAGAATAGGAAATTGAGCCATGATAAGAGTCTGTGGACTAGCTTCCGAAGCTGAAGGGACCAAACACAGTATTTAAAATGCATATGCTTTCTAGTACAAATAACTTTTCTCTTGTTCCTCTGGAGATTCAAATATACCATCCTACACACTTTTTCTCACCCTGACTCCTGATAAGTGCACTATACCATCCTGTACTCCAACTCACCATTCCCCAGGACCTCAAAACTACAGGCTTCCTTCCCAACCTCAGTCTTTTCTTTCTCTGATGATTGTCATGCTTTTAAAACTCAAGCTTAGCACTAACTAATCACTACCCCTCAATTTACCTTATTTCAGTTTTGCTAGTGCCCTACATTTTTTAGGCCTTGGCCATTTCTATTATTTATCAATGCACATGACTCTGAATTGAAGCAATTCACAGTTCCATGAGATCCAGTCTCACCCAATGGCCATTCTGTTGTTAATACAGGAAATGAGTCATTTGCATCAGACAATCAGGGCACCACAGGCAACGGTTTGGTCAAGATTCAGGACTGGGCTACCTGACTGCTGTTTCTGAACATTATTTGCTCCAGGTATCCACAAGCAAATCAAAATAGAGGCGTCAACAGGATTTTCACCCTCTTTCCCCATGATGGGGATGGAGATGGAATCATTCAAACGTATACTAATTGCTACGCATTTCAAACAGAAGGCCACCTACCACTAGTTATTTTGTAAGACAAATAAATTCCTATTTGTACGACAAGCCACTGATCCAGTGCATCAAAGAAAGCATCGTAACCATGAGGTCATTGGAGACTTGAAAGACCTGCGTCTTTTGCAGAGTTGCTGAAAGGGCAATCTTCATAAAAGGAAAACTGTTTATTCTTCCTACTTCAAATAGAGATAGAAATCTTCTGAGGCACCTTTAAATGCTTGGAATATGATGGGTTTCCATTTCTAGGGACTTCGGACAGTCGATTCAGTGCCACATGGCTTGCACATTCCCACTTTCTCTGCATGGCCTTTCCATCCTGGCTCCACTATTCGCCTACTTTCCCTACACTGCAACAGTGACTACACTTCACAAGTACCTGACTGGCTGGAAGCTGCTTTAGGGCATCCTGAGGTCATGAAAAGCAGCATAACATGTAAAATAACCCAATTCTGACAATTTTGCAAAAAAACTTGTGCGAGTCCATCCTGCCTCCAAGATGAGGTACATTTACCCAAGTGTGTGCATGTGCATATTCTTTCATTTTAAGAAATAATTTCAAAAGGAAATCAGATGGGCACTTTATAGAAATAAATGTGCAGGGCTACAGAGATAGAGGAGTAGAGCAGGGGAATAGGACTGACTGGATTGCACCATGGAGAGCTGGCATAGACGCAATGGGCCAAATGGCCTCCTTATGTGCCATAGATGACTCAATGCCTCTAAACCAAATAACAGTAAAAGGGCAACATTGTTTTTTTATCTAATATCTACCACATCTGACAAACAGCAAATATCTGCAGCCAAACTTATAAACCGATACAGGAATGGGTCAAGCAAGAAAAAATACTTGGAAAAAAAAAGCACAGGGTACAGCTCCAGCCAATCATTCCACGATAGCTGAATATTTCTATCCTTTTATCTGGTCACATGAATATAAAAGAATCCAAGAATTTTCTTTTCTCTGAATTAGCCTAGGGCTTGGTTTCGTTTGCATCTTCTCGAAGGTCAACAGATGAATGTGCTCAGGGAGCACTGGGCAAGCTGCAACACGGTTGCATGGGGCACATAATGGGCCACCCTGGCTTTTTCTGTCTATCTGCTTCACCTGCTCATATTATTTATATAAAAAAATAAGAATCCCCAAATTACGTGCTCTCTGCACTTGTACCTACGGAGTTGATGTGGCACCATACCAATAAGTACACTATGTATTTACTTGTTCATATGCAAAACAGTCCATGTATGTTTTTTGGGGGATTGCCCATGTTATACTCCCACTTAAAACAAACAGGAAGGGGGGAATAAAAAGGTGAAACCATGCCAGTCAGCCTAATGTTGGGGGAAACATTTAAAGCCAATAATCTGGGGCAAAATTAATTAGCAACGGACAAAGTATGGGCCATTATATGAAAGTCATGGATTTGTTAAAGCCAAATCATTTTTTACTAACTTGATCAAGTTCCTTGACCAAAGCAATGAGAGCTGATGAGAGCAGTGAGGACGGTGTTGGGTATTAAAGGCATTTGGCAAAGTAACCATAATAATAGACTCATTAGCAATGTACCCTCTTGAGCTGTGCTGATATACGACTGCGCAGCAATCAGGAATCTGTGGCGCAGGGGTATGTAGTGGTGCTCTCCAGGCATCAGTGTTGGGACCACTGATCTTTTTGATATATATTAATAACCTGGACATGAGTATACAAAGCTTAATTTCAAAGTTTGCAGATGATACAAAATTTGCAAATGTAGAAGGACTGAGAAAACTGACTTCGAAAGGATTTAGACAGACTGGTGAAATGGGCAGACACGTGGCAGATTAAATCTAGCACAGAGAAGTGTGAATTGATATATCTTGATAGGAAGAATAAGGAGGGGGGAACATAAACTAACGATATAATTTTAAAGAGAGTCCAGGAACAGAGAGATCTGGCAGTGAGTGTGCACAAATCTTTGAAGGTGGCAGGACAAATTGAGAAGGCTGTTAAAAAAAACATTTCAAATCCTTGGCTTTATTAATGGAACAAACGAGTACAATAGCAAGGAAGTTATGCTAAATCTTTATTAAAAAAACTGGTTAAGTCTCAAGTGGAGCATTGCAGCCAAATCTGGGCACCCCACTTAAGATGAATGCTAAGACAATGAGAGGATGCAGAAGAGAATACCAGGGATGAAGGACATCAGTTATCAGGTGACTACTGGGGCCCAGGATCGGAGGCCTAATACTTTGGCTTCAACTCAGCAAAGAGCGAGTTCCAGTTGATTTTAAAAAGTGTATTTTGAATTTCTATTCTAACTTGCTTTCAGATTAAAGGTAAATAGGAGAAATATTTTACAGATTGATAAACTAAAGACCAGTAGGAAATTTAAAAACAAATTGAAAAACTAATTAAATAAAATAGAGAGTCAGGGCTAGGCAATGTGTTGTAGCTGCATGATGTGGGAGCTGGTGGACCCCATTGTGGTTGCTAGTGACCACATCTGTAGCAAATGTTGGGTTGCTCGAGAAACTCCTGCTCCGAGTTGATGAGCTGCAGTCTGAGCTTTGGACACTGTGACACATCAGGGAGAGAGAGAGTTACCTGGATGTTGTGTTTCAGGAGACAGTCACACCCCTTAGATTAACTACCTTAAATTCAGCCAGTGGTCAGGGACAGGAGGGTGTGGCTATGAGTGAGGCAGGTAGAGGGATCCAAGAAGTAGCAATGCAAGAGCCTCAGCCCTTGCTTTTATCCAACAGGTTCGAGATTCTTGTTCCCTGTGTGGACAAGAGCGGGGATTGTAGGGAGGATGAGCAAACTGACCATAGCACCGTGGTACAAGGAGCCATTCAAGTGGGGGGTAGAAAAGAGAAATGTAGTTGTAATCGGGGATAGTATACTTAGGGGAATAGATACTGTTCTCTGCAGCCAGGATTGAATGTCCCGAAGGCTGTGTTGCCTACCTGGTGCCAGGGTTAAGGATATCTCATCTGGGCTGCAGAGGAACTTGGAGTGGGAGAGGAAAGATCCAGCTGTTGTGGTCCACATAGGTACCAGTGATATAGGTAGAATGAGGAATGAGGTTCTGCTGAGGGAATACGAGCAGCTAGGGGCTAAATTAAAAAGCAGAACCAAAAAGGTAATAATCTCCGGATTACTACCTGAGTCATGAGCTAATTGGCACAGGGTCAATAAGATTAAAGAGGTAAATGTGTGGCTCAAAGATTGGTGTGGGAGAAATGGGTTCAAATTCATGGGACATTGGCACCAGTACTGGGGAAAGAGGGAGCTATTCCATTAGAACAGGCACCACTTGAATCATGCTGGGACCAGTGTCCTGGCGAATCACATAACTAGAGTCGTAGTTAGGGCTTTAAACTAAATAGTGGGGGGGGAGGGCTCAGTTACATGGAAATGTAAACAATTCAAAGTTTAAGGAGAGGGTAAGAGTGCTGGTTAGTGACGAGGCTGATTGCTACCAAAAAGTGAAAGGAAGGGACAGAGTGTGTGAACGCCATATTGCACCAAAGAATCATATAAGAGTAGGGAAAATTGACGATAGGGCAACTTAAAAGCTTTGTATCTTAATGCGTGTAGCATTCAGAATAAAACTAATGAGTTAACAGTGCAAATAGAGATAAACAGGTATGATTTGGTGGCGATTACTGAGACGTGGTTACAGGGAGAACAGGTTTGGGAGTTGAATATCCAAGGGTACTCAGTGTTTCGGAAGGATAGGCAGGAAGGAAAAGGAGGTGGTGTAACTTTGTTAGGAAAAGGAAGAGATCAGTGCTATAGTGAGGAATGACATAGGCACTGGAGAGCAAGATGTAGAGTCAGTCTGGGTAGAAATAAGAAATAACAAGGGAAAGAAGTCCCTGGTGGGAGTAATCTATAGGTCTCCAAACAGTAGTTCAGCAGTAGGGCACAGGGACCAGGAAATATTGGGAGCATGTAAAAAAGGCACAGCAATAATCATGGGTGATTTTAATAAGCATATAGACTGAACCAATCAAATTGGCAAGGGTATCCTTGAGGGAGAGTTCATACAGCGTATTAGAGATTGTTTCTTGGAGCAATATTTTGTGGAACCAACCAGGGAGAAGGCTATTCTGGATTTGGTTTTGTGTAATGAAATGGGATTATTTAATGATCTCATAGTAAAGGATCCTCCAGGGAAGAGTGATCATATCATGCTAGAATTTCAAGTTCAGTTTGAGAGCGAGAAACTTGAGTCCCACACTAGTGCTCTGGAGTTAAAGAAAGGTAATTGCATAGGCATCAGGGCAGATTTGGCCCTAGTGGACTGGGCAGGAAGACTACAAGGTAGGACAGTTGATGAACAGTGGCAGATACTTAAGAAGATATTCAATTCCTCCCAAGTAAAATATATTCCAAAGAGGAAGAAAGATGGTAAGAGGGGGAAAAAGCATCCATGACTAAGCAAGAAAGTTAAAGATAACAAAGGCAAAAACTAAGGCACACTAAATTGCCAAGGTCAGCCGCAAGCTGGAAGATTGGGAAACTTTTAAAGATCAACAAAGGGTTACTAAAAAAAAATAAAAAGAGCAAAGGTAAATTATGAAAGAAAACTAGCGCAAAATGTAAAAACTGATAGCAAAAGCTTCTACAAGTATATAAAAGGAAAGAGAGTAGCTAAAGTGAATGTTGGTCCCTTGGAGGATGAGACTGGGGAGTTAATAGTGGGGAATGCAGAAATGGCAGAGATGCTTAATCCATATTTTGCCTCAGTTTTCACGATGGAGGACACTAGTACCACCCCAATAGTAACAGATAGCACAGAGAGTATAAAGAAGGAGGAATTTAGAACAATCACCATCACTAGAGAAAAAGTACTGAGCAAACAATTGGGATTAAAGGGTGACAAGTCCCCAGGACCTAATGGCTTACATCCCAGGATCTTAAAAGAACTGGCAGCAGAGATAGTGGAAGTATTGGCTATAATATTCCAAAATTCCCTGGATTCTGGAAAGGCTCCAGTGGATTGGAAAAATGCAAATATAATGCCCTTATTCAAAAAGGGGGGGGGAGGCAGAAAGTAGGAAACTACAGACCAGTTAGTTTAACGTCTGTCGGGAAATTGTTGGAATCCATTATTAAAGGAAGTAGTAATGGGGCATTTGGAAAGTCAAAATGCAATCCATCAGAATCAGCATGGTTTTATGAAGAGTAAATCATGTTTGACTAATTTGCTAGAGTTCTTTGAAGATGTGACAAGCAAAATGGATAATGGGGATCCTGTAGATGTAGTATTTTTGGACTTCCAGAAGGCCTTTGATAAGGTCCCACACAAAAGATTTATACACAAGATCAGATCACACGGAGTTAGGGGTAATATATTAGCTTGCATAGAGGATTGCCTAACCAACAGAAAGCAGAGAGTCGGGATAAATGGATCTTTTTCTGGATGGCAAGCTGTAACTAGTGGGGTGCCACAGGGTTCAGTCCTTGGGACCCAACTATTTACAATCTTTATTGATGACTTGGATTCAGGGATAGAAGGTACTATAGTTAAATTTGCAGGTGACACCAAAATAGGTGGGAAAGTAAGTTGCAATGAAAAAATAAGAAATTTACAAATGGATATGGACAGGCTAGGTGAATGGGCTATAATTTGGCAGATGGAGTTTAACATGGATAAGTGTGAGGTTATCCATTTTGGTCAAAAGAATAAAAAGGCGACTTATTATTTAAATGGAGAGAAACTTCAGAATGCTTCAGCGCAGAGAGATCTGGGTGTCCTCGTGCATGAATCACTGAAAGCTAGTACGATGGTAATAAGGAAGGCAAATGGAATTTTGGCATTTATTGCTAAAGGAAGAGTATAAAAATAGGGAAGCATTGTTGCAACTGTATTGGTGAGACCGCACCTGGAGTACTGTGCGCAGTTTTGGTCCCCTTATTTGAGGAAGGATGTAGTTGCATTGGAGGCGATTCAGAGGAGGTTCACTAGATTGATTCCAGAGATGCGGGGCTTGTCTTATGAGGAGAGATTAAGCAGTTTAGGCCTATACTCGCTGGAGTTTAGAAGGATGAGAGGAAATCAAATTGATGTATATAAGATGATAAAGGGGATAGACAAAGTAGAGGTGGAGTGGATGTTTCCTCTTGTGGGGCATTCTAGAACAAGAGGCCATAGTTTTAGGCTAAGGGGTGGTAGATTTAAATCAGAGATGAGGAGGAGTTACTTTTCTCAAAGGGTGGTGACTCTATGGAATTCACTACCACAGAGTGCAGTGGATGCTGGGATGCTGAATAAATTTAAAGGAGATAGACAGATTTTTTAATCGGCAACAGGTTGAAAGGTTATGGGGAGAGGGCGGGAAATTGGAGTTGAGGCCGAAATTAGACCAGCCATGATCGTATTGAATGGCGGGGTAGGCTCGAGGGGCTGAATTGCCTACTCCTGCTCCTCGTTCTATGTTATGTTCTTACCAGGAAAGACTGTTCTCCTTTGAGCAACAAAGTTAAAGAGGATATTGGATTGGGGTGTTCAACGGTTTTGATAAATCAATAAGGAAAACCGCACCCAGTGACAGAAAGGTCATTAATTATGGGAAACTGATTTAAAGAGTTTGGCAAATGACCCAGAGACAACATAAGGAAACTTTTTTTTTTACACAGCATGTTGTTGAGATTTGGAATTCACTGCCTTAAAGGGTGGCTGTAGCAGATTCAACGGTATCATTCAAAGGACAATGGTGATTTTAATTTACATATAGATTGGACAAATCACATTGGCAAAGGTAGCCTAGGAAATGAGTTCATAAGAGTGTTTTCAGGACAATTTCTTAGAGCAGCACGTTCTAGAACCAACAAGAGAGCAGGCTATGCCAGACTTGGTAGTGTGCAATGGCACAGGATTAATTAATGACCTCATGGTAAAGCAGCCTCTAGATTGCAATCATCATAACATGATTGAATTTCACATTCAGTAGGAGAGAGAGAAGAGTGAGACTAGGGTTAGTGTTTTAAACTTAAATAAAGGCAATTACAAGGGTATGAAGACAGATCTGGATAAAATGAACTGGGAAAACAGGTTATGGAAATATTTCATAACTTTCAGCTAGATACATTCCAGTGAGAAAGAAAAACTCTGGGAGATGATTGCACCATCTGTAGCTAACTAAGGAAGGTGGTATCAAATTGGGGGGAAAAAAGTGCATAAAAAAATGGTAGGTCAGAAGATTGGACAGAATTTAAAAACCAGCAAAGAATAACTAAAAAGTAATAAGGAGGAAGAAATTAGAATGCGAGAAAGCCACCTAGAAATGTAAAAACAGATAACATGAGTTTCTAGAAATATTTAAAAAGGAAGCCAGTAACTAAAAGGAGTGTGGGTCCTCTAGAATGTGAGTTGAGAATTAGTAATGCAAAATAGGGAAACGACGGAAGCTTTGAACAGATATTTTGTGTCTGTCTTCGCTGTAGAAGACACACATAACATCCCAAACTACTTGTAAATCAAGAGGTGAAAGGGAGGGAGGAACTTAAAACAATTACAATCACTAGACAAAGGGTAGTGAGAAACATGACACAAGTCACCAGGACCTGATGGACTTTTGTAGACATAAAGAACCTACTTAAGGGGTTTAGATAGGTCAAGTGAATGGGCAAAAAATTGACAGATTTTAAAATGTAGTAAAAAATGTAGGAAAACGTGAAACACTTGTAAATGTAGAAAAACACTTTGGCAGGAAGAATGAAACAGCAGCATATTATTTAAATGCAGAAAGATTTTAAAACTCTGTGGTACAGAGAGATCTGGGTGTCCTGGTACATGAAAGTTAGTATACAGATACAGCAAGTGATTAGGAAGGCAAGTGGAATGTTGGCATTTATTGCAAGGAGAATGGAAGTAGGGATGTTTTGCTACAGTAGTACAGGGTATTGGTGAGATCATGTCTAGAAAACTGTGTAAAGTTTGGTCTCCTAATTTAAGAAATTGCATTAGAAGCCATTCAGAGAAGGTTCACTCAACTGATTCCTGGGATGAAGGAGTTATCATATGAGGAAAGGTTGGGCCTGTATCCACTGGAGTTTTGAAGAACGAGAGGTGATCTTATCGAGACATATAGGATGCCGAAGACAATTGACAGGGTGGATGCTGAGAGGATATTTCCCCTTATGGGAGGGGCTAGAATTAGGGTACATAATTTAAAAATAAGAGGCCTCCCATTTAAGACAGTCTGTGGAATTCTCTGCCATAGAGAGCAGTGGAGTCTGGGTCATTGACCCTTGATTGACATGGGTGGAGTTGAGGCCACAATCAGATTAGTCATGATCTTATCAAATGGACGTAGGGTGTAAAGTAGGCTTGAATGATCTACTCCTACTCTCTTGTATTAATAGTTTCTTCTTGTGCAACATCATGCCAATTGAATTCATGCAACATGATGTCAAGAATGGCAGAGACAACTGGACACAGCAACGGCCATAGACCCCCATGACATAAGCCACCAGCATTACAGCCAACGCTCCAGAACTGTAGTACCATCACAGCTACAACACTGGCATCTCCATTGATGCAGAAAATCAACCATTTAGGTCCTGCCCACAAAAAAACAGGACAAATCCAAGCTAACCAATCGCTGTTTCATCAGCCTACTCTTGATCATCAGCAAAATGATGGAAAATGTCGGCAACAGCACTTCCAATTGGCACTTACTCAGCATTAACCTGCTTGCCAATTCCAGCTTCTGTCCTGACCCAAACATTGATACTAGAGCCGCTTCCAGAGCTGTGGGGCGAGTGGCCATCTTTGACATTGAGACATCATTCAAATGAGTGTGGCAGCAAGCAGCACAAGTAAAACTGAAGTCTTTAAGGAACAGGGGTAATACTGAGCTAGGGTCATATTTGGCACAAAACAAGATGGCTCCACTTCATAAATGATCCCTGGAGAGAGACTGACGTTTGTTGTCAGTATTTGCTGAATACAGTCAGCTCGCAATATGAAGGAGTTGGAGAGTACATAATGTACTGGACTCCAGGCACCTAATTAGTGCAGTGGGATTCAGTGGGACACCTAACTCTTTCCTGCAAGACCTAATTATTTCCACACCACTCCAGCTGTGCCACTGTACAACACAGACAGCATGCTGAACCGCACCAAAAGCTGCATCCTTCTTAAAGTGGGCAAACAATAAGTCAAACTCCATCAGCAAATGGGGCCTTCAATTATATTATTTTCTTTTCATTTACCTCTTTCCTCTCCTGATCTTCCAGCAGCTTTCAGTACCTTCACCTTGTGTGCTAGGCGCGAGCAGCGACATTTCACAGCTAAGCCTTTGCTGTCCACACACAGATACACACACCTTACAGCAAAGGTCAATATATAGCAGTCAGGAGCAGGGTGCTTAAGCTAATTATAATCCCCTCACTCATAACTTCACTTGAGGTTGACTTATCTCAGTACCGATCAAATCTCCAGCTCTTCGGTCTGTATAGTGCAGTTCATGGTGAGCAGAGCATTGACTGAGATATCAGGGATAATTTTGTGACAGCAAATTCTCTGTAAGTGTTTTATTTTCACTGTAGAATGGATCAAATGCAATTCCATGGCAATCTTTCTTTACAATAAAGAATATATGTGCTAAAAGGGGAGGGTGGGAGAGTGGATGCATCTCAGGGGACAATGTGTGCTACACCGAGCATCACTCAGACAGATGGGTGGCATCTTGCTGTGCACAAAACTAGCTGCCAGTTTTCCTACATTATAACAGTGGCTACACTTCAAAAGTACTTCACTGGTTGCAAAACGCTTAGGGATGTCCTGACAACAGAAAGGTGCTATATAAAATGGTAACCTCTTTCTTTTCCCTGTGCTGAACTGTGTCTGTTTTATTATCCAGGGTAAACACCTCCTCGTCACTACTCTATCATATTAAATCACAGAGTCAAACCAGATTAATGAATGCAGGCAGTGGGAGTTGGGTGGGGTGAAGGGATTGTGGAGTAAATGAAACTAATTTCAGAAATAGTCTTTTTGTTAGCATCACTTCTGCATTCACAACAACCTTCAGCACATAACCACAGGGGCAGGCTACACAGGGTGTAGGTGATGAGACACTCTGCCATTCTCCTTAAGATCCTCATACTGAAAGGATGCCACCAGGATTTGAAAGGCACTCTGTAAAGCATTTTCTTTTTGGCAAAAAGTACAAAGGGTTCCCAACTAAAAGGGTCCATTGCTTAACAACTGGAATAGGTAGCTCTCAAGCCTCTCACCACAGGAAGCCTGTTCATTCAATGACCATTTAGTCAATGCGCCAATAATTGCTAATAATTCAACTGTGTTTTGCCCCACTTTCACGTCATGGTCCTTTAAATACAAGAAACTGTGACAAAAGCAAAAGCTGTAAGCGAGAGGTTCACATGGCAGACACTGACTGCAAACTGTACATGTCACACCTTCACCTGACAATCCTGGAGAAAATCTAGTCACGTGATAGGAAAATTCATTTAGGTTGTCAACAAAGAGATTGGGCACCTTAAAATAGAGACAGCAAAATGTTCAATTTCCACCTGATGCTGTCATTACACTTATGTACTACATGGTATATATTTATTGTATATTAGCAGTGTTCTCAGTAAGATTCCAGAAAAGGGTAATGGTGAGTATGCAAGTCATTTGTACTATGTCCGCTTGAAACACATTCACAGATCGTGCTCCTAAGCTTGTCTGTAGAGAGTATTTTGAGCTAATCAATATTTGAGTAAAAGACTGGTGCTCAAGGTTGCAATCATCGAACACAGGAGTCCATTCAGCCCATCATGCCTTTGAAAGAAGTTGTCCCTCACTCTGCCTTTTCCCCACAGCCCTGCAAATCTTTCCTGTTCTAGTATATGTACAATTCCCTTTTGAAAGTTATTGAACTTCATTTAAAGACCCTTTCAAGAGAGCCTTCCTGATCACACCTACTTGATGCATAAAATAATTTCCTCATGTCATCTCTGGTTCTTTTGCCAATTATTTTAGATTTGGGTTCTCTGGTTACTGAGAACATAGGACATAAAATGTCAGAGAGCAAGTCAACCCTTGATCGTTTTGTACAATGTCTGGATCAAGTTGCCCTCACCTAGTCCTACAGGAGAAAGTCTGATTGCTTACCCTGTCCACCGGGATACTGCATGATATAGGAGAAAGCAAATCAAAAATAAAAAAGGTGAAAACCAACAGTCCAACTATCTGCCAACTAAAAATCACACTGTATAAATGTGGCAAGTTAGTGGGCCTCTTACAGTACAGGAAATGAAAAAAGCCCCTCTATACATTTTAATTTCTACTTGTAACATTACTGGGGGCAACATTAGTGTGTATATCTGATTTCATAATCCTCAAAAGGTAGCGTCTTTTATTTTATCTGCGTTCATCAGCAGAAGATCTCCATGGTACTAATTCGAAGAGCAGCAAGGGAGTTCCTGGGTGCTCAGCATATGCACTCAACCAATATTATTACTTACATTATCTGATCATTTCCTCCTTCCTGTTTGTGCACACAAATTGGCTCCTGTGTCCCTCTAAATATCCCCCATTGCAATAGAAACTGCACTTCAGAAGTATTTATTTAGCTGTAAAGTACTTTGGGATGTCCCAAGGTTGTGAAAGGTGACATAGAAATGCAAGCCTTTTTTTTCTTTTCCAGCGGCTGCTTTATTTTTTCCTGCTGTGCACAACGTTAACCACCTGAACCAATGAGTTCTCCAGTACCAGGCCATGACTCCAAAGCTGGAAGGTATATTCAGAAAAACAATCTCCTTGATTCTTCCTCCCTTATGATACCTGGCCTGAACGCTGCATTCTTTCACTGAAGCACAGTGAAGATTATCAACTCTGCAGCACAAGGATCAAACACAGTTCCCCAACCACAGTGCCACTATACATTACAGCTTAAATGTATGAAAAGAATCTTTGCATTCCTGATCCTCACGTCTGTGGCACTTTTATGTCAGCTTCACATCAATTATCTGGACTCAAATGCAATAGAAATGGGCCAAATGTGCAAATAATACCAAGCCAGATGTGGTAATGGAATCGAAGGAGGCAGTGTGGAAATTTCTGACTGAACTGGAAAAAATATGTAACTGGAAGGAACATCAAAACAGAGCACTTACAAAGGGAACTACACACAGGAAGGAAAAAAATAGGCAAAATAGAGAAAGACAAAGTTAGGAGTCTTAGACTCAACACTTAAAATATCTACTCAATATTGAACAACAACCAGCAAAAGCAAAAGAATGGTGAAAGATAAAGCCCAAAATTGTAAAGAAGTAGTCAGGAGAGTTGGGACTGAACTGTATAGTATTGTGGTGAGAAGTGCAGTCTGACCAGAACTGGACAGAGTACTGGAGGGGAACGATGGTGTGACCAGAACTGGACACAGCACTGGAGGGACGGTCTGACCGTACCTCTGATGCTGCATTAGCCCTAAATATCATTTTCAAACCAGTTGGATGTTGCAATGGGGCAACGGTTGAATGATTCAATTTGGGTGAAGCAAGACAGGCTGAATGGCCTCTCTCATCTGTATTTATCTTGTTATGTAATCATTAGCAGAATTTGGGAACAGTATAAAATCAGTCATCTTGTTTGGTGATTTCTACTGTTCTCAGTTAGACTGCTTCATCTAAATTATTTTCATCTTGCAAACACCCAAACCCGAATAATGGCTGGGCTCAAAAAACTATTCGGCAAAAGAGAAATTGCAATCTAATTTTTAAAGCAACTCATGTATTATTAAAGTCAAAACATAAGGTTGAAATGTCTGCTGCGGTATTGTAGTTTTTCCAGAACCCACGCTTTTATCAGGTTGAGAATTTGTTGGAAATTTACAGTAAGAGTTTATCTGACTGAAATAAGATGGTACCCTATATCATTCTTGCAAAGCTTGGTGTCCTACAGATTTTAAATACCTCTCAGTATTTCCAAAGATTGCAATGTCTCTACAAAATAAATATTTTCTACAAACTTTTTACTTTCGTAGACATGACCACAGATAAAAGTTGTTCCAAGCTCTCTAGACCCTAGATTGCCTCAAACATCTCAGTGCCATTGGTGACAGCAGAGAGGAGTAAAACTGAAGGTTAATTCAGACTCCTCTTATCTCCGCCTCTGCAAGATGCAGAGTTTAGTACATTTACAAAAAGGGGAATAATCATCATTGTTCAAAGAGTACTGGGAAACCTATTTCCTAAATAAGTGACATAATGACATGAATTAGTAAAATTGCATCGAGGTAAGGTCGATGTCTCATGTGGAAGGCCAAGAGGGTGAAAATGTAGAAAGACACTTCTTCATTCCCCTTTACAAATCCCTCTCATCCCCCTGCCCTTTAAATAAATGCACCTCAAGACAGACAAGGTGGAAATGCAACTCAAATTCCAAAGCTCTCGCCCAACTGCAACCTGCACAGACTGTGAGCAGAAAGACACTCTTAAGGGCAGACTGTGGTGCTTTATTTAAAGCAGCTTCCCAGTTTGTGGCCTAAACTGGATTCTTGAGAGATTAAAAAAACTTTAAGCAGATAAGAGTGAAACTCTTACTGTGTTCCTTAAATATGGGGTCTCTTCATTCTTTTGATAAATATAAATGCAGCAACAGAAACAAAGATATCAGCTTGGTTTTACTTTGGTTGCTGATGTGAATAAAAAACTCAATGTGAAAATGAGAAGAAAGGGGGAAATCTGTTTCATCCCTGCATTGAGTTTTTCGATTAATCCCTGCATTCAGTTTTTCAATTAAGGGATTAAGAATGGGGAAAGGGAAAAAAGACATACTTGTGCTTATGTGGCATTTTTCACAAGCAAACATCTGAAAGTGCTTTACAGCCAAAGAAGTACCGTTGAAATGGAGGAAATGGACCAATGACAATTTGATAATAAGTCACCAGGATAAATGGGGTGTCTCACAGCTTTTAGAGCAGCATCACCCAACAGGATTCCCAGATAATCTTAGTCCCAAATGTTGTCTAATAACTATGCTTTAGCTAGTCTTCCCTTCTATTCCATTTTCCTCTTTAAGGTTACATCATATTTCAGTCTAGGATGCAACTAGGTGAATCATTTCAGTCCTGAGTAAAACCCACTCTACTCAACTGGGAAAAGAGCAAGATGTAGGGCTCAATGGCGAAAAAAGATATTTAAAATATTAAATCAAATGATCATCGTGATGCTGCTTCCAATGCCTTACTAAGTTGATCAGCCGCATCCTCAATGTAGTTTCTAGTTATCGGGGAAGTAGTTCAATTTTTTTCTCCATAATTCTTTCATGTGAGGGAGCGTTGTCCTTCTGATGGTTTCCAGGACTGACCTGTTCAGTTTAATGTTTCAGTGCCTTCTGAAATGAAGTGCTGCCAACTAATTTTAGGAAGAAAATGTCTGCCCTTGGCAATCTGAATTGGTGTGTTGAAGTGGGGAGGAAATGGGGATTGGGGGTGGGGTGGTTGGAGGAAGAAAGAACAGCATTGAGGGAAAAATACTGCTTTCAGCAGCTTTAAAAAATGCAACCAAAGAAACAAACAAACATTGAATAGCCTACCAGATAAGCATTGTAAAGATGGTGCTTGGCCTCTGTATCTCAGTTTCATCTTTGCACTTTCAAAGGCTTTATTTTCTGCAGCAAAGATTAATATAAAAATATCCACTGACCTCCATTTTGACCTATTTCAAAAGTTACAAGCCATCCCATAGGAGGACACAGAAAGCAAGGGAACAGGGTAGAGAGAATGAGGGGGGTGGGGGTGGTGCAGGAAAGAGGGAGGCAAAAGCACAAGATAACAGAATCAAGAGAAATAACTTAAGGGCTGGCATTTAAAAAATATAGAAAGATGAGAAAAGGCCATCTGACTCATCGAAACTCAGCCCTTGAGTATATGAATTCTCCCATCATCAAGTCCAACTGTGTTTTGAATAACCCACAATGGTATAGCCTCTAATGTTTCATTATGACAAGTCTTGTTAATGTTGCTATTCTGCTATATTTGAAGTGATGTGGATTTTTTTTTCCATTATTTGAATTCTATTCACTTGGGGGGTGTTTTGTAACAATTGCTATGGGATCCAAAAATTACATTTTAAAAAATTTCAAATTACATTTGTGCTATTAATCCTTCCTACAGAAAAAAAGGCTCCAAAAGTGTATCAAGAAAGTTGTTCTATGGGTTTGACTACTCAACAAGGTATTTTTCTTGTGGATTTCTCATTTATCGTAAATATTTCTTTGAACACTTGCATATTTCAGTATTAAAGGCATCAAGTGGATGAGTAAACTGGCTGCCTATTATAGTCTTTAAGCAAAAGATGGAAAAAAAAGGCAAGGATACAATCATTTTAAATTCAGATTAGTAAATGTTCTTCTGCTAAAAGCGTCACAGCACTCGCACTTTTGTGCAATATGCAACCAGAACATTAAGAGTGTCAAAACAGAGTTCTTCATTACCTTAAAAGATAATGTACTTTTCGAAAATCCATAAATAGATTTTACTTTGGAGTCCAATTCCCTTTCTCTTTCAAAGGCCAACAGATCTGTGAATTTTTGGCATTTTTCGCCCTTCATCATTGCCCAGTGACCCAAAACTGGCTGAGAGGCATCAGTATAAAGATGGTATTTCCAATTAAAATGTTACTCCTCAAAAAAAAGTTTAGTAATAGCACATCCCCGTGGGCTTGTAGCCCTTTACAACAAAGCAGTCATGCTTTATTTGTTTAACTTGCACTTAAACAAATCTCTGAAGCCAGTAGGACAAATTGAGAAAGCTCTTAAAGTTCAGAAATGCGTATGCTTATTATCGGCAGAGGCATCGAGTACAAAAGCAAGGAAGTGATGCTAAACCTTTGTAAATTACTTGTTAGGTCTCAGTTGGTGCAGTGTGTTCAGCTCCAGGCATCACACTTTAGGAAGGATGGCAGTGCCTTGGAGAGGGTGCTGAGGAGATTTACTAGAATGGTGCTAGGAAGGAGGGATTTCAGTTCTATGGAAAGACTGGAGAAGTGGGATTGTTCAAAGAGCTGGCACAGGCATGATGGGCTGGATGTATAACATTTCATTCCACCAAAGGGCACATTATGGAAGTTGTTGTTGTTTGTCCAATTCTAGTTATGGAGCTTTGTGCCAAGCTGTGACAATGCCTGCGTCACATCTGCTGATGAGGTATCAACAGGTATTTGGTAAACTGTGATGAGTGGGAATCAGAAAGAAACGGATGGTACGACCTGGTGAAATTGCTGGGTTCACAATGTCTTCACAATACGAAAGATGAGAGATTTAAAGTGGGAAATGGTGCTGGAGCCCTTTACAGGTTTGATAATAAGACCAGTTTCTCGCATTCCCTTTTACAGCCAATAAAATACTAGGATTAAAATTCTTATTTTACATCACTAAAAGAATCAATTTGTAAGGCACAAAAATATAATCTACCTGTAATGATCAAACACAGAAAAATTAAACATTCAAAAGCAGACTTAACTGCTCAGTAGAACCTGTAAGCAGATACTGTTGTTATGCAACATTGAGCATCTCTATTATGTATTAAAATCACTTTGTGCGGCAAGTGTCTTATTAAAACTTATAATTATCTGTCACTTCTCTAGCTGATAGATCTCTCATCTTTGCCTTGCCGACATGATCCACAAACACGTCAGATTTCATACACGCGCTGACAGCAGCCAGCTCTACCTCATCACCAGCTCTCTCAAGTCCTCCACCTCATGTGATTTGTCATGTTGCTAGTCCTATATGCAGTCCTAAGTGAGCAGTAATTTCCTCTAATTAAATATTAGAGAAGGCCACCACAACCGATGCTCCCTTGCCACTGACTCCATCCCTCCCCCGGGTCACTGTCTGAGGCGGTACAGTTTGAAGCCTCAGCATTTTATTTGTCCCTGAATTGAGCTTCCAACCCCATATCCTCTCTATCTACATCCTGGGAGTTACTATTGACCAGAAACTGAACTGGACTAGCCATTTAAATACTGTGGCTATAACAGCAGATCAGAGGCTGGGAATCCTGCGGTGAGTAACTCACCTCCTGACTCCCTAAAGCCTGTTCACCATCTACAAGACACAAGTTAGGAGCATGATGGAATATTCCTCACTTGCCTGGATGAGTGCAGCTCCAACAACACTCAAGAAGCCTGACACCATCCAGGACAAAGTAGCCTGCTTGATTGGCAGTGGCAGCAGTGTGTACCATCTACAAGATGCGCTACAGGAATTCACCAAGGCTCCTTCCGCAGCACCTTCCAAACCCATGACCACTACCATCTAGAAGGACAAGGGCAGCAGACATATGGGAACATCACCACCTGCAAGTTCCCCTCCAAGCCACTCACCATCCTGACTTGGAAATACAGCAGATGGCACAAAGATAGGTAGGAAAGTATGTTGTGAAGAGGACATGAGGTTGCAGATGGATATAGATAGGTTGAGTGAGTGGGCAAAGGTCTGGCAAATGGTGTTTGATTTGGGAAAATGTGAAGTTGTTTACTCTGGCAGGAAGAACAAAAAAGCAGATTACTATTTAAATGGAGAATGGCTGCATAATTCTGAGGTGCAGCGGGATCTAGGTGTTCTTGTACATGAGTCACAAAAAGTTAGTATGCAAGTACAGCAAGTAATTATGGCAGCTAATGAAATGCTATCCTATATTACGAGAGGGATTGAACATAAAAGTAAGGACGTTATGCTTAAGTTATTCAGGGCATTGGTGAGACTGCACCTTGAATACTGTAAAGTTTTGGTCTCCTTATTTAAGGAAGGATATAAATGCATTGGAGATAGTTCAAAGAGGTTTACTAGATTGATACCTGGAATGGGTGGGTTGTCTCATGAGGAAAGGTTGGACAGACTGGCTTTGGAGCTTAGGAGAGTGAGGGATGATTTGACTGAAGTATACAAGATCCTGAACGACCTTGACAAGGTGGACATCGAAAGGATGTTTCCTCTTGTGGGTGAGTCCAGAGCTTGGGGACACTGTTTTAAAATCAGGGGTCGCTCTTTTAGGACAGAGATGAGGAGAAATATTTTCTCTAAGGGTTGTACAACTTTGGAATTCTCTGCCTCAAAAGGCGGTGAAGGTGGGGTCATTGAATATTTTTAAGGAAGAGATAGATTCTTGTTAGGCAAGTGAATCCAAGGGAATGTGGAAATCGAAACACAAGATGATCAGCCATGATATTATTGAATGGCACAGCAGGCTCGAGACGCTGAATGGTCTACTCCTGTTCCTATTTCTTATGTACTTATATCGTCGTTCCTTCACTGTCACTGGGTGAAAATCCTGGAACTCCCTCCCTAACAACACTGTGTTGTACTGACACCACATGGACTGCAGCGGCTCAAGAAGGTAGCTCACCACCACCTTCTCAAGGGCAATTAGGGATAGGCAATAAATGCTGGCTTTGCCAGCAACGCCCACATCCCATGAACAAATGTTTTTAAAAAGGCGACCTACTCTGAAGCTGGAATATTGTCCATTTATGCCTCTGCCTCAATCTGTCTACCTCATTGAAACACTCATTCATGCCTTTGTTACCTTAGATTCAACTATTCCAATGTGCTAGTGGCCAACCTCCCGTCTTCAACTCTGTTTAAACGCCAGCTCATCTAAAACTCTGCTGCCGAAATACTAACTTGCATCAAGTCTCATTCACCTAACACCCTGTGCTTGTTAAGCTATCTTAACTCCCAGTCCAGCAACACCTCACACTTAAAATTCTGTATTGAAATCACTCCGTGGCCTCAAGCATTGTTATCTCTGTAACCTCCGGCAGCCCTACAACCCTTCCAGATCCCTGCACTTCTCCAATTCTGGCCTCTGGTGCACCCTGATTTTTTATTGGCAGCCATACCTTTAATTGCAGAGTCCCTAGGTTCTGTGATTCCATCTCTAACCTCCTCCCCTTTAAGATGATCCTCAAAAGCTCTCTCTCCTTGACAAAGCTTTCAGTTAATTCTAATATCCTTTTGTGTGGCCTGGTGTCAAATTTTACTTAAGGCTTTGAATCTTTTACTACCTTAAAGACATTAAAAAGTGCAATCTATTGATGTCCTGTTTTTTCAAAGTTAAAGATATCATGCTGTATAACACAATAGCTGCTATTTCATGAGAGCACAGAATCTTTGACTCTGCAATCTGGTCAGAGTTCCCAGAAATTGTTCAAAATGCTCTGGAAAGTCTTTTGCAACTCCCACTTTCTTTTTCAGTATCTGAAATTTCAAAATGAGGGTTGAATTCGGTAATTTTGCTGCAAATAATTTTGAAAACCGAGAGGACAAACTTCAAAAGCTCTGCTGCAGTGAAATATATTTTTTCTCGGTGAAGGGGAGTGCGAGAGAGATAGAGAGGCAACAGTGATCCAATTACAAAACAAAGAAAATTTGCAGGTGTAGAAAATGCATTGAATAGAGAAAGAGGGGGAGAAAGCAAAAGTTCATTAGTTCAACATTCAGAGTTGAATTTTGAAGCCAACTGATTATATCCATTTGCAGTTGAGTTAGAAAGATAAATACACCTATGAGACAGCGAACTTAATCACAAATGCATCTTTGCATGCGTGGAGTGAGACACAGAAAGAAATCACCTTTGATCCTCCAATGAGAGATAATTTATTCAAAAACGACAAGTCAAAAAGAAACCAAGACTCAGATTTGGGAATGGGAAGAGGAGCAGAGAGGAAAACATGGTGAGGGTAAAATGGCCTCTGGTCAATTGCCACTGTTCCTTGGAAGAAGCTATTAGGAGCGAGCTGGTGGAGGGTTAAAGACAATAGGAGGAGTGACAATAGAGCAGGATGGCAGAAGGAAAGGATTCTGGCCTTAAACTAGTAGTTCAAAAGGGAGCATGGGGTTAACTGGAAGGGAAGAAAATAATGGGAAGGGAAAGGAGCCAGACACACAAAAGGGAATGAGAGGTGGAGAAAGGCAGAAAGCAATTGGGGAGGAGATGGGAGAGAACTCCCTACAACTGCTATCCAAATGCAGCCTGCAACCATTGCCATCTCCTTTTCCCACATTGGAACACCATATTGTCATCACTTGCATCTAAAAGGAATTAGAGAGTTTACAGCAGAGTAACAGGTCATTTAACACAACTTGTCGGTGCTCCTGTTTATGCTCCACACAAGCCTCATCACACCCTACTTCAGCTCAACAATCAGCACATCCTTGTATTCCTTGCTCCTTCATGTAGTTATCTCATTTCCCTTAAATACATCTATGTTATTTGCCTCAACCACTCCTGTGGGGGCAGGTTCCACATTCTAACTATCCTAACAGGTTATGACTGAAATTCCTTATTGGGTTTATTATTCACTAGTTTTGGATTCTGTCACAAGTAAAACATCTCCCATAGATCTGAAATCATTAGCGGTATTTAATGCCCTCACCGGAGGCAAGATCAGAGGCACTGAGAATTGGGGAGGGGGTCATGTGATTGGGTGGGAGATCCCACCTCCCTCCAATTAAGTGGGGTGGGAAGGCTTTTGGGCCTGCCTTGGCTTCCTGCCTTAAGGCCAATTGAGGCCGGTTAGGGCCACTTAAAGGCCTCACCCTACTGCTGCTGATATTCAACCAATGGCCATGAGACGGCTCATCATCCAGGGAGGCTGCCTAGCAAGCCCCATCATCAGGTTTCCCTGCAGCCTTTCCCTGCCCCCTGTTCAAAGGTAGTCTGTACTCAATCGAGGGACCTAGCATCAGGAACAGGGTAGCCTGCAGGAAGCCATGACCCTGCCCTTGCTATCAATCCCCTTCCTCCCCTCTCAACCCTTCCAACACCACCCACCCCCCAGCACCCACCACCTTCGGAACCCCAACCCAACCCACTGACCTGTCTCTGGCGGAAACATTGAAAATCCTGAGTAGGTCCCTCAATACCAGCAGCAGCCACCTCCCGGTGGTGCTGCCAGTACTGCGGCTCTTGGGGGTGGGATTTCTGCCCACACCGAGCTTAATTCAGTGGGAGACCCAATGCTGTCCAGGTTAAGTGCCGGATTACCTCGGCATAATGATGAGCCTCCTGTGGAAAGGCGATGCGGAGCTCCCACTGGTTCTCTAACCACTGGGAGGGACATATGTGGCAACCACTAAATTCCACCTGGGAAGTGAGAATAGTGCAATTGCAGGGGGGCGGGGGAGGCCTTTTCCACTCTATGCTGGTAGTGGGTGAAGTTCTTTGCTCCAGCACATTCGTGGAAAATTGTCTCAGGGAATCCACTAACCAATATTCAATGATCTTTTTGTTGTAGGGCAAAGGTAGTGGACCAAATGCTATAGAAAGAAAACACGCTTGCATTTATATCCCAGGACAGCCAATGATGTACTTATGAAGAATAGGAAATCTGGCAGCAATTTGCAACAGCAAGGTCCCACAAATAGCAATGTGATAACAGCCATATACTTTGCTTTAGTGATGTTGGTGGAGGGGTAAATATTAGGCAGGACAGCAAGCAGAATCCCACTGTTCTTCTTCATGAGATTGACCTGAGGGGATAACTGAGGCCTTGGTTCAACATCTCATCCGTAGAGAGGGCACTCTCTCCTACTGGGAGTGCCGAGCCTAAATGCTGTGTTCACATCCCTGGAGTGGGACTTGAACCAACAACCTTCTGGCTCAGAGGCGAGAGTACTACCCCTGAGCTGCACAGGCAAGACATTATTAAAATTGGAAAGGATCAAAGTTAGGTCACTTGACATTTGGCTTTTAAAAGGCTGAGGGGGGGGGAGGGGGAGAAGAGAAAAGATGGAGTGGGTTAAGGAGTTGTACAGCTTTTGAGTTCTTAAGAAGGGGAATTAGACATGGGGCGATGAGTCCTGATTTCAACACAGTGAGGAGGAAGAAGATGGGAGGGGGAAGAAGAAACAGAAGACTAACATAACAGAAAAAGCAAGATACATCCAGCTCCATGTAGGCAGAACAGATACGAGACACACCATATTCTCTGCCACAGAAGACTCCCTAGATTTACGCAAATGGAAAATGGCATCATCCAGCTTTCAGACTTCTGTCTGTAGCCCTTCACCATACCAAAAAGCTCCCTATCAGTCAAACCCTGCATTGCGCCCAAGACCCTGCACTCTGAAGAGGCTCTGTAGTACATGGTGACTGTACCATAAGCATGGGCTCGTCACAGAATTTGGCCATGGCAGGGGCAAATCCTGCATATGTTACACAGTTAAATAACAGGCTCCGTTAACCAGGAGAACATCTCAAATCCACTCTCCAGACAGACAAAGCACATCAGATTTGGAGTGGGAGAATTTGACTCCTGTGAAGTACAGCACAGATGCAAAGTAAATCACAACTATGAGGAACGCAAAGCCCTCAAAGCAAGGGCCCAGTACACAGCCCAGAGGACGAGTGTTGGCAAAAGCTGAAACCCAGAACTGGCATTGCGGTTCCTGCTGGAACTGGAGGTGGTGGTGAGCCCTTGTTAACACAAAAGACCTATCATCAGTTGCATGCAGGCCACTTGTTTTCCCATTATACACTGTCTGGGTGGGAAGCGATTGTTGTGTGAACGGCCTTGCAGGCAGACAGCACATTGAACCCTCGCTGCACAGAAGGAGGAGGGGGCTGATTTTGAGGGACAGAGGAGAGCGTATCTGTTCATCTTGTATTTTTCACCTCGTTTATTCCTTGCCAAATACATGACACGTAAAATGCATAACCCTTTTATCCAGTGTGAATCTTGCATTCAATTGCATTGAGGGTAATCAAATATCAATGCCACATGCACTTAAAGAGGGAATTGTTTGACTTCACTTTTAATTTTTAAATTCTGGCAGCAATCTGACAATCCTGCACTCAGTTCGGTACCTTAAGCATTATAGTAGCTTGCTGGCTTTAATTTGTAACACTCCAGCATTTCAGAAATGACTAGTTTACTATTTAAACAGCAGAGCGAGGACTGCAGGACTTCCATCCTCAGTCTTTCAGATATGGTCGCTGTTAAAAACACACACACAAACCATGCATCTAAAAAGTACATTGCAGGCATAAATAAACACATTTCAGATGGAGGAGTCTTGTGCTCCATTTGTATTTTTTTATCTCTCTCTTTTCTGCCCGCAAGGGTCCTGGCTCACTTGGTAAAGTTTAAGTACCAGCAGTACCGAGTACCTGGCCAAGTAGAAATGTGTATAAATGGCTTGTGGCTATTTGACTTTAGGGTGCTCACGTCTCTTCCAGCAGGGTTTGAAGCTGAGCATTCATGAGCAGGGACTCCAGGCAGAAATTCCCCTCTCCTCGCGAAGTCTAACTGTAACCTTCCTGAGACTGCTTTGAGCTGTCAACACTGTGGGGGGTGCGGGGGAACAAGAGGAAGTTTGAACCTGACACATACCTGTTCTGCAGCACAGACAGGCAGACAGAGAGGAGGAATAGTTTGGGTTAAATCAATGATGCCAGACACCGACACTTTTACTCCTGTCACTGGAATGCAAGAGGGTGGATTGACTGAGAACTTGGCTCTAGCTCATCCTAACCAGCTGAAGGTGGTGGGATAGGACCAGGCAGTGGGAGATAGCATTTCAGAAGTCCCAGGACCTCTCCCTCCCACTCCTTGGAGAACTGTAATGAAAGGCAGACTGGTGAACATTTTCTCAAGCTCCAGTCTCAAATATCAGGAAGTATATGCACCCATTACGTGAATCTATTAAAATCAGACAGCTTTCCCCTCTCATGCTAGCCCTTAAAAACCTGGTGGGGAGGAGAGGGTTTGACTCCACGCAAGATTCCACTTAAAATCATCGAGCACCGACCCGGACTTTTCAGTTTTTAAGCTTTTAAGAGAGGAAGAATAAAATGCAAGAGCACAAATGAAAGTTGCTTCACCTTGAGGAAGAGTCAGATAGCAATGAAAAAAAAATAACCTGGCTTATTTACACTATCATAAACAACAGACTAGCAAGATAAAAAACAAAGTATTGAAATACGACCTGTGAGGCTACACGGAGGTTGGCTCCAGCCAATAATTCTTTAGCATACACTCACTAACTGGTCCAAGGGGAAGCTGTAGGGCAAAGCAAAGGGGAGTGTTGGGGGGTGGTGCTGGCTGGCTGCGTGTCCTCGAGAGAAGCTGTGTAACACTGATATATCAGCTGAATAAATGCACTTCCTTTACTGAGCAACTGAGCTGCTCTCTCTCTCTCTCTGGGTTGGTTTCCAAGTGCAGTCTGTCAAGCAGATTTGAGCTGTCTATTTTCCCCATTGCCACAGCAACCAAGGAGGACAATCCCCAACCCATGAGTCAGAGGCTATCGTCCCCTCCTCATTCCCAGTCATGTGCACACTGCGATTTGCTGCAAACTCTCACTGCTCAGGCTGATATGGGACGTGTGTTGTAAATAGCAAAAAAGTGTGTTGTAATTGTATTGAGGCACCTCAGAGTAGAACATGCTGTATGTTGAAAAGCTGATTTCTACTGCACTTTCTGTAACATTCAATTTGAAATATTTTGGAATATACTTACATAAATTTTATGAATAAAGTATATTTTTTGGAAAAAACCCACATTCCAGTGTTTCTAATTCTATATTTAAAAAATATTTTTTAATAGCTGGTCTTCAAAAACTAAACTTTCAATGTTGATTTAGCATGCAGATTTAAATGCTAAAAATACATAAATGGGCAGGTGCAAAATGGAGTCTTCATTCAGGCACAAAATTGAACTTCACACCCAGCTAAAGCAGCTCAGGACTCACAGCAGCCACCTCCACCCAAGTCCGAGGGGCAATCGCCAGACTGGGCTTAGCTCATCTCAATGCATTACAATTGGCCTCAGCCCCTCTGATCTACAACAGCAAAAATCATTTAGGGTCCCACTCCAAAGGGTGCTTGCAAGAGCACCTGCTGTAGACAGAACCAGACCCAGCTGTGATACCCACCCTGGTCAAAGAGCTTCCAGAAATGTTGTGATGGCTCATTCATAGATAATGAGCATTAACCTTGGGTGTCAGAGAATGACCATCCAGATCCATGACCAGAGTATCCCATCAAGGAGCCGGCACTTTCAAACAGAGAGGACAGCCAGGGAAGAACCTAAAATGATGGCACAGAATCTGGGCACCAGCAACCAGTGCCACATTGCTGTCTCACAGCGATGCATTAAAACATCCAAGAGACAATGATAGCACATGAAAAGTAGCAAGTACTCCCTTCTGGTGTGTGAGAAAGACAGTGCCACACAGACAACCAAAGTGCTTTCAGCCAGAGTAAGGAAAAGAAAATGACTTGCATTTATATAGTGCCTTTCACGACCCAAAGCAACTTGCAGACAGTGAAGTACTTTTGCAGTTTAGTCACCCCCGTTGTAAGCTAGGAAACAGTGAGCTATGAAGAGGGGTTTGTTTTACATAACGGCAGTTAACACATTCCCAATAGTTCACAAAAAAGGGGAACTTGACCAAGGACAAATTCAGTCCTTTGTATGCATCTACAAGGCACAAGTCAGGAGTGTGATGGAACAACTCCCCACTTGGCTGGATGAGTGTAACTCCAACAATGCTCAAGAAGCTCAACACCGTTCAAGACAAGGCAGCCTGCTTGACTGGCACCCCATCCACAAACATTCACTCCATCCACCACCAACGCACAGTGGCAGCAGTGTGTACCATCTACAAGATTAACTGCAGGATCTCAACAAGACTCCTCAGACAACACCTTCCAACCCACAACCGCTACAATCTAGAAGGAAAAGGGCAACAGATACATGGGAACACTACCATCTGGAAGTTCCCCTCCAAGCCACTCACCATCCTGACCTGGAAATATATTACCATTCCTTCACTGTCACTGGGTCAAAATCCTGGAATTCCCTCCTTAAAAGCACTGTGGGTGTATCTACACCACATGGACTGCAGCGGTTCAAGGCAAGTTCACCACCTTTTCAAGGGCAATTAGGGTGGGAAATAAATGCTGGCCCAGCCAGCAACGCCCACATCCCATAAACAAATATCTTTAAAAAAGGAATGCAACTAAACACAGTTGAGCCCAAGTTTAATTTGGCTCCAGATTCTCCGTTCGCTGAATTCTCTCCGTTTACTGAGTAACTTTCAGGGACCCTACTCAGAATGTCTGGATTAGAGGGCATTCTTGAGAATAACCAACAGTCATTCAATTACCCTATGTTTTGTTTGAAAATACAAAGACTGCATACAATAGGAGCACAAATGGTTTCAATCACAACTATTTTCCTTTGCAATAAAGCTGGAGATTACAGCAGCAGCAGACCCAAAGTCAAACAACAACTTGCATTTCTGTAAATACCTTTAAAATCATAAAACAGCCCAAAGGACATCACAGAAATGCTAGCAGACAAAACCCGTCAATGAGCCATGTAAGAGGATGTTAGGTCAGGTGACCAAAAGCTTGGTCAAAGAGGCAAGCTTTAAGGAGGATGTCTTAAAGGAGGGAGATGTAGTGAGGCAAAGGAGGGAATTCCAGAGATTAGAGCCTCTTCAGTGTAACAGCCACTGATGTGGAGCAAAGAAAATCAGGAACATGCAAGAGGCCAGAGTTGGAGGAGCGCAGAGATCTCTGCGGGTTGTAGGGTTTGAGGCTACAGTGACTGGGAGGGGTGAGGCTATGGATGGACTTGAGGTACAAATGAGGTGGAAGCACCCCACCATTAACACCAATCATAGTCGCCGTTTGAAAAGGAGAAGCCGGCAGGGTCGCAGACTGAGGGTTCCAAAACATTTACCCATCACCTTCTTTTCAGCTGCTCACTGTGCACTTACCTCACTATGTCAAAAATATATAGAGCCTTCCTTCACCTCATAAAATTCCAAGTGCCCTGCAACCAATTAAGCCAAGGGAGGGTTTGTTTCCCTGGGTGGGGAATCTAGAACATGGGATCACTAAGTCAGGATAAGCAGCTGGGTCATTTGGGTCTGAGATGAGCAGAAATTTCTTCATTCAGAGGGTTGTGAATCTTTGAATTCACTACCCTAGGGGGTTGTGGATGCTCCATCATTGACTATATTTAAAGCTGGGATAGACAGATTTTTTGGTGTCTCAGGGAGTCAAGGGACTTGGGGAGCAGGTGGGAGAGTGGAGTTGAGGCAGAATGAGTGGTGAATAGCAGACCAGATGTGAGGGGCCATATGGTCTATTCCTGCTCCAATTCTTATGTTATGTCTTTTTGAAGTGTAGTCACTGTTGTAATAAAAGAAATACAGAAGAATGGCCATCAACAGGAAATTAGGCCCCAGCAATGTGTCTGCACCTTTAAGACACTGGGGGTAGTTAGGGGGAGCAGAAGGGTGATGGCAGCAAGTGAGGAAGAGAAGAATGTGTGAAGATTTTTTTTAAGAAAGATATCAGGAGTGCCTGAAGTACAAAGTGAAAATAATACTTCTTGCTCATTTAGACTTCTGTATGATGACAGATTGAGATATTAATTTTATATTATAAACAGAGCTTGCTGTATCTTAGTAACAGGGCATGTTCAGAGGAGAAGAATAAATCTTATTTGTAGCCATTTGCCAATATTGAACGATGTTGTTACCCTCTTGCGACGATCAGCACTTGTCAAGTACATGCAGCTCAACACTGGAAGTGGTGGATAAAAAAAAATCATCACTTTAAAACTGCACTGCAAAAAAAAAACCTCACACTAAATGACAAAAATGGTTTGCAGTTGGATGAGGTCAGACAGTAGCTTGGGGAGTAAAGGAGACAGTATAATAGTTGCAATGTTTATCCCCTTCTGACAACACAGGCTGAACCAGACTGTTCACAACCTTGGTGTCATATTTGACCCTGAAATGAGCTTCCCACTATGCACCCACGCCAAAACCCTCATTCATGCTCCTGTTACCACTAGACTTAATGATACCAATGCACTCCTGGCAGGCCACCCACATTCTACCCTCTGTGAACTTGAGGTCATACAAAAACTTGCTGCCCATGTTCTAACTCTTCCCAAGTCCTATTCCCCTATCACTTCTTGCGCTAGCTGATTTATACTGGCTTCCAGTTAAGCAACGCCTCAATTTTAAAAAAATTCTCATCCTCACTTGCAAATTTCTCCATGGCCTCATCCCTCCCTATCTCTGTAATCCCCTCTAGCCCCACAACCCTCAGATTTCTACACTCCTTTAATTCTGGCCTCTTGAGAATCCACGGTTTTAATCGTTCCACTATTGGTGGCATGGAGTCTTACCTCGGAAATTCCCTGCCTAAACCTCTCCACCTTGCTTTCCCCCTGTAAGGTGCACCTTAAAACCTACGGGATCAAGCTTTTGGCCATCTATTCTAATAGCTCATGTCAGTCAGTGTAAAATTTTGCTTTATAGCGCTCCTGTGAAGCATTTTGAGATGATTTATAACATTAAAGAAGGTAAATTAATACAAATTCTGGAAAGGGAAAATAACATACTGTGAGATGAGTCACACAGTCTCTTGCAGCCAATAATATCACATTGCGGGCAGGGAACTGGGAATGGGGTTGCCAGTTATCAGAATACTGGGAACAGCACTAAGACAGCCTAATTGTTACTGACTAACTTTCAAAAAGGAATTGAATTCAGAAGGGACTTAAAAATGAGACATTTGCAGAGCTTTGGGGAGGAAAAAAAAATCAGGTGTGGGGAGTCTACAAATAATGGACAGCTGTTTCAAAGAGCAGGCAGAGGCATAATAGGCCAAATGGTCTCCTTCTGTGCTCATAAGATCATAAGATATAGGAGGATTAGGCCATTCAGCCCATTGAATGGCAGAGCAGGCTTGATAAGATCTGATTATGCTATAACGCTATTTTCCTGCCTGTCCCCACTCCCCCCCACCTCATAACCCTCGACTCCCTTGTCAATTAAAAATCTATCCAACTCAGCCTTGAATATATTCAATGATCCAGCCTCCACTGCTTTCTGGAGAAGAGAATTCCAAAGGCCAACAACCCTCAGAAGAATTCCTCCTCATCTCTGTCTTAAATGGGAGACACTATTTTTAAACTGAGCCCCTTAGTTCTAGATTCCCCCAAGAGGGAGGAACATCCTCTCAGCATCCACCCTGTCAAACCCTCTCAGAATCTTATGTTTCAATAAGTTCACCTCTCATGCTTCTGAACTCCACTGAGTAAAGAACCAGCCTATTCAACTTCTCCTCACAAGACAAACCCCTCATCCCAGGAATCAGTTGAGTGAACCTTCTCCAAACTGCTTCCAAAGTATACACCTTCTTAAGTAGGAAACCAAAATTGTACGCTATTCTAAGTGTGTCTCACCAATATGCTGTATGGTTATAACAAGACTTCCTTACTTTTATATTCCGTCTCAATTGCAATAGAGGCTAACATTCCATTTGCCTGTCTAATTACTCTAAGATGATGTTCTACTTCCTTTCAAATTCAGTTCAGAGAGGGGGAGGGGGTTAATATGAGTGAGGGAGGAGGGGGGAGGGGAGGGGAGGATAGAGCACTTAGTCATTTGGTCACCATCTCTGTTTAATGGCACCATGACTAAGATCAGGAGCTCAGTGCACAAGCAAACTCAAACACATTCTGTAAGTTTCTACCACTGAGAGTGATACAAACACAGGGCTTGGCCAGTGAATAAATAAATGTACAAAAACAGTATTTTTTTCATTTCAACTCCTGGCTTGTACTGCATGAATTCACTCTCAGCCGGGGCAGTGCTGGAGGCAGTACACCAGGCCTCAGCATTTCCAGGTGAAGATCAGGGTCCAGCTGGGAGTGAACATGTGAGGATATGATTAAATCTTGTGGAACCCCTCACATCTGATGACCTCCATTGTTGAAGCTCACACAGAAAACAGCCACTTGGGTGGAACAAAATACCAAACTTCTGCAAGAAGTCAAAGCATTTTGGAGAGAGGGAGTGGGAAAAACAATTCTGGATAAAAGTTGATGAGTAAAAAGCAAGTTTTAAGCAGGCAGAAAATAACACCGAGATAATTCATTATTAATTTCTGAACCTAAAAAAAGATTTGTATTTCCCTTGCACTTTTTAAATCTTGGGACATCTCACAGCACTTCACAGCCAATCGAGTGCTTAAGTGTAGTCATTGTTGTAATATAGGAAATGTGGCAGCCAATTTGCACACAGCAAGGTCCAAACAGTAATGAGATAAGTGACAGATAAGCTGTTTTAGGTATTAAGGGGTAAATACGAACATACAAATTAGGAGCAGGAATAGGCTACTTGGCCCCTCAAGCCTGCTCCGCCATTCAATAAGATCATGGCTAATCTGATTGTAACCCCAACTCCACATTCCCTGATAATCTTTCACCCATTTTCTCATCAAGAATCTATCCACTTCTCCTTTAAAAATATTCAAAGACACTCCTTCCACCACCTTTTCAGGAAGAGTTCCAAAGACTTACAACCCTCACAAAAAAATCTCTCATCTGTCTTAAATAGGTAACCAATGAAAACAGCCCTAATTTCTCCAATCTATCTTCATAACTGAAGTTCCTCATCCCAGGAACCATTCTCGTGCATTTGCACTCTCTCCAATGCTTTCACATCCTTCCTAAAGTACAGCGCCCAGAACTGGATGCAATGCTCCACCGGAGGCCAAATTGTCAAACTGCAGCAAGACTATTAACCTGAATCGTTCCCCATCCCACTAGAGCGTATTTATCATTTGTGACATTGCAACATCCAGCTTCTTCTTCGTGCAATGTGTGCACACAGTCACTCTTTCCTGTGCTAAATTTAGATCTAAGCCACTTCTGACAGCATGGTCACAGCATGTCTCAGATAGCAAAAGAGCCACTTGGCTTGGAAACAACATAGAAAAGAAAAACTTAATATATAGCTGGCACTACAGCTGTCTACGTATAAAATATAGGGGAAATTCAAACCCATAAAATACCTACCCACATAACACATACAGGGAATCCTATACACAAGCATAAAATATCAATGGCACACTCTGCCCCTATTCCAATACAGACTGAATATTCTACATCCTATTGTGTAATATATTACTTGTATTCTGTAGTTTGTCGTAAATTAGAAATGAGTATACCACTCCACAATATAATACATATAAATATTCTACTTGATGGAACATATAAAGAGGAATATGTGCTCTTGTTTTTATATCAAATATTCTACCCCACAAAATCTAATATAAACATTCTATTGTGTGTAATAGAGCACCTGCAAATCATTTAATACCTGTAATAAATCATGTGAATAAGATATCCTATCCCTCTTGAAGTCATTAATATAAAAGAAAAAGTATCAGAGAAATTTAAGGGACTAAAATCCAACAATTCCCCAGGACCTGATGCCCTAGATCCCCTAAAAGAGGTAAAGGCAGGGAGAGAGTGGGTGCGTGGTTATGATTTTCCAAAATTCCCCAGATTCTAGAACAGTCCCAGCAGACTGGATGTTAGCAAACATAATACCTCTGTTCAAAAAAGGAGGGAGAAAAACAGGGAACTACAGTCAATTGGCGTGATATCATTAATAGGTTCCAGCATTTTCCTAATTAAGAAAGTTGAAATAATTCATTTTGAAAATTGTAGCACATTCAGACAGTTTTTATGAAACGTGGTTTTATGAAAGGGAAATAGTGCTTGACAAACTCATTGGAATTTTTTTTGGGCATAACTAGTAGGGTAGATAAAGGGGACCAGGTAAATGTAATATACTTGGATTTCTGATGAGGTGCCACACAACAGGTTAACACACAAGGTAAAGGATTATGGAGTTGGAGGTAATATATTAGTATAAATAGAGGATTAGCTAACATACAGGAAACAGAGAGCAAGGGTAAACGGGGCATTTTCAAATTGGCAGACTTTAAGTCAAGCACAGGGAAAATATATTCCATTAAAAGGAAAAAGCACTGAAAACTAGTGAGATTCCATTGGTGAATAAAGACAAAGAAACAATTAAGGGTTAGGAAAGAGGCATTCATTAAGCACAGAAACAGCAGAGGAGTGCGCGATTAGTGAGAACATGAAACAATTAGGAGAGAAGTCAGAAAACAATTAAGACAACAAAGAAGAACTATGAAATGAATCATCACAGAACATAAAACAAAATAATAAAATATTTTATAGGTACATCAATAAAAAAGGTTGGGATGGAAATAGGACCAGTAATCAAACTCAAAAAGGAGTAAGCCCCTAGTTCAGATGGATTGCATTCAGGCATTTTAAAAGAATCTAAGGAGAAGTTACTAGAGGCAGTACTACACATATTTAACAAGTGAAGAGGGCACACAGTGGAGTGCATTCCTCCTCCACGCTGTGTTAACTCATTATTACAATTACACAACTCTTCCTTGAGGCTTTTCCCTGCCTGGTTGATGGTCCGTCACTACAAAGCTGAAAAAGAAATCTTTTTATTTAGAGCTTCCATCTCACTGAGTAGGCTTCAGGCCAATCCACATCCAACAACCTGCTCTGAAACCTCTGCTCACATTTTGACAGCTGTGACAAATTGCACCTCAGCAACTGGGGCAATCCACAAAATTCTAAAACAATCAACCAAACTACAAAGAAAACAACCAACAGCATTAAAAAAAAAGTCAATTTGCCCTATCTCCCAAAGTTTAAAAAATTCCAGGATCCTGGTCTACATCTTTGCCAAAATGTAATGAGTTTTTCCTGGGGCCATACCCTACATAACAAATTTCATTGAAATCCATCCATTAGTTTTTGAGATATATTGTTTACAGACGGACTAACAAACAACAGGCAAAAACATATTTCTGCCCACCTTCAGCGTTGGAGGTAACAATTTGTTAGAAAAAGATGTAGTGCCAGAGGGCTGGCAGATTAGTAATGTAATTCCTATATTTAAGGAGACAAAACATATCCAAGGAGTCATCAGTGGTTGGAGAATTAATGGAATACCTAATCAAGGAGAGAATAGAAGAGCATCTAGAAAATAAAAAATTAATAATGAATAGTCAGTATGGACTTCAAATGGGAAAATCTTGCTTGACCAACTTTACTGAATTTTTTGAAGAGGTAACAGAGTAGACAATGGTAATACAGTAGATATAATTTGTCTGGATTTTCAAAAGGCCTGCAATAAGGTCCCCCATAATAGACTAATGAATAAGATCAGAGAATGTGGAGTCGGGGACAAGTGACAAAATTGATTGCTCGCTGGCTTCAAGACAGCAAGCAGAGAGTGAGGTAAAGGATAGTTGTTCAGGGTGGGAGAAAGTGAGAAGTGGTGTTCCACAAGGATCAGTGCTGGGACCACTTTGTCATCATCCTTCCATCAACACGAGATGATGGATGTACAGCAAATGCATTGGCAATGGGATATGGAACAGCAGATCCACTGCTATTCACTACTTACATTAACAATTTGGACAATTTCCAAATTTGCGAATGACACCAAATTGTTATGGGGGGGGGGTCAACGCGAGTAGGATGGGCAATAAATTTCAGAGGACATTGAAAAACTTGCATGAGCAAGTAATTAGCAAATGAACTTCAGATGAACGTGAGGGAGTACATTTTGTTAGGAAGAGTACGGAAACTACATATTACTTGAGGAATAAAGGGGTCTGAGTACAAATACACCCAATCTTTAAAAGATGTGCCATATGTCAGTAAGCCCATAAAAAAAAAGCACTAGATTTTATTTCGAAAAGTGATAGAATTGAAAAGCAGGGAAGTTATGATAAGCCTATCTGGAACCTTGGTTAGGCCACACAGAGTACTGCATGCAGTTCTGGTTACCGTATTATGAAAAGGATATAGAGGCACTGGAGAGGGTGGAGAGAAGGTTTACAGGGATGATACCAGGACTACTTGAGTGTAGACATCAGGAAAGGATTGATAGGCTGGCTCTCTTTTCTACAGCAAAGAACGCTGAGGAGTGACCTAATAGAGGGCTTTAAAATGATGAAAGGATCTGATAGAGTGGATAGAGAGAGAATGTTTCCCCTTAATGTGGTGAAGCACATAACTATAAGATAGTCACCAAGAAATTCAATAAGGGATTCAGAAGAAACCCAAAGAGTGGTGAGCATGTGGAATTCGCTACCACAGGGACAGGTTGATGAATAGTATTAAACAATTTTAAGGGGAAACTAGACAAGCATATCAGGGAGAAGGGAATAGATGGTTACAATGATGGATTTGGATGAGGAAATATGGGAAGAGCTCAAGAACAAAAACACTGGCATGGACTAGTTAGGCCAAATGTGCCATATGTTGTCAATTGTCCGTGCCTATCTAGTCCTATGTGGCAGAGTGCCTCAAGGATCAGTGCTGGAGCCTTAGCTATTTATCATCTACTTTAATAAGTTAGACAAGAAAACGAGAGGAGTAAGTTTACTGATGATACTAAGCTAAATGGGAATGTAAGCTGTGAAGAGGACACAACAAAGAGGCTGCAAAGAGAATATAGACAAGTTAAGTGAGTGGACAGCAAGATGGAAGAGGGAGTAGAGCGTAGGGGAGAGGTTAATCACATTGGTAATAAGAATAGAAAAGCAGAACATTTTACAAAAGATGCAAAACTTTTACATGTTGATGTTCAGACAGACCTTGGTGCAGTCATACTTCCTGTTAAAAGTTAGCATGTAGCTGGAACAAGCAATTAGGAAAGCAATTGGTATATTGGCCTTTATTTCAAGGGGAGTATAAGAACAAGGAAGCCTTGCTATAATTGTACAGGGCATTGGTGAGACCACAATTGGAATAGTTGCAGTTTTGTTCTCCATAATCAAGGAAGAATATACTTGCAATGGAGATAGTACAGCGAAGGTTCACTAGATTGGTGCCTGGGAGGGGGTTGTCCTATGACGAGAGGCTGAGTAAACTGGGCCTATACCCTCTCCAGGCTAGAAGAACGAGGGGTAATCTGATTGAAATAATCTGAAGGTGCTTGACAGTGTGGACACAGAAGTTGTTTCCCCTGACTGGGGAATTCAGAACATGGGACGCAGTCTCAGGAAATGGACACAATTATTTAGGACTGTGATAAGGGGAAACTTCTTCGCTCAGAAGATTGTGAATCTTTAGAATTCTCCACCCAGCAGGTTGTGGATGCTCCTCATTGAGAATATTTAAGACCGAGATAGATCAGGGAATCAAGTGATATGAGGAGCAAGCGGAGAAAGCGGAATTGAGGTATAATCGTATAGAAAGGCAGAACAGGATCAAGGAGCCACATGGTGTATTCCTACTCCCATTTCTTATGTTTTGATCTCTGTCCTGCTCCACCAGACTAATAGGCCCAGAGGGGGGCAGGACACAATGGTAAACACAAAGTGAGGGTGGCCCTGGTAGTTTTCAGCATTGACTCCATTGACTTGGAGCTGTTCATCCTAATGGCTGCAGGTCAAACCTGGCAGGTCATGCCATTTTTAATTACTTTTTGGCTCAGTGTTAGCATTTCCATTTCTGTCAAGACTGCTGGTTTTGGACCTAGCACTCTAGCCAGTCTCAGCAAGTGGACACTATAGCTCTGGTTCTGATTTCTACCCTATTGTCCTGTTTTACCAGTCCACCAACCTTGCTACTTGGCCACCATCCTGAACATTCAACCAATATTTCAACTTGCCAGTAACTTATCTGGCACCTTCCCTCTAGTTTTTGTTTTGCAGTGCATAGCCAATTCATTTAACAGGGTGGGCCCTTTAAAGTTTTTTGCACAGCTGGGCAGTGTGGTGATTGAAAGGAGCCAGCTTGTACTCCAACTACATGGGAACGTGCAGTTAATGCACAGGCTTAGAGGCAACATTGTCCAGGACACAGAAATCAAATCAATGCTCCTGCCTACTGGACTCAATATCCAAATATATGTCACACTCCCAGATAGCCTCAAACACTGGGGGCACTCCCAGATAGCCTCAAACACTGGGGGCACTCCCAGATAGCCTCAAACACTGGGCGCTCCCTTTGCCCTAACGTCTGAAACACAACATCAGTCACCTGAATGAATAGCACAATGCTTGCTGCAAATTATTTTGAATTAATTTACAACAACAGAAACAATGACCTAATAAATCAGCAAATGGATAGATTTGTTGAGACTGACTCACTTCTAATGATTTCTCATCCCTGCATCATCCCCTTATGGCACTAAGTGACTCCATTATTTAAAAACCTGTATTTGTAGCAGGCACTCTTAACATTAAGATTTTTTTTCAACTACAAGTTAACTAGCATTCTGGTGCTGAATGCTGTGCATTATTTACGATACGTGATTCGGATGTGGTGGAGAGTTGGTCACCTGATGAATCAATAAAACAATTCATATGGATGTACACAGACGCAGGCAGATACACTATGCTCAGAGAAATGGGCATTCCCGAGATGGCCCTTTGCACCAGTATTTGAACATAACTGCTACTGATCCAAGTGCCAAATATCATTAGAAAGCCAGGTTATCTGAATGGCTCATTCAACAAGCTGCCTCTGGTTGCCATGGCTTAGCTGGGATGGGGGGAGTTCAGGCCTGCAGCTCTGGTTGCAGACAAAATAGATTCCCTCATTACAGGATTCTTTAAGGGCAGCCAACCCCCTTCTCATCATTATTCAGCAAGGTAATGGTGAGGGAAAGGCCAGGTGAGCAGCAGTGGCAGTCAGCCCACGCGACCCTTTGTGAAACGAAAGCTCAGCCGCGCACGGAGACACAAGGCTTTCCTTTCACCAGTTAATTACATTAATTTCTCCTCTTTGAGAGTGGGTGGTGTATGTATTGCAAGTTCCTTGGCCAGTTCCCTCCAACCTCTTCTGTTTTTCCACCTTACATAGCATTTGCTAGCCAGGTGCTGACAACAGACAGTTCTGTGAACTCAGAGATTCTCTCGTTCATCTTAAAAACCAAAAGGTCGGAGAATATTTTCAAAACAAGGCAGCAACTTTGTTTAACAAAGGAACCCCTCGTGCTCCAACTTTATAATAGCGTCAGTCATGGCTCCATTGGTAGCACTCTCACCCAGTCAGCAGGAAGTAGGCTCAAGCCTTGCTCCACATAATTTGGACTGAAGATCCAGTGCAGTCCTGGTGGAGTGCTGCGTTGTCAGAGGTGCACTCTTCTGGTGAGATGTTGTACTAAAACCCCTTCTGCCCTCTCAGGCGGTTCTAAAAGCTCTCACTACTATTTCGAACAAGAGCAGGGGATTTTTCCCTGGTGTCTAGACCAGTATTTGTCCCTCAACTAACACCCAAAAACAGACTGTCTGGTCGTTAGCACATTGCTGTTTGTGGGTGCACAAACTGGTTGCTGATTTCCCATGTTACAACAGTGACTACATTTCAAATGCATTTAATTGGCTGTAAAGTACTTTGCAAGAGCATGAAAGACATTATATAAATGCAAATCTGGGATTTATATACACACACACACATATGTACGCACATTATATATATATATATATATACACATATATATATATATATATATATTTCACACATTTATTACACATTTTATAATCAGCAACCATTCAGGGACACATCATCACATACAATAAAAGTTTTGTTAGCCTTGGGTTGCCCTGATTCACTTCCTGATCAAGCAGCCCAACATATATACAATCTATCAGCAAGACTTTAACACAGGATAGCACAGCCCCTTAACCACAAGCACTAAACTTCACACTTTCCTGACAGAAACGAGTTCCACTTTCACAGAATGAAAAGGCTCAGGACTTCTCACTCATGATATTAAATTAAGATTTCTGCTGCTACAGGGAGTCCCAAATAAGACCATGACCTTTCCACATTACAATGCTGGGGACAGAAGGGATCCAGTGACACAGTCAATGCCACCTGTAACTCAGCAACCCTTACATCAAAAAGAAACAAGCTCCCTCCTCCAGATATCTGCTAGTGCTGCCCATTTGAGTAAACTTGTAGGGTCTCCCTCAGCAGTTTCTGGTTTAAAAACCCAGATTTACAGATTCATATCAGCACTGCTTGTGAAAGATGGGGGCTTTTAAAAAGGCACAGTATTTTTTTTTGCCTTCTCTTGCCATTCTCATTCTTTTCCCATTTTCTCTGAGGATGGTAACTGGGCCAGATTCCACAGGTGTCAGTCAACCTCTTTCCATCAATAAGAGGTGTTCCTTCACAGTCACTCTTAACAGGCTACGCTGCAATGGGGCGGGTGGGGGGGTCAGCACATTCCAGTCCAAATCCAAGCTTACCCAACTTGCCACAAGCATGCACAGTTCCCAGAAAGTCACAAACTGGAAAAACAGTTCCTGGCAATTTTCCTGATCTAACCCAATGCATAGGGACCACTGAGGCCACAGCTGGGAACACCAAACTCAGCACAGGCCAGGGATCAAATCTGGGACCTCCTGTGTTACATGAGCTCAATGCATTTCTTTTACTCCTTCATGGGACGTGGGCATTGCTGGCAAGGTCAGTATTTGCTGCCCATCCCTAATTGCCCTTGAGGTGGCAGTGGTGAGCTGCCTCCTTGAACCGCTGCAGTACACCCACAGTGCTGTCAGGGAGGCAGTTCCAGGATTTTGACCCAGCAACAGTGAAGGAACGGCAACATAGTTCTAAGTTAGGATGGTGAGTGGCTTGGAGGGGAACTTCCAGATGGTGGTGTTCCCATGTGTATAGAGGCTAAAACAATGTCAAAATAAGATTAAATTGGATAGGTGGGTGAAAAATGAAAGGATTAAGGTTTTTTTTTAAATCCATTCATGGGGTGTGGACAGCACTGGCTAGGCCAGCATTCTCACCCATCTTAATTGCCCTTGAGAAGGTGGTGGTGAGCTGCCTTCTTGAACCGCTGCAGTCCACATGGGGTAGATACACTCACAGTGCTGTTAGGAAGGGAGTTCCAAGATTTTGATCCAGCGACAGTGAAGGAACTATGATACATTTCCAAGTCAGGATGGTGAATGGCTTGGAGGGGAAGTTTATGGAAAGAGCTTTAATCTAGACAGGTTAGACTATGTCATGCTCACAGAAGATGATGGAATTTGCAGGCAGAATTACTTCTCAATAAGTCTGAGGCAAAGACCATTAACTCCATCGTGTGACATCACCATACATCACTGCTGCTATAACAGAATAAAACTGCCATGTAAACAACACACATCCAAACAATGAGAAATATCATCATGGCTTTCAACAAACTAGTCCCAGCAGTTACTTCACATATAGTTTCTCAGTGAAAACCATCCAAGTCCCTCGATTCGAATCTAAATTGTACCTAACCTGCCAAGTATGTTATTGTACAGTAAAACATCGGAAACCTTTCATTAGTCAACAGCTTGACAATACGCCCAAGTATTTATCTTATGTATTAACTATGGGTTAAAAACACTTTTGGGACAGTGATGGAGTGAGCTAAAACACTTTTTCTATGGAGTTGAGTTGGGCAACAATAATTAAGGTTACCAACTGCGATTAAATGTACCCCTGGAGGTTTCACCACCACCACCACCGCCCCCCCACCCCGGGCACTCCAGCCAGTCATCGGCCAATCCTTGTGACATACTGTTTCCCACACCAATCAGAAAGCACAAAGACTCATTTACCCAATTGGATGATGCTTGACTATCAGCCAAAGAGCCCTTTCTCCACCCCCATTCCATTTGCAATATTTTTTATATCTGGTAAAAGAGAAATGTTCAAAGAAAAATGACAATAAAAATCTATTTTAATGTCCAGATGATTTTTCTCCAGGGTTGTGCACAGCAGTGTCCTGGAGATTGACCTTCAATTCCTGGAGACTCTAGGCCAATCCTGGAGGGTTGGTAACACCAAGGCCTGGGTCTAAATCCATTCCAGACTGCTGCAATGATATAAGGTGCTATGTGAAAAAGAGTTTCTGACAGCTACATCTGAACTAATGTGCACACAGTTACAGTTGGATTTACTTAGCAATCACAGTTCCAGGGGTAAAAATGGACACTGTGTAAAGTGGATAGATGTACTTTGCAGCAGCAAGAAGCACTCTTGGATTGGGTCTAAGACACTTGCTAGCATTAGTATACATTTCTGCATTTAACGCAGTGCCACATCTCGCCCGAGACTGCTTGATGCAGACATGGAGGCAGAGGTTTTGGAGCAGGTCTCCCTCCTACCGGAGAAGGTGGGTGCTTGTCACCAAGTTTGAAAGCTTCATTTAAACCTGTTTAGTTCTCCCCTACAGCAGCAACGTAAGAACACTGTGTTTAGCCAGTGTCCCTGCGGCATTGATCAACTCTGTCCCTCTCTAGCCTGATAGAAGTGCCACTCCTGAAGAAATGCAGCTATTAGTTGTCCCCACAATATGCATTCTGCTCTTTGAGCTAATCAAACAAGCTCAGCACACAATCTTCCACCTCAGTCCATCCAGGCTCTCACTACTCTCACTCTACACCATGTGGCCACATCGTAACTACCAGCAGCTGATTTTTCTTAATGTAGTGGCAACCAAATGCCTGACACGGGCAAAAACGAGCAAATCTGTTCTGATGATGCCACTTTCAAAAACAGTTCCTCTGACATGTCCTCCTTCTTCCTTAACCGAGGTTTTCCAGCCACAGTGGTTGACAGGGCCCTCAACCGTGTCCGGCCCATCTCCCGCGCATCCGCCCTCACGCCTTCTCCTCCCTCCCAGAAACATGATAGGGTCCCCCTTGTCCTCACTTATCACCCCACCAGCCTCCGCATTCAAAGGATCATCCTCTGCCATTGCTGCCAACTCCAGCATGATGCCATCACCAAACACATCTTCCCTTCACCCCCCCAGCAGCATTTCACAGGGATCATTCCCACCAGGACACCCTGGTCCACTCCTCCATCACCCCCTACTCCTCAACCCTCTCCCATGGCACCTTCCCATGCAACCAGAGAAGGTGCAACACCTGCCATTTTACTTTCCCCCTCCTCACTGTCCAAGGTCCCAAACACTCCTTTCAAGTGAAGAAGCATTTCACTTGCACTTCCCTCAATTTAGTCTACTGAATTCGTTGCTCCCAATGCGGTTTCCTCTAAATTGGAGAGACCAAACGCAGACTGGGCAACTGCTTTGCAAACACCTTCGGTCTGTCCGCAAGCATTACCCAGACCTCCCTGTTGCTTGCCATTTCAACACTCCACCCTGCTCTCATGCCCACATGTCCATCCTTGGCCTGCTGCATTATTCCAGTGGAGCTCAACGCAAACTGGAGGAACAGCATCTCATCTTCTGATTAGGCACTTTACAGCCTTCTGGACTGAATATCGAGTTCAACAACTTTAGATCATGAACTCTCTCCTCCATCCCCACCTCCTTTCCGATTCCCCTTTTTTCCAATAACTTATATAGATTTTTCTTTTCCCACCTATTTCCATCCATTGTTTTATCTCTACCTTTCAGCCTATTTCGATTCCTTCACCCCACCCCCACTAGGGCTATCTGTACCTTGCTCGTCCTGCTTTCTACCCTTAATTAGCACATTCCTTAGATAATATCACCACCTTCAACACCCCTTTGTTCTTTTGTCTGTGACATCTTTTGGCTATCTCCACCTATCACTGGTCCTCTATCCAGCTCTACTTGTCCCACCCCATCTTAAACCTCTCTTCACTCCTCTTCTATTTTTCCTTAGTTCTGTTGAAGAGTCATACGGACTCGAAACATTAACTGTGTTCCTCTCCGCAGATGCTGCCAGACCTGCTGAGCTTTTCAAGCTATTTTTATTTTTGTTTTGGATTTCCAGCATCTGCAGTTTTTTGCTTTTATCAACAGGCAAAAATAAATTAATTTACACACACTGTCATTTTTCAAATTCAAAGAGAGGAAGAGGGGAGATTATGCCCCATATCCCTAGCAGTATTATGGATCATGGAACCTCTATCTCAGTTTTGATCTAAACAATTCCTCGAGATGCTGAAGATGTCACCCATCCATCTGTTCCATGCGCAAGTGATGCTGAGGCAAGAAAGCTCCCAAGAGTAAAGCAGCAGTTTGGAGCTTGCTGACTCTTTGTGGGGAACCTTGTTCTTTCCCTTAGGCAGTTCCTCTGATTCAAGGATGAGATGACTTGCTTCCACTCCAGTTCAATGGACTTACGAGCCATCTAAGAGCCCAATGCTCGATCTCTAGGCTCTGCCACAAGCAGGGCAGGTGGTCCTTGAAGGGTGAGGTAGAGGGGTTGTGTGGAAGTTTGTGGTCTCCTTCTGATGCCTCACCTGTGCCTCAGCATGTTCCTGATGAGCTCGCTACTTGTTTGGTGCCTTCTTGAATGAACCTTCTCCATTTTGGTCAGTCAGAAGTCAGGTACTCATCACTCTACAGGGATGTTTGACCTGTTCCTGTGCTTTGTGTACCAGGGCTTGAAGTGGATGAAGATTTCTTGTCCTTTTCAAAGGGATCATTAACCCTTCCTGATAGGATTCTGGAGACATTTTTTAATTCATTAAATAAAAACCATGAGAACCCCTGCATTAGATTCCAGCCTCACTCCTGGGTATAATTATTATTGCATATTGTGTGCTCAGCTTTTTGTATGTACAGAAGGATCTAATATTTGATGCATGAGCCTTTGGCTCTTTTGTGTATAATTTGGATTTTCCATATATGGGGGGGGGGGACTTCAATTTTTGGGTAAATATTTTCACTCACTCAGATTTTGACAAATGTAGAGCAATAAACACCCTAGTGTAATCAGAGAACTAAATTTTCAAACATTATGGCTGAATCCACTCTGTATTTGGTAACACAGCAGAGCGTAGTATATCAAGCACTAAACTATGCACTATACTGTACATTAATGCTATTAGCACATTAATAGTCGTCTGGAGTAAAGAACTTGAGTAATTACTGACAAAAAAGACATGTCGAAGCTTTTTATCTTGCACTCATCAGGACACTTCTCAAGAATACCAGTACGAGGGGAAAACAACAATTTATACTGTACGAGAAGAGTGCTGATTGGTTGGCAATATTAATATACCATGGCAATGCTACATAAAACACTCTACCCTCTCCAATATACAGATGCTGAATGCATAGAAACGTAAAACCATTTTCTTAATGAATTATTTTTTTGATAACAAGAGGAGGAAAATGCAGAAAAGATCATGAGGAAGTGAAGGGATGTTGCAGAGTGTCAGAGTAATCTGCTAATAGGGAATACAATGGCCTGTAGGTAGAGGCAGACCTGCAAACAGTCCCAAACATTCTCAAAACATTTTAAAAGCCAGAATAAGGTAATTGCATTCAGTCCATCAATCACAGACGAGCCAACAAAATCAACGGACATTGTTCCTCTCACTCGCAATTCAATCTGTACATCAGCACTCAATGTGTGCCTTTCACACCATTTCCCAGAGACAAAAAAATTAAGACTGCCAGCACAGCATGGATCTCAGTATACTAAACACACAAGGCAGATGTTAATTGAAATTTTAAATAGCAGGATAAGGGACATCAACTCGAACGTGTCAAGGTTTTTTGATGAATGGGTCAATCGGCTAGGTGGTGATGAACTGTAGATGGGTGTGTCACCAATGGATCATGGCTGGGTTGGTCAAGCAGTGAACAATCATGGGTGGGTGACGAGTTGTGGTTGACTGGGTGGGCGATAAAGTGTGGGTGCACAATAAATAGTGGTTGGATAGATTGGTCGGTGTTTTGTCAGATTATTGCCCATTTTCAAGTTTAGCAAAATTGAAATGTCTGCACCATCTAGTGACCATGGTGTGCAACATCAACTTCTGCACCATTCATTCAGCTACTTCTCTACATCTGCATCCATCGCAAACGGCCCCCCCACTCCTCACCATTACCCAGCTCCTGCCACACAGTAACTTGCATTTATACATCGCCTTCAAAGCAGGAAAACATTCCAACATTCACAGAGGCATAATCAGACAGCTGACAACGAGCCAAAGGAGGACAGGTAACCAAGTGCTCAGTCAAACAGGTAGATTTTACATAGCATCTTTAAGGAGGAAAGAGAGGGGTAGCAAGATATGGAGGTTATCCAGGCAGCTGAAGGCATGGCCACCAACAGTGGAACAAAGAAAATTGGGAGTGCGCAAGAGGTCAGAATTGGAGGAATCCAGAGATATCAGACGGTTGAAAGGCTGGAGGAGATAGGGAGGGCACAGGCCATGGAAGGAATTGAAAACAAGAGTGCAAATTTTACAACTGGCTTCCAGTCCAATGTAGGTCAGTGAGTGGAGGGACAATGGATGAACAGGATTTAGCGAGAGTTAGGATGCAGGCAACAGAGCTTTGGTTGAGCTTATGTTTATGGAGATTGGAAGATGGGAGGCTGGTCAGGAAAGCGTGGGAATAATGCCTCCAGACAACAAGGGTAGAATTGAAAGTTTCAGCAGCAGGAAGGCAGTGTCAAGCAATATTACAAAAGGTGGAAGGAGGCGGACTTTTGTGATGGTGGGTATCGGGTACAGTAGGAGGCCAGGGCTGTGAACAGTCTGGGTCAACCTCAGTGGCAAGGAGGGATTAGAGGCAATGGGTGGAGTTGGTGTTGAGGACCAATGCCTTCAGTTTTCTCAATACTTAATTGGAGGGGGTGAAGCATTTCAGCTGAGCCTTGATCATGAACATGCAAACAGGTAGTGCAGATTCCGAGAGAAGTGTTAGTGAGATGGGGCTGGCTGCCATCAGCATCTAGTGACTGCAGTGTGCAATAATAGGTGGCAATACTTAAAATTGCTTCCAAACCACTCATTCAGTGGGAATGGCCTCATGTCCTCAAAACTGCCAAACAGCAGAGTCCAGCTGAGAAACAGGAGGGGACCAAAGACCCATATGTCTTAAATGAGGGGGAGAAGGAGGGAGGGGGGCAAAAGGGCAGGGGGCAAGAGAGAGAGCGAGTGAGGGGGGGAAGAGAGAGCGAGTGGGGGGAGGGGAAGAGAGAGCGAGTGGGGGGAGGGGAAGAGAGAGAGCGAGTGGGGGGAGGGGAAAAGAGAGAGCGCGCCAGCGGGAGTGGGGGGGGGAAGGAAGAGAGCGCGCCAGCGGGAGTGGGGGGGGGGAAGGAAGAGAGCGTGCCAGTGGGAGGGGGGGGGAGGAAGAGAGCGCGCCAGCGGGAGGGGGGGGGAGGAAGAGAGCGCGCCAGCGGGAGGAGGGGAGAAGGAAGAGAGCGCGTCAGCGGGAGGGGGGGGGCGGAAGGAAGAGAGCACGCCAGTGGGAGGGGGAAGGAAAAGAGCGCGCCAGCCGGAGGGGGAAGGAAAAGAGCGCGCCAGCCGGAGGGGGGGAGGAAGAGAGCGCGCCAGCCGGAGGGGGAAGAGAGAGAGAGTGGGGGGGAAGAGAGAGTGGAAGGGGGGGGGAAGAGAGAGTGGAAGGGGGGGGAAGAGAGAGAGAGAGAGAGGGTGTGGAAAGAGAGAGAGAGAAAAAGAGGTGGGGAGAGAGAGGGGAAGAAAGAGAGGAGGGAAGAAAGAGAGAGAGACGAGGGAGGGAGAGAGAGGGAGGGTGGGAAGAGAGAGAGCGGGTGTGGGAAGAGAGAGAGAAAGAGGAGGGGAGAGAGAGTGAGAAAAAGAGGGGGGGGAGAGAGAGAGGGAGGGTGGGAAGAGAGAGAGAGTGCACGTGGGAAAAGAGAAAAAGACTGGGGAGAGAGAGCGAGAGAGGGGGTGGGGGAAGAGAGAGACAGTGGGGTGGGAACAGAAAGAGATAGAGAAAAAGAGGGGGGGAGAGAAGAAGAGGGGGGGAGAGAGAGAGAGAAAAAGAGGAGGGGAGAGAGAGTGAGAAAAAGAGGGGGGGGAGAGAGAGAAAAGGAGGGGGGGAGAGAAAGAGAGAAAAAGAGGGGTGGAGAGAGGGGGGAAGAGAGAGGACGAGGGAGGGGGAGCAGAGAGAGAGGGCGAGGGAGGGGGAACAGAGAGAGAGAGAGGGTGAGGGAGGGGGAACAGAGAGAGAGAGAGAGAGAGGACGAGGAAGGGGGAAGAGAGAGAGAGAGAGAGAGAGAGGGTGAGGGAGGGGGAACAGAGAGAGAGGGAAAGAGAAAGAGAGAGGGCGAGCAGAGAAAGAGAGAGAGAGAGAGAGGGCGAGGGCGGGGGAACAGAGAGAGAGAGAGAGAGGGGGGGGCGAGGGAGGGGGAACAGAGAGAGAGAGGGCAAGGGAGGGGGTGCGAGGGAGAGGGGGGGGCGGGAGCGAAGGGGGCGAGAGCGAGGAGGGCGAAGGGGGGGCGAGGGAGGGGGGCGAGGGAGGGGGACAAGGGAGGGGGACGAGTGGGGCGAGGGAGGGGGAACGGGGGGCGAGGGCGAGGAAGGGGGACGGGGGGGAGAGAGAGAGAGAGCATGAGACGGGGGCGAGGGAGAGAGAGAGAGAGCGCGAGACGGGGGGGGCGAGAGAGAGAGAGAGCGAGCGAGCGCGAGACGGGGGGGCGAGAGAGAGAGAGCGAGCGCAAGACGGGGGGCGAGAGAGAGAGAGCGTGAGACGGGGGGGCGAGAGAGAGAGAATGAGCGCAAGAAGGGGGGTGCGAGAGAGAGAGAGAGAGAGCGCAAGACGGGGGGCGAGAGAGAGAGAGAGCGCGAGACAGGGGGCGAGAGAGAGAGAGCACGAGACGGGGGGGGCGAGAGAGAGAGAGAGCGGAAGACGGGGGGGCGAGAGAGAGAGAGCGCGAGACGGGGTGAGAGAAAGAGAGAGAGCGCGAGACGGGGGGGCGAGAGAGAGAGAGAGCGCGAGACGGGGGGCGAGAGAGAGAGAGAGAGCGAGACGGGGGGTCGAGAGAGAGAGAGAGAGCCCGAGACGGGGGAGCGAGAGAGAGAGAGAGAGAGAGAGCGCGCAAGACGGGGGGGGGGGGGGGGGGGGGGGGGGGGGGGGGGGGGGGGGGGGAGAGAGAGAGAGAGAGAGAGCCCGAGACAGGGGAGCGAGAGAGAGCGAGACGGGGGGGGGGGGGGGGCGAGAGAGAGAGAGAACGCGAGACGGGGGAGGGGGGGGGCGGCGAGAGAGAGAGAGCGTGAGACGGGGGGGCGAGAGAGAGAGAGAGAGCGCGAGACGGGGGGCGAGAGAGAGAGAGAGCGCGAGACGGGGGGCGAGAGAGAGCGCGAGACGGGGGGCGAGAGAGAGAGAGCGCGAGACGGGGGGGCGAGAGAGAGAGAGAGCGCGAGACGGGGGTCGAGAGAGAGAGAGCACGAGACGGGGGGGCGAGCAAGAGCGCGAGACGGGGGGGCGAGAGAGAGAGAGAGAGAGAGCGCGAGACAGGGGGGCGAGAGAGAGAGAGAGCGTGAGACAGGGGGGCGAGAGAGAGAGAGCGCGAGACGGGGGGCGAGAGAGAGAGAGCGCGAGACGGGGGGGGCGAGAGAGAGGGAGAGCGCGAGACGGGGGCGAGAGAGAGAGAGCACGCGAGACGGGGGCGAGAGAGACAGAGAGCGCGAGACAGGGGGCGAGAGAGACAGAGAGCGCGAGACGGGGGGCAAGAGAGGAGAGCGCGAGATGGGGGGGGCGAGAGAGAGAGCGCGCAAGACGGGGGGGCGAGAGAGAGAGCGCGAGATGGGTGGGGGGGCGAGAGAGGGAGGGCGCAAGACGGGGGGGCGAGAGAGAGAGCGCAAGACGGGGGGGCGAGAGAGAGAGAGCGCGAGACGGGGGCGAGAGAGAGAAAGAGCGAGAAAGAGCGAGACGGGGGGGCGAGAGAGGGAGAGCGCAAGACGGGGGGGGCGAGAGAGAGAGCGCGAGACGGGGGCGAGAGAGAGAAAGAGAGAGAAAGAGTGAGACGGGGGGGTGAGAGAGAGAGAGAGAGAGAGAAAGAGCGAGATGGGGGGGGCGAGAGAGAAAGAGCGAGACGGGGGGGGCGAGAGAGAGAGAGAGAGAGAGAAAAAGAGCGAGACGGGGGGGGGGCGAGAGAGAAAGAGCGAGACGGGGGGGGGGCGGGAGAGAGAAAAAGCGAGACGGGGGCGAGAGAGAGAGCGAGACGGGGGCGAGAGAGAGAAAGAGCGAGACGGGGGCGAGAGAGAGAAAGAGCGAGACGGGGGGGGGCGAGAGAGAGAGAGAGAGAAAGAGCGAGACTGGGGGGGCGAGAGAGAGAGAGCGAGATGGGGGGGGCGAGAGAGAGAAAAAGCGAGCCGGGGGGGCGAGAGAGAGAAAGAGAGAGACGGGGGCGAGAGAAAGAAAGAGCGAGACGGGGCGGCGAGCAAGAGCGCGAGACGGGGGGGCGAGAGAGAGAGAGAGAGAGAGAGCGCGAGACAGGGGGGCGAGGGAGAGAGAGAGCGCGAGACGGGGGGGGCGAGAGAGAGAGAGCGCGAGACGGGGGGGCGAGAGAGAGAGAGCGCGTGAGACAGGGGGGCGAGAGAGAGAGAGCGCGAGACGGGGGGCGAGAGAGAGAGAGCGCGAGACGGGGGGGGCGAGAGAGAGGGAGAGCGCGAGACGGGGGGCGAGAGAGAGAGAGCACGCGAGACGGGGGCGAGAGAGACAGAGAGCGCGAGACAGGGGGCGAGAGAGACAGAGAGCGCGAGACGGGGGGCAAGAGAGGAGAGCGCGAGATGGGGGGGCGAGAGAGAGAGCGCGCAAGACGGGGGGGCGAGAGAGAGAGCGCGAGATGGGTGGGGGGGCGAGAGAGGGAGAGCGCAAGACGGGGGGGCGAGAGAGAGAGCGCAAGACGGGGGGGGCGAGAGAGAGAGAGCGCGAGACGGGGGCGAGAGAGAGAAAGAGCGAGAAAGAGCGAGACGGGGGAGGCGAGAGAGGGAGAGCGCAAGACGGGGGGGGCGAGAGAGAGAGCGCGAGACGGGGGCGAGAGAGAGAAAGAGAGAGAAAGAGTGAGACGGGGGGGTGAGAGAGAGAGAGAGAGAGAGAAAGAGCGAGATGGGGGGGGCGAGAGAGAAAGAGCGAGACGGGGGGGGCGAGAGAGAGAGAGAGAGAGAGAGAAAAAGAGCGAGACGGGGGGGGGCGAGAGAGAAAGAGCGAGACGGGGGGGGGGCGGGAGAGAGAAAAAGCGAGACGGGGGCGAGAGAGAGAGCGAGACGGGGGCGAGAGATAGAAAGAGCGAGACGGGGGCGAGAGAGAGAAAGAGCGAGACGGGGGGGCGAGAGAGAGAGAGAGAGAAAGAGCGAGACGGGGGGGGGCGAGAGAGAGAGAGCGAGATGGGGGGGGGCGAGAGAGAGAAAGAGCGAGACGGGGGCGAGAGAGAGAAAGAGCGAGACGGGGGGGGCGAGAGAGAGAGAGCGAGATGGGGGGGGCGAGAGAGAGAGAGCGAGATGGGGGGGCGAGAGAGAAAAAGAGCGAGACGGGGGGGGGGCGAGAGAGAAAGAGTGAGACGGGGGGGGGGGGCGGGAGAGAGAAAAAGCGAGACAGGGGGGCGAGAGAGAGAGCGAGACGGGGGCGAGAGAGAGAAAGAGCGAGATGGGGGCGAGAGAGAGAAAGAGCGAGACGGGGGGGGGGGGGGGGGCGAGAGAGAGAGATAGAGTAAGAGCGAGACGGGGGGGGCGAGAGAGAGAGCGCGAGATGGGGGGGGCGAGAGAGAGAAAAAGCGAGCCGGGGGGGCGAGAGAGAGAAAGAGCGAGACGGGGGCGAGAGAGAGAAAGAGCGAGACGGGGGGGCGAGAGAGAGAGAAAAAGCGAGCCGGGGGGGCGAGAGAGAGAGAGAGCGAGATGGGGGGGGCGAGAGAGAGAAAAAGCGAGCCGGGGGGGCGAGAGAGAGAAAGAGCGAGACGGGGGGGGGGGGGCGAGAGAGAGAGAGCGAGATGGGGGGACGAGAGAGAGAAAAAGCGAGCCGGGGGGGCGAGAGAGAGAAAGAGCGAGACGGGGGGGGGCGAGAGAGAGAGAGCGAGATGGGGGGGGGCGAGAGAGAGAAAAAGCGAGCCGGGGGGGCGAGAGAGAGAGCGAGATGTGGGGGGCGAGAGAGAGAAAAAGCGAGCCGGGGGGGCGAGAGAGAGAAAGAGCGAGACGGGGGGGGGGGGGGGCGAGAGAGAGAAAGCGAGATGGGGGGGGCGAGAGAGAGAAAAAGCGAGCCGGGGGGGCGAGAGAGAAAAAGAGCGAGACGGGGGGGGGGGGGGGGCGAGAGAGAAAGAGCGAGACGGGGAGGGGGGGGGGCGGGAGAGAGAAAAAGCGAGACAGGGGGGCAAGAGAGAGAGCGAGACGGGGGCGAGAGAGAGAAAGAGCGAGACGGGGGCGAGAGAGAGAAAGAGCGAGACGGGGGCGAGAGAGAGAAAGAGCGAGACGGGGGGGGGGGGGGGCGAGAGAGAGAGAGAGAGAAAGAGCGAGACGGGGGGGGGCGAGAGAGAGAGAGCGAGATGGGGGGGGCGAGAGAGAGAAAAAGCGAGCCGGGGGGGCGAGAGAGAGAAAGAGCGAGACGGGGGCGAGAGAGAGAAAGAGCGAGACGGGGGCGAGAGAGAGAAAGAGCGAGACGGGGGCGAGAGAGAGAAAGAGCGAGACGGGGGGGGCGAGAGAGAGAAAGAGCGAGACTGGGGGGGCGAGAGAGAGAGAGCGAGATGGGGGGGGCGAGAGAGAGAAAAAGCGAGCCGGGGGGGCGAGAGAGAGAGCGAGATGTGGGGGGCGAGAGAGAGAAAAAGCGAGCCGGGGGGGCGAGAGAGAGAAAGAGCGAGACGGGGGGGGGGCGAGAGAGAGAGAGCGAGATGGGGGGGGCGAGAGAGAGAAAAAGCGAGCCGGGGGGGCGAGAGAGAAAAAGAGCGAGACGGGGGGGGGGGGGGGCGAGAGAGAAAGAGCGAGACGGGGAGGGGGGGGCGGGAGAGAGAAAAAGCGAGACAGGGGGGCGAGAGAGAGAGCGAGACGGGGGCGAGAGAGAGAAAGAGCGAGACGGGGGCGAGAGAGAGAAAGAGCGAGACGGGGGCGAGAGAGAGAAAGAGCGAGACGGGGGGGGCGCGAGAGAGAGAGAGAGAGAAAGAGCGAGACGGGGGGGGGGCGAGAGAGAGAGAGCGAGATGGGGGGGGCGAGAGAGAGAAAAAGCGAGCCAGGGGGGCGAGAGAGAGAAAGAGCGAGACGGGGGCGAGAGAGAGAAAGAGCGAGACGGGGGCGAGAGAGAGAAAGAGCGAGACGGGGGGGCGAGAGAGAGAGAGAGAGAAAGAGCGAGACGGGGGGGGGGCGAGAGAGACAGAGCGAGATGGGGGGGGCGAGAGAGAGAAAAAGCGAGCCGGGGGGCAAGAAAGAGAGAGAGCGAGATGGGGGGGGCGAGAGAGAGAAAAAGCGAGCCGGGGGGGGCGAGAGAGAGAAAGAGCGAGACGGGAGGGGCGAGAGAGCGAGCGAAAGAGCGAGACGGGGGGGGCGAGAGAGCGAGCGAAAGAGCGAGACGGGGGGGGGGGCGAGAGAGCGAGCGAAAGAGCGAGACGGGGGAGCGAGAGAGCGAGCGAAAGAGCGAGACGGGGGGGGCGAGAGAGCGAGCGAAAGAGCGAGACGGGGGGGGCAAGAGAGCGAGCGAAAGAGCGAGACGGGGGGGCGAGAGAGCGAGCGAAAGAGCGAGACGGGGGGGGCGAGAGAGCGAGCGAAAGAGCGAGACGGGGGGGGGCGAGAGAGCGAGCGAAAGAGCGAGACGGGGGGGGCGAGAGAGCGAGCGAAAGAGCGAGACGGGGGGGGCGAGAGAGCGAGCGAAAGAGCGAGACGGGGGGGGGCGAGAGAGCGAGCGAAAGAGCGAGACGGGGGGGCGAGAGAGCGAGCGAAAGAGCGAGACGGGGGGGCGAGAGAGCGAGCGAAAGAACGAGACGGGGGGGGCGAGAGAGCGAGCGAGCGGGACGGGGGGGCAAGAGAGCGAGCGGGACGGGGGGGGGGCGAGAGAGCGAGCGAGCGGGACGGGGGGGCGAGAGAGCGAGCGAGCGGGACGGGGGGCGAGACAGCGAGCGAGCGGGACGGGGGGCGAGAGAGCGAGCGAGCGGGACGGGGGGGGCGAGAGAGCGAGCGAGCGGGACGGGGGGGCGAGAGAGCGAGCGAGCGGGACGGGGGGGCGAGAGAGCGAGCGAGCGGGACGGGGGGGGCGAGGAGAGCGAGCGAGCGGGACGGGGGGCGAGAGAGCGAGCGAGCGGTACGGGGGGGCGAGAGAGCGAGCGAGCGGGACGGGGGGGGGCGAGAGAGCGAGCGAGCGGGACGGGGGGGGCGAGAGAGCGAGCGAGCGGGACGGGGGGGCGAGAGAGCGAGCGAGCGGGACGGGGGGGGCGAGAGAGCGAGCGAGCGGGACGGGGGGGCGAGAGAGCGAGCGAGCGGGACGGGGGGGCGAGAGAGCGAGCGAGCGGGACGGGGGGGCGAGAGAGCGAGCGAGCGGGGGTCGAGAGAGCGAGCGAGCGGGACGGGGGGGCGAGAGAGCGAGCGAGCGGGACGGGGGGGCGAGAGAGCGAGCGAGCGGGACGGGGGTGCGAGAGAGCGAGCGAGCGGGACGGGGGTCGAGAGAGCGAGCGAGCGGGACGGGGGGGCGAGAGAGCGAGCGAGCGGGACGGGGGGGCGAGAGAGCGAGCGAGCGGGACGGGGGGGCGAGAGAGCGAGCGAGCGGGACGGGGGGGGCGAGAGAGCGAGCGAGCGGGACGGGGGGGCGAGAGAGCGAGCGAGCGGGACGGGGGGGCGAGAGAGCGAGCGAGCGGGACGGGGGGGCGAGAGAGCGAGCGAGCGGGACGGGGGGCGAGAGAGCGAGCGAGCGGGACGGGGGGGCGAGAGAGCGGGACGGGGGGGGGGCGAGAGAGCGAGCGAGCGGGACGGGGGGGCGAGAGAGCGAGCGAGCGGGACGGGGGGGCGAGGAGAGCGAGCGAGCGGGACGGGGGGGCGAGAGAGCGAGCGAGCGGGACGGGGGGGCGAGAGAGCGAGCGAGCGGGACGGGGGGGGCGAGAGAGCGAGCGAGCGGGAACGGGGGGGCGAGAGAGCGAGCGAGCGGGACGGGGGGGCGAGCGAGCGGGACGGGGGGGCGAGAGAGCGGGACGGGGGGGCGAGAGAGCGAGCAAGCGGGACGGGGGGGCGACAGAGCGAGCGAGCGGGACGGGGGGGCGAGAGAGCGAGCGAGCGGGACGGGGGGGCGAGAGAGCGAGCGAGCGGGATGGGGGGGGCGAGAGAGCGAGCGAGCGGGACGGGGGGGGCGAGAGAGCGAGCGAGCGGGACGGGGGGGCGAGAGAGCGAGCGAGCGGGACGGGGGGGCGAGAGAGCGAGCGAGCAGGACGGTGGGGCGAGAGAGCGAGCGAGCGGGACGGGGGGGCGAGCGAGCGAGACGGGGGGGGCGAGAGAGCGAGCGAGCGGGACAGGGGGGCGAGAGAGCGAGCGAGCGGGACAGGGGGGCGAGAGAGCGAGCGAGCGGGACAGGGGGGGCGAGAGAGCGAGCGAGCGGGACGGGGGGGGCGAGAGAGCGAGTGAGCGGGACGGGGGGGGGGTGAGAGAGCGAGCGAGCGGGATGGGGGGGGGGGGAGGCCAGAGAGGGAGAGAGACGGTGGGGGGGAGAGACGGGGGGGCAAGAGAGAGAGAGAGAGACAGACAGAGACGCAGAGACGGGTGGGGGGGTTGGGGGCAGGTAGTTAAGGAACTGGAGGACAGACAACCAGATGGTGAGGGGGTGGGGGTAGAAGAGGGATGAAAGGTGGGGGTAGAGATATGATAAAAGGGGGATAAGCAGGAGGTGGGAGGGAAGAGAGAGAGAGAAGAAGAGGGAGGTCAATATCCTGGTAACTCCAACGACCAGCAAACCTCTAACTCTGGATCTTGCTCCCCCTACCATCACCATCACTGCATTAAACTGCTTGGATTCCCAACCCCACTCCATAGAATATAAAAGTGGCCATTCTTCCCCTACTAACCCAACCCCGCCCCCCACATACAATTCATCAGATATCTGTGATCCTCCAACCCGCTGCAATATAAAACTGCTCCTCACCCCGTACAAACCTGCCCGGATTCTGCTCACTGTACAAACCTGCCCGGATTCCCCTCACCCCGTTTAAACCTGCCCCTCACCCCGAATAAACCTGCCCCTCACCCCGAATAAACCTGCCCCTCACCCCGAATAAACCTGCCCATCACCCCGAATAAACCTGCCCCTCACCCCAAATAAACCTGCCCCTCACCCCAAATAAACCTGCCCCTCACCCCGGTATAAAACGGCCCCGATTCTCCTCACATAACATAAAACTGTCCCGATTCCCCCCATCCTGCCCCGCCACCAGACTCCCCACCCCACATACCCCAACTCCTCCCTGCCACATACCCCCCTCCCCCACTTCCAAGAGACCAGCATTGACATGGTCCCTGATTTAATCTTTATTCACAGCCTCGCAGTCCTTGGGGTAAAATTTTTCTTTTGTTCTCAGTCTTAAATCTCTTACATTTAACCTTGTAACAAGCCCCCCCTTATTCAAGGCCTTGAACATTGGAAGCAGTCCTATTCCTTTCTACATTGTCCCCTCCTTTTAGAATTTTAAACACTTTTATCAAACAGTTTTCTGTACCTTTCAAATGGCTCCTAAAGACGAGGAGGGCAGTGGGTGGCCAGATTTAAGGGATATGGCTGTCAGACAAGTAATTAGGACTAAAATAATCCCTCCAGGTTAATTGCCTACCCATGCTCCTTGTTCTACCCATTCCACCAGGTTAGATTCTGCCTGAGGATTTGTACATTTAATTAGCTGTGTACCAAAAATGAGGGGGAGGCAAAGTGACAAGTGCTTCAAGTGAGTCAGAGTCTGTCCTTTCCAGGACCTGGGTATAAACCTCGCTGGGACTGGCGCCAGATTAAGGGTTATACTCGAAATTAATACCTGAATTCGCCCTTCACAAACTGGCAGTTCTGAGATAATGCCAGCTGCATCGATAGGAACATTCAATGCTGGAGAAATATCAGTTCCTGCAATTGATACAAGTTCTGGTCCTTATGAACATAAACCTGTGCGGAAAGATTTAGAAGCCATTCGCAGCTAGGTTTGCCAATTCCCATTGGCAGTATTTCCAGAGGTTTGACAAAATCTCTCCAGTTGCATCATCCCCATTCATCCCCCATTGGTCACCCATCATTCCATTTCCATAGCATTCTGCCTTTCCAAGACAACTGGAAAGTGAACAGTGAGTAACTCACCTCCTGACTCCCCAAAGCCTGTCCACCATCCACAAGGCACAAGTCAGGAATGTGATAGATTACTCTTCACTTGCCTCAATGAGTGCAGCTCCAACTCAAGAAGCTCGACACTATCCAGGATAAAGCAACCCGCTTGCTTGGCAGCCCAACCACCACCTTAAACATTCACTCTCTCCATCACTGATGCACAGTAGCAGCAGTGTGTGCTACAAGATGCACTACAGGAACTCACCAAGGCTCCTTCGACAGCACTTTCCAAACCCACAACCTCTACCAACTAAAAGGACAAGGGCAGCAGGCACATGGGAATACCACCACCTAGAAGTTCCCCTCCAAGTCACTCACCATCCTGACTTGGAAATATATCGCCGTTCCTTCACTGTCGCTGGGTCAAAGTCCTGGAACGCCCTCCCTAACAACACTGTGGGTGTATCTAGCCATATGGCCTAAGTGGGTTAAGGCAGCAGCTCACCACCTTCTCAAGGGCAATAAATGCTGGCCTAGCCAGTGATGCCCACATCCTGTGAAACAAAAAAATATTCTTGGCTATCAGTTAAAATTTTTCCTTTCCAAACTCCAGTACTTTCCTTACCAATAAACAAGAACACAAAGAAAATGCATTTATTTTAATGCCCCATAGGATTTTTGTGTTGTCCGAGAGGTTAATGTTCAATCCCTGGTCACTCCAGAACAATCATGGAGTGTTGGCCATCCTCCTAGCAGCTGAGTGCTGTCCTGTTCCGAATTTAATGGCAGGGTTGACTGCAAATGAGAGGCCCGTGGGGAACAGATCATCATCACAAACCACAATGTTTCAGAATAAACAAAGTTGTTCAGCATGGATTATACATGATTAAAACAGTCAGCTATATCCTGGGAAAGGGAAGAGTTAAGGAGCAATTTATAAACAAGGAAAACAAAGAGCGGACTCGGCAGGCAACATGGAATAGAGTGAATCTACTTCCATGAGAGTCCTCATTTTTCAGTTCAGTCAGTTATCAAACAGTTCAACAATTCAAAGTTGAGAATACATCGCAGAGCATTAAAGTGCGTGCTCAGGCTCAGTGCTGCAAATCACCTTCACTCGCAGCCACTGCACAACACAAACACGAGGCGGTGACACACGCACAGGAGGGGCTGCTGAAACAAAGCAGTGTGCTTGCAATAAAAGCCGATCGAGGTCAAACTCTGCGCAGTTAAATTAGTGCGTTAACAGGCAGCAGGGCCTCCTCATGGGATCAGACAGTTGGGAGGGGGGCGACTTGCAGGATGGGGCATCCTACAGCCTTTGGAAACTCCTAACAGAGAGAACACTGGAAGAATCGACAGTACTCGGATTTTCCCATGTCACTGACGCCCTGGACTTCGCTGCAGGAAGTGACCCAACTGCTTTCCCTGCCACAGCTGTCTCTCCACACCAGCACCAACACCAAGGTTGGGACTCCTGGCCTGTCCCCTATTCCCCTCCAGGATCAAATCGATTGAATGAACGTCCGACAGACGTGCCAGTATTTAACGGCTTTAATGATGATTTACTACTCTCCCCAGCCAAGAGGTTGGGGAGCCAGGTCAATGTTTGGAGATGGGGTCGGGGGGGGGGGGGATCATGAATAAATGGTTAGGGTAGCCAGCTCAGAATCAATGCTCACAAAACTGCTGGCCCTCACTATCTGGTCTCTTACCTCTCCTAGGAAGTTATGTGGTTCCGATAGGGCAGGGCACAGGGCATCGCTACTGTGGATGATAAGCTGAATGAAACAGCGGGTCTTTATCTGTCTGTCATTTTTCATTATTACTAATCAATTTTGAAATAAAAGCATATTGTGAATAATCATTTTTTTGATGAACTGGCCAGGATGTGCTGCAGCTCTCCAGTCTGCCACCAGATGGTGCTGAGTCCCTGGTAGGGATTCTTCCAGCATGGGGCAAACTCTGGGGGGAAACAAATGCCCCCCTGATTTGCCTATCACAGTTGGTTTGCCCTCACGTCCAGAGCCGGGCGATAGTGTGTCATGGCTGGAATCAAGATGTTTCCTTTGTGCCGGTGGATGCTCATTCCACGCTCAAAGAGCTTCATCTAGAAAATAAAAATCCTGACTTTCGCTATTTAGCTTGCAGCTTAGACATTTCCAGCTAGATTGTTCCCAAAACCAGGCAGGCAGGCTCCAATTGGAGGCAGAGGGGGACACCCGGGCATCAACTGGAAAACTACATCTTAAAACTACCTCTGGAGCGTTGGGTTTATTTCTGGATCCCTCCCCTTATATACTAGCCTTGGTGGGGTTGTAGTGCGGATTCACCAGAACGTTCCAGGGGCTAAAAGGGTCAACTGAGGAGGAAGGGTTGCATAAGATCAGACTGCAATCCCTTGAATTGCATAAATATGGCAATGAAGATGATTAAGCGATTCCCTCTCTATCCACTCTATTTCCTCCGGTGGGGGGAACCCAGAACAAGGGGCCGTAACGTTAAAATTAGAACCACTGTCCAGGAATAAAATCAGGGGAGGGGTCAACTCTCCAAAGACGGAACCGTCTCACCCAAAAGGCTATGGATGAATTGGAACTTTCATAATTGATTTGATTAGATTTTTGATAGGCAAGGGAAGGTGATTGGATGGAGTTAAGATGCACAACCTCTAGGATTTGACTGAAGATGGAACACGGTGACCGAGTGACCTTTCTCTTGCTCTTCTGGGTGAAAGGGACGGGGTTTTACGGTTTGTGCTCTGGTCTGATCCCATGCAGTGACCTTTGCGGGGAAAAGCGGACACGCGGCAGTTATTTATCTTTTTGAGGCCATGTGGCACCAGCAGGCCCGCTAATGAAAGAATAAAAACCCACATACTTATACACGACGGAACTGCGCTTTATCTTCCTGGAGCCACGGCGACTCTGCCGCATGCCCATCAAATAAGGAATTACTCCCTTTGGCGGCAGCCGGATTCTGGTGAAAGAATTGATCTGATTACCACGGGAACACCAGGCAGCCACTCGCACGCTGTCGAGGGGGACAGAACCATTACAGCTACAGGACATCCCGCTCTATTCCATAAAGCAACATTGGCACAGAAAGCAGAGGGTCGGAGGGGAACGACACATCACCAGTCGCTGATACTGAACATTCCAGATCCCGCAATCCCCTGTGCGGATCTCAGCAGGAACAAGGCTGCATGTCACCTTCCAACCGGGTCACAGACAGAAGGACCCGGCTTTTTTAAGCCCACATTCAGCGTTAGTCTTCACATTGCTTTATACACCGACACACACCACACACTATGTTACACAGATACACTTCACACACAACGTTACACCTTACACAGGGGAAGATGGTGGTGTAATGGTAATGTCAATCCGGGGGCCCAGCCTGATGCTCTGGGGACATGGGCTCAAATCTCATCACTGCAGCTGGTGGAATTTAAAGTCAATTAACAGCGATTCTTTGTCATGGTATCATCCATTGTTGTAAAACCCCATCTGGCTCACTGACGTCCTTTAGGGAAGGAAATCTGCCATCCTCACCTGGTCTGGTCTACATGCAACTCCAGACCCACAGACTAAAAGGCAATTAAGGACAGGCAATAATTGCTGGCCTCACCAGCGATGCCCAAATCCCATGAACGAATAAAAGAGAGATACACAGACTACATTTTCCATCCACATGTTTACATCATCCTGTTTCTCATCTCCATGTTACACAGGCTCACACTTCCTACACTGAGCTACAGAGACAGTGTTTTGTAGACGGACACACACACACACACACACACACACACACACAGTTAGAAACTCAAATTTCACACATTTGAGGTTTCTGCCTGGTTCTCTACTGGCTTAAACTGGACACGTCCCTCCCTATCCCTTATATCTCCAGATTGGAAATATCCCCCCCTTCTATCCACAAGCAAACTACTTTCTCAAGCACCACTCCCACCCACCCACCCGCCCTCACTTTAGATTCCAAAGGCATGGAACACCCAACCCTTATTGTCCATCATGTGTAGCTGCCACCTGCTCCAACTCCTCATGGTCACAGTAACAGATCCTCCGCCCTCAACTTCTCCCATCACTATCCGTCTGCCCTCCACCTCACCTTGGTCTTAATGTCAATGGTCTTGTTTTGTTCACACAACCCTTACAATCCATCTTGGCTTCTGACCAGCCAACTTTGCTGCTTCATGACCCTGCCTCACCCCAGCACTTTTACCAACATCAATCCATCTCTCTCCACAGTATCTCCTTTAAAACCATCAGCAGCAATCCCCGGTGCTTTCTCTCAGCATCTCATCTCAAATCTTCCCTTCACCTCCAGGAACTTCTTGTTGCTCCCACCACTTTCCAAACCAGTCCCACCAATTAGTTTTGTCCACTGCACTCCATCCTCGAGCCCCTTCCAAGTCCAGAAGGAAGGGTTCAGTTTCCTCGTGGTTGTGGAGAACACCCAGTTCAAATTCCTGCCTGCATCATTGTGCCAAAGATCATTGTCACGCTCCCAAACTGTCAAGTGACAGCAAGCACTGGCCAAGCCAAAACATCAGGCCAAATTCTGGAAAAGGAGAGGCCATTGTTTTTTTTACTTTCAGCTCCATACCACCAACCTCTGGGCTCATTTTTTCCAAGCTGCCACTTCAAGGAAATGTGGATCCTGCACGTTCTGCTCAATACCAGGCTCCAGTGTCCATGGTTACCAAATCTGCTTTCTTACTCCTCTACAGCATTGTCTACCTCTGCCGGATCCCTCCTTCACTGCTACTGAAGCTCTAGCCCATGCCTTCAGCAAATCAACGGCTGACTTTTCCAATGTCCTTCTAGCTTGTGTCTCAACCATCCATGAGCTTATGGTCTTTATATTCAAAATTTCCCACTGACTCATGCTACTTTGGTCATCTCTGCTTTGTATCCCTGCAAGTACCCTCTGCTCTTGAACAGCAGACCTCTCTTCACCCCTTGTACCTCTATCAGCGGTCCTTCATTCAGCGAGTTTGCTCCTGTCCTCTAAAATTCTCCACCTAGTTCCTCTTGCTCTTTGGTTTCCTACCTTCCCCTCTCCATTCCTCTACACTGTGACTGTCACTTCCTCTATCATAAAGGGACTCCTTCACTATCAGTGATTCCTTCTGGTCTGTCAGAAAATCAGTAAAACTATAAGTCCTTGTTAGGCACATACTCAGTGCTATGTTCACTTTGTGCTTTAACGCTACACACAAAGACTCAGTTATTCCTATACACACTTCCTCTCCATGTTATGTGCACAATCTCACAGGGTTAAACATGAACACAGACACACACTTTTACTGTCACAGATGTAGTAACAGTAATACAATATTAAACTTTCAATGCAGATTATCCCACCACAGGAAGATACACACAACAGCATGTCTGCTTTCCTCATTACATTGTTTCTATGATTTGAAGTGGCCTAGGACTGTCCTGTGGCAGTACAACAGGGCATACCTTACATTATATCAATAGGATACAGTGTACAGGCTCAGGGTATTGGTACTGTGATAAGCATCAAATCTTCCAAAGGCTAATTCTGGGTGTTGGTGGTGGTGTTGGCATGTACTACTTGGGCCAGAATCAGGGCAGAATGAATGATGTTGCTGTGATGGTATGTTGACATAAACAGCAACACTGCTCATTGAGCCAGGATTGGGCAGTTAGTAGCTGTATTGTCATAACTTTGGGATGTATCATATCTGAGGCATAGCGCTCAGGCATCCTGTTTAACCCTCATGCTGATGTACACGCAATAGCAATTGGCCAGGTACCAGATTTCTCCCAGTTCAACCTCAGTGAATACATGATTTTCTGGGCTTGGGCAACTTTCCACAGTTAAGGAACTTGTGGACTTAACGCAATACACCACCTCTCAGCTAATTCGAAACAGAGAATGTCGACAGTATGCCTGAGGGACACACCTCATCCCATCTAAATGTGGCAACTTCCACAACTTACCCCATCATGGCTCAATGTCTAAGTGCAGCAGAATTTGAAGGTGGATAAATACTCAATTATTCTTCCTGTCAGAAAGTTGTTTCTTCCTCTCCACACACACACACACACACACACAAAGAGTCGCAATCAATAAGTCTAAAAAACTGGTTTCCACGTTTCCAAAGGGTCTATACCCTATTCTATGTTTTACCTCAGAGCTGAAAGTGGTATATATGCAGTACTTGTGTATAATAAACACTGTCCCCTCCAAACAAAACACACAACAAAGTGTTTTATTTTAAACTGAGTCTCCCAGGATCAACTTCGAGTTGGAGAGGCAGTGGTGTAGTATCCAAAGGCCCAGGTTAATGCTCTGCTGAAATGATTTCAAATCCCACTATCGCAGCTGATGGAATTTCAATTTAATTGATGAATCTGGAATATAAAGCTACCCTCAGTAATGGTAACCGTGAAACAATCAGTTGTTGTAAAAATTAATTTGGCTCACCAATGTCCTTTAGGGAAGGGGAAATCTGCCATCCTTACCTGGTCTGGCCTACATGTGACTCAGTAATGTGGTTGATTCTGAAATGGCCTAGCAAGCCACTCCATTCAAGGGCAATTGGGTATGGGCATCAAATACTGGCTTTTCCAGTGATGCCTACATCCCATGAAAGAGCAAAAAAACAATTTTAGACCATAGCCCTGTCTCCATATTTTCAGACAGCAGCTGTTGTTGATAACGATTCTGCTCCTGCCATTTACATCTCTTCTAGACCCATCTTTTGTTTCTTTACCTGTCCCATTACCTTCTCCTTTTGCCTTCCACCATCATCCCTGTTGTCATTTAATGTCTTCTGCCCCCACCCTATCACAGGCCTTCGCTTATTGTTCTTCCCACATCTGTGTACTTGCTTCAAACTTGTTACATCTCCAACTTTTTTCTAGTTGACAAATGGTCATTGACCTGAAACGTTGGCTCTCTTTCTCTGTTCACAGATAGCGTCAGGTCTGACGAGTACATCCATCATTTTCTCCATTTGAGATTTCCAGCATCTGCAATATTTGCTCCTGTTTTTCTCTTACTTTGATACTGTTAAAGTGCCACACACACACACAGTTTAACTAAATGAAACTCGCTGAGCATCAATCCCAGGCGAACAAAGCTAACGTGCGACTGTGGCAAGGTTCCAGAAAAATAGCAGAGCATTTCCTGGCAAAAGAAAACGGCATCTTCCACCCAGCGGAACAGATTTCAACTTGTGGGCAGAAGGATTTGGAGATACACTGAAAACGCAACTTGCATTTATAAAGCGCTTTTAGCATAAATCAACAAAAATTTACACTAAGTCAAGGCAGCAGCTATTGGCCTGAGAAACTGAAAACATGGCCAAATATGCAGGTTTTAGGAACTCTTGAGAGGAGGAGGAAGGGCAAGAGATTTACAGACCCAAACTCCAGAGCTTAGGCTATGGCACCTATAGTGAGGCAAAGGGATTGAGGAACAGAGTAAAATCTCTACTGAACCACAAATGTCACCCACCAACCCAACATTTAGCAGATAGTCTTTGAAATTCATAGCTTTTTTCTTTTGTTTTTTTTTAATATACACAGCAGCGTTTGAACAGTATTCTTGGGTGCAGCCAACAGCAACCCTCATTTCTTCATTAAAACGAGTAAACTGATGAGGGCTTTTGGCTAAAACAAAAACATAAATACCTGGAAAAACTCAGCAGGTCTGGCAGCATCAGCGGAGAAGAACGAAGTTGACGTTTCGGGTCCTATGACCCTTCAACAGAACTAAGTAATTTTGATTTTTACTTAGTTCTGTTGAAGGTTCACGAGGACTCGAAACATCAACATTGTTCTTCTCCGCCGATGCTGCCAGACCTGCTAAGTTTTCCAGGTATTTCTGTTTTTGTTTTGGATTTCCAGCATCCGCAGTTTTTTGTTTTTAGGACTGTCCTATTACACAATGAACCCCCAGAAACAAAACCAAGACTTGGTTTGCCTGATCTGCTCATAATTTAGTAGAGTGAATATAACATGAGAAAATGTGACGTTGTCCACTTTGGTGGGGAGAATAAAAAAGCAGAATTTTTTTTTTTTAAATAGAGAGAGAGATTTCAGAATGCAGTGGAGAGGAATCTGGGTGAGCTTGAACATGAATCACTAAAAGTCAGCATGTAGGTACAGCAAGCAATTAGGAAGGCAGTTAGAATGCTTGCCTTTATTGCAAGGGGAAGGAATACAAAAGTAGAAATGTCTTGCTACAGCTGTACATGGCATTGGTGAGACCCTGCCTGGATTACGGTGTACAGTTTTGATCTCCTTATTTAAGGAGGGATATACTTGTATTGGGAGCAGTCCAGAGAATGTTCACTAGGCTGATTCCTGGGATGAAGAGGTTGTCTTATGAGGAAAGGTTAAGTGGGTTAGGCCTATATTCATTGGAGTTTAGAAAAATGAGAGGTGATCTTACTGAAACATATGAGATCCTAAGGGCACTTGACAGGGTAGATGTTGAGAGGATGCTTCCCCTCATGGGGGAATCTGGAACTGGGGGCACAATTTTAAAATAAGGCATCTCACATTTAAGGTAGAGATAAGGAGGAATTTCTTCTCCTAGAGGATCATTAGTCTTTGGAGTTCTCCTCCCCAGAAAGCAGTGGAGATTGGGTCATTGAATATATTCAAGGCTGAGTTATCTGACTTGACAGATTTTTGCTCTATAAGGGTTATGAGGGACAGGCTGGAAAGTGGAATTAAGGCCACGATCAGATCAGCCAGAATCTTACTGAATGGTGGAACAGGATTGATGGGCTTCGGCCTACTCCTGCTCCTATTTCTTATGACCCAATAGTCACCTGGCAGCAACTCCCCCTTGGCCTGCTAATCAAGCCATCAAGGACCAAGGTGTCATTATGTGGTAACTCTTCTTAGTCACTGGCTTAATCTTGTTCAAATTCCTAGGCCTGGAGGTTTTGAAAGGGCAGTATGTGTCCCTGTGATTTCAATGGGGAATCAATCCTCCTATCGAATATGGCACTGAGCTAGCAATCCAGGCGCCTGGATTAATAAATTGACAGAATAAGAGCTCAAATCCCATCATGATAGTTAGAGAAAATTTAAAATTCAGCTCAAAACAGACAGCAATTGGAAAGCTGGTATCAACTTACTTGAGAAAAGATGAACACCTGTTCAATGGAAAGCACCATTATTGAACACCTCCCCAAAATGAGGGCAGAGAGGCAGCTGTAATACATCACATGACTGTTGTGTGTTTGGATTGTTGCATAAACCAATCTGCTTCATTAATGCTCTTTAGGGGAGGAAACTTGCCATTCTTCTCAGGACTGGCCTATATGCAACTCCTCCAGTCCCACACCAATGTGGTTGACTCTTACCTACTCTGAAGATGCCTAGTAAGCCACTCAACTGTATCCAACTGCTACTAGTGGTTCAAGGATTAGACCCAACACCACATCCGAAAGGCAATTAGGGAGGGGGTATGAATGCCGGTGTTACCAGCAATGCCCAGAGGCAGCAAATCAATTGGATTTAAAATATGCACAAACATATTTTATACGTATACATACATATGCACAAACATATATATGTAAATAAATAAGGATCCCAAGTCCATGTCCCACAAGAGGACACAAAGCTGTGCTGCTGAAGGGTCATATCTGTAGCACCAGCTGATCACCAAATAAAAACTTCTCTCTTCATTAAACAACAAAGTGCTGTGAGTATAACTCTGTAGTAGCTATGCTGTCCTTGGGCTATCAGCTAACATATATCAATGTGCTTGGGTTAAGCCTAGACACAATGCTGGAACACAGACTGAAACTTTTATAATCATTGGCTATTAGTAACAGCCCTGGGAAATTAGCAAGGAATCTCTATAAATAGGACTTTGAAGCTGTGCCATTTGGATCTCATGTTCTGCAGCTTGCATTCCACAGGCATATGAGCCACAACAACAACCTACATTTATAAAGTGCATTTAACATCATAAAATATCCCAAAGCACTTAACAAGAGCGATATGAATAAAGACGCAGAGCCACACAAGGAGACTTCAGAATAGTTGATCAAAAGCTTGATCAAAGAGGTAGTTTTAAGGAGCATCTTCGAGGAGGAGTGGGAGGTAGAGACGAGGAGAGGTTTAGAGGGGGAATTCCAGAGCCCAGAGCCATGGCAGCTGAAAGCATCAGTGCAAAGGTGGAGAGATTAAAATTGAGGAGCCAGAACGCGAAGAGTCCAGAAATCCCAAAGGCTTGTAGGGCTGGAGGAGTTTACAGAGTTAGGGAGGGGTGAGATCATGGAGGGATTTGAACACAAGGATGAGACACTGGTCAGAATCGGAGCCAGTGAGGGAGAAAGCAGAGGTGATGGGTGATCGAGGTTTGGATCGAGTTACAATATGGCAGCAGAGTTTTGGTCGAGCACAAGTTTATGCCGGATGAAAGACCAGCCAGAAGTGTGTGTCTGAATAGTAAAATGTAAAAGGTAACAACGGCATGGATGAGTGTTTCAAGCAGATGAGCCAAGGTAGGGTCAGGGTCAAGGTGGAAGCAAGAGATATTAGTGATGGTGTGGATGTGTCATAGAAAACTCATCTCTGGCTCAAACACCACCAAGGTTGCTGTGGTAAAGTGAGGTACCCTGTCCCTTTAAGAGAATGCAAGTGTATTGATCATGTGACAGCACTGATGAATCACTGTACAGCGTGGGCAACTGGGAACCATAAGTCTAGTACTGGAGGTTTCTGAGTGAGCAGGTATGATCTGATGCTCTGCCCTATGTCTCAATAAACCATCACTGTTTATTCTTACATCAGTCTCTCCCTGTTATTGATTGCAAACAGCAACTGAAGAGAACACAGGAAGGCGTGCAGTTAGAGCTCAGGTGGCCAACGAACTCATTCACCCAAGACATAATCCGCAAATGGTCTTATGCAGTTCAAGACAGTTGCCAGGAAATGGATTGTCAGGTAATGGAGTTAGTGGCAGCGGTCAAACACAATAGCTTCAGCTGTCCGATATTTAAGTGCAAAGTCAAAATTCAGAGTCACTGAAGAGGTCAGAGAGGTGGTGGTGAAAGAGAGTGGAATGTTGTCGGCATACACGTAGAACCTGGTGTGTTTTCAGATATTCCAGCCAAGGGGCAGCATGTAGATGAGAAACAGAAGGGGACCAAGGGTAGATCTTTAGGGATCTTCAGTGCAGGAGTGGGAGGAGAAACCATTGCAGATAATTCTCTGGCTACAGTTCAATAGATAAAAATGAAAGCAGGCTTGGGCAGCTCCATCCAGCTGAACGAAGGTGGTGAGGTGTTTAAGAGTGTGGTTTAGCCAACATCAAAGGGTGTAAACGGGTTGAGAAGGGGGTAGTTTATCATGGCCACAATCACAAAGAATGGCATTGTAGCTGGACAAAGGCTGTTTTGGTACTGTGGCTGAACCGAAAACCGGATTGGAGGGATTCAAATCAGGAATTGTGTGAAAGATGGGCACAGATTTTAGCGCATTCGAGGACTTGAGGGGAAAGCAGGCTAAAGATGGGCCAGTGATTTACAAGGACAGATGGGCCAAGGGCAAGTTTTTTTTTTGAGGAGAGGGTTGATGACAGCACAGGAGAAGGGTGGGGTGTAAATAGTACCGGAAGAGGGGGACCATGAACAATATCAGCTAAGATGAGAGTCAGGAAGGAAAGCTGAATAGTCAGTAATTCAGTCAGGTCAGAGGTTTGAGAGAGAAGCAGGTGAGCCTCAGGTAAGATGAAGTTGGAAAGAGCATTGAAGAAAAGAAGGGAGTTCAGGGACAAGGCAGCAGGGAATATTTGAGGAAGTTTGTCTCAATGGGCTTGAGGAAGGGAGGGAAGCAGAGAGGCTGCTGAATGGCTTTGATCTGTGCATTCTGTCTATGAGTTCCTTGGATTTATTGCTGGAGGTGAGGGTGAAGGCAGCAGGGGAGCTGGTAAAAGGTTGTCTGTAGCGAAAAGAAGCCGGGGTTATCTTTACATTCATAGAACAGAATCACAGAATGGTCACAGCATAGAAGGAGGCCATTCAGCACATTATGTCTGGGCTGGCTTTCTAGAGGAGGGGCCACGGGGCTGCCCCCCCGACAAATGGCTATAGACCTAAAAATGACCATCAAACTGAGTCCCAGCAGAAGGCCATGGGACTGAACAACAGGACATTTAGAAAAGGGAATGAGTACTGGATTTACACAACGGGTCAGTCCGCATTGGAAGAGTCTTAATTAGATGCTGCTTTAGTCTAGGGCCTCTGGCTGTCAAGCAAGTAGCTGTAGCACAGTGCCAGATTTTTGTTTTAAAAGCTGACAGTCCCTATCCTGTGCACAGAGGCCAAAGTGTGGGAACCAAGCTCAAAGAGGAAGCGGCTTCATGTTGCAATGAAAAAACATGTAAAGAAAATGTTTTCAGATGCATGTAAATGGGGGAAAAAGAGCAATGCACCTTTAAATACTGAGTCATCATCTTTAATGTGGTCACATCAGCAATCTTAATGCCACTGTTGAGCATATGACATATATGCCAGATACCAAGAGCTGCACACAAGAGATATCCAATTGTACAACGACTGCACCTCACATTTGGACAGGAAGACAGACACCCTTCAGTCAGCAATAGGGCCCCCATATGTGTTTTAAACTATTATCAAGAAAGCAAATTAGAGAAGAGTAGGAAGAAGCAGGAGGTAAATCACAAAATGGTGCTTGCAACTAGTCTGGATCATAACACAGTAAGGATACAAGGGAGAGAATAGGTGGGGTATTTGCAGCTTATGAGGGAGGGGGACACCGATGAAAGCAGTAACAACAGTGAAACAAGGTTATAACAGATATTTATTTATCTGTTTGTCTATAACTATGCAAATAAAATGACTGCCTAAATGGAGGAAGACTTCAAGACTGATCAAACTATTCAACTCCACCATTCTTCAGATTTCAGTTACCCTATGCGACACTGTTGCGTACTAGATTTGAGGAAGGTGTATGAATCAAAAGCACATGAATCTGCCACTGAAACTGTATACCTCAAACCATCTGTAATATGTGGTTTGATGCATTTCCTCTCCAGGGTCCCATGTGCAAACCAACATGACTGGAGGCTGGGTCAGTCCAAGTTGAATCTTCATTGATCTGAAGTTCAGACTGACACACAGCTCTGCCTACAGATGAACACCAGAGGGCAGCAACTGGAGATTTTGTATTCAGCGCAGCCACTGGGATCAATCCATTTATCAGCCCACTCTCTTAACAGTGCTGGTCTACTGGTATGTTTCCATCAGCTTCCCAGAGAATAACCATTGACACACAGCACAATACACTTCAATCCTATATACTAAAAATGTGTTCACATAGACAGTCCTGGGGACATAGCCTTACTGGGACTGTTGGCAACTCTCTCAATATGGGGCCCGGGCTCGCCATGCCCCTAGCCAAGCTGTTCCAGTACAGCTACAACACTGGCATCTACCCAGCTATGTGGAAAATTGCCCAGCTATGTCCTGTATACGAAAAGCAGGATAAATCCAAACCAGCCAATTACCTTCCCATCAGTCTACTCTCAATCATCAGTAAAGTAATGGATGGGGTCATCAACAGTGCTATTAAGCGACACTTGCTTAGCAATAACCTGCTCACTGATGCCCAGTTTGGGTTCCACCAGGGGCACTCAGCTCCTGACCTCATTACAGCCTTGGTTCAAACATGGACAAAAGAGCTGAACTCCTGAGGTGAGGTGAGAGTGACTGCCCTTGACATCAAGGCCACATTTGACCGAGTGTGGCATCAAGGTGCCCTAGCAAAACTGGAGTCCAAGGGAATCTCCGCTGATTGTAGTCATACCTACCACAAAGGAAGATGGTTGTGGTTGTTGGAGGTCAGTCATCTCAGCTCCAGGTCATCACTGCAGGAGTTCCTCAGGTAAGTGTCCTCGGCCCAAACATCTTCAGCTGCTTCATAAATGACCTTCCTTCCATCATAAGGTCAGAAGTGAGATATTCGCTGATGATTGCACAATGTTCAGCACCATTCAGAACTCCTCAGGTACTGAAGCAGTCCATGTCCAAATGCAGCAGGATCTAGACAATATCCAGGCTTGAGCTGACAAGTGGCAAGTAACATTCAAGACACACAAGTGTCAGGCAATGAGAGTGTCTAACCATCACCCCTTGATGTTCAATGGCATTACCATCACTGAATTCCCCACTATCAACATCCTGGATGTTACCATTGACCAGAAACTGAACTGGACTAGCCAGTTAAATACTGTGGCTACAAGAGCAGGTCAGAGGCTAGGAATCCTGCAATGAATAACTCTCCTCCTGACTTCTCAAAGCCTGTCCACCATCTACAAGGCACAAATCAGGAGTGTGATGGAATACTCTCCACTAGCCTGGATGAGTGCAGCTCCCACAACACTCAAGAAGCTTGACACTGTCCAGGACAAAGCAGCCTGCTTGATTGGCACCCCTTCCTCAAACATTCACTCCCTCCACCATTGACACACAGTAGCAGTGTGTTCCATCTACAAGATGCACTGCAGGAATTCACCAAGGCTCCTTCGACAGTACCTTCCAAACTCACGACCACTACCATCTAGAAGGACAAGGGCAGCAGACAGATGGGAACATCGCTACCTGGAGGTTCCCCTCCAAGCCACTCACCATCCAGACTTAGAAATATATCGCCATTCCTTCACTGTCGATGAGTCAAAATCCTGGAACTCCCTCCCTAACAGCACTGTGGGTGTACCTACACCACATGGACTGCAGCAGTTCAAGAAGGCAGCTCACCGCCACCTTCTCAAGGGCAATTAGGGATGGGCAATAAATGCTGGCCCAGCCAGCAAAGCCCACACCCCATGAACAAATGAAAAAAATAGCTGGGCCGGGGCCCCGGAGCCCCACACTTACACAGCACTCCACAGATAAAACAGAAGCCATATCGTTTACCTGACTGCCAGTGCCTTACAATTATCGGGGCAGCTATCCCCTTCCTCCTCCTAGAATCTCAAAGCTAGTCATCTTTCTTATGACAACTAAACTTCTGAAATCTCATGAAGTCCAACAGTGGCCTTGATCTTTGTATTGTGCTGACTATTATGGAGTTTGGTCATGCAGCTTTCGTGATGTTCTTCGACAAGGAGATCTTTAACCCGGCCAAACCACTCAGCAGTACCTATTGCAAATTGTAGACAAAACTAACAATCCCAGTTACTGTCATTGCAGAGCTCCAACACTGCTTCAAATACTAAGTGTATTCCTTCCCTTGCACTGACTATTCACTGGAAGCAATTTATTACACCTCTCAGGTGCACTGGCTGGTGCAGCAGCTTCTAAAACAAGAGTCTCTACAACACATTCAAACAGTGTGAGTAAATTAGATATTCTGTGCTTGGTTTATTAACCTCAATAACTGTGCACAACAGACTGCATTTCAAATTGGGAGGATGGTGTGGGTGTACTTTTAAAAAAAAACGGAAGAATCTGCATGAATTTCATCAGCAATATTTTATCCTCCTATTGTTGTTATTTACTAAGGAGCAATGCAACGGGTGTTTGAGAGCAAACACAAACTCTCATCTCATTAGACTTGGGTCACCGAACGCATTACCACACATGCAAAATTGTGAGCTTCCATTCCAGGAGAACAGCTCATTCTTACTGAACAACAGCATGACCCACACTCAAATAAACCGACAGAGGAGGATGGGGGTGTAAATGAACCCACAGAGGGGACATTGCAGATACAGAAACACCTTTACCAAAGAATGGGAAAAGTAGGCAGGGAATAACTGGCAGAAAGTAAATGGTCAAACTGGTTCTGTCCCTCAAGCCTGCTCCGCCATCGAATCAGTTCAGTTATGGCTGATCTGTACTTCAACTCTATCTACCTGCCTCGCTTCCATAATCCCTTAATATCCTTACTTAACAAAACTCCCTCGCGATTCTGAAAGTTTTAATTGATGCCTGGGGGAGGGTGGTCTAACACGGAAAGCTCTGCAGAGTTAACAAACAAGTGAATTTATTCAGTCAGCATACAGGCTGCTTTAGTGACCATTCATTTACGCTGTTCTCATTATCTGGTAGCTGCTAACATTAGTGTCTTGACACAAGCCACATTCTGGATTGACAGTTTACTAAATAGAGAACACAGAAGCATTCTCTGAAAATCATTACTCAATCGATATGCAGAAGCCATCTATGCCAAATTCATGGTTACAGGAACTAAAGGGGCTGACAAGAAACCCAAACATTCATTTATACAATGAGTTAATAGAAAAAAAACAGGCATCCAAACTGGGCAGTATGTGAAAATGACTGCACATGGAAACTAACAGTACAAATTTAAAATTACAATTATTTGTCTGGCATTTGGTTTGCTGATTAAGTTTGCACTGCTCCAACATTCAGTCCCATATATTCCAAAGATATAACAGTTGAAATCAGGTCTGGCGTTTACCTCAGCACAATACATCCATAATACATCCACCTTGGGTGGCAGAGCGGGTTTGGTACAGAAAAAAGGAAAAAAAGATTTGCATTTATATAGCACCTTTGATGACCTCAGGAAACAATTTAAGACTCTGAAAGCTGCCATACCATTTGCACTTAACCTGTGGCTTTCAAATACCTCGGATGCACTGGCCGGTGCAGCAGCTTCTAAAACAAGAGTCTCTACAACACATTTAAACAGTGTGAGTAAATTAGATATTCTCTGCTTGGTTTATTAAACTCAATAACTGTGCACAACAGACTGCATTTCAAATTGGGAGGATGATGTGGGTGCACTTTAAAAAAAACGGAAAAATCTGAATGAATTTTATCAGCAATATTTTATCCTCCTATTGTCATTATTTACTAAGGAGCATTGCAGTGGGTGTGAGAGCAAACACAAACTCTCATCTCATTAGACTTGGGTCACCGGACGCAGAACAGCACATGCAAAATCGTGTGCTCTCATTCCAGGAGAACAGCTCAATCTTACTGAACAACAGCATGACCCGCCACTCACACAAACAGACAGAGGAGGATGGGGGGTGTAAATGAACCCACAGAAGGGGCACAACCTTGAAATTTGACCATTTAGGTGCGAAACCAGCAGACACTTTTTCTGTGCAAAGGAAAAGCACTTTACAGTCATTGAAGTACTTGAAAATATTGTCACTGTTGAAATGCAGGAAGCAGAGAAATCAGTTGAACACAACAAGCTCTCACAAACAGCAACGTGATAACAATATGATAAAGCTGATGGCATAGTGGTGTTGTTGCTGAACCAGTGATCCAGAGACCCAGGATAATGCTCTGGGGACCCAGGTTCGAATCCCACCACAGCAGATGGTGGAATTTGAATTCAATAATTCTGGAACTAAAAGTCTAATGATGACCATGGAACCATTGTCGATTGTTGTAAAATCCATCTGATTCACTAATGTCCTTTAGGATTATCTGTCATCCTACACATGACTCCAGACCCACAGCAAAGTGGGCAACTCTGAAATAGCCTGTTAAGCCACAAAAAAGGAATGAAGCTGGATGGACCAGCCAGCATCGACCGAGGCACCGGAAATGACAACAGCAATCTCAGCCTTGTCAACCCTGCAAAGTCCTCCTTACGAACATCTGGGGGCTAGTGCCGAAATTGGTAGAGTGGGGGATATGCCGGGCCATGTGATTACAAGGAACAGCCTGGCAGTCATCTAGGAATCATACCTCACAGATAATGTCCCAGACACCACCATCACCAACCCTGGGTATGTCCTGTCCCACCAGGAGGACAGGCCCAGCAGATGTGACACAGTGGTATACAGTCGGGAAGAAGTTTCCCTGGGAGTCCTCAACATCGACTCTGAATCCCATGAAATCTCATGGCATCAGGTCAAACATGGGCAAGGAAGCATCCTGCTGATCACCACGTAATGCCCTCCCACAGTTAATGAATCAGTGCTTGGTGCCACCACATGGTGGCAAGGACACAGAATGTAATCTGGGTGGGGGACTTCGACCAAAAGCGGCTCAGTAGTACCGCAACTGATCGAACTGGCCGAGCCCTAAAGGACATAGCTGTTAGACTGGGTCTGCAGCAGGTGGTGAGGGAACCAAGAGGGAAAAACATACTTGATTTCATCCTCAACAACCCATCTGCCGCAGATGCATCTGCCCTTAACAGTATTGGTGGGAATGACCATCACACAGTTGTTGTGGAGACAACTACCAGCTTCACATTGAGGATTGCTATCACTGAATCCCCCACTATCAATATCGTGGGGGGGGTTACCATTAACCAGAAATTGAACTGGACTAGCCATATAAATACTGTGGCTACAAGAGCAGAGGCTAGGAATCCTGCACAGAGTAACTCACCTCCTGACTCCTCGAAGCCTGTCCACCATCCACAAGGGACAAGTCAGGAGTGTGATGGAATACTCTCCACTTGCCTGGATGAGTGTAGCTCCCACAACACTCAAGAAGCTTAACACCATCCAGGACAAAGTAGCCTGCTTAATTGACACCACATCCACAAACATTCACTCACTCCACCACCGATGCACAGTAGCAGCAGCGTGTACCATCCACAACATGCACTGCAGGAATTCATCAAGGCTCCTTCGACAGCACCTCCCCAATCCACGACCACTACCATCTAGAAGGACAAGAGCAGCAAATAGATGGGAACCCCACCATCTGGAAATTCCTCTCCAAGCCACTCACCATCCTGACTTGGAAATATATCACCGTTTCTTCATTGTCGCTGGGTCAAAATCCTGGAACACTCACCCAACAGCACTGTGGGTGTACCTACATCACATGGACTGCAGCAGTTCAAGGAAGCAGCTCACCACCACCTTCTCAAGGGTAATTAGGGATGGGCAATAAATGCTGGCCTAGCCAGTGAAGCCCACATTCCATGAAAAAATTTCTTAAAAATTGCTTTTGTGATGTCAATTGAAGAATAAATACTGGCCAGCATACTGGATAATTCCTCCACTCTCCTTCAAAATAGTGCTATGGGAGCTTTTATATCCACCTGAGGGGGAGAGGCAGGGCACTGGTTTAATGTCTTATCCAAAAGATGGTGCCTCCAACAGTGCTGCACTCCCCAGCATTCCACTGGAGTGCCAGCTTTAATTTTCAGGTTCAAGTCCAGGAATGGGACTGGATCCCACAACGTTCTGGCTCAGAGACATGAGTGTAATCAAACTTAGCCACCAAGACTCGCAGGAGGGTCACCAAACCACCAAAAGAGTGCACCACACCATTCAAATCAGTTCCAGTGCTGAACCTCCTCCCTCTACCTAGTCACAAAGCTAATATCATAGAAACACACCATGTTGGTGGTACAATCACTAGGCAGCTGATTTTATACAGAGCTTGGTAATGGGCTGTAAACCAGCGCAGCACATCAATGATCTCACTAGTCAGGAGAGCACCTCACTGGTTTCAATCCATCAGGTGTTTGCTTATGATCAAGTTTCTTTTTAAAATAAAAGATTTTTACAATCATGTGGTAGGCAGTAATCATGGTGCAGACAGGGCGACCTAGACTAGAGAATAATGAAGGTGGTACCAAGGGACCTAAAAGGATATGGTATCACATGACCACTATCTCTCAGGGTAAGGGGGCAATAATCAAGCACAGACTGCCAGAGGATGGAGTGTACACTCCACAATATATACCTTATACCAGGGTTATTCAAACTAGCCTCAAAAACCCAAGTCACTCAGTCCTGATTGCGCAGACACTTTGTCACCGTGCTTGTCCTGATTGAATCACATGGGCAGGGGCTTTTGGAAAGAATTTGTTGGTGAGCGAAGGAGATCTCAGTCCCAGCAGTGAGAGAGATATATGCAAATCTCGTAATAATGAATTTAAATTTTGCCGACAACTGGCCAACCCCAAAGGCAAGAAATCTCAGGTATCGATTTTATATTAGCCCGGACTTGCAGCTGGTAGCAAACAAAAGTTGCTACTATTGGTTATACTTACATTTACACAGGCTTTCTACTGCCGTTTGCACAGGAAATTGCTGCGTTAGGAATCCATTTTGCCAAGTGCTGTCCTACAGGGTCGACTGCTAATCATAAGCTATCTGGTGGTCACCATGCTGTGGTAGGGGTTGCTCTTTTTGATCCCTCCCCTTGAGTTTGTCGTCAAAATTCAGAGGAAGCTCGTCGGCTGCTTCGGTGACAACGAGGTGTGCTAGGTCTCTGCCGCGGTGTTGAGCCTCCCATTTGAGGAGGGCAGTCAGGCACTGGTGTGTCTTCACACCCAGGCACCGGCTTCCCACCTTCAGACTCTGCAGAGATACCTGTACATCAAGCCTCCTCTTAGATGTTGCCTGCTGGTGGCCCACTTCTTCTGCCAGCTGGGCAGCCTCCATTACAACACACAGCTCCTGTTTATAGTCTCACCTTGCAGGAGGTGCCCATCTTTTACCAGGAACCGATCAGGGTCTGGAACATGGTTGCCTCTAGCTGAAGCTCCCCTCCCCTTCAAGAGTGCTTGCTACTGTCCATGAACCACTACTCAGGAATCCACACCACCACCAGTACGGGTTCATGTGGCTGGCAGACGAGGGGGCTCTGGCTGCCAAAATCAGAGCTGGGGGCATAATGGATGGCGGAGGAGCGGGCTGCAATGTTGCTGGGAGGAGTTCAAATGATGGACATCTTTGGGTAGCACACAGCTCGTGGCCAAAACCATTGAGACACTTCAATTGGGGTTCTGCCCTAAATGCAGGAGGTGGCTAAAAACACATGAAGCACTCCTGGCCAAGCTGACTCCAATTTGAATGGTATATTCCATTGGTGTCAGGCCCCAAAACCCCCTTGGGAAGTGGCTTCCACACAATTTGAGCTAATTAGCAGAAATCCCCTCCGTGCTATTCCACCCTGTGAGGAGAGTTTTCCAGTACGAGCTGTTCGTGCACACCCTCCACTGCCTTGCATTCGTTGGCCATCCAGACACACTAGAGTTCCATCCTGCCATTCAGAGGAGGCAGGTATCCCCAGTGGGAGGCGCCTCGTCCATCAGGGATTTGCAGTGGAGGGTGCCAGTCCCCGTGTAACAATTTAAGACGATTATGTACTCCCAGGCCATCAGCAATCTTTGCGGCCTGGAGGAGTCTGTGTTTCGTGTTAATGTGGAGTGAGCGAGGTTGCAGCCCCTAGCGGAAAGAGCAGTTCGTCAATTTCTGGCTGCATTTTATTCTCATACTCCTGATCTTTGGCCCCCAGCCCCCACCAACCCGGTGTGAAGGGGCAGAGCAGGAGATACCCTAAAGAGGGCTTTCTTCTGACATCTTGTCAAATTGTTGCCCATTCCTTCTTTCCCCACCCCCTCCAACTCGTGCCCTCTGCCCAGCAGTGCTTCACCCTTGAGCTTTAAATAGCTCTTATTTGTCGTGCCAGACACGGCCCATGTTTGGAATGACAAAAATCTAGCTAGACCTCAAGTTTATTTTCTCAAGTGAAACAGTATGAACATTTCACACACCCACTGTCACACAACACTGAAACCCAACCAAGGCTGCAGGCTTCATTATTCATCTCATGACAAAAAACACCAAAGACACATGACTGTCACACTGCTGTTTTTGTCTGCCTATGAGGGATAACAAAATGTGGTCATTGTTTAAACACTAACCACTACCTCCTATCTCCTTTCCACCCATGTGCTAAATAAAACTCTTGCACCAGCAACTAAACATTCCACAATCAACCCCACAGCCACCGGTAAAGAGGAAGAAACTACGCCACTGGAAACTGTCCAGGACTCTGGCAGAAATAGGGAGTTTTTATTGTGTGACCGCGGTCAGCCAGCACCTTCCCACCCGCTCGGGAACCCTGCCGCCTTCCAACTCCAACGGCAGAGTCTCCACAGGCAGGATCACCCCACCCCCCCCCCCTTATCCTGGATTAAATTCTGCCCAAAGAGTCACTAGGAAAGTTGGTCAAAAAAAAAACTGGGTTTTAAGCTTTAACTGGGTTAAAGGAGGGCAGAAAGGCCGGAGAGATGTGAGGAGGGAACTTCAGAGTTTAGGGTCTAGACAGTTGAAACCAAGGTCACCAAAAATGAGGCCAAGGATGCACAAGTGGCCCTATTGGAAGAATGCAGAGTTCATGGAGGGGTGCAGAACTGGACCCAGGTTCAATCTCTGATTTGTGCTATCTTCACTCATCTCAGCCAGCACCGCAATAGACAGCTAGTCTAAATACTCCTGGGCTGGGCAAGATTGAAGAAACAGGTTGTTTTTTTTTGGGGGGTGGGGGGGGGGTGGAAGAGAACAGCTGGAATTTCCATTCCTGATCAGCATCCAGGAAATCTTGCTGAGAAGTCCACATATGCAAATGTTATGTCACTGGTTATAATGGAAAGGGGAAAAATGGAAATTAGGTCCATAGTGCTCGTGATCCTCCAAAATTCTCCACTCGCAATTATATAAAAGATATGGTGGGTTTACCCACACCAACGATTACTTTCTATATAATTCTAGATTAAACACATTGCATGGGGCATCCCCCCATCTGCAAACTTGACTTCCCTGGTGCCATGATTTTCTGTCATCTCGTTTAATACCGAAGGCTTGTTTACCTACAACACATTTAACAACCTAAGGACATGCAAAAGTGTTTTACAGGTGAAGAAGCATTTTTGAAGAGGAGCCACTATTGTACTGTAGGGAAATGCAACAACCATGGCACCAGGGAGGTCAAGTTTGCTATAGGCAACGACCAGAAATTCTGTTCCAGTCATGTTGGTTGAAGAATAAATATTGGCCAGGGCATCAAGGATATCACCTTTACTTTTCTTCAAAGCAGTGTCTTTAACATCCGCTTAAGGAGGCAGATGGAGCCTCAATTTACTGCACCCCCAACAGTGCAATACTCCTTCAGTATGGCATTGGGGTGTCAGCCTGGCTTATGCATTCAGGTTTGTGGAGTGGAACATGACTCATACACGAGAGTGCTACCCACTGAGGTAAGGCTGACACTTAAAAGGAGAAATTACTCAAAATCTTTTGATAGGTTTCCATCCATCATTTATTCCCTCCCCAGCCCACCATCTGGATACTGCAAAATAATATTTTGAACATGAGCAAACATTTTAAAATATAACACCTACTTCACTTGCTAAAATCTAAACCGTAAACTTGTCTTTTTAAACATCCGCTAAAGATTCTAAAGCCTGGGCCTGCAGTTGATATTTATCACAGTCCCAGTGCATCCAGTCTGCAGTTTGCAGCATGAGTTGAGATTTCTGTTTTGATAGGGATCAAATAGTGACCCAGCTCCCAGTATTCATCTGTGAGGCCACTGCTGTTTTCCCATATCCCCTTCATTCATGGGATGTGGGTGTCGCTGGCTAAGCCAGCATTTATTGCCCATCCCCAATTGCCCTCCAAACAAGGGCAACCACATTGACCAACCACATTGCTGTGATTGTCTGGAGCCAGGTAAGGACAGCAGATTTCCTTCCATCAGTGAACCAGGTGAGTTTGCACAAAAATTATCGTGGTCATCAGTAGATTTTTAATTCCAGATTTTTATTGAATTTCACCATCTGTCATGGTGGGATTCAAACTTCTGTCCCCAGAGCTTTAAAAGCAAAAAACTGCAGATGCTGGAAATCCAAAAAACAAAAACAAAAATATCTGGAAAAATTCAGCAGGTCTGGCAGCATCTGCAGAGAGGAACACAGTTAACGTTACGAGTCTGAATGACCCTCCAACATAACTAAGTAAAAATAGGAGAGGTGAAATATAAGCTGGTTTAAGGGGTGGGTGGGACAAGTAGAGCTGGATAGAGGGCCAGTGATCAGTGGAGAATGCCAAAAGATATCACAGATAAAAGGACAAAGAGGTGTTGAAGGTGGTGATATTATCTAAGGAATGTGCTAAGGGTAGAAAGCAGGGCAAGCAAGGTACAGATAGCCTTAGTGGGGTTGGGTGGGGTTAGCAGAAGGTGCAACACCTGCCCCTTTACTTCCCCTCTCCTCACTGTCCAAGGGCACAAACACTCCTTTCAAGTGAAGCAGCATTTCACTTGCACTTCCCTCAATTTAGTCCACTGCATTCATTGCTCCCAATGCGGTTCCCTCTACATTGGAGAGATCAAACACAGACTGGGTGACCGCTTTGCAGAACATCTTTGATCTGTCCGCAAGCATTACCCAGACCTCCCTGTTGCTTGCTATTTCAACACTCCACCCTGCTCTCATGCCCACATGTCTGTCCTTGGCCTGCTGCAATGTTCCAGTGAAGCTCAACGCAAACTGGAGGAACAGCACCTCATCTTCCGCCTAGGCACTTTACAGCCTTCCAGACTGAATATTAAGTTCAACAATTTTAGATCATGAACTCTCTCCTCCATCCCCACCCCCTTTCTGATCCCTTTTTTTCCCCCCCAATTTATATAGTTTTTTCTTTTCCCACCTATTTCCATTATTTTTAAATGTATTTCCATCCATGGTTTTATTTCTACCTTTTAGTCTTTTTCGATCCCTTCACCTCACCCCACCTCCACTAAGGCTATCTGTACCTTGCTTGTCCCTTCTATCCTTAAATAGCACATTCCTTAGATAATATCACCATCTTCAACACCTCTTTGTTCTTTTGTCTATGACATCTTTAGGTTATCTCCACCTATCACTGGCCCTCTATCCAGCTCTAGTTGTCCCACCCCTCCTTAAACCAGCTTATATTTCACCTCTCTTCTATTTTTACTTAGTTCTGTTGAAGGGTCATTCAGACTCAAAACGTTAACTGTGCTCCTCTCCGCAGATGCTGCCAGACCTGCTGAGTTTTTCCAGATATTTTTGTTTTTGTCCCCAGAGCTTTACCCTGGGTCTCTGAATCCACTAGTCCAGTCACAATACCACTATATTAACGCCACCCCTATATTCATTACAGAACTGGAAATGTTTTGGAGGAATGATATCACACCAATGGCAGCAGGGCTAATAGACAGGAACTCAACACCTCCTCATTCCCACAGCATTCTCTTAGATGGAGAGCAAAGTACATCTCTTGGCAAATGAGCATCTGATGGAAACAAACAGCAGCAAAGGGAATCAGCAGCAAGTGGATAAGGCAGGCAAGCTAAATGACAGCAAACAGGAGTCAGGTCAACAAAAGCACGGTACACCTTGTGCCATCTGCAGTTTTTTTTTAATTCATTCATGGGTGCCAATATCATTTATTCCCACACCTCATTTCCCTCGAGGTGGTGGTGGTGTGTTGCCTTCTTGAATATGACAGAGTGGCTGGATGGGCCATTTCAGAGGGCTGCTAAGCATCAACCATATTGCTGCGAGTCTGGAGTCGTATGTAGGCAAAACCAGGTAGAGATGGAAAGGTTTAGGGCCACCCAGTAGTTTAACCATCACAGATACTAGATTTTTATTCCAAATTTTTTTTTTTTTAATTAACTGAATTTAAATTCCCTAGCTGCTATAGTGGGATTTGAACTCATGTCTTTAGATCATCAGCCCAGACTTCAAGATTACTACTCTAGTAACATAGGCGCTATGCTACTGTACTCCTAAACATGCAGTTTGCCTGGCAAATGTTTGGCTTTGGATTTTTTATTCATATAACTCTGAATGCTGGACTCAGGGTCATATCATCAGTTGCAAACAACACCTTAAAATAATCCGATACCACTACATAAGATGCATTCACATGGCCCGGTAGTGCTGGTGAAGCAGGAATTGAAACTTCATGCTGACACTAAACTTAAGAGTTGTAGCTTGAGCATCAAGGTCAAGTGAAGCAAGACTAATCCTCACCTTTCTTCAGCTCTTCTGTTAACTCAAGTCCCAGTTCCAGAGTTAAGGTTACATTTACCTCCAGGGGCAGTGCAGTATCAAAGCGCAATAACACTACAGTTACCATGGATGCACGTACCTTGAAGCTGTGTGCAGCTGAAACTTTACAAAGTCTAACCGTGAGAAGAATTGGTGTCACCAATTTTGCTTTCTAACCCTATTGCTTTCCATCAAGATTGAGACCTCCTGTTTCTGGCCGACTGCTTCAACCCATTAAGGGCAGCCTGAAAGGATTCAGCACCAAAATTGTCCAACTGTCTACACTGCCCCCACCCACCCCCCAAGCCCCCACCACACCCAAGCACCCCCCAACCCCCAAGCCTCACTATATTCAAAGAAATAGATGAAAGTTCATTATTGCCAGAGGGTATTTTGTAGATTTGATGAGATATCTGTATAATTTACTTGATCTCAGCAAGGACTAAAGGAGTGGGGCGCTTGGACACAGTGCCAGTGAAGGTGTGGGCAGTATCAGCCAGCATACCTGCTCCTAATCATTGTGCAGTATCTCTGCTGTAATGTGTGTCTATGTGGACGTCAGATGAGGACATGGTCAAGTGCAGCAATGCTACCAGCTACAGTCAAAGGCAATGGAGATTCTTGCTGTCCGCCCTCAAAAGTAAAGAGCACTCACTGGATAAAGCTACAGAAAGGGCAACTGGAGTCCCTGAGGAAATGCCCTGAAACACTGGAAGTGGAGGAATTAAACTATGAACTGACAGGAATTTACCAAGTGGTTACAAGCAGGTGGAAACATAGCCGGGTGTGGGCTGTTTGACTGAAAAACAACATTAAAAGTTTAATTCTTCAATAACATTGATGCTTCTTAGTCATAACCTACCGTACAACCACCTACCATCCAAGACTGGTCAGGTTCTGGGTATAATAATACACTAAAGTTTGGCATAACTGCAATGTACACTGGTAAATCTACAGGCCCAATTATAGGAACTGACAACCTAAAACTTCACCTACCTTGTCCTCCGACCACATGCAGAATACCAAAAAAAGCTCCAGAGACGTGTTTGACAAGAGTTTATTTAAAAGGTGTAACCAAATTGTGCAAAGTATTTCATCTTGGGCAAGACAGCCATTTCCTGCTGACCTCGTTGACCCCTCAGGATCTTCCCAAGCAGAACTTCTTTAAATCAGCTTCAAGAAAGTACAGCAATCAAAACCATATTAATTTTTGAAAGCATACAACAGAATAAAGAATACCTACAGCACAGGTGGCAGCTATTTGGCCCATTGTGTCCATGCTGCCTCTCTGCAAGAGCAACTCAGCCGGTCCCACTCCCCTGCCCTTTCCCTGCAGCCCTGAAATTCTTTTCCCTTCAGGTGCTTACCCAGATCCCTTTTGAAAGACAAAGTTTTATCTGCCTCTGCCACTTTTTCAGGTAATGCACTCCAGATTGTAGCCACTCACTGCATAGATTCCTCGCTCATGTTGCCTTTGGCTCTTCTGCCAATTGCTTTTAAATCAGTGTCCTCCGGTTCTTGACCATTCCACTAATGGGAATAGTTTCTCCCTATCTACTCTTCCCAGACCCTTCATGATTTTGAACATCTCTATCAAATCTCCTCTCAACCTTCCCTTCTCCAAGAAAAACAGCCCCAGCTTCTCCAAGTTATCCACGTAACTGAAGTTCCTCATTCCTGGAACCGTTCTCTTAAATCTTTTCTGCACTCTCTAATGCCTCCACATCCTTCCTAAAGTGTAGCACCCAGAATTGGATGCAATACTCCAGATGAGGCCAAACCAGTGTTATGTAAAATTTCAACATAACTTCCTTGCTTTTGTACTCCATGCCTCTATTTATAAAGCCCAGCATCCTGTATGGCTTTTTAACCGCTTTATCAACGTGTTTCAACAAATTGTTCACATATACATCTTAGTATCTCTGTTCCTGCAACATATTTAGAACTGTATCATTTTATATTGCCTTCCCTCACTCTTCCTATCAAAATGAATCAATTCACAGTTCTCCACATTAAATTGCATTAGCCACGTTTCCGAATCTGCACAGTTTCACCTAAGCAGCAGCTACCGCTATACAACATACTCCCTGATGCACTTGCAGCAAAACCATGGGAGCTCCACTAAGCCTAATTTTTTTTTTTAATTTAAAAGCCTTACCAGTATGTGTTACAGCCAATGACTCAATAGCTGCTGCACCATAGTGCCGTACTCCTAAACATGGGGATGGCAAGACTGAACCTTATTCTCAAGTCATCTGGGTTCTGCTATTCCCTGAAAAGTCAAGTTCATTTGTCGTATGTTGGGTCTAAATGGAAGAAGCCTCCTCCACAACAGACACACAGTTCTCCCACCATCAACTCCGCTCTCACACACAAACCTGTTATCCTCCAGAGACCCAATGGTACTAGAATGCCAAGTCTTTAATAGTCCCTCAGGCTACCTTCAGATCCCTGGTGCCTAGGACTAACAGCACCAATAGACAAGGGATTACCAACAGGCCAAAATGACTGATCTCCATTTGAGTGACACTCCCTCAATATTGCAAATATAGATATTAGTTAAAATCTTGCTTCAGGCAGGCACTTCCTGTCAACAAATGTTATTTCCTGTTGTCATGTTCTTGGTCATGCTTTCCTACTGAGGACTACTGTGGAAAATTGCTACAAGCAACATTTTCCATTCAATTTTTCTGTCAACTGTTACAATGAGATGCATGGCTCTGCACACTAGGTGGCTCTGCAAAGCAAATTTCAGGAAGTATTTATGATAGCCCATAGAAAAATATAATCGTTACCTGCCCATGGGCAATTTACTATCTTAACAAAATTTCTGACAGGTTAGCAGAGAACCTGGCTGAGAACTACACAAGTTGAAATGCAGCTTCCCACCCCCCACCTCATTCTTTCACAAAATCTCAGCAAAACTGGTTTCAATTGCCATTCCCTCCTTTATTACTAGTTCCCTCCTACTTTTATTGTCCTTGGGGGCATCCTACACAATGCCTTTGACCTGGTTTCTTTGAACTTAAAACAATAAACCTACACTGCAACAGTGACACTTCAAAAATATTTCATTCACTTAAGTGATTTGGGACAACGTGTGGTTACAAAAGATGCTACATAAATGCAATTCCTTTTTTCTTCATTCATGGGATGTGGGTGTCGCTGGCTAGGCCAGCATTTATTGCCCATCCCTAATTACCCTTGAGAAGGTGGTGGTGAGCTGCCTTCTTGAACCACTGTTGTCCATGTGGTGCAGGTACACGCACAGTGCTGTTAGGGAGGGAGTTCCAGGATTATGACCCAGTGACAGTGAAGGACAGTGACAGTGATATATTTCCAAGTCAGGACGGTGAGTGACTTGGAGGGGAACCTCTTTCTAAATGAGCTGAGGGCTGAAGCTTAATACAGATCAGTTCATATGAAATCAGTACTTTTCTTCAGAAATGTTGCCAGCAGCAACATGTGCTTCACTTTGACACGATTCCCACACAGGCCCACTCAGTGTTTGTTTTTCTCTCGCACAACCTTGAGGCACGTCAGTATGGGAATTACACATCCTTCTTTCCATACAATAGTTTCAGGAGAATTTTTTTTACATTCATAAGGGTGATCCCCGCTGGCCAACAGAACATTTTTTAAATTGTTGGGCACCCAGTGCCCTATTAAGTACTCCCAGTGGAGGTACAACATGGAATAGATATGGATAAAGTGCCCTCTACTCTGCTTTAATAAAATCCCTGAGCTACACAATCACAAGCAATTCCAACTGAAGCAAAACAAAAATTTCATTTCCTGCATTCACCATTTTTGAAGCTTAGAAACACAAGTCTGTCTGTAATGAGTTGCCTTTGACACATGCCAACTGGCTGGTAACTGGGAAATTCAATTCATATCATTGACATAGTGTGTTGGAAAACAGAGGCTCATCACATTAGCCTAAGCTGGGGCTTTAATGCAGGTCCCAGCTGAAAGGGCAGTGTTCTAATAACTTAATTGGACCACCTCAACTCTTACCAAAAGGACAGCTTTCTGTCAAACTGGGTCAGTTAATTCTCTCAGCTACGGATTTTTGTATCTAAAAGCTCAATAACTTTATGGTTAAATATTAATGCTTCATGGAGGGTTAACTAAGGAAAAAGGCATGTGGAACATCCAAAGGGGGAGTGAGTACATTGGACCAATCCCCTCCCCTATTCCTGCAGAGGGCAATGCAAAGCTATATGAATGATCAGCATGCACTTCGTTCACTGAAATTCTATGAAGTTCTCTCTCTGCTCTCATTTCCACGAATAGTAAAGAGTGCAGGTATATCCATCCTCCCACCCACCCCCTTCAAACTCCATCCTGTACAATAACAGGTCCCTCCCCTTGGAGAAAAGCCATGCCCTTGTTCAGTGCCTCTCCTCATCTTTTTGCTGCTAAGCAGAGCCTACCGAGGGGAAGGAGAGTTTGATTGTCCAGGAGCCAGAGTTGAAAGCATGTGTTTGGAGAAAGGGGTAGTAGGGGGCTTACTGTTCGCAGTGTCTGCCACCGAAGATCACTACAGCTTTTTATAGAACCCCCTATCCCCTGCTGACTCCAGTTCTTCCAATGAAAGAAAGTATTCAGTGCACCACCCTCATAGCTAACTACACTGGGAATGACTCCTTCCATCCACTATTTGTCTCTGTAAATAAGTGTGAGTGCAAGAGCTGTCCTTCTCCATTTTGCTGATGCTACGGCACTCAGTAGCACTTTTCCTCCTAACCTCTTTTCTGCAAAAGTAAAATCCTGCTGATGCAGGAAATCTGAAATGAAAACAGAAAATGCTGGAAATACTCAGCAAGTCAGGCAGCAATAACCAGGATTTTTGGGATTTGGGAGTATCAAATGTTTCTTTCAACATTTATGGGAGCAACATGCTAATATGGAAACAGCAGAGGAACTAAACAAATAGTGTCTGTCTTCAGAGGAAAATACAAAAAACCTCCCAAAAATAATGGAGAAACAAAGGACTACTGCAAACAAGGAAGATATTAATATTAGTTAAAAAAGAGTATTAGAGAAATTATTGGGACTGAAAATAGATAAATCCCCTGGGCTTGATTATCTACATCCGAGTGTTGAAAGAGGTGGCTGCAGAGACAATAGATGCTCAGTGATTATCTTTCAAAATGTTATAGGCTCTGAATGGCTCCTGCTGATGCAAGTGGCAAATGCAGCCCCACTATTTAAGAAAGGAGGGCGAGGGAAAGTGGAGAACTACAGAAATGTTGGCCTGACATCAGCTGCAAGGAAAATGCTAGAATCTATAATAAAGGAAGTGATAACAGGACACTTAGAAAATAATGGTAAGATTGGGCAGAGTCAACATGGACTTATGAAAGGGGAATCATGTTTAACAAACCTGTTAGGAGTTTTCTTTGGATGTGACTAGCAGAATAGACAAGGGGGAAACCAGTGGATGTGGTATATTTAGATTTTCAGAAAGCTTTTAATAAGGTTCCATGCGTACTGAACTTACACAAGAGGTTAGTAAAAAAAGAGAACATGGGGTATGGGGTAATACACTGACATGAATTAAGAACTGGTTAACAGACAGAAAACAGTAGGAATAAATGGGTCATTTTCAGGTTGGCAGGCTGTGACTACAGCAAGGATCAGTGCTTGGGCCCCAGCTATTCACAATCTATATCATTGATTTGAATGTGGGGATTAAATGTAATATTTCCAAGTTTGCAGTTGAGACAAAACTAGGTGGAAATGAGAGTTGTGGGGCGGATGCAGACACTTCAAGGGGATTTGGAGAAGCTAAGCAAGTGGGCAAAAATTTGGCAGATGGAATACAATGTGGAGAAATGGGAGTTTATCCACTTTGGTAGGAAGAACAGAAAGGCAGAGTATTTCTTAAATGTACAGGGGCTGGGAAGTGTTGAACTTCAAAGGGGCCTGGGTATCCTTGTTCATGAGTCACTGAAAGCTAACATGCAGGTACAACAAACAATTAAGGCAAATGGTACGTTGGCCTTTATTACAAGAGGATTTGAGTATAGGAGTAAAGATGTCTTACTGCAATTACATAGAGCCTTGGTGAGACCGCACCTGCGCTGTTATGGTCTCCTCACTGAAGGCAAGATAAACTGGGATGGGGGAATTGTCCTATGAGGAAAGATTAAATAGACTGGGCTTTTATTCTCTGGCGCTTAGAAGAATGAAAGGTGATCTCATTCAAACATACATAATTCTTAGAGGTCAACAGGGTAGACACAAGATGATGTTTCTCCCGGTTGGAGAGTCTAAAACAGAGTCTCAAAATAAGGGACAGGCCATTTAGGACTGAAATGAGGAGGAATTTCTTCAATCAGGGGCTGGTGAATCTTTGGAATTCTCTACCCCGGAAGGATGTGGAGGCTCAGTCATTGAGTATGTTCAAGACTGAGATCGATATTAAAAACATCAAGGGATACAGGGATAGCGCAGGAAAACGGTGTTGAAGTAGTTGATCGGCCATGATCTCATTAAATGGCCGAGTGGGCTAAGAGTTGAATGGCCTACTCCTGCTCCTATTTATGTTCTTATATTAATATAAAAGGAGCATGAAGTTTACTTTCCATTTAATAGGCTATTACTAATGTTTTTATCTCCATACTTAGAATTCCATGTGTACTGAATTACACCTGTATTGAATATTTGAATATCAACATTTTTATTTCATTATATGATCTAGCCACAGATAGGACTGCTACATCTCCATAACTTAAAGGGTAACAGGTTTGGATTCCTTCTTTCCCAACAACTGTTGTATTCCTTCGAAGTCACAGACTTGAAGATTGCTCCCATATGTGAACAATCTACACCCTCTCTCCCAGACTCTGCCAGAAGGCAAGAAAACGCTATTGCTGTCTCATCTCTACCATTCTCTCCATCCCTGCTGTCACTTTATTTTGTCTTTCTCCATTTTGCTGATACTACTGCACTCACTCAGTGTTTCACCTTCCTCCTAACCTCTTCTCTGCAAAAGCAAAATACCGCAGATGCCGGAAATCTGAAATGAAAGTAGAAAATGCTGGCAATACTCAGCAGGTCTGGCAGCACCTGTGGAGAGAGAAACAGAGTTAAAGTTTCAGGTTGGTAACCTTTCCGTCTGAACCCTATATCACTTTTTTTTTTAACATCTCTTGCCCATTCTCAATTACCCTTGAACCACTCAAACTATTTGTTTTCCAGGGGCTTAAAACTGGTATTAATTACTTACTTTAGTCTATCCTTCTACCTGCAATCATCAAGCTCTTAAAGTTTAAGTCTAATATTACCCAATCATGACTTCATGATAAATGACAAGTAAAAAAAAGTTTACAGTAAAAACAAACTCAAACCACAACACATCCAGATTCAGGACATCCAAGACATAAACATCCATGTGCAGTTACCATGTTCAAGAAATGGGTCAACAATTTGCATTTACATATAGAGCCTTTAATATACAAAACATTCCAAGCTGCTTCACAAGAACGTTATCAGGCAAAACTGAAAGTCATGTAAGGGCAGGTGACCAAAAGCCTGGCTGTCAGGAGTGTCCTAATGGGAGTGTGTGTGTGGTGGAGAGGCAGAGGGGTTAGGGAAAAAATTCCAGCAGGTAGGGCCCAGGCAGCTGGGTCTCTATTTTAAGACTTGGTTTCCAACAGCCTGACAACAAAACGGGAGGTCACACAGTAAATGGAAGAGAGGAGCACAACTAGGTCGCTGCATATACACCATAGAACCAATTTATTTCCCTTTGCTCCAGGATTTCCAGGAGACCAGTGGAACCTCTGGAAAAATGTCAGAGGCATGATTCCCTGGTTCTCCACCACTCCTGGGGGTTCCATACCTGCTTTGTAAGGGGCAGATCTTCCTCCAGACCCTTACAGGCAAATGCTAATGAGCGAGACTTAGTCAGGGGCCAAGGCCCCCTACACATGGAGCTTCCAATTCATTGGCTTAATAGTTCAGTGAGGCAAGGTGTACCAGATGTGCAGAAATGGGCCCCATCAAGGTACCATGCTAAAACAGAAGATTGTCTTTTAATATTGTTTTCCCCACACTGATTACCTGAGGTAGGCAGGACTTGGGGACCACCTATTATGACCAATGCAGTTGGTAAAGCGGAGTTATTTAAAAATCCCAGAGGGAAACTTTAAACAACTGTCATAACCTATAAAAGCGTTATGTTTGAGGTGCAACCTTAAATTCAGGAATCAGGCCATCAGTTTAAGGCCTTACATTAAAACTAGTTTGAAAAATTCTTTTAACAATAACGCGCGCACACACGCACACGGCTTCAAATTACTACTATCATAACTTTTAGCAAATTCCCAAACTAATCTCCATTAAGGCAACAGCAACCCATAGACTTAACCAGAAACCAGGCAAAGCATTTTCACTTCACAAATTCAAACTGAGGTTCTTTTCACTGTGGAGCCAGGTGGAGGCTTGCAGCTGCCTTTTGATCTTACATTGTCTCTGCCTGCAAACCCGAAAACTACTGAAGTTATACCTACCACCACTGATTGTCTCACCAGCCTCTTTGAACTTTACCTTTTAACAATGAAACCCCATTCATTATATTACTAATAAAATTCGTACAAACACATGGCTTGGTAGCTGCTAGAAAAGGTGTCAAGTTTTCACCCCACTTCTTAAATGCTCTACTCAAAAAAATACGAATGCACACTCTCTCTCATATCAAAGCACCCAGACAAGCTGGCTTTAATCTAATTAAGACACACCAGCAGACTAAACCTCTATTTTAAAAGAAAAATATTTTCCAAAATATTATATACATTAATAGTTTCATGACCGGACCCAATGACAGACAGGGTTCCAGCTGCATAAGGTGTGCAAATGCCAGAGTTGAGCGTCTAGTGATTTGTCTGCCAGGTCTAATCTGGTGCCCGAGTGGCCCCTCAAACTCTGGCAGCACCAGAGCTGGACAGCACTAGCAGGTGCAATCCCAGTATAACCTCCAAGATCACATCCTGAGCAACTTCAATCTCTGCGTATTAAGGAAAGGTGGGGGTGGAAAGTTGTAACCATCACAGGGATAGCTACTGGAGAGGTGAAAGGCTTAGAGGGAGGAAACTAATTAGGCAAACATGTCCTTCCAGGTGGGGCAGTTCCCCAGGTGACCAGCTAAAAAGCTGCACGAGTAAAATAGGAATAGATTACCCATCTTCTCCTTGTCAAAGAAACACACCTTAGAATAGTCAACAAAGGGGGGAGTACAGAGGACAGGATGGGTTGGGAAGGACGAAAGGAGAGAGGGACAGCAAGGGGTGAAAAGAGGGATGAAAAATCAAGCTGCTCCTTCATGGGCGTGCCAATACACACACTGCAAGCAAAGCCTGAAGCTATTATACTGATTCAAGCTGGGCTCTGTTAATGAAAATCCCAACACATTCATTCAAACTCAAATCGCACATTCACAGCATGAATTGCTGAAATGCTTCAGGAAGTGTTAAGATCAAACTCCAAGCCAAATTCCCCAAACTATTCAAAAGGGGAAAAGCTGCTAGAGGTGTATTTTGGGCTGTTCCATTTTAAGGCTTTTCCTCTTTGCCTACCACTTCATTTGTTTGCTCTAGTTCTTCCAGATATAGAGCCAAATGCAAACAAACTGAACACAAATAGACAGGAATGACGCAAGGAGCCACATCTGTAAAAAAGAAATGCAAAGTTACACCAGCTCATGGAAGCATTTTCCTCCAGCCTCACTGTACCCTGCCCAAAAACTGTTCCAGCCACACGTTACCCTGCCCAAAAGCTGCTCCAGCCACACGTTACCCTGCCCAAAAGCTGTTCCAGCCACACGTTACCCTGCCCAAAAGCTGCTCCAGCCACACGTTACCCTGCCCAAAAGCTGCTCCAGCCACACGTTACCCTGCCCAAAAGCTGCTCCAGCCACACGTTACCCTGCCCAAAAGCTGCTCCAGCCACACGTTACCCTGCCCAAAAGCTGCTCCAGCCACACGTTACCCTGCCCAAAAGCTGCTCCAGCCACACGTTACCCTGCCCAAAAGCTGCTCCAGCCACACGTTACCCTGCCCAAAAGCTGCTCCAGCCACACGTTACCCTGCCCAAAAGCTGCTCCAGCCACACGTTACCCTGCCCAAAAGCTGCTCCAGCCACACGTTACCCTGCCCAAAAGCTGCTCCAGCCACACGTTACCCTGCCCAAAAGCTGCTCCAGCCACACGTTACCCTGCCCAAAAGCTGCTCCAGCACTACAGGAACACTGTACCCTGCCCAAAAACTGCTCCAAACCTTCACCAATTTATGCTGTGAAAACGCTCCTCCAACCTCTCACCATGTACTTGCAAAGCACCACTCCAGCCCCACACCAACACCAAATGTCTGTTTACGGCGACTGTCAAAGAAAGATGTCATTTTTTTCTTAAAACCGATTCATGTTCTAATGTAGTTACATGACAGTCAGCAAAGCTCTAAAACATTCTTCGATTTTTTTTCTTGTCTTTGCTGCTATTAGAGTAATGGTCTTGTTTAAACAGTGAGTCCAATGACTTCCTCAATTTAACTGATTTGAGGAGTTAATGAAGCTGACTGCATGCTAGAGATGAGCTAATATCAGCAGATGCAGTTGTTAACTCAGGGGCTTTCGGTAATTGTCCATCTCTCTTCCTCCCTTCATATGCTAAAGCTCCGAGGTCATTTCTAAAAGTCCATGTTACAATTTCACTTGCTGCCAGTGCTTCTTGGAAAATTATGGGCCTGTTGCCAATGATTTTCTACTTCCATAATTGATGAAAAATCCAGGCAGAATGCTTGTGAATTGCAAATACATGTTGGTGATGAGCAAGGTGGGTAACTCGTCTCCTCCTGGGCTTGAAATTTATACTTTTCCTTAATCATTGCCTTCCCTTGCTGGTCTTGCCTAAAAGGCACATCCTCAGTGTTAGTAACTGCACACTTGGAAAGGATCTCCCAGGAATAAATCCCCATCAACCTCCCTCTTCCACCACATCCCATAGGTCAATGCTCAACCTTCTTCCAGCATTGCCCCGGTGTCCCATTACTTTAGAGTGGTATGTTGTTTCCAATGCAGAATGTCACCCAATGGTATTTTTAGTTCATGCATGTGATATGGGCATAGCTGGCAAGACCAGCATCAATTGCCCATCCCTAAATGCCCTTGAGAGGGTGAGTTGCCATCTTGAACCACTGCGGTTTGTGTAGTGAACCCATTGTGCTGCTCAATAGGGAGTTCCAGAACGTTGACTCGGCCACTCTAATGAACGATAATATAGTTCCAAGTCAGGATGGTGAGACTCTTGGAGGTGAGTTTACAGGTGGTGGTGTCCCCATGCAATCACTGCTCTTGTATTTCTATGCAGTAGGAGTCACAGGCTTGAAAGATGCCAACGAAGGAGCCTTGGTGAGTTGCTGCACAGCATCTTTTAAATGGTACATAGCATAGCTACAGTGTGCCAGTGAGAATGCCTATTTGGTTATAAGAACATAAAAAAAGAGCTGGAATAGACCATTTGGCCATTCAAGCCTGCTCTGCCATTCCATAAGATCATGGCTGATCTTCTACCTCAACTCCACCTTCTGACACTAACCTATGTCCCTCAGGTCCCTTAGTGCCCAAAAACCTATCAACCTCGGTCTTGAATATACTCAATGACTGAGCATCTCTCTGAGGTTCACATTTTGAGTGAAGAAACTTCTCACCTCAGTCCTAAATGATCAACCCCTTATTGAGATTGCGACCCCGTATTCTAACTCCCCCACCTGGGGGGATACATTTTTCAGGGTTTCCCTTTTTAAATGTTATACTTTTCAATGAGATCGCTTCTCATAGTTCTAAACTCCAAGGACCATAAGCCTAGACTATACAATCTCTCCTCCGAGGATAATCCCCTCATCCCAGGAACCAGTCTGGTGAATCTTTATAACACTCCTTCGAAGGCAAAAACATCCTTCCTCAAGTCAAGGGACCAAAACTGCACACGATTCCAGGAGCGGTCTCACTACAATTATACAGGGAATTGGTAAGACTTCTTTATTCTTATACTCTAGTAGCTTTGTAACAAAGGCTAGCCTTCTATTTGCCTTCCAAACTGCTTGCATGTTATCTTTGAGATTCATTACAAGGCCACCCAGGTCCATCTGAATGCAAACATTTTCCAGACATTTAAGCAGATATTTCATTATGCTCAGCAAAAAATTTATACTGGTCAAAAAGGAGGACTTGATGAGAAAGATAAACCACCCATGGTTAACAAAAGCTGGTCAAGGAGAGTAGCCAATCAAAAACTAAGGCATACATAGTGGCGAAAAGTAGTGGTAGGCCAGAGGATTTGGAGTTTTTTTTTTTAGGAACCAGAGCGGATGACTAAAAAACTAAAAATGAGGGAGAAGATTGATTATGAAAGTAAATTGGCAAAAAATATAAAAATAAACAGCAAGCACTTCTACGGGTATATAAAAGGAAAAGGGCGAAAGTGAGCATGAGAGCCTTAGAGGATGAGACTGGAGAATTGATAATGGGGGACGGGGAAAGGGCAGATAATTTAAACCAATATTTTGCATCAGTCTTCAAGGTGGAGGACACTATAAACATCCAAAGATATCAGATAAGTAAGGAACTAATGGGAGGAAAGATCTTGTAACAGTCTCTATCAGGAAGGAAAAAGTATTTGACAAACTAGTGGGACTAATGGCAGACAAGTCACCAGGACCTTGATTGTCACATCCAAGGGTTTTAAAGGAACAGGCTGCAGAGATAATGGAGGCATTGGTCAAAATATTCCAGAACCCACTGGATTCCGGGAGGGTCCCAGTAGATTGGAAAACTGCTAATGTGATGCCCCTGTTCAAGAATGGAGGGAGACACAAAGTAGGAAACTGTAGGCCAGTCAGTTTAACATCCGTCATTGGGAAAATGCTAGTCCATTATTAAGGAAGAAATAGCAGGACATGTAGAAAAGCTTAATGCAATCAAACAAAGTCAACATGGTTTTGTGAAAGGAAATCATGTTTGACAAATTTGCTAGCTTTCTTTTGAGGCTATAACAAGCAGAGTTGATAAAGGGGAACCAGTAGATGTAGTGTATTTGGATTCCCAGAAGGCATTCAATAAGGTGGCACATAAAAGATAATTGCACAAGATAGGAGCTCATGGTATTGGGGTAATGTATCAGCATGGATTGAGGATTGGTTAACACACAGAAGACAGAGTCAGGATTAATGGGTCCTTTTCAGGTTGGAAAGACGTAACCATTGGAGCGTCACAAGGATCAGTCCTAGGACCTCAATTATTTACTATCCATTAATGACTTGGAGGAGGGGGCAGACTGTAATGTATCCAAATTCACTGACAATACAAAAATAGGTGAGAGGGCATGCTGTGGTGAGGACATAAGGAATCTGCAAGGGGAAACAGATAGGTTGAGTGGGTGGGCAAAACTAGGCAGATGGAGTTTAATGTAGGAAAGAGAGAGGTCATGCACTTTGGTAGGAAGAATCAAAAGGCAGATTATTTAAGTGGAGAGAGGCTCCAAAAAAGTACAGCAAAGGGTGTTCTTATGCATGAAACACAAAAAGTTAGCATGCAGGTGCAGCAAGTAATTAAGGCAGCAAATGGAATTTTGGCCTGTATTGCTAGGGGGTTGGAGTTTAAAAATAGGGAAGCCTTGTTACAACTGTACAGGGTGTTGGTGAGGCCGCACCTGGAGTACTGTGTACGGTACTGCTCCCCGTATTTAAGAAAGGAAATACTGGCATTGGAAGCAGTTTAAAAGAGATTCACTAGGCTGATTCCTGGGATGAAAGAGTTGATTTATCAAGAACGGCTAAACAGGTTAGGCCTTTATTCATTAAAATGAGGGGTGATCTTATTGAAAATTAAGATTCTGATGGGGCTTGACAGGGTAGATCTTGAGATGATGTTTCCACAAGTGGGGGAATCTCGAACTAGGGGACATAGTTACAGAATAAGGGGGCATTCATTTAAAACTGAGATGCAAAGGAATTTCTTCCCTGAGAGTAGTGAATGTCTGGAATTCTCTACCCCAGAGAGTTGTGCAGGCTAGATCACTGAAAGTAGCTAAAGAGGAGGTAGATAGATTTTAGAAATATTGGGGAGTTGAGGGCTATGAGGAGTCGGCACAAAAGAGGAGTTGAGGCTTGGGGCGGATCAGCCATGATCTTATTGAATGGCGGGGCAGACTTGAGGGGCCGAATGGCCTGCTCCTGCTTTTTACGTTATGTTTTCTTACTATTCAAAAAAATTATACTTATATTTTTCCCCCAAAGTGGACAATTTCAGACTTTGCCACATTGTATTTCATCTGCCATGTTCTTGCCCACTCACTCAAGCTGTCTATTTCCCTCTGCAACTTCTTTGTATCCTCATCACTTTCCCAACTAACTTTGCATTTTCAACAAACTTGGGTACATTACACTCGGTCTCCTCGTCTAAATCATTAATTTAGATTGTAACTAGCTGAGAGCTTTGCCCCGAGTGGTGTTGAGCTGCTCAGGTGCCGTTGCAACTGCACTCATCCAAGCAAATGAGCAGTATTCATTACTGGAAATGCTTTGGGGAATCAGGAGATGAGTTACTGTGGAATTCCCAGCTACTGATTTATTCTTGCAGACACACCAGTTATGTGGCTGGTCCAGGGTAACCTCTAGATTTGGTGGGGGCATCAGTGATGGCAATGGTGTTGTATGTCAAGACGAGGCAATTAGATCCTCACTTAATGGAGGTAGTAATTGCCTGGTGCTTGTGTATGATGAATGTTACTTGCCACTTATTAGTCCAAGCTTGAATGCTTTCCAGCTATTGCTGCATTTGGACATGAGGTGGTATCCGAGGAGTCACAAATGGTTCTGAACATTGTGCAATCAGCAACAAACATTCCCACTTCTGGCCTTACGATGGAAGGAAGGTTATTGATGAAACAGCTGAAGATGGTTGGGCCAAGGACATGTTCCTGAGGAACTCCTGCAGTGATGACCTGGAACTGAGGTGACTGACCTCCAAAAACCACAGTTACATTTCTTGCAGAGGTTCTCTTACATAAAAGTGCAAAGATGAGGAGCAACAGGAGAGGCCTGGCTACAAGTTAAAGTACCAGGGTGCGGGGTATGGGATCCAAGCACCAGGTTCAATAGGTGCAAATGGATTCACTAGTAACAGAAAAATAACTTATTTTAAAATTCAGGAACACGTACATGTGAAGATATTGTGGCACTGGAACCCCTCACAGTCAGTTATCTTAACCAGGTTAAAAGCAAAAAACTGCGGATGCTGGAAATCCAAAACAAAAACACTTGGAAAAACTCAGCAGGTCTGGCAGCATCTGCAGAGAGGAGCACAGTTAATGTTTCGAGTCTGAATAACCCTTCAACAGAACTAAGTAAAAATAGATAGAGGGCCAGTGATAGGTGGCGATAGCCAAAAGATGTCATAGACAAAAGGACAAAGGTGTTGAAAGTGGTGATATTATCTAAGGAATGTGCTAATTAAGGGTAGAAAGCAGGACAAGCAAGGTACAGATAGCCCTAGTGGGGGTGGGGTGGGGAGAAGGAATCAAAAAAAAAAGGCTAAAAGAGAGATAAAACAATTGATGGAAATACATTTAAAAATAATAGAAGTAGGTGGGAAAAGAAAAATCTATATAAATTATTGGAAAAAAAAGGGGGTGGGGATGGAGGAGAGAGTTCATGATCTAAAATTGTTGAACTCAATATTCAGTCTGGAAGGATGTAAATTGCCGAGTTGGAAGATGAGGTGCTGTTCCTCCAGTTTGCGTTGAGCTTCACTGGAACATTGCAGCAGGCCAAGGACGGACATGTGGGCATGAGAGCAGGGTGGAGTGTTGAAATGGCAAGCGACAGGGAGGTCTGGGTAATGCTTGGGGACAGACCAAAGGTGTTCTGCAAAGCGGTCACCCAGTCTGTGTTTGGTCTCTGCAATGTAGAGTAAACCGCATTGGGAGCAAAGAATGCAGTGGACTAAATTGAGGGAAGTGCAAGTGAAATGCTGCTTCACTTGAAAGGAGTGTTTGGGCCCTTGGACAGTGAGGAGAGGGGAAGTAAAGGGGCAGGTGTTGTACCTTCTGCGGTTGCATGGGAGGGTACCGTGGGAGGGGGTTGAGGTGTAGGGGATGATGGAGGAGTGGACCAGGGTGTCCCGGAGGGAATGATCCCTGTGGAATGTTGCTTGAGGGGTTCCACACTCAGTCAACTGTTGCCCTTATGCCCACATTTGGACCAAGGCTGTAAAGAGGTCTGAAACTGGGTGGTCCTTGAGGAACCCAAGCTGAGCAGGTTATGCAATACAATGTCAATTCAACTCACTCGCATGGTCAAATTCACTAAGCCCTTCATCCGTCCCTCTCCTCGTAAGGCTGTCACTGAGGATACACTCAAAGCAAAAAAAAAACACTAAAAATAACATTAAACAACTCTGAACTAAAGATTGCTCCACACCCCACACGTTCCAAGGGCCTTACTACTGCAAAAAGAATTTTAAAAGTATTTTTGATGCTCGATTGAATGGAATGAATGTTTCTGGAGCTGCACTGTGGCCTTTGGTCAGGATTCTTTCAGTCAACCAAATTATCCAACACAGATGTTGCTTTATAGACAAACAGAAGGATTAGGAAGGGAAGTGTCAGCAATCTCCCAAAATCAGTCAGCAGAATGCAGAGCGAACTGGGAAACAGTTGGAGCATTCAGGAAAATGTGCTTTCGTGAAAACAAGATGCACAAAATAAAATCTGTATAAAGTGAAAAAAAATTCTACAAATAATTGAATTAGATTTGTGAACTAAAACTAGACGATCATGAAGAATGGATTCAGACTCCATAAAGCAATCACGGAGATCACATCCTATCCGGAAATCACTGCAGGATGATGGATTCCTTCCCCAAGATGACCAAATAATTGCAAAATAATGACATAAGGCACAATATTCACAACACCACTTGAGCATTAATCTGAGAAATATACTATTCTCTCCTCCTCCCATTTCTATCGTTCCCTGGCATCATGTTCACTTACGACTAAAGTCATTTTATCATTTTCTAGATTCCTCTGGAGTTGTTTTATCTATGTGCTAGTTGATGACTCATGCTGACTTTTTTCTCAGATTTTTTTCTACATTTCAATAACCTCTTCCACTCTTTATCCATCTTCCAGCCAACCCAGTGTCATGACTGAATCACTATATCTTGACCTCCCCATGACCGTCAATGGAGAAATTAAAGCACTTGCTTCTTTCCATTCTTCAAAACCAGTGTCTTCACATCACTCAGTTATAACCAACAGTTACCACATTCACTTTTGATAGCTTGTCTTTACAGCTTCTTCATGTAGCAACAATTATGGTCTCACAAGGCCTCACATTATATTCCCACATCTGAAGTTTTTCCAGGATGTTCAGTATTCTCTTGTGCAATTTTTTTAACCTCTCAATGAATCTTAGCTCACTTTAAACCTCAGATCATTTAAAACTTAAATATTCTGTAGGATCTTCCATGCAATCCTGGACAGGATATAAGATTATCTGACAGACATTGCTTCTTCCACTCTCATTCGTCAAGTTCTCTTTTCTTCCCTTCGCTCTTTCTCCTCTAATCTTTCATTTTCCTCTCTTTTGTTAATGATCCTCTGAACTCCGTACCTTTCTGCATTCTCAACATGTCAAGACAAGACCCATCACACAGTTCCCTGCTTTAGCCATTTCCTGCAGAACTGTGGACCATTTTATTTGCTCGGTCTTTCCCTCGCTTCCACAACGCACCATTAACATCACCTAGGTTACCTCATCTCTTTCATTCTTTTCACCTTGCAGTGCTCCAATATAGGATTGATAAGGGGTAGGGCTTTTTAAAATAAAAAATAGTTTGCAAACAAAAAAGGGGAATCAGAGAACCTCCTCCCAGGAACCAGGCCGCAACCTGTTTTAGCTTTCAGCAGCTGGGCAAACCCTCTTGCTGTATCATGGAACACCTGATCACCATGCAGTCAAGACTAGGGTCTCGCTAAGCAGGAAATCAGTAGTGTAAAGCCATATTCTAACCACCCACCAAGCCACAACAAAGTCACAGCAATTTCATTATGATGCTGCCAATGCATGTGTATCTTAGGCTCTAATCACAACTACTGTGACAAGCAAAAGTAATGTGTTCATCTTCATTAAACATCCAGGGTGTTTATCATGTCTACTCTCAACTGCACAGGAAGTGGCAGCCACAACTGTTGTAGTCTCCCACACAGGCAAAAGTACACACAGAACCAAAAAAAAATGTTCCGATGTATCTGATCTGGCCACAGAAGATCAACCAATAGTATGTTCAGAAACATTACATCAAGCAGTTTAAAAAAAGTCTGTAGCTACTTTTCTTGCAGAGGTTCTCTTACATTAAGTGCAAAGGTGAGGAGTAAAGAGAAGAGCCTGGCTACACGTTAAAGAACCAGGGTTTGAGATCCAAGCACTAAGTTCAATTAGGTGCAAGTGGATTCACTGGTAACAGAAAAATATGTTTTAAAATTCAGAAACACGTACATGTGAAGATATTGTGGCACTGGGACCTCTGTCAGTTATCTTAACCAGGTTGCCTTTGTAGATGTCACACAAGCTCCCTAGCACCTACTCTACTTGAATAGATGATGCATCAATCCTCCCATTATCTGTCTTCCATCCAGACCCAAGTATAGAACCAGAAGATCTAACAGCACAGAAGAACGGCATTCAGTTCACTGTGTAGGCCCCACCCCTCAGGAGAGCTGGTCACTCAGTCCCTTTCCCCTCTTTTTCAAATGAATGCCCACAACACTTTCAAAAGTGTCTAAGGATTTGATAATCAGCCACTGACTGTTCGACCTTTCTATGCCCTGGCTATCTTCTCTGTAGGAAAAGAATTTCACAACCTCTTCCTTTGTTCACTTGGAGATCTTAAACTTACGCTCTTTAAGTACCAATTCACCAGCCAAATAGTCTTCCTCTATTTATTTTATCAAAATCCCTCTATTTTGAGCAAGTCTATCAGATCTCCTCTGTTCTAGTGAATAGAGCCCCAGTTTCCCTAGCCACTCAAGTCTCTCATCCCTGGTATCATCTTAGTGAATCTCTTCTGTTCCTTCGCCCTGGCCTGGACATCTTTCCTAAGTGTGGTGCTTAAAACTGGACACAGTATTTTAACTGCGGCCTAGCCAATGATTTGCATAGCTTCAGCATTACCTTGTTACTTTCCTTTGTACGCTTGTACCTTTATTTATAGGGTACCATAAGCTCTGCCGTTTTAAAAAATAATAATTTTACCAACTTGCCCACCCATTTCTGGGGTTTGTGTATCTCTGAACCCCGAAGTCTCATAAATAACCTACTCCTTTTTACAATTACAAAGAAGTGTTAAATCAGGTAGACGTAGAAGATGTTTCCACTTGCAGGAGACACAAGAACTATAGCCATAAATATAAGCTAGCCACTTATAAATCCAATTGGGAATTTAGGAGAAAACTCTTTACCAAGAGAGCCATTAGAATGTGGAACTTGCTACCACAGGGCGTAGTTATGCAGAATAACAGATATATTTAAGGGGAAGCTGGATAAACACACAAGGGAGAAAGGAATAGAAGGATATGTTGATCGAGTTAGATGGAGTGGGAAGAGGCTCATGTGAGTATAAACACAGCATGGACCTGTTGAGACAAATAGCCTGTTCCTGCACTGTGAACACTAATGCTATACAATTTCAACTTTTGCATAGTCCCACCATCTTTGCTGCAACTTCCACATGGCCTCTGCTCACTCCATTAGTCCATTAACTTCAGCTCTGCTCGCTCCATTTAACTGTAGCCTGCTCTGTAGGTGCATAAAAACCATTTCTTGGAATTACTTCACTTTTGTTCACTGTCCTCCCAGCTGACAACGAGCATCCTCCTTGTAGTGTGTTTAAAACATTCACCTACATACCTCTAGCCTTTATCAGGTCCAGGTCTGAGCACCACAGAGGACTGACTGGACACTAACCTCTTCATATCACCAAGAAACAGCTCTCCTCCACCAGAACAACTTCCACGGCTGATCAAAAGCACCTCCAGTCACCAATGCACCTCACCACTTTCACACATCTCTCTTCCTAAAGCACCCAACATCCAAGGTAGACAAAATTTACGTTTCACATCTAGCTCTTCACCACTAAACTTCACTTTCATCCATCTTTGGCCCTCTTCAATCTTTGGGCATACATCTGTGGGCATAATCTTAAATCACTGTTGAGTCAAGCCCCTATTCTTCAATGCCCAGCTGCTCAGTCATCAAGAAATGGTCACATCTCTATGGGGTAATCTACTTACATGTTCTGCCCTGTATCTCGGCATTCTGTAGAGTACTGTGAAGGTGGGAGATCAGGTTTGGGATTATATCACAGGTTTCAGAAATGGGCTGCAATCAGTCAGTAAATGGTCCTTTGATTCAAACGCAACTGATTTCTACAACAAAATTAGGCACCTAGGAACTGAACGCACAAACACTTCGTCACAACTGTTTGTGAATAATCAATGCCCCAGATAGAAGATGTCTACAAACACCTGACCCAGATGTCATCTCTCATTGGTTGAAAACTATTTGTCAGATTACCTGTCCATAGCAAAAATAAATGAGACACAGCCACAGGAGAGATACTTTTTCTATATATAAAAACAAAAAACTGCAGATGCTGGAAATCTAAAACAAAAACAAAATTACCTGGAAAAACTCAGCAGGTCTGGCAGCATCGGCAGAGAAGAAAAGAGTTGACGTTTCGAGTCCTCATGACCCTTCCACAGAACTGAGTGAATCTAAAGAGAGGGGTGAATTATAAGCTGGTTTAAGGTGTGGGGGGGGGGGGGGTGGGTGGCGATGGTGGTGTGGTTGTAGGGATAAGCAAGCAGTGATAGGAGCAGATAATCAAAAGATGTCACAGACAAAAGAACACAGAGGTGTTGAAGGTGGTGATATTATCTAAACAAATGTGCCAATTAAGAATGTATGGTCGGGCACTCAAGGTACAGCTCTAGTGGGGGTGGGGTGGAAAGGCTAGCAGGGCATAAAAGATTTAAAAATAATGGAAATAGGTAGGAAAAGAAAAATCTATATAAATTATTGGAAAAAACAAAAAGGAAGGGGGAACAGAAAGGGGGTGGGGATGGAAAAGGGAGGTCAAGATCTAAAATTGTTGAATTCAATATTCAGTCTGGAAGGCTGTAAAGTGCCTAGTTGGAAGATGAGGTGCTGTTCCTCCAGTTTGCATTGGGCTTCACTGGAACAATGCAGCAAGCCAAGGACAGACATGTGGGCAAGAGAGCAGGGTGGAGCGTTAAAATGGCAAGCAACAGAGAGGTTTGGGTCATTCTTGCGGATAGACCACAGGTGTTCTGCAAAGCGGGTCTCCCAGTTTATGTTTGGTCTCTCCAATGTAGTGGAGACCGCATTGGGAGCAACAAATGCAGTAGACTAAGTTGGGGGAAATGCAAGTGAAATGCTGCTTCACTTGAAAGGAGTGTTTGGGTCCTTGGATGGTGAGGAGAGAGGAAGTGAAGGGGCAGGTGTTGCATCTTTTGGATGGGCATGGGGAGGTGCCATAGGTGGGGGTTGAGGAGTAGGGGGTGATGGAGGAGTGGACCAGTGTGTCCCGGAGGGAGCGATCCCTACTGAATGCCGCCAGGGGGTGAAGGGAAGATGTGTTTGGTGGTGGCATCATGCTGGAGTTGGCAGAAATGGTGGAGGATGATCCTTTGAATGCGGAGGCTGGTGGGGTGATAAGTGAGGACAAGGGGGACCCTATCATGTTTCTGGGAGGGAGGAGAAGGCGTGAGGGCGGATACGCGGGAGATAGGCCGGACATGGTTGAGGGCCCTGTCAACGACCGTGGGTGGAAAACCTCGGTTAAGGAAGAAGGAGGACATGTCAGAGGAACTGTTTTTGAAGGTAGCATCATCAGAACAGATGCGACGGAGGCGAAGGAACTGAGAGAATGGGATGGAGTCCTTACAGGAAGCAGGGTGTGAGGAGCTGTAGTCAAGGTAGCTGTGGGAGTCGGTAGGCTTGTAATGGATATTGGTGGATAGTCTTTCGCCAGAGATTGAGACAGAGAGGTCAAGGAAGGGAAGGGAAGTGTCAGAGATGGACAATGTGAAAATGATGGAGGGGTGGAGATTGGAAGCAAAATTAATAAATGGAGGAAGTGAGAGGAGTTGAAGCAGAAATTGTTCAGTGTGAGAACAAGTTCAGCCAGACGGAGGTGAGTAGTGGTGGATGGGGATTGTTTGGGCATCTGTTCAAGGAAGAAGCTAAGGGCCCTCAAACCATCATGGTGGGGGATGGAGATGTAGAGGGATTGGACGTCCATTCCTCCAAATAAAAGGTGCGGCTATGGGTACCCGCATGGGCCCCAGCTATGCCTGTCTCTATGGGGTATGTGGAACTTCCTTGTTCCGGTCCTACTCCTGCCCCCTTCCACAACTCTTTCTCCGGTACATCGATGATTACTTCGGTGCTGCTTCATGCTCTCGTCGGGACTTGGAAAAATTTATTAATTTTGCTTCCAATCTCCATCCCTCCATCATTTTCACATTGTCCATCTCTGACAGTTCCCTTCCCTTCCTTGACCTCTCTGTCTCAATCTCTGGTGATAGACTGTCCACCAATACCCATTACAAGCCTACCGACTCCCACAGCTACCTTGACTACAGCTCCTCACACCCCGCTTCCTGTAAGGACTCTATCCCATTCTCTCAGTTCTTTCGCCTCCGTCGCATCTGTTCTGATGACGCTACCTTCAAAAACAGTTCCTCTGACATGTCCTCCTTCTTCCTTAAACGAGGTTTTCCATCCATGGTCGTTGACAGGGCCCTCAACAGTGTCTGGCCCATCTCCTGCGCATCCACCCTCACGCCTTCTCCTCCCTCCCAGAAACATGATAGGGTCCCCCTTGTCCTCACTTATCACCCCACCAGCCTCCGCATTCAAAGGATCATCCTCCACCATTTCTGCCAACTCCAGCATGATGCCACCACCAAACACATCTTTCCTTCACCCCCGGCGGCATTCCATAGGGATCGTTCCCTCCGGGACACACTGGTCCACTCCTCCATCACCCCCTACTCCTCAACCCCCACCTATGGCACCTCATGCCCATCCAAAAGATGTAACACCTGCCCCTTCACTTCCTCTCTCCTCACCATCCAAAGGCCCAAACACCCCTTTCAAGTGAAGCAGCATTTCACTTGCATTTCCCCCAAATTAGTCTACTGCATTCGTTGCTCCCAATGTGGTCTCCTCTACATTGGAGAGACCAAACGTAAACTGGGCGACTGCTTTGCAGAACACCTGCGGTCTGTCCGCAAGAATGACCCAAACCTCCCTGTTGCTTGCCATTTTAACACTCCACCCTGCTCCCTTGCCCACGTCTGTCCTTGGCTTGCTGCATTGTTCCAGTGAAGCCCAATGCAAACTGGAGGAATAGCACCTCATCTTCCGACTAGGCACTTTACAGCCTTCCAGACTGAATATTGAGTTCAACAACTTTAGATCTTGAACTCTCTCCTCCATCCCCACCCCCTTTCTGTTTCATCCCCATTCCTTTTGTTTTTTCCAATAATTTATATAGATTTTTCTTTTCCCACCTATTTCCATTATTTTTAAATCTTTTATGCCCTGCTAGCCTTTCCACCCCACCCCCACTACAGCTATACCTTGAGTGCCCTACCATCCATTCTTAATTGGCACATTCATTTAGATAATATCACTACCTTCAACGCTTGTGTTCTTTTGTTCTTTTGGCTGTGACATCTTTTGATTATCTGCTCCTATCTCTGCTTGCTTATCCCTACAACCACACTTCTCTCCCCCCACCCAACCCCACCTCACCTTAAACCAGCTTATATTTCACCCCTCTCCTAATATTAACTCAGTTCTGTTGAAGGGTTATAAGGACTCGAAACGTCAACTCTTTTCTTCTCTGCCAGACCTGCTGAGCTTTTCCAGGTAATTCTGTTTTTGTTTTATACCTTTTCTATTGTTCAGTGTATTAGTTTCCTGCTAAAAATGTTTGGTTGAAGTTAATACGTTTGTTTTGTCAAGATAATGAAGGAAAAACATTGAATTGCAACCAGAAATATTGGACTTTAAAAATTATACCTGAGTTTTTAAAAAATACACACAAGCCACTAGCTGGAATACTGCAGGGTGACTCCCAAAGAGGTAATGGAATCCCACCCTGTTGTCAGACAAGGTACTTCTAAAGACATCCAGAAACTAATTGTTCCCCCTGGTGGAGGCAATGGCACATAATGGGAGATATGTATCAATCACCTCATCAAGAAATCCTGTGAGCAATGCCCAGACAGATTCGCGAATTTGCTTCCCGTTTGGAATATACAAAGAAGGGGTTAAAAGTGAGCTGAGAAGCTGCCTCGGTGTCTTTCTGTTAGTGGGTGTTCTGAGAAAGAACAAGTGCTGGAAATTTGACTCAGAATTAACAGCCCCACACAGTACCTCTGCAAATCGCTATTTTGCAGGTATCCCAACCTCTCCCTCTCTACCGAAGTCAACTCTACTGGAGCCTCGAATCAGAATGGCTGCAATGCTCAATCACCTATTCCCCATGAGTCAGGGTCTGAATAAAGAGAGAGTCAGCTCATGCCTCCTCACCTGGGACATAATTTGCAGGGGTGTGTCCCAGCCAGACGATGACGAATTGAGGGGTCTTGCCTGGATCAAGTACTTTGGGGAACCTCACATAGGATGGGTCATAACTGTTTGTTACAGTACAAATCTTAAAATGTGAAATCCTGTCGTGAGATCCTTTGAGTCAGTCACTGGGGATTCAAACCTCATTAAAAGTTATTGTTCTCTATGGGGATTGTAACACAATCTCTGTCAACCACCTGCAATCCTCTATCCTGGTATCCTGGAATCTATCATCCTCATTGGACTCAGCCCAGACTTGCTGCACTCAACTCAATCTTAGAACTACAAAACAAGGAGATGCAGTGGAGCACAAGCAGAGTAGGAAGCCCAGGGCAGGGGTGGGGGGGGGGTGGTGTTGATGGTGAGCTCCTGGCACTTCTTCCAAGTTTTGCTTCTGTCGATTCAGACTGTTTTTTCAGACGCACATTGGATCTTTGAAACAGTATCAGGGCAGGTGCCCCATTAATGGACTTGCACTGCAACTGAGTGCCCCTTCAACTGGTAACAGTTGCCTAAAAAAAAACTTAACCTCAGACCAGAAACAGTGAATAGTGCTAAATGATTTGCTCCATCTCAATCATATTTTGGAAGCGCAAAAGGTAAAATATTCCCTTCGGCACTTCTGGCAAGACTGCATCAGCCGGGAGTGGTGATATTAGGAAATTAGTTTTAAACAGGCAGGAGATTGCCAGCTTGAAGAGCACAATTTATCAATATACAGTCCCAGAAGGTGCAATCACATGCCAAAGAAGCACATGAACCAGTGACCAGAACATTAGAGAGAGAGAGAGATCGATCTTAAACAGATGGAACTACTGTCTGATTGTAATTATACAGAAGGCCTGGGGTTGGACAGTGTTGTGACTAGTATTGGTGTACAGAATAATGCAGAGTCTGCACTGGTGCCTGACCGTTTTACTCACAATGGACTGGAGTGAAATGGCCCCAACATGAGGTTCAGTTTACAACAAATCTGAACAGTGCCAAATACATCCAACGAGAAATACTGTTCTAAACTCAGGCTGTCTGGAGATTGTATTTTGATCTTTGTAAGCCAAGGTGAAGAGCTGGTAGTTACAGGTCTGTCAGTGTCACCGGCTGTGGTGGGAGTAATTGGAAATAATGAATGAAGGCTATCTGTGCTAGAATCACGACAACATTAAAGAATATTGCCCAACACTAAGTGCACAGCGCACAATTTCTGGTGCCTCTTTGCTCTGCGTTATTCTTAATTTAATGCTTTCAAACCAATGGAAGATTGGTGGTAATAGCTTGTGTAGAAATTTTTCTTCTATCAAATTATGAAACGAGAAACAGAAGTGGCCATGATTTTCTGTGGAGGCTCTGGCCCCACCCACAGGTGAAAGGTCATGGGCAAGCCCGCCTCTACTGGCCCAGGAAGCCATGACTGGATTTTATGGCCATTAAGCAGTTAAATACATCAGGTCATGTCCTTCCGCCCCATGCAGGAGGCCACCCCACCTCCAAGAGCAGTAAGCCAATCAGAGGGCCAGCTGGAGCAATGGCCATTGCAGTCAGTCTTTGATGGAGGAGGCCAGACATTAAGATAAGTGCGACAGCCTTGCTGGGTCCATTAAGGTCGGTCCTGACGGGGTTGAGGGGCAGGGGGATCCAAGATCAGGAGGCAAGGGGAAGGGGTTCAAGCAGGGATGGCCTTTTCAGCTGTGGGGGAGGCGGGAGGGCCTCCATTGATACCAGCTGCCCAAAAAGGAGGGACCATTCACTCCCCACACCCCAAGCTCACAGGCAGGTCACCAGGGTTTGCCTGGCAGCCTTGCCAATTGGTTATAAATTTGGTGGGCCGCTGACATCTACCCCATCATTGGTAAAATTGTAGTGGAGGCGATTAAGCAGGGGACATGGCACCCCCTTCAATCCCACCCAAATTTACAGAACCCCACCTGCCAGCCTGCTACCAGGTTTTTTTTGGGAGGGATGGTGGGTAATGCCAGGCGAAGAAATAATATTCCAGCCAAAGAACAGCAAAGATTGAAGCTACAACCCCTTTAAATTTGCAGAGGCATAGAATTCAAAAGTGGGCAAGTAATGAGTCCTTTTAATATGCTGTTTTTAAGGTTTAAATTCCAAAGTAAATACACAAATACCTTCAGAGCAAGGCCAGATATGTCAACCAGCAAAACCTTCATTTGCAGTGTCACAGCATAAAGCAACCTCCTCAATTCTCCACTTACCCTCTGCTTCACACATTACTTATCAAGATCAAAACATTTTCTTTATTCACTCTGGTAACGATCTCAAACTCTCACCTCATTGGTACAACTACATTCAAATGCTTTAAATAAACCTGTCTTTCAATCTGGTTATCTTTGGGCTCCTGGAATAGTCATATCTTCTACATTTTCAGATAGCTGGTTACCATTTTCAATAACTCTATAGCTGTACTATAACTGGCACTCAAACTTTCTTAGCAGTCTGTTTTTTTGCTGAGGGTTGGCATGTGTGGGTGGAGTTGACAACTATCTAGACCAGTTATGTTAGAATAGTTTCTTAAAATGCTGGGAGTACCACAGCTTGCCGTGTGACATCATGCAGTGGTTAAAAGTGAGAAGATAAGAAACGTAGAACCAAATTTCTTCTTGCAAGGACGCATAACAGCATGGCAGGAACTTTCCCTGCCTGTTTCTTTGGTCAGCAGCCAGTTACAAGAGAGCTTCCAAGGAGAAATGACAACAGCCTACATTATATGCAGTCAAAGCACCGTCTCACTCTAAGCAACCCAGGCCCGATGCACCACTCTGGTAGGCCGGGCCCCAAACTGCTGCTCCAACAGACTTGTTCCAGCAGACAGGACCTTAAAGCACCCCCTGCCCCTAACCCCACCCTGGGAGACTCATTGGCCTCTGTGATGAAACCAATCAACAAACCTTCAGGAATCAAAAAGAGACTAATCAATAGGTTGTTATTGCAAGGTTTGCGTGTCAGATAACCTGTTATCGCACTATTCCTTTCTATTTGCATGGGGGGCTATTGTTTAAACGAGCAATTATGAAACATCTCAAATGTGTCCAATTCTGCAGGCTGCACCATGTTGACTCAGAACGGCACACAGACAAGGGCTGACCACTATCGGCAGAGGCAGGGTTGGTAATGGATCCCTCATCAGCTCTCAACAGGAAATGGTGAGCAACACTAAGGAGGGCAGGGGAAGGCCCAGAGAGAACGGAAGATATCATTTACAAACCAAGGCAACTAAACATACATCAAGCTGGAGAAGCAAGTCAATGGCAGTTGTAGATGCCAAGGCTGACACTGCAGGTGGGCAAGAACTCTGCTCGGCTAAACTTTAGGGACCACGCTCAGGTAACAGAGAATTTTTCAGAAATTCCGACCCTCACTTGAGGTACGACATTGTCAGTTCCATTCATCAAGATGGCCTTATCTGCAAATACCAAGTTATAAAACTGTCGACTGAGCTCCAGGAATGCACGCGTGCAACCTTTTCCCATGGTAAAACCCATTTAAATAGTGAAGTTTGTAGAGTGAGTGGCAGTGCAGACGATTACTTGAACCATTGATTGAATAACTTACTCTCTTTCCCAACAGCCCTGCAAATTTTGAATGTTTAAAATTGCAATCATGAATTTAGGCAGCACTCACTCCTGACCTTTTGAAACTTTTCAACCCCACATCTCTCCTCTGTCTTAAATGGAAATCAGGTGCTTCCCCATGAGCACAAGGTGGCAAGGGGAGGGAAGATACAGACTAAACATCCTGGAGACAGCTCACTCAAATCTGAATGGTTCTTGCAAAAACAGTCCTAGCAGAGGCCTGACATGGGCTGGCTGTCCATCCCTTCAGGCTAGGCGGGTGGGTGGGGGGAATGAGAGAGACAAATAAATTAAAATAAAAACTTTGTATTTTAGTTCAATTTGAATAAGAGCACTTAGGATTATTCAAATTATATTTTAAGCACTGATCCAAATTGCAGTAGGCTTATATCATTGCCCAATTCTAGTCTGCCTGCTCAGCTGATGTGAAACAGCCGCTGCTCAGGTCTCTCGAGATGATGATTAATTAGGACATTATTTTTTTAAAAAGAAATGCCTTGTGCATTGCGATGAAGTGCAAGTGCTATTATGGCCACACGTTATTTTGAATGACAGGATCCCAGTGGGTGCTTCCAAGGGGAAAAAGGAGAGGAACCACAGACTGTCCCACATCCTGGAAACCAGGCCGAAAGCTTAAACTAAACTGGAAAATATCTCCTTTCACATTCCAGGGCTCCAAAATAATAACTGGCACAGAACACAGCAGCAACACCTCCAGGCACAGGACAGTTTCCAATCCACTATCATTCAAGTGGGAATAGTCAAACATCACACAGCTAGCTTAAGCATGGATGTTGAGTGTAAGGGATTGCAGCCCCAGTTCAATTATTTAAAAAGAGGGCTGCTCATCAATTTCTGGCTCCACTTCAGTCCCACGCTCCTGAGTTTTGGCCACCCTAATTAGAGAGGGGCAGAATTGTCAGAGGATGCATCTCACTGGTCTGTTTCTGGGCCTAGTCAAGGTGACTATCCATAGATTCAGAATGGACGCAGGAAGCCCAAGAGGTGGTTGGGTGGAGGGGGGCCCGAAAAGGGAGAGTTGATGGTGGTGGTGTGGGTTGGAAATTTGTTTCCGCTGCCTCTCAGACAGACACAGTCTTGTCCATGCCCTAGTGGAGGAGCAAACACCAATGGTCTTCTGCAACCCTTGGGCACTGCAAGGGCCAGATTGTTATCTGGACACCAGAAATAATATTGTAATCCAGTTTTAGAAGACCCCCCTTGCTTATGTTCATAGTTATTAAAGAACAACACTAAGAAAATAGGGCAGTGGAAAACTTTGACCACTGGTCCCTCTTCCTTTTTTCAATTAATTTGAATGTATTTACCTTTCCTCACCTTTCTTGGGTCGCCCACACCATGTATGAACCTAGCTACCATTGGCATGCACCAAGATGCAAGGCAATGCCACCAGGAAGGAAGGAAAGTCAGACTTGCATTTATATTGCACCTTTCATGATCTCAGGATGTTCCAAAGTGCTTTACAGCTAACAAAGTACTTTTGAAATATAGTCACTGCTTAATGTAGGAAACAAGGGAACCAATGTCTCATCCAGAAGACAGGAAAAGGAATTGTAAAGGCAGGGGAGTGTGACAAATTGGGTGCTCTTTCATAGAGCTGGCACAGGTACAATGGGCCGAATGGCCTATTTGTCAGATTCTATCAAGGCTGTTCTACAATCGCAAACATGACGTGAGCAGCAGCGCTTAGAATGAGAAGTGAAGCATTTAGATGAAAGAAAGGGTGTAGGTAGGTTTGGCACTGTGCAAGAGCAGATTTGTGGATGCAAGTTTGCAGAACGTTAAAAGCAGCACCTCAAGGCTGATAAGGTTATGAAAAAAAAAGCTAATGGAATTCTAGGTTTCAGGAAGTATGAAGTATAAAAGCCACGAGGCAATGATGAGCAAATACAAAACCATAAGGTTTCAGTTAGGTCAATGTTGTCCAACACATTAGCCACATCAGGCTAATTGGGAATTCAGATGTGGAGTATTGCATTTCTGATTAGTAAATAAAAATTGAGTAAACACTGAATGTGTGCTCTCAATACTCTCAGTATTTACATGTGTATTTTAACCTTTTTGTTCAATGCTTAGCAAAATCGGAGCACAAGAATGTTTTTTGATCATTGAGCATGCTTTACTTTTTTGGCTATTGGCGTCAATGTTTGTTAACAAAATACTTTTTTAAATTCACTCATGGGATTATAAACATCGCTGGGTAGGCCAGCACTTGTTTCCCATCCTTAAATTCCCTTGAGAAGGTGGTGGTGAGCTACCTTCTTGAACTGTTGCAGTCCATGTGGTGTAGGTGCACCCACAGAGCTGGTAAGAAAGGGAGTTCCAAGTTGTTGACCCTGCAACAAAAGGGATGGAGATATCGTTCCAAGTCAGGCTGGTGTGCAACTTGGAGGGGAACTTTTTTAATATTTGTTCATAGGATGTGGGTGTCACTGGTTAGACCAGCATTTATTGCCTATCCATAACTGCCCTTGTTCAGAAGGTTTTTAAGAGTCAACCACATTGCTGCGGATCTGGAGTCACATGTAGGCCAGACCAGATAAAGACAGATTTCCTTCCCTAAAGGACATTAGTGAACTATACGGTGTGTGACTTGAAGGGGAACTTGCAGAGGGTGGTGTTCCCAGGCATCGACTGACCTAGTTCTTCTAGGTAGCAGAGGTCAAGGGTTTGGAAGTTGTCGTTGTTGAAGCAGCCTTCCTGTAGTTACTGCAGCGCATCTTTTGGACGGTACACAGTGCTACCATGGTGCATCAGTGGTGGAGGGAGCGAATATATGAGGTAGTGGTTGGGATGCTAATCAAGCAGGCTGCTTTGTCTTGGATGTTTTGAACTTCTTGGAGTGTTGGTGGAGGCAAGTGGGGAGTATTCCATAATGCTCCTGACTTGTGCCTTATAGATGGTGGACAGGCTTTGGGGAGTCAGGAGGTGCGTTACTCACCACAGAATTCCCATAAGGTCTCAGTTAGATCAATGTTGTCCAACCTGCTCTTGTATGCATAGTATTTATATAGCTGGCCAGTTCAGTTTCAGGTCAATGGTAACCCCCAAGATATTGATCGTGGGGAGATTCGGCAATGGTAATGCCATTGAATGTCAAGGGGAGATGGTTAGATTCTCCTGTTGGAACGCTACTTGCCACGTTTCAGGCCGAGCATCAAAGTTGACCAGGTCTTGCTGCCATATTGGCATGGACTACTTCAGTATCTGAGGAGCTGTGCATGATACTGAAAACTGTATAATCATCTGTGAACATCCCCACTTCTACCTTATGGTAGAGTGAATGTAATTGATGAAGCAGCTTAAGCTGGTTAGGACACTACCCTGAGGAACTCCTGCAGTGATGTCCTCAGGCTAGATGATTGGCCTCCAACAACCATATCTTCCTTCTGCTAAAGTATATTTACTTGTATTGGATATTTAAGGTGTTCACTATTAAAATTAGTGCACACGGCTAAAACAATGTCACCAAAGCTACATTTTTGGCTAGTCAGTAATTTGTACTGGATAACCTTGTTTTAGAGTAGGGCATTATTAGGCTCCTCACTATACACAAGATATTGAAACTTCAGGGAACACTGCATATTCACTAGAATGCTGCCAGGTATGTGGGAATATGAAGACAAACCTGAGGTTTTCTTTTGTTAGAACATGGATTACATAACAATGAGAGAAGTGTTTAAAATTATGAAATGGTCGAGGGTAGCTGAAGGCTGAAGAACAAGCAAAGATATAAAACATAGAAAAGATTTATATTTATAAAACATCTGTCAACATCTGAAAGCACTTAACAGCCAATTAAATAATTTTTGAACTATGGTCACTGTTATAATGGAGGGAACACAGCAAGATCCCTGAAGACAAATAGAATAGAATTACAGAACGGTTACAGCACAGGTGGTGGTCATTTGGCCCATTGTGTCCATGCCAGCTCGGCTAGTCCCACCCCCATTCTTTCCCTGTAACCCTGCAAATTCTACTTTCAGGAACTTATCCGATTCCCTTTGGAAAGCCACGGCTGAATCTGCGTCCACCACACTCTAAGCAAGTGCATCCCAGATCCTAACGACTCTCTATGTAAACAAGTTTTTCACATCATCTGATTCATTTACCAATCACTTCTGATTGGTGTCCTCTGGTTCCTGGTTCCCCTCCACCAATGGAAACAGTTTCTCCCTATCTACTCTGCCCAGTCTGTGATTTTTAACACCTCCATCAACTCTTCTCTCAGCCTTCTCTTCTCTAAGAATATCACCAGCTTCTAATCTCTCATTCTCGTAAATCTTTTTACATCCTCAAGTCTCCACGTGCTTCCTGAGGTACAGTGCCACAAATGGACAATACTCCAGTGAGGCCGAAGCAGCGTTTTATGAAAGGTTCATCATAACAAATCTCCCAGGGGGTCGCTGTTCCTTCATCACCTTTATAATTGTATCGCCTCTCTATCATTCCTACCAAAACGTATCACTGCACACTTCTCTGCATTAAATTTCTTCTGCCACAAGTCCGCCACTCCACGAGCGTGTTTATGTTTTCTTGAAGCCTATCACTAGCCTCCTCACAATTCATAATACTTCCAAGTTTTGTGTCATCATCTGCAAAGTTTGAAATTGTTCCCTGTATACCCAGGTCTAGGTTTCTAATTTATATGCCAAGAAAAGCAGAGGTCCTAATACCAACCCTATGGAACCCCACCGCATACTTTTCTCCAGTCTCAGAAACAACTCTTCACCACTATTCTGTCTCCAGTCACTCAGCCAACTTTGTATTCATGCTGCTGCCACTGTTCCTTTATTCCATGAGTTTCAACTTTGCTAGCAAGCCTGTTATGTGGCACTTATCAAAAGCCTTTTCCAAGTACATGTACATCACATCAACTGTATTACCCTCATCCAAACCTCAATCAAGTTAGTTAAACACAATTTGCCTTTAGCAAATCTATGCTGGCTTTCCTTAATCAATCCAAACTTCCCCAAGTTACTATAATAAAAGAAAGGGATTGGCCGTCCAATCCCTCTACACTCCATCCCCCACCAGGATGGTCTGAGGGCTCTCCGCTTCTTGCTCGAACAGAGGCCCGAACAATCCACATCCACCACTACTCTCCTCTGTCTGGCTGAACTTGTTCTCACACTGAACAATTTCTCCTTCAACTCCTCTCACTTCCTCCAAATAAAAGGTGTGGCTATGGGTACCCGCATGGGCCCCAGCTATGCCTGTTTCTTTATGGGGTATGTGGAACATTCCTTGTTCCAGTCCTACTCCGGCCCCCTTCCACAAATCTTTCTTCGGTACATCGATGATTACTTCGGTGCTGCTTCATGCTCTCGTTCGGACCTGGAAAAACGTATTGATTTTGCTTCCAATTTCCACCCCTCCATCATTTTCACATGGTCCATCACTGACACTTCCCTTCCCTTCCTTGACCTCTCCCTCTCAATTTCTGGTGATAGACTGTCCACCAATATCCATTACAAGCCTACTGACTCCCACAGCTACCTTGACTACAGCTCCTCACACCCTGCTTCCTGTAAGGACTCCATCCCATTCTCTCAGTTCCTTCGTTTCCGTCGCATCTGTTCTGATGATGCTACCTTCAAAAACAGTTCCTCTGACATGTCCTCCTCCTTCCTTAACTGAGGTTTTCAACCCACGGTAGTTGACAGGGCCTTCAACCATGTCCGGCCCATCTCCAGCGCATCCGCTCTCATACCTTCCTCTCCCTCCCAGAATCATGATAGGGTCCCCCTTGTCCTCACTTATCACCCCACCAGCGTCATCCTCCGCCAACTCCAGCATGATGCCACCACCAAACACATCTTTCCTTCACCCACCCCCGGCAGCATTCCACAGGGATCGTTCCCTCCGGGACACCCTGGTCCACTCCTCCATCAACCCCGACACCTTCCCATGAAACCACAGAAGGTGCAACACCTGCCCCTTTACTTCCCCCTTCCTCACCACCCAAGGGCCGAAACACTCCTTTCAAGTGAAGCAGCACCTCCCTCAATTTAGTCTACTGCATTCGTTGCTCCCAATGCAGTCTCCTCTACACCGGAGACACCAAATGCAAACTGGGTGAGCGTTTTGAGGAACACCTTCGGTCTGTCCGCAAGCATGACCCAGACCTCCCTGTCGCTTGGCATTTCAACACACCACCCTGCTCACATGCCCACATGTCCGTCCTTGGCCTGCTGCAATGTTCCAGTGAAGCTCAACACAAACTAGAAGAACAACACAAACTAGAAGAACAACCCCTCATCTTCCAACTAGACACTTTACAGCCTTCCGGACTAAATATTGAGTTCAACAACTTCAGATCATGAACTCTCTCCTCCATCCCCACCCCATTTCCGATCCCCCTTTTCCCAATAATTTATAATTTTAATATATTTATCTTTTCCCACCTATTTTTAAATTTATTTTGACCTATCGTTTTATCTCCACCTTTTAGCCCATTTTGATTCCTCACCACCCGCCCCCCCCCCCACCACCCACCCCCACTAGGGCCATCTGTCACTTGCTTGTCCTTCTTTCTATCCTTAATGTCACCATTAGCACATTCCTTAGATAATATCACCACCGTCAACACCCCTTTGTCCTTTTGTCTATGACATCTTTGGCAATCCCTTCTTTGGCTCCACCCATCACTGGCCCTCCATCCAGCTCTACCTGTCCCACCCCCCTCAACCAGCTTATATTCCACCTCATTTCTATGTTTCCTTAGATCTGATGGAGTCATACAGACTCAAAACATTAACTGTATTCCTCTCCGCAGATGCTGTCAGACCTGCTGAGTCTTTCCAGCTATTTCTGTTTTTGTTCCCAAGTTACTGTTGATTTTAAAAATGATAAAACAGAACAAAATCTTTCCCACCACATAGGTTAAATTGAATTTCCCGTAATGGCTTGTCTTATCTTATCCTTTTTTTCTTGGACAGGAGTGCAACATTTGCAATTCTCCAGTCCTCTGGCACCACTCTTGCATTGGATAATTATGGCTAGTGCCTCCGCAATTTCCACCCTTACTCTCCTTAGTATCCTCAGGTGTATGTCACCCAATCTTGGTGACTTATCAACTGGAGTGCTACAAACTAAGCCACAACTGAGGCCACTAACAAAGGTTAAAAGGTGAGAGATGAACGACAGCAGAACATATTTGTACAAAGAGTTGAGTGTGTTAACTTCTTTGTTCCCCAGGGTTTAGTGGCTTAGAGTCAAAAACTGTGTCAGTTTTCAAATCAAGCTGCATAAGTGGATGAAGGAAAAGGCACTGATGCGATTTGGGGAATCCTGGTTAAGTGGGATTGGAACTATTTGCTCACATGTTAAAGGTAAAGTGCCTACACAACCTAGTTGGAGCAAATAGCTAAGCTCAATGTATCTCTATGCAGGGCAAAAATCACTTCCCTTTATTCATTTTGAAGTGAATTGATGGATGAAAAAAATCAGAGGCAATGCACCCATGACTACCTGCCCTGCTCTCCCTGCAGACATCACTTCTCCCCATAAGCACCCAACTGGATGGGGGAGGAAGCAGTTTCTCCTCCTGATAGTACTAAAAGAGATTGCCAGCACATCAACAGCTATGACTTTTCCAAACTTTCCGACATTCTAGAATGGTCCCAGCAGTTTGGAAGGTAGCAAACTGCAATTCCGCTACTGAAGAATGGAGGGAGAGAAAGGAAAGAGAACACAACAGGCCAGTTAGACATCGGGAAAGTGCTGGAATCTATTATTAAGGAAATCTTACCAATGCACTTAGAAAATCACAGAATGATCAGACAAGGTCAATACAGTTTTATAAAAAGGAGAATTGTGTTTGATCAATTCATTATAATTTTTTTTTGATTATGCAACTACCAAGGTAGACAAAGGGAAACTAGTAGATCCAGTATATTTGGGATTTCCAAAAGGCATTCAATAAGGTGCCACGAAAAAGATGAGGGCTGATGGAGTAGTGATGGTGGTGATGGCTGCGGGGGTGTGTGTGTGTGTGTGGGGTGGGGGGGGGGTAATATATATCAGCATGGATAGAGGATGATTAACAGGCAGAAAACACAGGGTACAGATAAACAGGGCATTTTCAAGTTGACAAGCTGTGACTAGTGGACTGCTGCAAGGATCAGTGCTGGAGCCTCTGCAATTTAGAGTCTATATTAATGACCTAGACAAAGACAGAAACTAATTATCTAAATGTACTAATGATACAAAGCTTGGTGGAAATTGAAGTTGTAAGGAGGACACAGAGGCTGTGAAAAGATATAGACAGGTTAGGTGAGGGGTAACGGGATGACAGATGGTGTATAATGTGGTTAGGTGTGAGGTTATTCAATTTGGTTGTAAGAATAGAAAAGCAGAATTTAAAAAAAATTGATTTTCAGAGACTTGGATGAACGCAAAGTTAGCATGCAGGTACAGCAAGTGATTAGGAAGGAAAATTGCATGTTGGTATTTATTACAAGGGGATTGGAGTACAATAAAAAAGGCTTTCTACAATTGAATGGGGCTTTGGAGATACCACACCTGGAATACTGAGCACAGTCTCTGTATTAAAGGAAGGATATACTTGCATTGGACACTGTACAGCGAAGGCTCACTAGATTGGTCTTCCTTGGAGTCTATCATTCTGGCTATCTACACTGCACTCCTTCCAAGGTCAATATATTCTTCGTAAGGTCTGATGCCCAGAATTACTTACAATAACTCCAGGTCTGGTCTAACAGAGCACTGTATAACTGAAGCATGACTTCTATCCTATTGTATTCTAGTCCACTAAATCTAAAGGCCAGCATTCCATTAGCCTTTTTGACTATTTTCTGTACTTGTCCATGCCATTTTAACAGTTTGTGTACATGGACAACCCCGCACCCCACCACCCACAAGTCTCTTCGAAGCACCATGGTTTTTGAGCTCTTCATTTAGAAATTACTGTTTTATCCATTTTAGGTCCCAAGTGGTGAGCCCATATTGAAATCCATTTGCCACAGTTCTGCCTACTCGCTTAATCTATCAACATCTATTTGTAATTTTATGTTTCCATCTACACTGCTTACACTAATGCCACCTATCTTACTGACATCAATAAAATTAGATTTCTATCCCATCATCTAAGTTGTTAATGAATACAGTGAAGAGTTGAAGCCCAATGCATATCAAATAACTAACTGCGTCCTTTCAATTCGAGTGCCTGCCCATTATCTCCCCTCTGTCAATTCCCTAGCCAGGTTCATAATTTGCCTTCAATTCTATAAGCTCTAACTTTAATGAACAGTTTATGAAGGATTTTATCAGATGTCTGGAAGTCCATATAAATAGCATCCTCAGACATTCTGCTGTCCACTACTTTAGTCACCTCTTCAAAACATTCCAGCGGATGTGTCAGGCAGTGTCTATCCTTTACAAATCCATGCTGGTTCTCCCTGATTAGCTGGGAGTTTTCACACAGTTCAGTCACTACCCTTAATTATATACCCTAGTAACTTCCCAACAACTGATGTTAGACTAACTAGTCTATAATTTGCTAGTTTCCCCCTCTCACTTTTCAGAAACAGCAGAATGACATGCATAATATTTCAATCTAAATGAGTTACCAAAAACTGTTCCAAGAAAAGTTCAAGAAAGCTTATTGTAGTTATGGCACTAAAATGTTCTCACCTACTTCCTTAAAACCAACCATCACTCTTTAGTACCATTATTTTCTTTGTTAATTTGCTTATGTTAATTTTGGTGAGTCTGCATTTCAATAGCAGGTTCCTTGGGATGTCTGGCATACTATTCTCTCTACTATACATACTGACCAAAGCAATTATACAACATGTAAATGAAAACAAACAAGTGGGGAACATTATCATTATCTGCTTCAAGAGGCTCATATTGCCCCAAGCACTCTCTTTTTCCTACTAGAATTATAAAATTTTTGGGTTGATTTTGATATCCTTTGCAACTTTCTTTTCATACTCCATTCTTGTAGCACTTGCATGTTTTAGTGTGTTTCTTTTTGTGTCTTTCATGTTGGCCATGATCTGTACTAATTTTTGTATGCTCTCTCTTTTAATTTTATTTTTCCTCTTAACTCAAGGGCTGGTTTTTTTTGGCAAGTGGGGCTCTTGTGCCTTCCAGATCAGTATCATGTTCTTTTTAGAACATCTCCCACTGATCTTCTGCCGTTTAACCCATTAACAGGTTAAAAAACAAAAAAACTGCGGATGCTGGAAATCCAAAACAAAAACAGAATTACCTGGAAAAACTCAGCAGGTCTGGCAGCATCGGCGGAGAAGAAAAGAGTTGACGTTTCGAGTCCTCATGACCCTTCGACAGAACTTGAGTTCGAGTCCAGGAAAGAGCTGAAATATAAGCTGGTTTAAGGTGTGTGTGTGGGGGGCGGAGAGATAGAGAGACAGAGAGGTGGAGGGGGTTGGTGTGGTTGTAGCGACAAACAAGCAGTGATAGAAGCAGATCATCAAAAGATGTCAACAACAATAGTACAATAGAACACATAGGTGTTAAAGATAAAGTTGGTGATATTATCTAAACGAATGTGCTAATTAAGAATGGATGGTAGGGCACTCAAGGTATAGCTCTAGTGGGTTTTTTTTTATTTTATATAATGGAAATAGGTGGGAAAAGGAAAATCTTTATAATTTATTGGGAAAAAAAAAAGAGTAGGGGGAAACAGAAAGGGGGTGGGGATGGGGGAGGGGACTCACGACCTAAAGTTGTTGAATTCAATATTCAGTCCGGAAGGCTGTAAAGTCCCTAGTCGGAAGATGAGGTGTTGTTCCTCCAGTTTGCGTTGGGCTTCACTGGAACAATGCAGCAAGCCAAGGACAGACATGTGGGCAAGAGAGCAGGGTGGAGTGTTAAAATGGCAAGCGACAGGGAGGTTTGGGTCATTCTTGCGGACAGACCGCAGGTGTTCTGCAAAGCGGTCGCCCAGTTTACGTTTGGTCTCTCCAATGTAGAGGAGACCACATTGGGAGCAACGAATGCAGTAGACTAAGTTGGGGGAAATGCAAGTGAAATGCTGCTTCACTTGAAAGGAGTGTCTGGGTCCTTGGACGGTGAGGAGAGAGGAAGTGAAGGGGCAGGTGTTGCATCTTTTGCGTGGGCAAGGGGTTGTGCCATAGGAGGGGGTTGAGGAGTAGGGGGTGATGGAGGAGTGGACCAGGGTGTCCCGGAGGGAGCGATCCCTACGGAATGCCGATAAGGGGGGTGAAGGGAAGATGTGTTTGGTAGTGGCATCATGCTGGAGTTGGCGGAAATGGCGGAGGATGATCCTTTGAATGCGGAGGCTGGTGGGGTGATAAGTGAGGACAAGGGGGACCCTATCATGTTTCTGGGAGGGAGGAGAAGGAGTGAGGGCGGATGCGCGGGAGATGGGCCGGACACGGTTGAGGGCCCTGTCAACGACCGTGGGTGGAAAACCTCGGTTAAGGAAGAAGGAGGACATGTCAGAGGAACTGTTTTTGAATGTAGCATCATCGGAACAGATGCGACGGAGGCGAAGGAACTGAGAGAATGGGATGGAGTCCTTACAGGAAGTGGGGTGTGAGGAGCTGTAGTCGAGATAGCTGTGGGTGTCGGTGGGTTTGTAATGGATATTGGTGGACAGTCTATCACCAGAGATTGAGACAGAGAGGTCAAGGAAGGGAAGGGAAGTGTCAGAGATGGACCACGTGAAAATGATGGAGGGGTGGAGATTGGAAGCAAAATTAATAAATTTTTCCAAGTCCTGACGAGAGCATGAAGCAGCACCGAAATAATCATCGATGTACCGGAGAAAGAGTTGTGGAAGGGGGCCGGAGTAGGACTGCAACAAGGAATGTTCCACATACCCCATAAAGAGACAGGCATAGCTGGGGCCCATGCGGGTACCCATAGCCACACCTTTTATTTGGAGGAAGTGAGAGGAGTTGAAGGAGAAATTGTTCAGCGTGAGAACAAGTTCAGCCAGACGGAGGAGAGTAGTGGTGGATGGGGATTGTTCGGGCCTCTGTTCGAGGAAGAAGCTAAGGGCCCTCAGACCATCCTGGTGGGGGATGGAGGTGTAGAGGGATTGGACGTCCATGGTGAAGAGGAAGCGGTAGGGGCCAGGGAACTGGAAATTGTTGATGTGACGTAAGGTGTCAGAGGAATCACGGATGTAGGTGGGAAGGGACTGGACAAGGGGAGAGAGAAGGGAGTCAAGATAACGAGAAATGAGTTCTGTGGGGCAGGAGCAAGCTGAGACGATCGGTCTACCGGGGCAGTTCTGTTTGTGGATTTTGGGTAGGAGATAGAAGCGGGCCGTCCGAGGTTGGGCAACTATCAGGTTGGAAGCTGTGGGAGGGAGATCCCCAGAGGAGATGAGGTCAGTGACAGTCCTGGAAACAATGGCTTGATGTTCAGTGGTGGGGTCATGGTCCAGGGAGAGGTAGGAGGAAGTGTCTGCGAGTTGACGCTCAGCCTCCGCGTGGTAGAGGTCAGTGCGCCAGACAACAACAGCACCACCCTTGTCAGCGGGTTTGATGACAATGTCAGGGTTGGACCTGAGAGAATGGAGTGCAGTAAGTTCAGAGAGAGACAGGTTAGAATGGGTGAGAGGAGCAGAGAAATTGAGACGACTAATGTCGCGCCGACAGTTCTCAATGAAAAGATCGAGAGAAGGTAAGAATCCAGAGGGAGGGGTCCAGGTGGAGGGAGAATATTGAAGATGGGTAAAAGGATCCGTTGAACTGGGAGAGGACTCCTGCCCAAAGAAGTGAGCCCGGAGACGAAGACGGCGGAAGAAGAGTTCAGTATCATGCCGAGCCCGAAATTCATTGAGGTGAGGGCGTAAGGGTATGAAACTAAGTCCTTTGCTGAGCACTGAACGTTCAGCATCGGAGAGGGGAAGGTCAGGGGGTATAGTGAATACACGGCTGGGGTTGGGATTGGAAGATGGGGTGGGGACGGAGGGACAGGCAGGGGTGGAGGGTCCTAGATGGGTGTTGGTGTCGATGAGTTGTTGGAGCTTGCGTTCCTTAGCACTTGAGAGAAAGAGAAAAAGTTTCTTGTTGAGGCGTCGGATGAGCCGAAGGATAAAATGAAACTGGGGGCACGCGCAGCTTTGAAAAAGGGTACGGCGGTGCTGCTGGAGGGAGAGGTCGAGTGTGTTCATATGGCGGCGCATGGCACTGAGAGTGGATTTCAGAATGTGACGGGAACAGCAGTCCGAGAAACGTTTTATGTCCCGGAGATACCTATAATCCTGGGTGGGTTCGAAACATGAGGGGTGGAATTTCAGTTGAAATCCATGTGGGGTAAGTCGGAGACGGAGACAGTCACTGAGAAAGGAGATATGGCTGTGAAAGCGGGTTTTAGTAAACACCTTGTCAAACACTAGGAGAGAAATGGAAAGCAATGAAGGTGAACAAGGCAACAGAGAAATCCGGAAATCTTGTCGCAGAGAGGAACAGAACTTCTTCAAGGAGGTAGGCATTTCTTGAAGAGCAGTGGCAGTCAATTAAACACAGAGATAAAAACAAAAAAACTGCGGATGCTGGAAATCCAAAACAAAAACAGAATTACCTGGAAAAACTCAGCAGGTCTGGCAGCATCGGCGGAGAAGAAAAGAGTTGACGTTTCGAGTCCTCATGACCCTTCGACAGAACTTGAGTTCGAGTCCAGGAAAGAGCTGAAATATAAGCTGGTTTAAGGTGTGTGTGTGGGGGGCGGAGAGATAGAGAGACAGAGAGGTGGAGGGGGTTGGTGTGGTTGTAGCGACAAACAAGCAGTGATAGAAGCAGATCATCAAAAGATGTCAACAACAATAGTACAATAGAACACATAGGTGTTAAAGATAAAGTTGGTGATATTATCTAAACGAATGTGCTAATTAAGAATGGATGGTAGGGCACTCAAGGTATAGCTCTAGTGGGTTTTTTTTTATTTTATATAATGGAAATAGGTGGGAAAAGGAAAATCTTTATAATTTATTGGGAAAAAAAAAGAGTAGGGGGAAACAGAAAGGGGGTGGGGATGGGGGAGGGGACTCACGACCTAAAGTTGTTGAATTCAATATTCAGTCCGGAAGGCTGTAAAGTCCCTAGTCGGAAGATGAGGTGTTGTTCCTCCAGTTTGCGTTGGGCTTCACTGGAACAATGCAGCAAGCCAAGGACAGACATGTGGGCAAGAGAGCAGGGTGGAGTGTTAAAATGGCAAGCGACAGGGAGGTTTGGGTCATTCTTGCGGACAGACCGCAGGTGTTCTGCAAAGCGGTCGCCCAGTTTACGTTTGGTCTCTCCAATGTAGAGGAGACCACATTGGGAGCAACGAATGCAGTAGACTAAGTTGGGGGAAATGCAAGTGAAATGCTGCTTCACTTGAAAGGAGTGTTTGGGTCCTTGGACGGTGAGGAGAGAGGAAGTGAAGGGGCAGGTGTTGCATCTTTTGCGTGGGCAAGGGGTTGTGCCATAGGAGGGGGTTGAGGAGTAGGGGGTGATGGAGGAGTGGCCAACTTAGTCTACTGCATTCGTTGCTCCCAATGTGGTCTCCTCTACATTGGAGAGACCAAACGTAAACTGGGCGACCGCTTTGCAGAACACCTGCGGTCTGTCCGCAAGAATGACCCAAACCTCCCTGTCGCTTGCCATTTTAACACTCCACCCTGCTCTCTTGCCCACATGTCTGTCCTTGGCTTGCTGCATTGTTCCAGTGAAGCCCAACGCAAACTGGAGGAACAACACCTCATCTTCCGACTAGGGACTTTACAGCCTTCCGGACTGAATATTGAATTCAACAACTTTAGGTCGTGAGTCCCCTCCCCCATCCCCACCCCCTTTCTGTTTCCCCCTTCTCTTTTTTTTTCCCAATAAATTATAAAGATTTTCCTTTTCCCACCTATTTCCATTATATAAAATAAAAAAAAACCCACTAGAGCTATACCTTGAGTGCCCTACCATCCATTCTTAATTAGCACATTCGTTTAGATAATATCACCAACTTTATCTTTAACACCTATGTGTTCTATTGTACTATTGTTGTTGACATCTTTTGATGATCTGCTTCTATCACTGCTTGTTTGTCGCTACAACCACACCAACCCCCTCCACCTCTCTGTCTCTCTATCTCTCCGCCCCCCACACACACACCTTAAACCAGCTTATATTTCAGCTCTTTCCTGGACTCGAACTCAAGTTCTGTCGAAGGGTCATGAGGACTCGAAACGTCAACTCTTTTCTTCTCCGCCGATGCTGCCAGACCTGCTGAGTTTTCCCATTAACAGGTTGGCTTAGTTTACTGCAGGCAGTCTTGCTGTCATCACATTGAAGTCAGCCTTACCTAATCTAGAATCTTAGTTGGTGATTCACTTTTTTTAAACTTGATCATATTATGATCACTATTAGATAAATCTCCATGGACCATTAGGCTGTTAACTAAGCCTGGTTCATTATTTATTACTAAATCAAAATGACCTGCCTCCTTGTTGGTTCAAGGACACATTGTTGCAGAAAACTAACATGAACACATTCAAGAAGTTCACTGCCTTCCTGGACATCAAGGCAGCATTTGACCGAACATGGCATTAAAGAAACCCCAGTAAAATTGAAGGCAATGAGTATCGGGAAAATGCTCCACTGATTGGGGTCGTGTCTACCACAAATGAATATGGCTGTGCTTGTTGGAGGTCAACCATCTCAGTCCCAGGACATCCTCAGGGTAGTATCCGAGGCTCAACCATCTTCAGCTGCTTAACCAATTACTTTCCCTTCATCATAAAGGTCAGCTTGGGGTTGCTCGCTGATGATTAGACAGTGTGTAGTTGCATTCACAGCTCCTCAGATACTGAAGCAGTCCATGCCCATATGCAAGGCGTGTTCAACATTCAGGCTTGGGCTGATAAATGCTCAGTCAGAATCAGAATCGGCCCATCGAGTCTACACCAACATATGAAAAACACCTGACCTACCTGCCTAATCCCATTTACCAGCACTTGGCCCATAGCCTTAAATGTTATGTGCCAAACAATGATCAACTCCAACAAGAGAGAATCTAACCATCTCCCCATGACATTCAATGGTATTACTATTACCATTGAATCCCACCGTCAACTTCCTGAAGATTACCATTGACCAGAAAGTTAACTGGACCAGCAATATAAATGCTGTGCTACCAAAGCAGGTCAGGGAATTCTGCAGCAAATAATTCGCCATCCGATACCCCAAAGTTTGACCACCATCTATAAGGCATAGATCAGGAATGTGATGGAGTACTCCCCACTGGTTTGGATGAATGCATTGCCAACAATATTTAAAAAGCCAAACACCATCCAGAACAAAGCAGCCTGCTTGAGTGACATCAATCGCCACATTAGATAGTCACTTCCCCCCAATACTGGCACACCGTGGAATAGTGTGTACCATATACAAGATGTGCTGCAGTAGTTCACCAAATCCCGTGACCTCTACCACCTAGAAGGACAAGGGAAGCAGATGCACGGGAACACCACCACCACCAAGTTCCCCTCCAAGCCACACAACATTACGACTTGGAACCATATTATTATTCCTTTATTGTTAATGGATCAAAATCCTAGAATTCCCTTCCTAACAGCACTGTGGGTGCACCTGCCGCACACATATTGCAGCGGTTCAAAGCGCCAGTCAGCATTATCTGCTCAAGCGCAATTAAGGATGGGGAATAAATTATGGCCTTGCCAGTAATGCCCATGTCCCATGCATGAATAATTAAAAAAAAGCTAATCTGCCTTCAGCAATCTACGTGAAAATTGAAATCCCCCACTAAAACCACTCTTCCTTTCCGACACACTTGTCTAATATCTGCATTTATACATTTTACCACTTCTGAGCTACCACCAACCTGAGTCTATACAAAACTCCAGCTACAATCGTACATCCTTTTCAATTTCTTAATTCTGACATAATTTTGAATTGTAATCAATATTGTAATGTGGCAATTAGTGCATAGTAAAATCCTAAAAACAATGTGCTAATGATCAGATAATAGTTTATGTCGCTTGAAAGATTAGCCCAGGACCCTGGGAAGAACTCCCCTTTACCTGCTTCACAATTGTGCTATGGTATCTCTTAAATCCACCTAAGAGGGCAGGTGGGACCTTGGTTTAAAGTCTGCTACAAAATGAAAATTAGTTAACGAGGGTAACTGTCAGTTTTTGGCATAAACAACACAGCAATTTTGTAAAAAGTTTTTTTTTTGTTTGATCCGAGTATGTTGAGGCTAATAAAGAAATTCTGCAGACTATTTTTATAAAATCTAACCTGCTAAAATTACCTCATGCAAACATTGCTGCATGGATACATAAGTGTGCCACCATTAAATCTTCCTAACCACAATTGAGGCCTTTGTTTCTTTGTATGTGTCTATGTAATTCCTTTGCCTATTGTTTTAAACGCCACCACTAAAATGGACAAGGAAGTACAAATGAAAGCACTAAGCGTTTACAAACCAATCTTTCCAGAGTCTAATTTCAAAGCCAAAAGTCTATCACAAATGGGATTAAAATTTGTCCCTTGGCTGTTAAGCAATAAAGGCATTACCGTAGCCGTAAATATTTTAGCAATTACTACACTCCACAATTAATTGTTAAATTGAATGATTACTACACTAATCCCTTCTGAACAGCCTTAAATCAAGTTTACAATAATCACTGGTTGAAGACAAAAGACTTAGATATATATATATATATCTCTATCATTCCTGATGATGTATTGCATTGTCACATTTCAACTGTGCATCATGGCTAATGAGGTTTCAGAAGCTCAGGTGTCAAGATGGCTGCACTGCTCTACCTTCAGGCAATCTCCTGCAACAGGAACCCATCTCCACACACCATTAGCCAGCACAGCTATAAAACTCTTCGTTAACAAGCCAATTACATGCAACATTAGAGACACGACATTTCTACAGCTTGCCTCAATTGAATAATCAATCAAAATAAGCGGCACCAGCAAAGTGCACTACTCAGCCTTCTCCAAGAGTCCAAGTGCTTCCCCATAATTCAGTATTAAATTCCATTCCAAAAATAAAACGTTTGACCACTCATCCTTCGTGATCTGCTAGAAGAACACAGACTAATACATGAGCAAGATCGCCAGCAACAGGAGGGCACGGAGTGTGGCCCCTTGATGAATGGACTTTGGAAAGTATTTCAGGAAGCAATAGCTTGAATGGCATCTAGAAACATATTTGACTATTCCACTCAATGCTTCCAGGTACTCTTAGGCCTAGAAATCTCCAATGCCTTCCAAACCATTTCCCAAAGGCTCCTTGGAGCCAATGAGACAAAAGTATTTAGTTTTTGAGTTCACAGCCAATGAACATGATTCTGGTGTCCATAAGTGGGGATTGGAACAGAATGCTCCAGACAGTGTGACCTCAACTTACACGTGGCTATTTTTTGTCACTCCATCCAAAGCCCTCAAGCTTCATATTTAAGAGCAGTAAAATTAATCCAAGGGTCTCATTGCAGACAGCTTTAAAATAACATTTATATTTCATTTCCTCCTCCTGTAATCTCCCTGTATTTCTGCAACTGGACATTTATTTATACAGTAGTGACCTAAAGCCAGCTCAATCAGCTGTCCATTGCTGTATACTGCCCACTTTCTCTTCTCCCCAACAGATGCACATCTTTTCCAATATACATGCTCTGTCTTCTCCTCTTTCCCATATATCTTTGTTCCCTAGTGACCCTTATCACACACTTTCTCTTCTCTTTCCCTGGAATTCCCCCACTATACACATTCGCCACACATACCCATCCCACTGCACACTCTCCTCTCCCCTCTCTCTAATGCCTACCTAGGACTTGGATTAGGAAGTCAGTCATGGTGGAAGGCCAATGCAAACACAAATCAAAAGGAGACCAGGATCCATCTTTGAGTTACAATGTGACAGGACACTAAGCTGTCATTCTGCTCCTGTGCCACAAAATTACAGGGAAAGCAAGCAAACTTTGATGAGCAAAATAAACCAGGAGTTCTTGCTCTCAGATATTGCCCTCCCTCAAAACCCACTGATAGATATTAGAACTGTTGGATATGCCTGCATGCCATCACCATGTAAAGGCGCTCAGCAGAGCAAGGGTTAATGTGGGGCTGGAGAACAGCACTGCCCACAGTATGATGCATTGAGTGACATGGTAATAGACAGAACAGAGTCTAGAGAACACACTCTGGAATCAGCCTGCATGGAGGTAACAGCGCCATGCATAACAGTAACCTGGGATCTGTAAATAGTTAAAAGACTAACAACGAAGGCTTCGTGTTTAAAGATACAAGTCTCAAGATTTCATCACAAACATCTAAAGAGTCCATATTATATGAGAGCCTTGCTTAACAGGAGGGGAGAAAGTGTCATTAGTCCAGAGACCAGCCTTTTTTGTATCCTAACGTGGTCTTATCTTAACCTTCAACTAATGAAAAAGCAATTTCCAATTTCACAGAAACAAAATGCTGAAATTAAAAACAGAAAATTCTGGAAAGACTGAGCAGGTCAGGCAGCATGCATGGTGGGAGAAACAGAGTTAACATTTCAGGTCAATGGCTTGATGACAGATGCTGCGCATTTCCAGCTTTTATTTCACTTTTACATCATGGGGTGGGCAAGGGGGGCAGTGGTGGTGGTGGTGTGGGGGGGGGTGGGGGGGGGGGTGGAGAAATAGAATGAACACAGGAACTGGAGTAGGTGATTCAGCCCCTCAAGCCTGTTTCACTATCAAATTATATCAGGGCTGATCTGCACCTCAGCCCCATTTACCTGCCTTTGCTCCATATTTCTTGACACCCCTACCCCAATAAAAATCTATCAATCTCAGCCTTGATGAAGCCAAAAGCCACGAGGTTTCAAAATGCAAAGTAACTTTTTTCTGCCCCCAATAAAATCTTCATGCAAAACCATGAAGCGTGCTGTGCGCTTGGTCTATAACCAGTACACCTTTCATTTAATCACAAGCTGGTCAGCTCCAGGCTAGGGTGTTAGAAATTGCAAAAAGATAGAGCCCAGCAAATAATCAAAGCTTCCAGAACAACATGCTGTAGCAAGCAGGCAGCACAAGACTTGCAGTACGTTCATACCATCTTGGTGCCGAGTCGGAAAGAATCCAGTACTGGCTGCGGAAACTCTTCCAGCAGTCAATAGGAATCGCCAACACAATTAATCATAAACTATTGATCCTTCCTGAGAACATCCTCACCTAAATGAATGGAATAAGTCAGCCACAGTCAGTGTTCTTTCTAGTTCTCTTTGCAATATATGGCCTGTTTGTTAGAAGCACAGAACTTCTAAGATTGCTTGAAAACCACACATGTAGACCTTAAACATTACTTATGAGCGGTCTGTTTGCTCCCTGCATGGTAAGTGCTGGATCACAGGGCAGTAGCACATGCATGTAGCTTAGAGAAAACATTGATCACAGGTATCCACAGTGATAATCACCGTAAACTAAATGGATCAAAGGCTAAAGGTGCCCTCCCCTGGTACTCACATACAAACCGCACACAATCTCTTTAATCACTGACCCAACGAAGCGTGTCCCCTTGGCGACACCCTCTCAATGAAGAGTGACCTCTCCCAAAGCAGGCCCCTACTACTTGTACCCTCCTGAAGCAGGCCCGTTGCCTGCACCCTCTCAACGAATGGAGCATGTCCCCTTCCCAACAAAGGGTGCCCTCCCCTCCCAAAGCATGTCCCCTTGTTCACACCCTTCCAAGGAAGGATGAGTAGTCCCCGCTTGTACTCTCCCGACAAAGGTGTGACTCCTCCTGAAATGTGCCCCACTCCCCTGAAGCATTTCACTCCTGATGAAGCATGACACCCCCCCCCACAAACTCTCAACCACGCCATGCCCACCCAATGAAGGCTTAAGCCATTTTGCAAGATCAGGTTCAGACAGATCTAGCAGCTTTTTAATCCTCCCATAATGCCAGTCATATTGTCTCCCCAATACAACAGCTAGCTGTTTATCAACCGAGGCCAGTATGTCCCAAACGTGGCAAGCCCTTCCAAATGCTGAATCTGTGTATGGTGAAAAGCCCCGGCCAATTAACAAAATTAGAAATGATTCCTCTTACCAGTTGGACAAAAACTGGATGAAGTCAAGTGGCCCTTAAAAGGATATCTCAAACAAGAAAAACTTCAAATCTTTCACCTTCACCATCACTGGAGTCTATTTTTAAAAATCAAAAACGCAATCTTGTTGCCACCCGTGTCATTGTATTTCAAGCAAAGACAAAATTTGGGGCTTTACTCAGCAAAAAGAGAGAACCTTAAAAAGGATTTCCACAAAACCAACATCAAAAATTATAGTTTTAAAGGATCGTTTCACAAAGGATGATTAGATTGGGTGAAACAAAAATGTATACTTGTGTTAATGGGGAGGAAAAAGAGAGTGGGTTGGGGAGAAGCAGAGAGGGAAGCAGGATGGGGAGTGCGGGCAGGAAGCGAATGGGACTAAGTAGGAATGGAGGCAAGGACAGGAAGAGAAGGGGGAGCGAGAGTGGGGAGTCAGAGGGGAGAGAATGACATGTAAGACATGTAAGAGATACCACCAAACTAAATTTGTTAAACTGTCTGCTATGCCATGCAGTTCTAGGGTAATGGTGTCATGTACATGAGCCACTAGCTACATGTGGTTAATTGAAAAGCTTGATGTGGCTAACTGCATTTCTTATTGGTAAATAAAGGAGTATTAGACACCATCATTGAACATATCACCTCATTACCCTTTTACTCTCTCAATGCCATGTGAACTTTAACCCCTGTATACTTTACAGATAAATGAGATGAGATGAAAAGCAGAGTGTTTTTTTAAAACCAGAGTATTTTATATCCTTGGTTGCTAAAACGTGATCACTGTTTGTTCAGTAAATATGTACTTGTAGTCCATTTACTATATTGTGGGAGTGCAGACAAGGCAATTTCTACTCAAATCAGTGTCTCGTCAAAGATCTCTATTGGACAAAATTGGGCTAAGGCACTATTTGATATGTACTCTGAGCATTTCATTCTCATTGGTAGGGTGCTCAAATGTGTCTCCTTCCTTCTGACCTTGACAAAGAATGCAGAGAAGTAGGCAGTTTGTGGAATGGATGGACAAGTGGCAGATGAAATTTATGTGTGAAATGATTCATTTTGTTCGGAAGAACACAAAGAAACAATTTAAAATAAAGGGGGTGGTAACTCTAAAGGGGACGCAGGAGGGTAGGGACCTGAGTTTATAGGTGTATAAATCATTGAAGGTGCCAGGTCAGGTCAAGGGGCACTTAATAAAGTATACAGCATCCTGTGCCTTATTAATAGGGGCATAGAGTATAAAAGCAAGGAAGTCATGTTGAAGTTGTATATAACATTGGATTGCCTCAACTGGAAGTATAGCACCCAGTTCTGGACTCCACACTTTAGAAAGGATGTGAAAGCATTAGAGAGAAATGTAGAAAAGATTCACAACAATGGTTCCAAGGATGACCAACTACATACATAGATTGTAGAAGTTGGGGCTGGTTTCCTTGGAGAAGAGGTTGAGAGGGGATTTGATAGAGGTATCCAAAATCATGAGGACTCGGGACAGAGTAGTTAGGAAGAAAGGATTCCCGCTGGTAGAAGGATAGAGGTCCAGAGGGCAGAGATTTAAGTTAACTGGCAAAAGAAGCAATGGAGACATGGGGAAATTTTTTTCACAGCAAGTGGTGAGGATCTGTAATGCACTGCCTGAGAGTGCAGTGGAGGCAGGTTCAATTGAGGCGTTCAAGAGGGAATGGATTATTCCCTAAAAAGTAAGCATGTGTAGGGCCAGGGGAGAAGGTGGCAGAGTGGCAGGAGGTGAATCGTTTGTTCAGGGAGCCAGCACAGACGACAGGCTGAATGGCTTCCTTCCATGTTGCAACCATTGTGATTTTGTGCATCTTTTAAAGCACAAAGGCTGTGTGCACGTGTGTGTTCTTTTCCCCCAAGCAATGGGACTATGCAGAGGTGTAGAAGAACATTGTCGGCTGGTATTCCAAGGTCTGACATGGTCTAAGGTTCTGGATTCTCATGTTTTTAAGAGGTCTTTGAATAAAAAGGCATTAACTTAAGGTGCCCAATATTTTCCATGCATAAAGAACAATATGTAGTTTACACTCATGCCAACCCAAAGTTCATGCAGACACTGGAGTATCCATTCTGCCAGATCTTTCTCTGTCCGCAGGCATTGTAAATCTATTGGGAATGTTGGAATTGCTAAACAAAAAAAATCAAGGTCTATTTAGTCGGCCATCTACCAGCCTGGTAGCTACGTGAAAATTATCAGCACCTTTCAGTGTCAGAAGCTGATGATCAACTTCCTGGGTCAAGTTCACCCACAGTGCACAGTACAAGGCAGGGGAAAGGCAAGTCTTCAAACTAAAGTTCATGCATGTCTCTCAAATGGTCTTGCCATAGTCGCATCTATGGCTATTTGACAATTCCTGTTGGACAACCCTGTGCTCAGGCACCAATTCACATTCATGATATATCATTAAGATCACATTTTCTGCAGCTCAGTGGGGCCTGGTACTTTTTCACATGGATCACAAGGTGGGGTGGACTTCAACCACTTGAGTCTGAGCAATTATCTGGCACATAGACTCTTGAAAAAGGTTTCTTTGGGGTTTTGTGAACTCCGGTTGGTTTTCTGAGCCTTCAGAGTTCCAGATGGATACAAAGCCTTTTCCCTCCCAGGGGTGATAACGCCAGATTACCCCATGGATGGGGTGAAATTTCTCACATTTGGAAGGGAAGAGTTAAGCTCCCTCAAATTAAAACAAAGCTGGCAAAGTGTTCAGCTCCTCCATCATCCTCTAACAGACCATGAAAATTCCGTGCATTAATGAAACGGTTTGTTCAAAGAAATAAACGACCGAAAAGAAAACAACATATGGTAGCACTTCTGATGTGTAGATTGGATTTTAGATAATGCTGAAAAACAAAGTTGAAACTTATGCCACAGCAACATTTTCTCCTCGTTTTCTTTTTAAAGAGAAAACAGAGCACTTGTGGTCTCAACAACATCTGTCCCGGTCCAGTTCAGCTGCAACGAGGGCACACGCACACAAACATACACACCTCAATATTAGGATCGACAGTGGGTGGGTGATGGAACAGTGCTTGCAGATTCCCACACAGCAGGCAGAATGTTTCTGGCATCACCGTAAGCTGCTATTCTATAACTGTGGAAAACCTAGATTTATGAACATTCCTCTCTGACCCCTCAGGTGATCAACAGTTCCTTCCTTGTTAAGCAGGTAGAAAGAACTGTATTTTCGTGCCCCGCTGCTTTCATTACTTGCTAGGCGTCAGTCTTAGCACTGTCACATTCAAGTCAGAAGGTTCTGTCAAAAATGTCCAAGTCCAGCTCCAGAGGCTTGAGCACATAATCCAGGCTGGCACTGCATTGTCAAAGATGCCATCTTTCAAACAAAACATTATTTTGATGAATAGCCAGGGAGGTCTCCCATGTCCTGGCCAGTTTCCTTACTTAGAAATTAATAACCCATTGCTGTGTATCCATAGTTAGCTAACTTTTCTAACCTGAAGAGCATCAACATTGTCTGTGGAAAAACCCCCACTTTCTGCATTGAATTAGCTAGTATGGATATAGATGGGAAACTCCCGAGGGGAGGGAAAGCTGAGGAAAATTCATGTTTTCTTCCTTTCCTATCTTTCATTATCATGGATGATTCCCCAGCTGAGATGACAGGTTGTGGCCTATGTGCTAGGCTTCTACTTAATGTAGTTTTAGATCTTACTGCAATCATGTACTTAAAGTCAACCCAAAGATATTCTCTGTGTAACAGTGACCCAGCCGAGATTGGCAGCTCGACAGCATATGGCATCCCTGGGAACTGGTCCAAATCTCCACACTCTGGGTCCCGGTACATGGTCACGCAGAGTGAGGCAGTGCTATGTTACAAGGTCATTTCTGAAATACTCTGATATAAAAAGTGATCATTTCCACAAACGAGACTGAGAAATACTCCAAGTCCCGCCTGTCCCTATATTTTATTTCTAGTTACTGCCAGCCAAATCATTTTGTTGATACAATAACCAAGAAACACAGGGGTGTCCATGCTTTTTATCTTATGTTAATTAGGTCCATACCATGGATCGAGGGCACACAGTTCACATGAATGTTCCTACCAAGCTTAAACATTTTTTCACCTATTTTTCCATGAAAAAAATTAAACGGATCCAAGTAATTTTAATGTGTATTTTGAGCAGACAATACCCCAGATAGACAGCACAATGCCTGCTTGTCCATTCCATAGACTGGCAGAAGGGATTTGAAGACAGGATTTACAATTGCTTTGCACTGACCCCAAACAACAGCCAATCATTAGCAGCATCTGCTACTCAAGAGAAACAGCACATTGGTGTTGTAACCTCTTATGGGTCTAGGAAGAGAGGTTTAAAAAAATGTGGAAACCAAATTGCCAATGAGGCAGCAACAGACTGTAAGCTGCAAGAAGAGAACTTCTGCTCTGGTCAGGAAGAGTGTGAGCTTTAAAAATCAAATGAAGGGCTCACAGAAAAGGTGGCCAAGTGCAGACATATTCCTCATTAGTGTAACAGCAGACACATCAATGCTGACCTTATTGTAATGGTCACTTGGCCTAATTTATTTGCTTACTGGAGAAATAAAGGCACTCTCAAACCAAACACCTCACCTAGCATCAGGTCAGTCTATCCTCAGATGGTTAAAAATTCATTCTTAGAATACTTGCATCACAGCCAAGGCAATTGTTTATTATCCAATCCTAGCTGCCCTGAAGAGGGTGGTGCTGAACCTTCGTGAACCAGTGGTCCATATCATGAAGGCACTCCCACAGTACTATTTAGGTAGAAGGTGCCAGGATTTTAACCCAGTAATAATGAAGGAATGGCAATATATGTCCAAGTCAAGATGATGTATGAATTGGAAAGGAAGTTCAAATGCACCTGCTATCCCTGCTCTTTTGAGATCCAAGATTTGGCAGGTGCTGTCAAAGAAACATGGAAGCAGGTGTCCAAGATATAGAATCCAGTCTGGATCACAAGGGGGTGTCACTGTTACACTCCCAGGTCCAACTGCCACGTGTGGCACAGTGAGAGTCAGCTTCTCTGAAAAAGCAGACAAGCAGACTGGGTAAAGAAGTGACTGGCACCACCAAACCAGAGTAGATACCTGTGGCAGACCCAAATTCATAACAGTCCCCATTACTCTACTTGGATCTTAATCTACAGTCACCAGTAGATCTTCATGGTCAGATTTAGGATGTATCCAACATTGAGGTCACTGCACTTCAAACTGCTCTTTCCAAACCTCCAGGCTGAAGAAATAGATCCATAAATAAGACCAAGTTGCCAGTTGAGGGCTGGACATGGTCCACAGACCTTGGCTTTGTCACCTTGGCCCCAATCTCTCTGTACCACGATCAGCTGTGTACTTAGTCTGGTATAAACTCAGCTGCCAATGTTTAGATGGCAAGCCCTTTCTACCCAGTTTTGCCAGTCTACCTGCTGGAAATGACTTGATTGGTCAATGAGTGACTAAGTAATCATTTAAGTGCATTGAGTTGAGCAGAAGCATTGGACAGAGCTGAGAGAGGGTGAAGTAAAGTTGACATTTTCCGGGATTGTGCTTTCTCTGCTGTTTCAGTATTTCATAGTGCCAATCAGCTCTGCAGGGAACCAGGTTTTAGCCAAAATTATTGCCTCCAACTAGAATGCTGAAAGTGAAATGTTTTGGAAGTAGGAAACAAATCTTTTTTAATTTTAAAAAATCAGTACTGCCTTTTAAAAAAAACATGGATGTGATTTTTTTTAAACTTTCAAACTTATTTCTAGGACACCATTTGATAGGCTGAGGGGACGGGCTGCCAATCTTTTCCTCGGCTTTTGGCAGCACTGCTCTCCAGCCAGCTACTTGGGAGGAGCCCCAGAACACTGAAGGGTTCACAGGCCAATTTCTCTTTGCAGCCTTCAGGAACAGGTTACCAGCCTCTCCCAGTCTGAGGTCAAAAAACTGAGCGCAGGGAGAAGCCACATCCTAGCATTCCGTGGAGCAGCACGTTACTGCATTCGATAAGCTGCTTCGCTACCAGACTTCCTATGGTGGAGTACTGCCCATTCCCCCACCACCCCCCCCAAACAAATACAAACAGATGCTTTTCTGGAGAACAGATCATGCACACAGTCAGTATTAAAAAATACTGGTCCTCAACAGCCACCTTCCAAATCTTGCCATCCTACAAACAGGAACAAGAGAAATAGGTGTGCAACCAATTCCTGCAAGGCCACAACACTGGAGCGGGCCTCCCTTCGCCAATTTAAACACTCAATGACATGGGCCATTTGGTGAAGGAACTGGGTACAGTGAGAATTTTTGCAGCAAGCCCAAATGCCATTCGTAAATTGTAGACAAGGGGACCCATGTACAAACAAGCTCTCGTAACCTCACAAAAATCCATGAAAAGAATAAACTTGTATTTAGATTTTTCCTCTCAGCATAACAGCAAATTATGTACCTTTGACGTGCTATTTGCCCACAGCAATATCCTGCAAAAAGTTGAGAAAATTGATCAATCTTATTTGAAAGTATTGACAGAGTGCCCCCTGCTCTTACAATAGTACCATGGAATCTTGTGTACACACCCGAGAGGGCAGACAAGGGCCTTAGTTTAAAGTCTCATCTAAAAGTCGGCAAACCTACAATAGTACAACACTCCCTCACTGTTGCACTGAGGTGTCAGCCTAGAACGTGCTCGAGTTCCTCCTGACTCAGAGGTGAAAGTTCTAAAACACAGTTAAGACTGAGTCTCAGATCCTCAAACAAGATGTCCAACACTGCAAAGGTTCAAGCCATAGAAATGTCCATCATATATATTTTTGTTCTAGAAGACATTTTCTCTGTTCTCTCTCATTTTTCTACCAGCACATTTCTGTTAGCTCGTGCTCTGCTTGCTTCACCAGCTGTGACCTTTAAATGACTGCTCTCTCCAACTAGCTTTGGTTCCCACTGCAGTCCCTCCATTTTTCCATCTTGCTGGGCTTTCTCTGGTTCACTAGGCACAGGGAGCCTAGACTGAAGTCAAGAGGGAAACTTAATATTTAAAAATCAGTGCTGGAGGAAGGAGCAATGCAAAAATTGGCTGAACAGTCAATATACATTTGCAGACAGTCCACTACCCTTGCAGAAGTGCCCTACTGGTGTGGGGGGAGTGATGGGCGCAGGGAAGCAGCTTGAGGTGGGTATACTGAAGGAGAATATGACTTATGTAGAAAATAGCTTCTCCCTCCCCTAGCCCCAGAAGCATTCATTTCTATTCACACATATATATTATTCACACAAGGAAATAATAACTATTACACAAATGTGTACATACAAGAACCCAGGAACACTACAGTAATTCATGTAGCTGTGTGTACCATAATTCTACAAGTACAGCAAAGTAAAGCAACTCTTAAACGAATAGTAACACTTTTCCATGCCTAGGTGCAACAACTCACGTGGGCAGGTACTATAACTTACCTGAGGCTGTACAGTAACTCGCATTAAGTAACTTACATGTACAGTTTTGAGTAACAGTTAGAGGAGTGGGACTGTAAAATCTTACCTTCTTCATGCCTACTTCATTTTTTTTTTAAAAATTGTTCAGACAGATAATCCTGGACAATGCGGTTCTTCAAAAGATTACAACTTAACACTATGAATAGGAAAGGCTAGAATCACCAACTCTAGTAAAATGAGAACATTCTAAGACCTGCTCAGATTCCGATTTCTCCCGGTTAGCAAGTTGAAATACTGAATAGAGGCCACACTTTTCCATGGGAAGAGAAAAGTCACAAGACATTGCCAACCAGAGTCAGGGCAAGCTAATTGCGTCCTGGGAGCAGTTCCCCTACTGCCAAGCATCATCCTGTGGCATGGGGCTGTTCACCATGCACACAAACAACTTTTAAACTGAGTTGCTGTAAATCCCAGATCTCTCTAAATCTACCAGAACCCACAAAATGTTTGTTTCTCGGAGCAACACGAGAGGGAAATGCTTTAAACTCAATCAAAAATATTAAACAGCCTGTAACTCAGCCATCTGCATTTACAAACAATGATTTTAGAAACACCCTGATGGCAACATCCCTTTTTAAAAAAATGACAGAGTGCAAGCAGTGCAGATGGTTATTATCCAACAATGCACAGTTCTGAGATCAGTATCACATTAATAAACATAACTTCATCCCCAGATGGGAAAAGAACACCAGCATAGCCTTAATGGGCTGAATGGCCCATTTCCACACATTCTATAATTAACAGCCATAGATTAGTGCTATGGTCTCCATAAGCAAATTCTCTGATCGAGCACTTCCCAGCTCTCATTGGGAATGCCTGATTAGGAAATGAGCCCTCAAATCTGTGCAAAGCGAGAACACGTAGGCCTCTTACTTCAACAATCATGTGGTAACATTCTTGCGGGTCAATGCTAAATCCAACCACAGCACCTCTCCCTCTCTCCCCCACACCCTCACAGTGCATCTCTCTCTGCTCCATTCTAATTCATTACTTCCCCCTGGCTATTCATCAGATTAACACATTGTTGCAACAATTATCATTATGCTTTCCCCCTCATGACAAGGCTCTCAGTAATCTGTCACAACTAAGTATTTTTGTCTTTACATTATGGTCTGCTATCTGATAAACAACCGGTTGTTTACTGCCATCAGATGGGTCCCCACCATACAGATTAGTGTTCGGGATACATCAGTGGGTGACCTGGGAAGGAGCAAAGCTACTCTATTCAATGACAAGAGCCCTGTGAATGTATGACTGTCTCACAGCTAAGAGAAATACAGTTTTTAAATGCATTCTGTGTTGGGATAGCTTCAAAAAAGAACTTAAAACGCTACCCAAGGTGAAACTCCAAGAAAGGTCTCACAGTCAATCTGGGACCATCAAGAATTATCAGGATAAATCACATAGCTCAGTAGTATTGGACAGCTAAATAAGGGGGATTCCAGCTTTATAATAGTTAGCAAGGAAAACTTGTTATTTTGATATTTCTAGGATAAAAGTGAAGCTTATAATTACTATAAAAGAATTATTTGTAGTGAGTGCTCCAAAGAAAGTAATAATATCCCAGCAATCATTGACATTCAATAGCATTACCATCGCTGAACCTAACTTCCTCCTTCACTAACTTGGCCCAAATATCTTCAGCTGCTTAGTTATATCCAGGTCATGGCTGACAAGTGTTTCACAACATTCAGGTCTCTCAAGTTTCAGGTAATGACCACTCAAGAAGGATAGAACCCAACTAGTAGACCCCAGCCTCCAATGCCACCAGCATCACTGAAAGATCCATCAACATCCTTGGAGTTCAGCAGCTTAACTGAGCCACCTGCAACCAACACTATCAGTATAGAGCAGGGAGTGGGTACATAAGTAGCTCACTTTCTGTTAGCTTAGGCTCAGTGGTAACACTTTTACCTCAGTCAGAAGGTCATGGTTCAAGTCCCGCTCCAGATTCTTGAGCACACCATCTAGCCTAACATACCAATTCAGTATTGAGAGTGTGCTACACAGTTGGAAGTCCGACTTTTCAATGAGACCACAACAACCCCCTCAGGTGGATGTAAAAGTTCCCATGGCATGATTCTAAGAGCAGAGGGGGAACTTTTCTTCAGCGTGCTGACTAATAATTAACCCTCAACCAACATCACTTAAAAAAAAATCTGGTCATTATTTCAGTGCTACTTGTGGGAGCTTGCTGTGTGCAAATTGGCTGCCGTGTTTCCTATATTACAGCAGCGACTACACTTGTAAAGTACTTTATTGGCTGGGAAGCTCTTTGGAACATCCTGAGATTATGAAATGCACTACATAAATGCTAGTATTTTTCTTTTTGTCCTAACTCCTCAAGTGTCTTCACCACCTCCATTAACGCTCTGGAAATTGTACATAGAACAGTCACACTAAATTCCTATAACTCCAACTCATTGGCACTGTACATAAAAAAAAGAATCACATTTTAAAATTGGTATCCCAAAGCAGAGTTAATGCTAGAGCTCATTGTGTCATAGACGTAAATGAAGTGCTTCGACATTCTTGTAACACTGAGGGCGCCAACTGAAATTTAAACCAGCACTAAGATTAGTCATTACGATGTGTGCTCATTGTTGCTCTGCTTGCTTCCTTTCATTTTAATAAAACACTAATTTCCTATCAATGCAGTTTTCAAGGTCAGTTACAAAATTGCCCAGCACGTGGAAAGGATCTCATGAAGCCAAAAGGCATTTTGTATTGATTGATGCTTGCTGCCTTTGCCCCAGTAATATTCCGTCAAACAGGGTTCCAATGCCTGCAGCAGATTATTAATATATTAACGCCTACGCTACAGGAAGGCTCAATCCTTTGCTCTGTTCTCAGCTAACTGCTCAAATTGGAGCAACAGTTGGGGTGCTACATTTAGCATCAGCCTTCTGTAGTAAACAGCTTTCAACCAACTCAGCCTTATCGACATTGATAAACTGATCTCAAGGTAAAACAGAAACCCAATCAAAAGCAATTAAATTGCACAGTGTCAACAGTGTCTTACTATTTTGCACCTGATTATCAATTGACCTTAGTGACCTACGACAAGGGGTCGAAAAAAAGTCAACCAGGGTGCGACTGCTGGAAAGCACACTTGTATGGACATCACCCTACACTTCCCGCCAACACTCGTGATCGATGACCACTTGGTGGAGGTGCTGGAAGAGAAGTCAGTGTTCGTGGAACCAGACCTAAAGGTCAAAACCTTCAAGGCAGGAACAGAAAAAAGGAACAATGACACAACAAGTTATGATGATACGAAATGCACAGCTTGAAAGGATGATGGATGCAGATTCATCTGTAACTCTCAAAGGAGATTGGATATTTACTGGAAATGGAAAATTTTGCAGGGCTGCGGGGAAAGAGGAGGCTGGGACTAATTTGATAACTGTTTCAAAGAATCAGCACTGACAGATGGGTCAAATGGCCTCCTTCCTGCACTGTGCCATTTTAGGATTATAACTTGCATTGACAATGACTTAAATGCAGAAAATGCCCCAGTGCTTCAGTGACCTGTGTCAGATTAATAGGTGGCCAAACAATTAGGCAGAAAGGTGTGTGGGTTCTGAAAGGACAGGAAGGTAGAGGGGAGAGGGGGGATTTAGGGAGAGACAAAGGAAGACTTGCATTTATATTGCACTTTTCATGGTCAGCAGGTGCTCCAGTGCACTTTACAGCCAATTAAGTAATTCTTGAAGTACAGTCACTGTTGTAATGTAGGAAATGTGGTCGTCAAGTTTTGCACAGCCAGATCCCAAAAACAGCAATAATGTCCAGATAATCTGTTCTTTACGATGGATAAATATTGGCCAGGACAGTTGGGATAGCTCCCCTGCTCTTCTTCGAAAGTGCGTCTCAGGATCTTTTACAGGGAAATGGAATCTCAATTTAATACCTCAGCCACAAATGGCACCTCCGACAGTGCTGCACTCTCTCAGTGCTGCCTTTTTTTTGCGCTCTAGCCGCAGTGCGGGATTTGAACGTGAAACCTGCTGACTCGGAGCCAGAGTGTTTCCAACTGAGCCATGGCTCGCAAAAATTTCTATGACCGACCTAGGTGAGGGCAGAGGGAGAGGTTATAGAGGTAGAGGAGGTTAGAGAAAGGACGAAGTTTACACAATGATTGAGAATTGCAAGTGCATCAGCGAAGACTGTGGCAATGGGCGAACAGGACTTGGGACAGTACATGATATGAACGACAGCTCCCACATCAGTACCATCAGATACCATGACGACTCTTGTGCTGTACACAAGACTTTTAATAGTTGATGGTAAGCTGGTGAACACAGGAGTTCATCACCCTTCTGAACTGGAGCTACCCACATCACCCATATCAGCAATTACTTTAGACCACCTTACTCGAGGAGACTTTCCCAATCTGCAGATCATCATCATATGATCCCTATCTCTGTTAGAATTCCTCAGCCCAAGAGTAATGCTGTCAATTTTAGGCCCATCTTGCTTACTAACCCCACCAAACACACTCAAGCAGATTAAGTGTAATTATTAGTAAGACTCAGACCGAGATCCAAGTTGCTCTCCATTCAGACACTACTCTAGCGACTGGCCTGAAATGAATTGAGGCCTTATCCAAATTCGGGTCTTAAATCAAATGTAACGGGAGAACAAAACTGATCCCATGTCATCAGCACACAACTTAACTTGCAAATTTGTGCGCAAGTTATCAGCTCGACTGAGGAATGCCGGCACTTACCAAGAGAGGACAACTACAAAAAAAACCTGGAAGCTGAACCTGGGCTGCACGCCCACATCTCAGTGTCCCTCCAAACCATTGGTTCAATTGCTCCTCCTGAGTCTGATTTCAGATATGCTGCGAGAGACAGCTTTTCATGAGGTTAGGGGATCGCTCAATCAGGAGAAAGCGAATATCAGCTGAAGCATCACCACAAGACTTGACACTGGCCAAAAATGATGGTCCCCTGTAGCAGGTCACATGGAATCAGCATTAGCCCCCAAACCTTCCAGGACAATGGAAAAATTGTGAATGATCAGGGTTCTAGCATTCTTCAATCATCTACTTAAAACCCTCTGCCCTGCCCTGACCCCTCCACCATCAAAACAGAAGTAACTGTCTCAGCCCCTGCCTGCAGCAGTGTCACCCTCCCTGGCCAGTGTCTCAGGCTGAACGCTACTGTTCACATCTTCAGCATTCCATCTGACCTCATATCCCTTTCACGTCAAAGGTCACCAACTTCCATCCTGCCTCAACACCAGTCTCAGCCCATCTTGTTGCTGAAACCTTCATCCAGGTCTTTGCCACCGCCAGAATAGACCATTCTACTACTTTCCTAGCCAGCCTACCATCCTCCACTCTTGATAAACTTCAGCTCACCCAAAACTTAGCTGCCTGCATTCCACCCTGCACCATGTCCTGCTCAAACCAACATTGGCTTCTGGTCCCCATCACCTCAATTCCCACCCTTATGTAAATCATTGAATGGTTTTACCCCTCCCTACCTCTAACCCCCTCCATCCCTACAAGCACCTCACTGTCCATTCCTCTGACAATTCCTTCTATCTCCACTTCTCTTTGCCTGCAAGTGCTGACCTTGTCTACAGCCAAGCTGGCCCCAGAGTCTGGAATCCCCACCCACAACCACCTCTACCTTTCCCACTATTTCCTCCTTTAAAGCTGATCTCTGACCAAACTTTTGCTTATCCTCTCTCTCTCTCTCCCCTCCCACCACCCTTTTTAATATGTGTCCTTCTTGGGCTTGGCATCCATTTTCTTGTGTTATAACTCAAAGCACCTTGACAAAATACTGCATAAATGCAAATAGTCATTGTTTATGGGATATAGCGCTTTCAATCAAAAAAGGTTCTCAACCCCCTCAAGTTGCCTACCTTCCCTTCTCAACCTTTGAAGCACAGTCAGACAGCCCAGAGGAAATAGAACAAAGCATGCATGCCCAGTACCACAGAAGAACAACAAAAGGAATGCACTAAAAGCATCAAAACATCAGCAGAGCATTCAGTCTTGTGTATTATCTGATGGTTGGTTGTCATTCTGCTCAGTATCTGCTGATACCGTGCGATTAGTACCTATGAAAATCAGGGGAAGTCCCTACAGGATCCTCTATACCACAATCATCCTCCAAATCATTCAAAAGATCAGTGAACTCAAAACTGAAAAGTCTGTAGGTCATATGTCTACATGCCATTGTTACCAAGAGAAAGGTTTACCAGCAAATTGTCTTTTTATATATATTTTTTAAAATGAGAGCTGCCATCAATAAAATCTGCTTGCAGGCAACCTAGTGAATTGAGCTGCACACAGATATTGTGCACTCCCGCTGTGTTCCCTCAAACAGCAGCTTTATCTGGGCTCTCTACAGGAGGTGCCAGCTCGATGAAGCGTCAGACATACCGAGGCTGGGCTAGAAAGGCGGATGCAACTTGGAGAAAGAAGGTCTTTCAATCTAGAGACCCGAAGTAGACTTTCAAATCCTGACCAATCCTACCCTATACATTTGGAAGTATTTCAAATGGAAATTCTCACTTGCTCGCACTCCCTTTCCAACAGCCAACTCCATTATTCGGGATCAAATGGAAACTCCCAGTCATTGTCAGTTAGCAACAGCAGACTAAACTAAATCTTAAGGCACATCAGAAACACTATTCAAACACTGTCTTGTACAGAGAATAATACTCCACCTGGTAAATATATTCAACACATCCCCTCTGAAACCAACTTCTAATTTCCGCATGACAAGAGATAATCTGTTTTTTTTTTAAAATACTCATTCCGGGAATGAGTGTATTGCTGGCTGGGTCAGCATTTATTACCCATCCCTAGCTGCCTTTGAGAAGGTGGTGGTGAGCTGCCTTCTTGAACTGTCACTAAGTGTGATGAAGGTACCCCCACAATATTGTTAGGCCAGGAGTCCCAGGATTTTGGCCCAGTGTTGATGAAGGACCAGCGATGTATTTATGACTTGGAATGGGACCTAGGGCTGTGGCGCTCCCATGCACTTCATGTTCTTATCCTTCTAGGTGGTGGGGGTGTTGTGGGTTTGGGAGGTGCTGTCAAGCAGCAATCATTTCATCTGCCAAGGAAAGTTTCTGCAATCCTCTCCCATTGAACAAGAGAAAAGTCAAGCAACAAGTCCAGAATATCTATTCGACACCACACGCTGCAACATATTCCTGAGCAATGGCATTTCCAAGATTCTAGTCATTCAAAAATCATGATGTTCCAACTAGGATTTGCTCATCTTGATCTGTACTTTTCCTACAATTTGGATATAACCAGGTATGCTTCCAGCTTAAAGACAGCCCACACACATTATTATTGGGGGCAGCCGAATCTAGAGGCATGATATAACACAGGAAATTATCCACCTAAAGCCAAGACAATTACATGCTGAGTAGCAACATTAACTGTATTTTTAGTTCACAGTTGCTGTTGATCCAATTACATTTCCACTGAATACAATTCCAGGCCTAAAATTACCTACAGCAAACCACTTCAAAATTCTGAGCAATAGGTAAGTCCTCATTGAAGGCCAGTATCACAGTTGTATCCATTGTAGAATGGTGTGCCACTTCTAACCATTGACTGATTCTTAAACTTCTTTCAATCTCATCAACGTGCTCAGCCTGTGACATTGGTCAACACAGCAGTTCACCAAAGCCTTTCGATATTACTTTAATCATATCTCAGCAATATTGCCAAACAGCTTCATGTACAACTGAAAGGAGCATTGAGAGCTCAGCAGGAACGTTTAATGAGTTATTTGCCTTAAACAAGAAGCCAACTGCACTATTAGGTCAAAAATGACCTGTAACGTACACACAAGGCACCTAGCTGCAGCTATCCAACAAATTCAGAACAGCCAAATGCTCCAAGTCTCTGCCAGCAGTGACATAACTCACCCGCCACCTGTCCCAACTGCAGCCATGTCACCAGCATTTCTCCTATGCAGAATAGGAGCAGGCAAGAACTCATTACACTTTTCTTTGATGTAAAGCACTAGAAAGCCACATTCAGTTGAACTGGAAAAATCCAATATCTAGTTTTAACTGGGGAGGAGGGGAAGATGGAGGCGTAGTGGACCAGTAATCTTGAGACCCAGGCTAATGCTCTGGGACACAGGTTAAAAATCCCACGACAGCATCTAGTGAAATTTAAATTCAATTAATAAATCAGGAATTATAAAACAAGTCTCAATAATGGTGACCATGAAACTATCAATTATTGTAAAAACCCATCTGGTTCATTCATGCCTTTTAGGGAAGGAAATCTGCAGTCCTCAACTGGTTTGGCCTACATGTGACTCCAGACCCACACAGGATGATTGACTCTTAAATGCCCTCTGAAATGACTTAGCAAGTAACTCAGTTCAAGGGCATTTAGGGATGAGCAACAAATATTGGCCTTGCCAGTGACACCCACATCCCATGAAAGGATAAAAAATTTACTAAACTAATTTGTTCAATATCTCAAGACACCAAGTCAGTGTTTTCTGACAAACTTTTTCTCTAAAAGGCACAAATGTCTAGTAAATTATATGATCAGTGGCACTTTCAATGTTACCATTCCACTAATTAAACGTCAGAAATTCACAGTTCCACTCAATCCAATACAAAAGGCAGTTGCCTAGTGATAAAACTGAAGAGGTGAATTATATTCACTGTTTCTGTTACTGAAGGAATGATGCCACACTTAAGAGACACAAAACTGAAATATGTACAGTGGCACACAGAGGACCGGGCCCAACACATGCTCAGCGCTGCACAGAGGACCGGGCCCAGCATGCAGACCCCACCATGAGTCTCCTTCAGTGACTGGTACTGCATTGTTTAAAACTAAACAGAAACTGATTCAACATATCAGCCATAATTCCTGAACATTATATGCAGCCCATTCTGTACCCATACTGCTCCCCCATGTTGGCAGTATGCATGTTCTGTGATAAGCCATAGCACACCCCATCTTCTGTGACTCCCATCTTGAGATCCTAATAACCAGACATCTGAAAAAGGGGCAGTTTCTCAATCTGGCTTCAATTTTACAAAAGATGATTTCTATCCCCTCTCCTGCCTCCCCGAGCAGCCAGTTACATTATTAGGAAAGTATACAGATGAGCACTTCTATTGCTATGGTTCCAGTTAGTACCCGTGTGCATGATTGGGAACAGAGTGTTGCCTTTCCAGATCTGGTGACAGTGACAGACATAAATAACCTCCCAATGAGTCCTTTCGGTAACACATTAACACCATCATCAACAACATGGTAACACACTGCCTACATACAACACAGGTTAGCTTGACATAGCACATGCACACTGCACCCACTGGGGAAAGTGTGTGTGTGTGTTTTTTATTAAAAGCCACAGCTTGCCCACTATACATATACACGCAGGTACAGAACTTAAGCATCAGTGACACTGAGTGTAACTCAAGAGTTCAAATCTCACACTGGCAAACTATGAAACAATGTAACTTCATTTGAAAAACAGATGGAAACGTTTTTGTACTCAAAAGAGTTACATCTGAATGTGTCCCCCTACTCTGTATGTACTTTGCTGGGCTTTCACCTGCCACAGGAAATCAGTTAGATCATATTAAGTGGGCATGCCATAAATTGAAACATTCAAAACATTACTGGGCTGAAGTGGCATTAGTGTGTCCCTCTGTGATTGTGTGCAGAAGTCAGCGAGAAAGCAAGAGGGGAAGAGAGAAGGGGAGTAGGGGAGAGAGAGAGAGACAGACAGAGGGGAATAGGGGAGAGACAGAGCAAGAAACAGCGAAAAAGGCTGACAGATACTGTATGTGACTGATTGCAATCTATTCCCTGTCCCTTATGTAAAATATTAAAAGTGAATGTTATGGGGGGGGGGGGGGGGGGGAAGGTAAGGGGCGCGACGATAGGATTTTTAGGCCAATCCCTGATACCCAGTCCCTGCAGTGAAATGTGAGGGGCACCAGGACAGCAGCAGCGAAAGGAAAAGAGGCGGAGAGGGAAGGAAGCGACAGGCGTCCTCGCAGACAAATGTATCCTGTTCACTTGAAACCATTTTGTAAGCAGCTGTTTGGGTATCGCTCACTCACCTTCGCCCGAAGAACTTGAGGCCGGTGAAGGGTTTGTTCTGATGGTGGTGGTGGTGATGGTGGTGGTGGTGGTGGTGAGGAGACACTGGACTCTTCTCATTCTCACAGGACGTGGCCAGGTCCGAGGACGACGATCCGGACGCAGAGGATTCCTCCAGTTCAGCTTGTTCTTCCCCCCCTTGGTCCATCACTTAATCCTTGGGAAAAAATGATTCCCACTAGATTATATATATGTTTGTGTGTGTGTGTGTCTGTCCTTGGCTGCTGCAGATTGCCAACACAGTCCTTTCTAGCTGCTCACCTCTTCATCCAGTCCAGAGCAGCGAGGGACAGCAAATATGAGGAACTACATAACAGGACCCAGAGTGGTGACCCCAGGGCTTTATAGAGCATTGGAGAGGAAGGGAAGGGTGAAAGCAGCCAGGAGTCCAAAATAAATAAATTAATTAAAGTTGCAATTTTTGCTCCAGCAGGACTGGCACCCGGAAGTAACTGCATCTACATGGGGAGGTCTTTTTCCCTTACCTTACTTATTTTACAGACAAAGAAGCCTCCTGTGAGGAGGCGACTAGACTAAACTGGAGTCGAGTTGGAGCAGCGAGCCAGTCTCACGGCCACCCGGTTAGCTGCTCCGCCACACTCCACTGCTTCTTTCAATCGGATGCTGTACATTCAAGAACAGGAAGTTTGCAGTGCCTGCAAAAGAAGAGCGACAGGACCCTGATAGTTGCCTGCTGATCTGCCTCCAGGAGAATGAATGAAACTTCTGCAAGAGAGGGAGAGAGAATGGGGAATGTGCTGCCGCCACCTGCTGTCCTTTCTAGCAGCAGTGTGTCCACTGCTTCTACCTATAGAGTTGGAAGAGGAGGAGGTGGTGGCACAGTGCATTAACCCTGGAGAGCTGCCAAGTGCACCTCGTTAAAAGTGCCAATCACTCACTCGGGTTTAAAGTGTAACCTGCTTTGATGGATGCTAGGTCCATTTAGACTAAGCTGCTGCCTTGCCTTCCTGTGTAATTATCGTTTACTATTGTAAGCAAGGTACTTAATCCCCGAGTTAACGGTTTGAGGATATAGCAATTCAATATTAATTATCAGACCATAGCACTACTTCAGCCCATACTTATTTAAATAGCTTTGCAATTCCACATCACACTTGCTGATTATAAATTCTTTATCAAACAGAGCATTGAACAAAACACAGAAGGCTGGGTGTAGCGAATAGAAGTCAATGCATCAAAACTGAGCTTAATTCTTCTGTATACCAGAACTCGAACTCATGGGGTGTTCCACATTACCAGAGCTACAGTTATGTCTTCTGTTTAATCCAACTAATTAGGTCACTCAATCGAGGACCATTTATTTTCAACCAATCACATCCACTGCTCTGATTCCCAGACTTACTGCCCCGCAACCTGCTTGTTCAACCAATCGGCTGCCAGGACTATTTCAATCTTGCAATTCCTGATTGGCTGCTGTTTGAATGGTGCAATCAAATCCCACCGAAATAACTTCTTTGCAACAAAGTTGCAGTGATTGTTCCTCATCTCTATCACTTTACATCCTTAAAGATAAAATTGCAAAATAAACATTCATCATCACAAATGTACCCTCAATTTATCCACCCCATCTTCCAAATGTTCCAATAATCTTTAAAGCAAATTGTGTGCGCAATGTTGTCTGCCTACACTGTAGCTGTGATCACAATTCAAGAAGTAATTCATTGGCTGTGAAACACTGAGTCACCTTCAAAATTTGAGAAATTCTTTTCCAATATGCAAAAGAATTGGAAATTCTGATGGGCAAAATTATATCTGGCTAGGGTTGCCCCTTGTGTAAACTGATTCACAAATTTGGGTGAAACATCTCACTCTAAACATTGCAAGCTAATTCATTATCAGCAGTGCTGCTAGGAGTTGGATATAGTACAAAGAACGAGAAGGAAGGTAGAGAAAAGGAATGAGAAAGAAATACTGCAACACACCATAAAAGAATGGAAAGATCAGAAAGAGGCAGAGAAAGTGAAGATACCGAAAGAAAGAAATGATCACAGGGTTTCAATTTGTGGAATAGCAGAAAGCAACATAGCACAAGTATGAGATTTTCATTGTGCATTGATTGTGTATAGATCAGACATGCTACTCAATCTATCAGTTTAACCAATTTATTATTATGGAATCATACATTTATAGCACAGAGGGAAGCTACTTGTCCCATCTGTGCTAGCCAATGAAGTAGCTATGCAACTTAATCCCACTTTCCTGTTCTTGGTCTGTAGCTATGTAGTTTATGGCACATCAAGCATATCCAAGTATTTTTTTTAATGCAATGAGACTTTCTGCCTCCACCACCCTTTCAAGGAGTGAGCTCCAGACCCTCACCACATTTCTCGTCAACTCTCCTCAAAATCCTTTTACCAATTACTTCACATCTATCCTCCCTTCACTTGTCTGCTACTGGAAGCAGGTCCTTCCTATCTACTTTGTCTAGGCCTCTCAATTTTATACACCTCAATTAAATCTCCCCTTCTCTCTTCCAAATAAAACAACCTGACTTCCAATCTTTCCTCACAGCTATAATTCTCCATTCCTGGTAACATCCTCGTAACTCTCCTCTATAACCCCTCTCCTGTGATTGCATCCTCCCTGAAATGCAGTGATCAGAGCTGTACACAATACTCTAGATGTGGCCTGACTAGTGTTTATATAGTTCTGCATAAACCTTCATGGTCTTATATTCTGTGACTCAACTACTAAAGGAGAGTATCCCATATGCCTTCTTAACTATCTTATCTAACTGTCCTGCTACCTTCAGGGATCTGTGGACCATGTATTCCATGTCCCTCTGTTCCTCTGCACTTCTCAGTGTTCTACCATTGATTGACTATTCCCTTGTATTGTTTACTCTCACTAATGCATCACCTCACACTTTTCTGAATTGACATCTGGAGAGATCCTAATTGGGTCACTCTGGATTTGGAAGTTGCTCTGAAGTCTACACTTCTTTAATACAACAATCTGTTTATCTAATTCTTAACCTGCTGAATAAATAAGAACCTCTTACAGTTCTTTATTCTTGAAAAGAAAGTCCCTACATTTAAAGCACATACCACATTCTCAGGATGACCTAAAGTGGATTACTACCAATGAATTGTAGCCACATTTGCTCTGAAAGACAGCACTTCCTACAGCTCAGCCATGCAGTGATTTTTTTTTTAATTCTTTCATGGGATGTGGGTGACACTAGATAGGTGAGCATTTTTTGCCCATTAGACTGAACTCCAAGTCATGTGCTATTCTGTAATCAACATCCTGGGGTTTACCATTGATTAGAAACTGAACTGGATCTTATCATTGACCAGAAACTGAACTGGATCTTATCATAGAACAGAAACTGAACTGGACCAGCCATATAAATACTATGGCTACAAGAGCAGGTCAGAGGCTGGGAATCCTGTGGTGAGTAACTCACTTCCTGACTCCCCAAAGCCTGTCCACCATCTACAAGGAATACTCCGCACTTGCCTGGATGAGTGCAGCTCCCACAACACAAGAACCTTGGCACCATCCAGGACAAAGCAGTCCATTTGATTGACACCATATTCACCACTTTAAACATTTATTCCTTCCACCACTGATGCACATGGGCAGTACTGTGTGTCATCTATGCACTGCAAGAACCTGCCAAAGCTCCTTCAAACAGTGCCTTCCAAGCCTGTGGCCTCTACCAACACAAGGACATCAGAAAGAATATTTCAACCTGGAAGTTCCTCTCCAAGCTACTTACTATCCTGACTTGAAAATATATCGCCATTCCTTCACTGTCGTTGGGTCAAAATCCTGGAGCTCCCTCCCTAACAGCTCTGTGGGTGTACCTACATCACATGTTTGTTTTTATTCAATTTGTGGGATATGGGCATCGCTGGCTAGGTCAGCATTTATTGCCCATCCCTAATTGCCCTTTAGAATGTGGTGGTAAGCTGCCTTCTTGAACTGCTGTAGTCCATGTGGTGTAGGTACACCCACAGTGCTGTTAGGAAGAGAGTTCCAGGAATTTGACCCAATGACAGTGAAGGAATGGCAATATATTTTCAAGCCATGGTGAGTGGCTTGGAGGGGAACTTCCAGGCAATGGTGTTTCCATGTGTCTGCTGCCCTTGTCCTCCAAGATGTTAGTGATCGTGGGTTTGGAAGGTGCTGTCTAAGGAGCCTTGGTGAGTTCCTACAGTGCACCTTGTAGATGGTACACACTGCTGCTACTGTTCACTAGTGGTGGAGGGAATGAATGTTTGTGGATGTGGTGCCGATCAAGCGGGCTGCTTTGTCCTGGATGGTGCCAAGCTTCTTGAGTGCTGTGGGAGCTGCACTCATCCACACAATTGGAGACTATCCCATCACACTTCTGACATGTGCCTTGCAGATGGTGGACAGGCTTTGAGGAGTCAGGAGGTGAGTTACTCATCGCAGGATTCCTAGCCTCTTGACCTGCTCTTGTAGCTGCAGTATTTGTATGGTTAGTCCAGTTCAATTTCTGGTCAATGGTAACCCCCAGGATTTTGATAGTGGCGGATTCAGTGATGGGAATGCCATTGAATGTCAAGGGGAGATGGTTGGATTCTTTCTTGTTGGAAATGGTCATTGCCTGGCACTTGTGTAATGCGAATATTACTTGTCAGCCCAAGCCTGGATATTGATCAGGTCTCGCTGTATTTGGACATGGACTGCTTCAGTCTCTGGGGAGTGGCAAATGGTACTGAACATAGTGCAGTCATCAGCCAACGTCCCCACTTCTGACCTTAAGATGGAAGGACAGTCATTGATGAAGTAGCTGAAGATGGTTTAGCCTGGGACACTACCCTGAGGAACTCCTGCAGTGATGTCCTGGAATTGAGATGATTGACCTTCAACTGTATTGCAGCGGTTCAAAAAGACAGCTCACCACCAGCTTCTCGAGGGCAGGTACAGATGGGCAACAAATGCTGGTCTTGCCAGCAACGCCCACATCCTAAGGATGAATAAAAAGAAAACATTTTTGAAGGAGATACCCTTAAATATCTCCAACTTTTAAAAAAGATTCAAAACTAGATTATAAAGAAAAAAACAAGAAGAAAAAGAACAAAATCGTACGATGCTTTGTTACATCTTTCATTTCATTTTGAAATGCTTTGACTGTTAAGTTCAATTCAATAAGGAGCTCTCTTTAAATGAAAATTATGCTTAGTCCTTTTTTTACATCAAAAGCGATGTAAAGGAGCAGGGAAAACCCTTATCCTTCTAACCTGTTATGCAGCTGTGTACATGTACGCCCCAGACTGTCAGCAAGACTCTTAATGACCAAACACTTAAGCACAATGAGGTGAGTCCATAATTTCACGGACGCAGTCATATTCAATGGTAGCGCTCCAGGCTCCGAGTCAGAAAGTCATGGTTTCAGATCCCGTTGCAGAGACTTGAGCACAAAAGCAAAGCTGAAGCTCCAGTTTAGGACTGAGCTAGTGCTGCACTGTCAAAGGTACCATCTCTTTGTTGAGACATTAAACCATAGCTTCATCTTCCCTCTCAGGTGAGTGCAAAAATGTGGCACAAAGAGCAGGGGAGTTTTACCTGGTGTCTTGGCCAATATTTGTCCCTCAATCAACATTACTGAAACATTTCACTTAGTTATCTATCAGAGTGCTTTTTGTGGGATCTTGCTGTATGCAAGTTGGCTGCCATGTTTCTTGCATTACATCAGTGACTACACCGCAAAAGTACTTAATCGACTATGAAGTGTTTTGGGTTGTCCTGTAGTTGAAAAAGATGCTAGATAAATGCAAGTCATTCTTTCTTTCATGGGTGGTGAACGTATACAACCATACTACAAAGGAGCATCAGCATCAACATGTCCCACCATCCCACAGGGATGTATTATGATGGTTCTCTTTATGTATGTCTCAAAACATTGTTGGCAAGTCCCATGGGTGCCCAATGAGCCAGTTGGAGTTTTTAATGTTTATTTTCATTTAATTGCCATTTAGCAGATGGCCTGGAGCAAGGAAGGTAGGGAGTGGAGCACGTGGCAACCAAAGCATGGATCAGGAAACGATGATATCCAAGGATGGTAGAAAGTGACAGTGTACTCTGCAAAAGCCAAGCTGTTCATGGTAATGAATTCAGGTAGCTTGGAGAAGGAAGGAACAGCATGGAGGTAGAGTGTATGTAAGAGGTTGTATTGAGAGGTGCTGTCTTCTAATTTGATTTGTTGATGCCTGGGCACTAATGCTGTTGGAGTCATTATCCTCACCTATAACTTGTCAAGCAAGCATTGCAACACTGACATGAAGGTGTTGGAGCACCATCTCATTGTGAATGAAACACTCATTAACAATAAGTGTCACAAAAATGACAGCTGTTCCGGGTCCCAGTAGAGCAGCTCCACATTATTCTGACACCAGTGCCTCCAGGCTGCTTGAATTTCCATTTGGAATGAAGATAGTCAAGGGAACAACTGAAATTGGCAAACCTGCAGGATTTACAAGGCAGTTGGGTGAAGCTTCTGTTGCAGTAATAGTGGGCGAAATTTAATCCAGCCTGTCACACTGAAAACATGGTGGGCAGACCCAATTAATCACCGGAGAGGCTGCACATCAGTATCCCAGTTGCAGGAAAACCTCTCGCAATTAAGTCAGAGGAGGGAATGGGCCCATGCAGGAACTCGCCCACTCACAGCAAGACCTCATTAATGAGCCAATAAACAGCAATTACCCCTGAACCCAGTGGAATTATGTGGTGGCTCAGGGATTAAACAGGAGTCACTGGCTTTCCCCTGCCTCCCAAATGCTGCCTATCAACCTCCTTCAGATCTGCCAGCAGCCTACCAGGGAGGGATCCCACATTGCCAGGCACTTAATGTCGATCAAGGTCCCAGTTTCGGGAAGCGGTGGACTGCTGAAAGCCACCCTCCTATACTTGCCTTTCATCCGCCCGCCCGCATTTCCTGCAACTTCCCTGCAACAACCCCCTCCCCATCACCCCCATCACACCTCACTCACCTGTTGTCCAGGGATCCAGCAATGATCTGTGCTGAAGTCCCTGCACTACCAGTAGAAGCCACTGCAACAAGTGGTGCTGCCAGCAATGCAGAGCTGCTGGCCTCTGACTGGCTAGCAGCTCTCATGGGGGAAATGGGATTTCTGTAGCCGGAGTCCTAAATTGTGGGGAAGGCCTAATGCTGGCCTTCCTGAGTGGCACTTAATTCAGTTGGGCCTCTCCCACAGAAGCATCATGGGTTTCCCACCGGTTCTCCAATTGCGGGACCCACGTTGGGAACATTAAATTCCTTCCAGTAAATGAATGGCTGTCTCACAGACTGCAGCAAGTGAGAAGTAGTAAATGAAAAGAGGACATCAGGCTGTGAGAAGGCCATTTGTAATAGGGCAAGAACGAGGGAGAGCGAGGAACAGTAATATACCAAACACAACATAAAAACAGGCATAGAAACATGGCAATACTGGCAAGAAAAACAGCAAGGAGAATCAAAGAAATACAATGCTCTACAGTGGCTGGTTAATCGCAGAGGCATGAAGAAGCTGAAGGATGGTGTGTGTCACAAGAGGAACTTAAAATGGCATGTCACACTTTGAGTCTCTATAAGGTCACCTACAAATTGATGTAAAAAATGCATCTTTCATCCCATCAATCTTGCCTGGATTCAGAGTCAACAATAAACAGACAGGCAGTAGGGCAGCTCATTGTACAACTCACTTCACTTATATTTCTATCAATAAAGGTTTTCTGACTGTAGTGTCTGAACATTTTTCTCTTTCTAATTGGTTATTTTCTTTTGGTTTTCCAAGTGCTACCCACAATGAATTCACAAAAGCCACCTTCTACCAAGAACAGTTTCTGATCCATCAGCACATTCTACACAAAACAAATCAATCAGACAGATGCCATCTTCACCTGACTCCCACCCTCTCATCAGAAAAGGGACATGGGCCTGGACATTTATGGGGAGAAAGGTTGGGAAGCCCAAAAATGCTGGGAACATGGGGGCCCTGCTGAACTTAGAAACAGGACCTCTGAAGTCTATCTACTCTGTTTTCTGTCCAGAGCTGATCGCCTGCCAAATGGGAAACCCTGTGGTGCATTAATGAAACCGGGAATTGCTTGGTCACTTTACCTCGGTGAGGGGGTGTAGCAATTATAGTTTTGGGAAATGTAGGACTGTAGATTTAAGAATAACCCTATGTTGTAAGATCACATGATCTGTGTAAACCAATGAGTTAGCAGCACAGGAAACCTCAACAGGGAGTTCTTCTTTAGTTATAGAGTTTGATACACACGTGTAGTTGTTGCTGCTGTCTTGTAAACAAAGTTAAGTGTGTCCACCAAGAAAAGTTGCCTGGAAAATCAACTCTATAACAAACTGGCGATGAGGATAAATCAGATTCAGTGCTGTACCTCGCCCAGCAATTGTGAGTATTTAAGTTTGTTAAAAATAAAAGAAGATATACTCAGCCAAAATGCCACAGTTTGGCAGAATCGATCCCTTTGAGCCAGCCGCAGATGATTGGTCTCAATATATAGAATGTCTTGCATTCTTCTTTCAAGCAAAAAAAATCACAGGGAGGAATAGAGGAGAGTGATTCTCCTGAGTATTTGTGGGAGCAAGACCTATAGTTTAATTCAAAGCTTGACAGCCCCCAGTGCCTCAGATTTGAAGACTTTCAGTGAATTAGTCGACCTTGTTAAGAGACATTTTCAACCCAAGCCCTCAGTCACAATGCAGAGGCTCAGGTTCAATTCACAGAATAGAGCCCAGGGGGATACAATTGCTACCTACATGGTGAAATTAAAATAACTAATGGAATATTGTGATTTCCGTGAATCCCTGAACGGTATGCTCAGAGATTTTTTCCAGTTCATCTGTGTCATTTTTTTTAGCAGCTCTGGCAGTCCAACTGCTCACAACAGTGTGTGTTGTGCAAGAAGACACTATTCAGCGAAGATTGCTGACTAAAGTGAATCTTAATTTTAAGAAAGTGTTAGAAAAAGCGCTGGTGATGGAAACCGCTGTAAGGGATTCACAAGCAATTCAAGGGGTGCAAAATGGCACTATGCTCCTAGTCGGATGGGAGCAGTCAGCCGAAAGTGGAGCAGAAAGACAAGACTCCGCCACGAAGCAGGAAACAGCACCCACTATCCAAAAATTGAGAGGATACAGCTTAGCAACTAAAGCAAAATATAATTTTCCTCAACGTGGAAATAATCAGTCTCCTAGCGATTGGCAATTAAAAAAGTAGAATGTTATTTTTGTCACAGAAGTGGACACATAATGAGACAGTGCAAAGCGAGATTTAAACAGGCCTCCAAACAACAAACAAAGTCCAATGAAATATATAGTGTGGAAGAGGCAGAAACAACCAATTCTGACATTTATTCATTATTCAACATGAAAGTTGGGGAAACAGAGCCAATTATTGTCACAGTGCAAGTGAATGGTAAACCATTAAAAATGGAAGTAGACACAGGTGCTTCTACCACTGTAATAGGAGAACACACTTTCAGATATTTAAATAAAGGTGATCAACAATTAAATTGGAACAAACATCTGCCAAGTTGAAAATGTTCAAAGGTGAAAAAATCCAAGTAAAAGTATCACCAGAGTAACTGTTCATTATAGACACCAATTGGCACAGCTACCAGTAATGGTGGTAGAGGGTGAAGGACCAAACCTTCTAAGGCATGATTGGTTGAGAGAGATTAAATTAAACTGGTCCAAAATCTTCCAGTTGTGAGCAGTTGGACTGCCAGAGCTGCTTAAAAAAATGACACCGTCTTCAAGGATGAACTGGAAAAAATCCAAGGCCTACAGACCAAGGTTTACGTGGACCCAGAAGCAACCACTCGCTTCTTGAAAGCAAGACTGCTACAGAAGTTGCCAGTGGCAGCCCCATTACACCCATGGAAGTGGCCTAGTAGACCCCGGGTGAGATTGTACATAGATTACATCGGTCCTTTCCTTGGAACCATGTTTCTACTGATTTCAAGTGGTTAGATATCAATGAGGTAAAATCGTTATAATCCAGCGCTATAATAGAAAAGCTATGCCAGAGCTTTGTCACCCACAGATTGCCAGAGGTAATCATTTCAGATAATGGCACTGCGTTTACAAGCACTGAGTTCCAATGATTCATCAGCCTCAACAGTATCAACCACATAAAGACTGCACCGTACCATCCGTCATCAAATGGACTGGCAGAAAGGGCAGTACAAATTTTTAAGGCAGGAATGAAAACATTAACAGGTGATTCGTTGGAGACCAAACTTGCTCGTTTTGTATTTCGCTACAGAACGACACTGCACCCCCCCCCCGCCTCCTCACCAACCACCCCCCCTCCACCCAGCACCACCACCCCCCCTCCACCCCCCACCTCCCTCCCCACCCCCCCTTCACTCTGACAGGAGCAACACCTGCAGAGTTACTGATGAGGCGCTGTCTTTGGACAAGCCTAAGCCTAATATTTCCCAATTTCCCAGTATATGTAAGGAATTTCGGTGGAGGACTGAAGTGGTTGCTAGTAAAGTAAGTTCTGTGACTGGACCATTGTCGTACCACATGGAATTGGAGGGCTGGATCACCCGTAAGCACATAAGAAAAAGGGAGGTACCCCAACAAAGTGATGTTCCACCTGTAACCATTACTGAACCTATGGTTCCTGTTGAAGTTGCTCAACCAAGGATAGACATGCCCAATGTCCTTTTCAGAGTGGAAGACACTAAACTGCCTGTGCCTAATGAGGTACCTGATGTTAACGTGGTTCCAGAGAGTGTGGTTCCTGCAGAAGAATTGGAATTCGTGGAGCCATGACATTCCACACGGATCAGGAAACTACCTGAAAGACTGAACTGTGTAAATATTGTAATGTCATGAGATAAATATCCTTGTAAGTACAAATTGAACAGAAAAGTTAAAGGGGAAGGAATGTAGTAATAATAGTTTTGGGAAATGTAGGACTGCAGCTTTAAGAATAATTCTGTGCTGTAAACCAATGAATTAACAAAGCAGGGAACCTCTACAAGAGAGTTCTTCTTTAGGTATGGAGTTTGATGCACACGTGTAGTTGTTGCTGCTGTCTTGTAAATAAAGTTAAATGTGTCCACCAAGAAAAGTTGCCTGGAAAATCAGCTCTATAACAGGGGGCTTGGAATGTGACAGTGAGGAGAGGGAGAAAGATCAGAGCATAGTGAGGGGCATCAGCATATCGTAGGAGGGTTGTTCATGAGGGCCAGAAGATCACAGGATGGGGGTGGGCTGTTGGAAGAGGGTGGAGGAGGGTCAGATGATTGTGGAGAGTGGGAGACTCACAAATGATCAGGTGATTGAGGAGGTTTTCAGAAGATTGCAGGGGACTCGGCTGATCATGTATGATTAGGGGATCATGGCAGAAGAATTGCTTGAGGGGTCAGAGAAACATGCCTGCTCCTCCTAGCTCTACAAGCACTGCTATAAAAAGCATTTTAACTGCTGGGTCCAGCAGATCCCATCTCCATTCAGGCACTGTAAAACCCAGCAAGCCAGTATTCAGTTTGAACGGCTACCAAAACCTGAGGAATGGGACCTCAAAGACAATGTTATAATCAGGGGCCCACCTCTACAAAGTGGGTTACTCAGACACCTCCAAATGCACCATGGTTAGACTTAGGCAACTTTGAGACAGATTGGGGTCAGGTTTCACACATGTACCAATTTAACCCCGCCTCAGACCATTTTCTGTCCATCATGAGGGATTAAAGTTCCCCCATAGTTAGTAAAAGACCTAGGGTGACAGCTCCATTGAAATGGAGGAGAAAGGAGTTTGATATAATCACATTAAAAGGTTTTACAAAATATTGTTCAGTGTAACTTCCAGCCTCACAAATACACGGATTTTGATGCATTTCAAAAGCTATTGAAGTATTATATGACAACAATTTAATTTATATAGCACCTTTAATCCAACAAAATGTTACAAAAAAAAAACCACATAAGGAGATATTAGGTCAGATGACCAAAAGCTTGGTCAAAGAGGTAGGTTTTAAGGAATGTCTTAAAGGACGAAAGTGAGGTGGAGAGGCGAAGAGGTGCAAGCAGTTAATTCCAGAACTTGGGGTCTGGGCAATTGAAGACATGGCCACCAGTGATAGAGCAATTAACATTAGGGTGCTCAGGAGGCCAGAATTAGATGAATTCAGATATCTTAGAGGATTATGGGGCTGGAGGAGATTATAGAGGTAGGGAGAGACAAGGTCACGGTGGGATTTTAAAACAAGGATGAGAATTTTAAAATAAGACTTTGCTTGACTGGGAGCCAATGTCGGTCAGGCAGCACGGGGTAATAGGCAAACAGGACTTGATGTGAGTTAAGACACAGGCATAAGATGTTTAGATGATCTCAAGTTTACAGAGGGTAGAATGTGGGAGACCAGCCAGGAGTGTGTTGGAATAGTCAAGTCCAGAGGTAACAAAGATATGAAAGAGGGTTTCAGAGCAGATGAGCTGAGACAGGACCGACGTTGGGTGATGTTACAGAGGTGGAAATAGGCAGTCTGAGTGATGGCGGGAATGTGTGGTTGAAAGGGCAAATATGGCACCAAGGTTGAGAACAGTCTGGTTTCTTCTCAGGGAGAGGGATGGAGTCAGTAACTATGGAATGGAGTTTCGAGTGGGAACCAAAAACAACATTGCAGAGAAAAAAAACCTTGAAATAACTTCATGTATATAAAGTGAAATCATTACTTAATCCTGCAGAACCTGTCTTGTTTGGTTTCACTTTATACAGAAAAGTCAGGCTCTTAATTAGGTTTGTTAGGTATTTTGAAATGACAACCTCATTTCATTGCCACTGCTGTGACCAGTACCTTTCATGTCCACAAGGATAAAAAGCAGTTCCCAGAAACACAACAGAAGTTGTGGAGTCGGACATTCCTCTCATGCTCAATGAGAGGTTTGGATAAAAACTAATTGCAGCAGCTAAGATTTTTTAAAAATCCTGAAACCACAGATGCAAACGTGTTTGTGGTACCAGCAAAGAGGTTGTTCTCTAATACCTATTCTTGCCATAAGTGACCATCCCAAGGTTTGTAACATTGAACAGTTTAGCTAATGATAGGCTACCTTCAACAATTCACAGCAGTATGACTGGGGGTTTGTTCATGATCATAGTAGGGACCTCAATTTTTTTTTTGATTTTTTTAAGCATATTTTTCCCTATAGTGAATTAATGCACATTTCCCTCAACACTCTCTATAGATACTTATCTCAAACCTGCCAGCTCAGCCTGGTTGATATTGGGAAGTAAAGGCCTTTAACTTATGACCCTATTCTTACTGAAATTATCGGAAAATTTAAAGACATCTCACAAAAACTCATGCCGCAGCAGATGTGACACATGTTGACAGCTTATTGCACTGCCTAACACTATGACACTGCTAAAGTTTGAAAAGTGAGAATTACAGTATCAGCTGTATCCCATTGGTAGCACTTTCACCTCTAAGTCAGAATGCCGTAGGTTCAAGTCCCATTTCATAAACTTGAGCGGATAATTTAAGCTGATACTTCAGTGCAGTGCTGAGGGAGTGCTACACTGCCAGAGATGTTGGGTGGAATTTTACAGCCCGTCCCACCGGTAGGACTTTCCAGTCCCGCTGAAGTCAATGGATTCTTGAATGGCTCACTGGGTTTTCCAGCCCCACCTACCCATTATCTTATGGATCAGAAGCTAAGCCAAAGCACCATCGGCCCTCTCAGGTGGATGTAAAGGGTCCTGTGACACTATTTGAAGGACATTTTAACTGATGTTGTAGTCAATATTTATCCCTCAACCAACATTAACAAAACGGATTAATGCATTGAAACTTGCTATGTGCAAATTGGCAGCCATGTTTCCTGCATGACAACATTGGCTGCACTTCAAAAATACTTCATACATTTTTGGATATCCTGAGGTTGTGAAAGGTATTATACAAATGAAAGTTTCATTATTTTCTAAATCCGGTATCACTACTGACAAACTTCAGTCATTACAATAATGGGCCTTATTTTGAGTGTTTGCCTCCCTCTAATTATTTGACTTTGCCCGCTTAAATCCTTCCCATTTAGGTCTCCCTTGCACCTTCCTGCGGTTCAAGGCCAAGTAGGTGCCAAACAGCTCTCTAGCATCAACTTGTTCTTAATCCAATTGCCAGCTAAGGTATATAGAAGTCACCAAGAGTGGTCCATTGACAGCTCTTGCACTGATTTTCCTCTTTCGTTTCTTGTGGTAGGGGTGAAATCAGGAGTTCAGGGTGCAACAGGGCTGGAGACAACACATGCTGTTCCTACAATGCACTGCGCCACTCACTACCTCTGATACAGATTTTACTTTAAAATTCAAATGCAGAAGGCTCCCCCAATGGTTCAGTGAGTTTACCCAGTAAATGCAGACAGCAAAAGTGCCTGTAAATAAAACATACCTTTGCTGCCATCACAGTATGCGCCCCCAGTTCTGCAAGGAGAGGTAATTACTTTCAACTTGTTCAGCACCTTTTTTAAAATGGTGGTACACTCATCGGGTACCAAATAAGAACATTTTTTTAACAAAGATGTTTGAATGTGAAGACAACATTCAAGTAGTTAAGTGGAAAATAATTTTCTTCTCCTTCAGAACAACGCTCCACCCCTGCCCACAGCCCCCACCCCCACCCACGCCCCCCCCCCCCCCCCCCCCCCCCCACCCCCCAATCCTGACCCCATCAAGATAGAGACACAGCACTGGGGTAATGACCATTACTTAAATTGTGTGGTTTGCAGAGATCCTTTTAGCTGTAATCTGGATCACCCATGGGAAATAGAACCACGGTCATTTCTTTACATCTCCTCTCCTAACTTCCTGATAGCAGTTTTCACACTTGTAAAGCGAAACACAAACTGAGACAACACCTCTGCCTCAATGTGCAATTATCCCTCAACCAACATTAACAAAACGGATTAACGCATTGAAACTTGCTAGATGAATACATTGAAGATGTATTTAAGGAATCTGAATTTTCAGCACAGCCTTGATACTAACGCACTCTGAATTGCAAGAGTTACAATTTTGGCCTCTTGTGCATCCCCAATTTCCAATCCCCACCTTTGGCAGCTGGGCCTTCCAGTAGCCAAGGCCTAAGTTGGGCCTAAGGCCCAAAAGGCTGGAATTCCCTCCCTAAACACCCCCACACCTCTCTCCTCCTTTCAAGTCACTCCTCAAAACCTAATGTTTTTGACAAACCACCTGGTCATACCTCCTTAGGTGACTTGATGTTTTCTGATTACACTGCGAGAAATACTGGGAGTGTATGCTAGAGGCACTACATAAATGCAAGTTGTTGTTGTTACAGTCAAACAATCCAGTCTGGTGGGACACACTACAGGAATACTGAGGTGAGAGTTGCACATTTTCTTTCATTATTGTTTTAAGTTTAGGCTTCACCTTGCCCTAACAGGATACATATTTCCGTTCTTTCTTCCATTTCCCCCAGTCACAAAGGCACGGACACATGCTATGGTGAGATTCCATGGGCCTCTATTCACAGGAGGTGGCTCAGCCTAGGCATTGATAGTGACAAACCAATTATTATCCCTAAATCCTTAGAAAGCAGGTGAAACATATAAATTCCAAGCTGACAATGCAAAGCAAAAAAGCTAATGCAGTGGATTTTCAAATGATCTGCATTTCCCATTACCCTGACTCTTGAAAATCCATAGGAATCTTCTGTGGGAATCCAGGCTTAATTTCACAATTATCAGATGAAAGTACAACTGAGCCTTTCCAATTGATTTTTCTCATAGGTTCTGGGGTTTTTGATGCACAAGGATGAGACATTATTACCTGTACAGCTTTGGTATATTCAGCCGTAAGCTAGCAGAGTGGCATCAGTGTTTCAGGTTAGAGAGCCCAGCAAGACTTAGACCAGTACTACTTTTTTCTATTTATTTGTTCATGGGATGCAGGCATTACTGCTTAGACCAGCATTTACTGCCCATCCCTAATTGCCCTTGAGAAGGTACTGGCAATAAGAACACCTCATGTCTAAAATATACAAATGAGTCTTTGCTGGGGTCTTGAATATGCAATCTAATTAGGCTAATCAGAACCTAAAAACTCCATTGTGTCTGACTAAGTATCGCGGACCTTCCATTAGATGTCACATTGGCTAAATTGACAGCATCACACTTGAAATCAGAAGGTTGTGGATTCAAGCCTCAAGATGTACTTTCTCGGCTGACACATCGTTGCAGTCCTAAGGGAACACTGAACTGTCAGATGTGCCATCTTTCAGATGGAGGAACAAAATGAAACAGGGTCGCTCTGCTCAGGTGAACTTGCACAGTCCCATTGCCCTATTTGAAGAAGGATAAAGAGTCTTTCCATTGTCTAGAGTAACATTTGCCCCTCAATCATGACCACCAAAATCAGATTATCTGGTCATCTATTCCTTGTAGTTTGTGCTCAAATTGGCTGCCATGTCTGCCTACATAACAGTGACTGATGTCCAAAGTAACTTATTGGCTGCAATATCCCCGGGACAGATTTTATAAGGCTTTCTGTAAAGGCAAGTTTATCTTTTCCCTGCTTTATTTTCTTCTTTACAAATTATTATTTCGTGCCAAAGTTGGGGTGGGAGATGAGAAGGTGTCTCCTCCATTTTGGCAGATAATTGAGGTTCCATTGTAAAGTTCCAGGATATACGACCAGTACTGTAGAGAAGTTTTCAGAGGTGGGAGGGGGCAAGGACATGGCCGAATTGAAAACAAGAATGAGAATTTTAAAATCGAAGTGTTGCTGGACCAGGAGCCAATACAAGCATAGGAATGAAGGGTGGGGAGGACTTGACATGAGTTGGGATACAGGTTTTTTTGCCCATAGGATGCAATGTGGGAGGCCAGCCTGGAGAGCATTAGAGTAGTTGAGTCTGAAGGTAATGAAGGCACAAATAGGAGTTTTGGCAACAGAGAAGCTGAGGCAGGGTTGGAGGCGGATGATGTTCCCAATGTGGAGCTAGGCAGTCCTAGTGATGGAGGCAATATTTGATTTGAAGCTCAGGTCAGGGTCAAGGAAGACAGCAAAGTTGCAAACAGACTGGTTCAGCCTCAGACAGTGGGCAGGGAGCAGAATGGAGCCAGTGGCTAGGTAATAGACTTTGTGGTGGAGACAGTTCACAATGGCTTTGTCCTTCCTGCTATTTAATAGGAGGCAATTTCTGCTCACCCAATCCTGGAGATTGAAAAATTAGCATGACAATTCAGGGCAGTGGAGAGATCGAGAGAGATGGTGGTGAGTTACAACTGAGTGCTGTCAGAGTACAAATGGAGCCTGAGGTAGAGTTTTGGGATGATGATGTCCAAAGGCAGCAAGCAGCATGTGGATATGAAACAGGAGGGGGTGGAGGATAGATCTTTGGGGGTTCTGGTGTAATGGGAGTGGGAGGGGGTAGAGAAGTCATTGCTGATGAACCTCGTGCGACGGTTGGATAGATAGGAATGGATCCAGGCAACAACAGCGTTTTCAGTCAGACAAGAGGTGACAAGAATGAATCATGTTTTAATAAATTTACAAAAACAAACAAAATATTAACTGGTACAAATAATTAAAGCAATCCAAGAAATTAGAATCTAAGGATGGAAATAGAAATTATGAAAAGTTTGTACAGAAAACAGAAAAGAAAATCTTTAATTAAAAAATGGTTAATATTTGGAATTAGTTGACAAGTAAGGTAACGTAGTTAAAAACATTGGTCTGAATAAAACGTGGTGTCTTGGAGGGCGGGACCTGGAAATGGGTGGCTCACTGATCCCCGCCCCCCTGTCTCCTGCCATATAACACAGCAATGATTTAACTAATGGGTGCCGAGTGGGTTTCCAGCACATGATGTTGCTTGCGTGGTGTTTTCCCATGCCCAATTTCAGATGGAGGACGGGATGACCAGCATCCGAATTCGCGGACTGTGATCCGGAAGGAAGTCACGGCTACTAATTTAAAGGAGCACCTGGCATGGGAAAATGTCAGGTGCAGCTGTGATTCAAGGAAGCAGCAATTTTGGGACTTTTGCCGGATTTACAAGCATTGGTGACATATATTTTATTATAATGTGTAAAATTCCACTGAGGGTCAGCATTAAGGACACAGTGCATGCATTGTAAGCATCAAAGTAATGTTAAGATGTGAATATGGAGCAGCTGAATTGTTATAACATTTAATCCTCCATAGATGCCTGAGAGAAGTGAGCGAGGGGAGAGGGAGGGAAGAGGGTGCTGTACCACCCCAAGGCTTAATGATGACTTCCTTCGAGCCCTCCTCCAGGCTGTGACCATCAGGTGTAAGGTCTTAATGCCAGCAGATGGGAAGACCTCCCACAATGACCAGAGCCTACTAGACAGAAGTGGCCACAGAGGTCAGCAGCGTTAATGCAGTGCCTCAAAGCTGGAGGCAATGCCGGAAGAGGCTTAATGACCTCTTGAGATCCACCAGGCTGATAAGTCTGCACTCTGTCTATCAGTGTAAATGAAAGGTAAATGGGAAGGCTTGATAAGGGTCGTGGCTTGTGAGTACCTCAGGAGTCCGAGGCAGCATTATGCAAAGTGACACTGTTCGTGGCCCTGATGCCTCTGTGGAGGTGTTGCTGTGGTTCCGGGTAGCGAGGGGTCCTTAGAATTGCAGGTGGTACACGGCTTATTGTCGGCCAATCATTCTGTAAACTATACATTTCTCACAATGCATGGAAGTGTGAAAAAATGAATTTCCCTGAGAATGAAAGTCAAAGTATTGTCACACCTCATTGCAGGAAAAGTGGGCCCACAATGCCAAGGGGAGAAACAGGACTGGAGGCGGCATGCCCAACCTGGCCATTCTCACTCCACTGTAGGAGCAGGTTCTACAGTTGCCTTCAAGTGAATGGAGCCAGTTAATCGGTGGAGGCGAAATTGGAGGAAGGGCATGGGGTGGTGAGATTTCAAGGGGCAGTACCCAAATTTGGAACAGAGATGGGGAGAGAGCTAGCGGGAGGGTATATGATGCCTGGCGTGCGTATATGAATTGAAAATTTGTGCTTTATGCAGTCAACGGCCGAATTCTTTCTGGTGAAAACGATGTGAAGTTGTTATCAGCATTCTTACGGTTGCAAGGTATCATATCTCATGGACCATATAGTGCTAATGAAGTTGAGTCTCATGTCCTCGCACTCCCCATGAAATGTGAAATGCCAATTAACACCCATTCTTCTGTGTCCCCTGCACAGTAAACCATCAGCCACTGTGCCCGCCAGTCCTGGGGTCCCACAGTAGCCTCTGAGAAGGAACAGGAAGCCTCAGAGGATGGAGTGTCACATCCTCTACCCGCACTAAGCACCCGCGGAGCTGCTGGCACCTCGCAGGGATTAGCACAGCAGAAAGATGCCAACACAATCTGGTGAGGGCACTTCACATTTGCACGTGCAGCTGCCAGAGACTGTGCTGGAGCAGTCAGAGGAGTGTTCCAGATGATCCAGAGACTGAGTCCAAGTCAGATGATGAACCTCTGAAGTAGTCCGTGAGGCAGTGGATGCTGGATGTCCAGAGCGAGGTGCGTGGAGATTTAATGGATATACCACCAGCTGCAAGTCCCCTCCAAGCCACACACCATACTGACTTGGAAATATATAGCCGTTCCTTCACTGTCGCTGGGTCAAAATCCTGGAACTCCCTTCCAAACAGCACTGTGGGTGTACCTACACCACATGGACTGTGGCAGTTCAAGAAGGCTGCTCACCACCACCTTCTCCAGGGCAATTCGGGATGGACAATAAAAATGCTGGCCTAGCCAGTGATGCCACATCCCATGAAAAAATAAAAGAGAGGCAGCCAATTTTGTGTACAGTGAACTCCCACAGACAGGAATGCAGTTATGACCAGATAAGTTGCTTTTTGTGATGTTGATTGAGGGGTAAATATTGACCATGACACTGAGGATAACTCCTCTGCTCTTTGAAATAGTACTATGGGATCCTTTCTATTCACCAAAGCAGGCAGAGGGGGTTTCAGTTTAACATCTCATCTGAACGACAGCACCTTCAATAGTGCAGCATACACTCAGTACCTCATGCGAGTGTCAACTATGATTTTTGTGCTCAAGTCCTAGAGTTGGACTTGAACCCAGAATTTTGTAGTTTAGAGGCAAGAGTGCTACCATCTGAGCCATAATGAGCAGAGAGGGCACAAAGAAGAGCAAGCTGCTTGAAGGAGGAGGAGGAGGAGGGGGAGAAGGGGTCTCAGCAGGAGGCCATATCCACTCAGGCTTTTCGAGCAACTCATCTATCTCAATCTTAGCAAGGAAACATGTGAGGATGGCACTGCTTGTGGATGTGATGGGCATTGTGGCCATGAATTTTTTCACATCAGCCTCCTTCTAGGCTGGAGCAGGTAATATTTTCACATCTCCCAGTTCATGGTCCACTGTTAAATAAGGGAGGTAGGTCATTGAGACCTCCTGTTCACTTCCTGCTCCAAATCTCTGTTGGAGGACCTTGGAGTCGGCTCTCTGTTGAGCCATTCTTGTATCTTTCCAAAGTCAAAGCCACTTTTAGAATGACTTCCAGCACCTGCTCCAGTCAAAATGCATCTCCCCTTTAATGGGTTCAGGCTTTAGGTACTGTAGCCCAACTTGAATTAGTGATAGCCTCTCAAACCTCTGCAACCCTGCCCAGGGTATCCTGCCATTCAACAGCATGTTTAACGTTGACTGCACACTATAAACTTGTAAATGAACAGGCAACCCAAAGTTTACGTCAGAAGGAATGAGTTAGTTACACATTGGGATTCCCACACCAATTTTCCAGGGGTTATCCAATTTTTAAAAATTATTATTTTGTTTGTGGGCTATCCTAGTGCTGATAATTGCTGTGCACAGAATATGCTCCATAATTGATGTGCAATGATATTCAGGGAAAGTGCTTTAATTGCATGCGACGACCGATGAAAGGGTAATAATGACCATTGTGGAACAATAGATTCAATAGCTCTCATTAATACCTATTAAAAGCAATCACATGGAATAATGCTAACAGACATGCAGAGATGGATACAGGAAGCAAGCCCAAAAAGACACTATGAAGGAGCCTGTAATGCTGTCTTTATGTCGCAGAAACCACTTGACAGCCATGTTATAATTTTAACGCTTAAACCCAAAGTCTGCTTCCATGGCAAGCTAAGCCACTAATCAGATTAACAAATAGTAAAGGGAAGATACTGAAATTAATCTAAAAACAGGAGTTTCCAGCTGGTACAAGGAGAGAAAATCAAACCAGTCAGAGGGGGTCCTTTGAAATGGTCCTTGTCGAAATTGGGATAAAGCAAGTATTTCTGATGAAGCAACAGGATACATTCTTTGCCCATGGGGGTAATGTTCTGACATTCAGACCCAGCAGAGACCCTCACCTACCAGGAAAACCTTTTAAATCTCGATGCTGCATGTGATTTTCCAGCCATTCGTTTCAAAGCTTTAGATAATTATTCACTAATAAACCTGTCTAGTAGTTGTTCCAAGCAGTATCCATCATGGCCGGTATTGACCTTCTCAAGTACAGCCTGTGCCCCAGTTTCAGAAGTGCACCTGTCAGGTATTTTAGTCTTTCCAAACCTTGATTGTTTTGGCTCTCACATCTCGGGCCACACCCATGAGTGAGTCCTAACTCCCCAGGTGTATAAGAATGTCTAACCTTGCTTGGGATATCCTGGAAAGCTTCTAGTATTGGCTCAGGTTGACCAACATCAAACTCAGTTTGGCAAAGGGCCTGAAATACTGGATAATCTTATGACATAATAAGATTCGCTCTTTGAATGTGAACAGGGACTGACAATAGAACTTACCAAAAGCATAAAACACTAAATAAATTCATAAGATAAACAATGAATAAGGGAATAACCCAACAGGAATATATTACAGTGTGTTTACTGGAGAAATGTCATCTACTGTCTTTGGGATATTAAACAAAAAATAAATTGCAACTAAGAATTTTTCAAGACTTCTACTTAACTTAAAGGGGTTAATTCTACTTATGCTTACCTTCCGGGCTTTCCTAATTACCTGAGTGCAAAAGTTCGGAGAAGTTATAGGGATCCAGGGTGTTGGGCTTCCTGTCTTTTTACATTGCTCCAGAACTGTATTGAGGGAAAGGTTATCAGTAAGTGTAAGCTGGACAAGATGGAGTGTTTCTGGCCTCTTGTCTCATTTTCCTGACCGCATGTCAGCTGACTGTTCCAATGCATGCTGGACCCCCACTGTCTAGAGGGTCCACATGGGTCCCAATGCAGGCCAAAGATTTGCAGTAAGTCATCTTTGTTGTTCAAGCTACTGCTCTCAACCTACCCACTACATCCCATATGTTCCGGTTAATCGAGGTCTGCCGACAAATTTCACCAGAATCACAGAATTTTAATGGCACAGAAGGAGACCATTCAGCCCATCTTTGTCTGCACCAGCTCTCCAAATGAGCAATATGACCTAGTGCTATTGCCCTGCCTTTTCCCCATACCCTTGCACATTGTTTCTACCAACAACCAGAAGTTCCCATCTCTGATGCCTGAATCACAACTGTGCCTCACTCTCCTTCCCCTCATGCCAGTGCCTGGCTGTGCCATGGGGTGGGTGTGTGCCAGGTGTACTCCTGAGCCATCTAACTGATCTGGGATGAGATGCCCCAGTTATGCCCTGGCTTGGGTATAGCAACTGTGCTCTCTGAGGGCAGAGGAACATCAGCAAACCTACGCAGAATTCTTCTAACTAACCTATGAATTGAAATCACAGTAAGTGCCTTCACCTGAACACCTCTGATCGACACTGACCAACCCAAGAGAATTCTTTAACTCTCATTTCTCAAGAAAGATGGTTTCCCTTGTGATTTCTACAGAGAAAATTGCAGCCAGTTTTCATCCCACATTGGAAAATTGCTAAATATGGCTTAGGATTTGTGACTCTTGCCTCATCGTTAATAATTTGGAAACTTTGCAATTTGTTCTGGCAGGCATGCGGATTCAAGTGCTGCTGGTTCAGCCAACTCTTGCAACAGAATCATCTCCCATTAAAGGTTGCAGAGGCCTGCCACCTACTGCAGGAACACAGACTGTGCAGTGTGTACTGGTATTGAAAGATGGATTAGTCCTTGCCTTGTGAAAGTACCTTTGCAAGGCTGACAGGAAAATTCCTGTGGGGAGCAGGGGGTGGGGGGGCATGGATCTTATGCAGATAGGTGTTAGTCACAGCTCAGTAGTAGCAAGCTCATATCTGAATCAGAAAGATGTGGGTTCAAGTCCAACTTTGGAGCCTTGAGCACAAAATCAGCGCAGTACTGAGAGAGTGCTGCCTTCAGATGACATGTTAAACTGAGGCCTAGTCTACATTCTCAGGTGGGTGTCAAAGATCCCATGGTCCTTTTATGAAGAAGAGCAGGTAAGTTCTCAATGGTGTCCTGGCCAAATTTATTCCTCAGCCGACGCCACGAAAATCAATTATCTTGTCATTATTACATCGTTGCCTGTGAGACTTTGTTGTTCTGTGTTTCTCTACATTACAGCAGTGACTGTACTTCAGAGACATTTCACTGGGGCAAAGCACATTGGAATGTCCTGAGGTTATGAAAATTGCAATTTAAATGCCCTTTTTTCAGGCTCAATAGATAAAACCTGGGAAGCAACACTCTACCCTTATTTTTTGGTTCTAGAATGTTTGTCACCTCCTGCTCTGCAGCTTTCTTGCTGTACACCAGGCTGAATAGCCAAGGATTGGACAGATTGGATGTTTTGTCCAGTCTGAGGGAAGTTCTGCTTCTTTCCAGCAGGAAATCGCCATTGGTCCAGATTGACAGATGCCCAGCATTGATGCCATCCATGTGCCATGTCCAATCAACATGCACTCTGGGCAGACAAAGATAGATTGCTTTCAACAAGGAACCAACCGCATTGTTGGGGTTAATGGGACAGGAAGGCCACTGACCACTTTAATCCAAGGCATCACAAATTAAAATCCACCCCACTGTCTTTCTTTATTTTAGTTTTTAATTAATCGTCAACAAACCATCTTAATATGATGCGGACAGTGTTGACTGGAAATCCAGCAAGTTAACTGCCTGCCACATACCATTCATTCTATTGGGTTCTAGTGAATCAATGTCACTTAATGGTTTTGTGATTAAAACTGTGCTCATTTCATCATCAAAGGGGGTTGGAGAGGAATTTTCCATGTTTTCTTTTCCCTAATCTGGCTGGGTTTTTATCTGGTTCCTTGTCTCTCTCAGGAGATCACATGTTTCCAGATGGGATAAGAGTGTATATAACAGGGGTGGCGAAACTTACTGAACCTAAGGCCCGCATAGGATAATCTTCAGATGTTTGAGAGGCACAAGACATGAACAAACTTTACCCAGGCTAATTACTGCTAGTCGAGGTCTCCATGTTGGCCATAAGTTTTTGAAAATCTGGCTGAGATGTTATCGAGACTGTACGAAGGAGCTCTGTCGGGTGGTGATTTGTAAGGACTGCACGATGTTTCAAATTTACAAACCTCATTACAGAGCACAGCAATGCACAGCAGTAAACTGAAATGTCTCCAACACTAGTTTCCTTGAGTTGAGGATATTTTCTTTCTGGCACTTGCTTCCAGAGCTCAACCGTAGATTGCAATTTATATATCATCTTTAGACTCTGGAAGTCCAATAGTTCCATTTATACAGCAGATGTTTCTGTAACAAGAGGTCCAAGAATCGGACAACCATCATTGCCTTGCTACCTTGAGCGTATCACAAGGGTTTCCAATCTTCACCTTTGAAGATCCTGCCTTGGAATTTTCTCCAAAAGTCGCTCCCACTTGGAAGGCTTCAACAATGGCCCATCTCGCAGGGTTTCAATCTCACTTACCTCGAGTTTCCTTTCCCCGGATTCCTGAGTGCATTCAAGCATCAAATTCCAAGCACGATTTCAGCTCGTCAACTGTGCCAAGCAGAATGTTACAGCTCCAAAGGGGTACCTGTTCCCCAAAGGCCCACAGCTCAGAGTTGCCAAACCTTGATTGCCTTCTTGGATTTTCAGGGTTTTTCTTAGACCTCTTTGATTACCATGGCTTCTTCTAAGCCCACTTCACTTTAAGTCTGCTCCCCACATCTTTAATTGAACACTACTTCTCCTTTTCTGAACACAACTGGGGTCTGTTCCTGTCCCCTGTTTCTTGTCCCTGCCTCTGGGGCACTTCTTGGAATCTCTCCCTACCACCCTCCCTTGTCCCTCTCTCCAGGACAATTCCAGACTATAGTGTTCCACACCCAGCTACCTGACCTGGGTTTTTGCACCCCCTTTTATTCCTTTGCACAGGCACACAGGGCCTGAAGAACAAAAAGTTACCAAAGTGCACAAATACAGCCCGTTCCCGGCCTGTGCATGCATGGGAAGTCCGAAGACTGTCAGAACTTGGAGTTTCCAACTTCTGTCCCTGATGAACAGGTAAGTTTGGGTTTCGTAACACGATTGATATTAAATTAAGACGCAAAATGGTGTTCAGGCAATATTTTTCCGTGAATTGCGCTTTAAGTGTCAAAAAGCTGCATATAGCTCATGAGCCGTGGTTTGGCCATACCTGGTAGATCGTGTGATGCACAAGGCATCACAGTTGGGTGGGGCAGGCTATATGGACAAGGGGTCCTTTTCCTCTGTGTCCTCTGTGGCTCAATTGGTAACACCCCTTGTCTCTGAGTCAGAAGGCTGCTCTAGGCTGACACTCCGGTGCAGTACTGCTGGAGATCTTCACTCTCGGAGGTACTTTCTTTCGGAAACAATAATAATCTAGGGCTAGGCCCTTTCTTCCCTCACAAATGGATGCAAAAGATTCCAAGGCATTATGTCAAAGAGCAGGAGAGCTATCAACAATGTTTCCTCCTCAAATTATAAAAACAGATGGTCATTATCATTTTGATGCTTGTGAGATCCTTGCTGTGTGCAAATAAGAACATAAGAAATAGGAGCAGGAGGAGGCCATTCGGCCCCTCAAGCCTGCCCCATCATTCAGTAAGATCATGGCTGATCTGCCCCAAGCCTCAACTCCTTTTTCGTGCCAGCTCCTCATAGCCCTCAACTCCCTGATATTTCTAAAATCGATCTACCTCCTCTTTAAATACTTTCAGTGATCTAGCCTCCACAACTCTCTGTTGTAGAGAATTCCAGACATTCACTACCTTCTGAGAGAAGAAATTCCTTCGCATCTCAGTTTGAAATGAGTGTCCCCTTATTCTGTAACTATGTCCCCTAGTTTGAGATTCCCCCACTAGTGGAAACATCTTCTCAAGATCTATTCTGTCAAGCCCCCTCAGAATCTTGTACGTTTCAATAAGATCACCCCTCATTCTTCTAAACTCTAATGAATAAAGGGCTAACCTGTTTAGCCGTTCTTGATAAGTCAACCTCTTCATCCCAGGAATCAGCCTAGTGAATCTTTTTTGAACTGTCTCCAATGGCAGTATGACCTTTCTTAAATACGGGGACCAAAACTGTACACAGTACCCAAGGTGCAGCCTCACCAACACCCTGTACAGTTGTAACAAGACTTCCCTATTTTTAAACTCCAACTCCCTAGCAATACAGGCCAAAATTCCTTTGCCTTCTTAACTACTTGCTGCACTTGCATGCTAACTTTTTGTGTTTCATGCATAATAAGTTGGCTGTTGCATTTCGTACATTACAATAGTGATGGCACTTCAAAAGTACTTCATGTGCTTTGGGACATCCTGACTTTGTGAAAGGGGTTGTATACCTGTATCTCTCTCTTTCTTCTTGTTTTGATATGAACTCGTCCCCTGTGGGATTGTCTCCTCAGAGTACTTTGCTAAAGTTTAGATTGTGCTCAGATCAGCAACTTCCAATTCGATTTCTGCTTCAGGTACTGCACTGATGGAATTTGAAAATCATATAGATGAAGAAACTGAGGCAGGACCATCCCTAAGTGAGTTGTAGGCCAGTAATCCACTCCATTAGAAAGATTAAGATAGTACTCTAAGCAGCAAGAGCAAAGCCTGATCAATTTGTGAGATTAGTGTCCTGTATTCACTAGGACCTCCTTATTTGTAATGATCAAAATGCTGTGAATCTTTAATACATTTTAGATATAAGTAAAATGGTTAGTCCAATGTCACGTGGGTTTTCAATAAATGGTATGTGACAAATGTGTTAATTTTTCGCATTGAATCAGAACACTCAGTAGATCAGGCAGCATCTGAGGAGAGGAAAATAGAGCTACCAGCACCAAGAGTTTGTGAGTGGTGACACGGGTTTGCAGCTGGGAAACCTGGAAATGCCAGGAACACAGAGACGTTGCCAAAATTGGCATTTGATCAACTCTGTTTCCCACCCTGTAGCAGCCAGAATGACAGCCTGGTCAACTGCTGGGCTGGAAAGCGTGAGATTCAAAGCCACAGCTAGAGGTCACTGGCAACAGTTCCCAGAAATTGTAAAAGTTCAGGCTTAGTGGGTTGGGGAAAATAGGGGAGCTCGAAGCAGGGCAGCACAGGGGGAGGGAGAGACTGCAGGAAGGGAAAGGTCATTAGGGGTGAGAAATCCCAGGCAGGGAAGCAATCACAGTGGGGGTGAACTAATTGTTGAGGAAAGATTGCAAATGGAGAAATCACAGGGGGAGAGATTCCAGAGGACAGAGATCAAGTGTCAAATGATCACGATGGAAGAAATTGTGGAGATGGACTGCGTGGTAAAAGATCGCAGATGGAGTGATCACAAGGGGAGAGATTCCAGAGGACAGGGATCACAGAGAGAAGATGAGATTGTTGGGGAGATAGATCATGGGGAAAAGAGATCATGGGGAAGAGATCATGGTGGGATAAAACGTGGGTTGATCATGGAGAAAGCTCACAGGGTAAGTGATTGAATGGGAATAGATTGTGAGGAAATATCATAGCAGGGAGAGATTGTGATGGAAGATGTGTTTGAGGAGCTGGGGAAACATTCCTGTTCCTCCTGGCCCACAAGCAGTGCTGGAGAAGTACTCACCTACTGGATCTGGAAGCTCCCACTTCCCTTTAGCTGCCAGCATTCCTGAATCTGGGAAATAGGACTGTTAAACTCAATTGTATTTATTTTAAGAGAGAAAGGAAGAAACAGAGAAAGGAAGGGGAAGAGGTAGGGTACTTGCCTTTATGTATAGCACCTATCATTTCCTCATGACATCCTAGAATGTTTTGCAGCCAATTAAAGTGCAATTACTGTTTTGATGTATCCAATTACAGCAAAGTCTCACAAACAGAAAATGGGACAAGTAACCAAGCTGGTAGTTTTGGTGCTATTGGTTGAAGCAGAAATGGTACCATATCTACTCTTCTTCGCACAGTGTCATATGATCTTTTACATCTGCCTAAACATGTACACAGAGACTTGGTTTAACATTTCATCCAAAAGACAGCACTTCTGACTCTATAGATTTATCCCTGAGGAGTCTTGTGGAGCAGTGGTATTGTTCCTACCTCTGAGCCAGAAGCTCAGGGTTCATGTCCCATTTCAGGACTTGATAGTCATGGGAGGTATGTATATAATGTGGTCAAACAGGTTGATCAGCCTGTAAATCCATCCAATATGCCTGATGGCAGGCAGTAAGAGTAGGAATGTTTCCTGGTCAGCCACACAACAGAAGGCAATGGCAAACCACTGTGGTACTTTGCCAAGCATGACCATGGACTGATTTTAGGGTATGGTGCCAGGAGGAGAAGAAGGATGTCTCCCTGTGTATAACACTGAAGTATCTGCCCAGATTACATACCCAAAGCCTGCAGGGGAGGCTGTGGACCAACAGCCTTTTAGTTCAAAGGCAACTATTTTTTGCCCCTTTTTCCCCCTGGTTTAAAGGCTGGGAACAAGTGTCAATCTGAATTAGTCAGCAGTAAGTGTATTATTAATTTCATGCAGTAGCACCCAGACTCCATTCTATTGCCTATACGACAACAGTCATTGGGTGCCAAAGTAATTCACTGCATATGAAGCACTTTGAGACTCTTCTGAATTTCCAGTTTGGGTGCTAATTATATAGGCATATCACACAGCAGACTTCCTATGGGAACTCACATACATTGAGCTGGGATTTATAAGTGCCGTTGCAAAGATTTAAAGAGCTGCAACAGCAATATGCAGAATTTATTTCACCCTGCCATATTATACTCATGGATTAAGTGGAATGGAATCTCATAGTAACAGTAAAAGAATGTACAAAGCAAGAAAGTGGCTGAATAGTTTTTACACATTGTGATGTTTCAGGGTTCTTTTTTATGACAGAAAGAATTTTGAATGGAGTTCCAATTAAATAGTATATTTTTAAAATGTGTTCACTCTGCTTTAAAGTTCTCTTTCCAGCTGTAAGAGAAAAGAACATAAGAAATAGGAGCAAGAGTAGAATATTTGCATCCTCAAACCTGCTCCATCATTCAGTAAGATCATGGCCGGCCTCCTACCTCATCTACCCCCTTTCCAAACTTTCCTCATATCCCTTAATTCCCCGAGTACCCAAACGGCTATCAGTCTCTTTCTGGAATATGCTCAACAAATCAGCATCCGTAGCTCCCTGGATAGAGAATTCCAAAGTTTCCGAGTGAAGAAATTTCTCCTTATCACAGTCCAAAATGGCCAACTCCTTATTCTGGGACTGTGATCCCTAGTTCTAGACTCTCCGACCAGAGGAAACATCCATCCTGACAATTGATTCCTAAAGAATTATATATATTCAATGAAATCACCTCTCATTCTTCAAAATTCAAGGGAATATAGGCCTAGTGTATTCAAGGTCTCCTCATTGGACAATCCTCTCATTGCAGGAATCAGTCTATTGAACTTTCATTGTACTCCCTCTAAGGAAAGTATATCCTTCCTTAATTAAGGAGACCAATACTATTATACTCCACCTGCTGAGATGAGGTAGCATTTAATGAACCAGTGTTAAAGGTGACTGGGAATGGTAAATAGTTTGTCATCTCCTTTTAGACTTCTCACAACCATCCACAGACATTGGGTGGAATTTTCCATTCTGGTGACTAAGTGTGGTGGTGGGTGAGATAAGTGACACGTTTCTCGCTGGACGGCGGGGTGGATTCTCGCACCCGATTGTACGCTTCGAACCTCATTAAGTATGCATGTGAGCCCAAATCACATGATTCGTGTCCCCCCCCACCCCCACTGTCACCTTATGGGGTCAAAGGCTCTGGTGCCACATTTAAATGACAGCCGGACACACATATTCACTCTCTGCAGCCCAGCTGTGTGGACTGGATTTAGACACATAGACTCATAGGCGTTTAAGGCACAGAAGGAGCGCATTCAGCCCATCGTGTCCAAGCCGGTCAACAAAGATCTGACTACACTAATCCCATTTTCCAGCGCTTGGACCATATCCCTGGAGGCTATGGCAATGCAAGTGAATATCTAAATACTTCTTACATGTTGTAAGAATTTCTGACTCAACCATCCTTTCAGGCAGTGAGTTCCAGACTCCCACCAACCTCTGGGTGAAAAACTTTCTCAACTCCCCTCTTAGCTTTCCACATCTTACCTTAAACCTATGCCGCCTGGTTATTGAACCATCTACTAATGGAAAAATGCCTTCCTATCCACCCTATTTATGCCCCTCATAACCTTATCAGGTCCTCTCTCAACCTTCACTGCGCCAAGGAAAATAATCCCAGCCTATCCAATCTTTCCTCATAGCTCAGATCCTCCAACCCAGGCAACATCCGGGTAAATCTCCTCTGCACTCTCTCCAATGTAATGACATCCTTCCTATAATGTGGTGACCAGAGCTGCACGCAGTACTCCAGTTGTGGCATAATCAGTGTTTTATACAGTTCCAGCATAACCTCCCTGTTCTTGAAATCCATATGCTTTCTTAACCACATTATCTCCCTGTCCCGCTACCTTCAGGGATCTGTGGATATGCACACCAAGGTCCCTCTGATCTTTAGTACTTTCCAGGGTCCTAACATTCATAGTGTAATCCCTTGCCTTGTTAGCATTCCCGAAGTGCATTACCTCACACTTTTCCGGGTTGAATTCCATTTGCTACTGCTTTGCCCATCTGACCAGTCCATTAGTATCTTCCTGCAATTTACGGCTATCCTCCTCACTATTTACCACCCTATCAATTTTCGTGTCACCAGCGAACTTCTTGATCATACTCCCTGCATTTAAGTCCAAATAATTTATGTACACCACAAACAGCAAGGGCCCCAGCACCGAGCCCTGAAGAACCCCACTGGAAACAGACTTCCAGTCACAAAAACATCCTTCTACCATCACCCTCTGCTTCCTGCCTCTCAACCAATTTTGGATTCAACATGCCACTTTGCCTTGGATCCCATGGGTTCTTACTTTCTTGACCAGTCTGCCATGAGGGACCTTGTCAAAAGCCTTGCTAAAGTCTATCCAAGTCCCATCAAATGTGATACCCTCATCAACACTCCTGGTTACTTCTTCAAAAAATTCAATCAAATTTGTCAAACAAGACCTTTCCTTAACAAATCCATTCTGACTTTCCTTGATTAATCCTTGTCTCTCCAAGTACAGATATATTTTTTCCCTCAGAATTCTTTCTAGTAAATTCCCCACCACTGAGGCTAGACTGATTGGCCTGTAATTTCCTGTCTATCCCTTCCTCCCTTTTTTAATAATGGGGCAACTTTAGCTGTCCTCCAGCCCTCTGGCACCTCACCTGTGGCCAGCGAGGATTGGAAAATTATTGCCAGGGCCCCTGATATCTTTTCCCTTGCCTCCCTCAACAACCTGGGATACATCTCATCCGGGCCTGCAGATTTATTCACTTTTAAGACCACTAAACCTGTTAGTACTTCCTCTCTCTATGTTAATTTCCTCTAATATTTCATAGTCCTCCACCCTGATGTCTATATCTGCGTCGTCCTTTCTCATTGTGAAGACCAACACAAAGTATTCATTGAGGACTGTGTCCACGTCTTACAGGTCCACACACAGATTACCTCTATGGTCCCTAATTGGCCCTACTCTTTCCTTAGTTATTCTCCTGCTCTTTATATATTTAAAAAAACCCTTTGGGTTTTCTTTTATTCTACTCAACAATTTCTCATGCACTCTCTTAGCTTTCCTAATTTCCTTTTTAAAATCCCCCTGCACATTTTATACTCCTCGAGGGACTTTGCCATATTGAGTCCTTGGTATCTGCCATAAGCTTCTCTTTTTTTCTTAATCCTAACCTTTATGCCCCTCGACATCCAGGGTTCTCCGGGCTTGGTCCCCTCTTTGTCGTTACGGGAACATATTTGCACATGGAAGTATGATATCATAGCTATGACCGAGACTTATGACCTATCTTGCTATTTCCTTCTTGAATGCCTCCCACTGCTCTGACACAGTTTTATCTGCAAGTAGCTGCTCTTAGTCCACTTGGGCCAAATCATATCTCATCTTAGTAAAATTAGTCTTTCCCCAGTTTAAAACTTTTATTCCTGGCCCAACCTTATCCTTTTCCATAACTATTCTAAATCTAACTGAGTTATGGTCACTATCTCCAAAATGCTCCCCCACTGATAGGCCTTTCACCTGCCCGGGCTCATTTCCAAATATTAGGTCCAGAACTGCCCCCTCCATTGTTGGGCTTTCTACGTACTGGCTAAAAAAGTTCCCCTGAATGCAACTTAAGAATTTTGCTCCTTCTCTATCTTGCACACTAAAACAATCCCAGTTAATATTTGGATAGTTAAGATCCCCTACTGTTACTGCCTTATTATTCTTACACTCTGAAATTTGATTACATATTTGATCCTCTATCTCTCCCTGGATGTTTGGGGGCCTATAGTACACACCCAACAGTGTGTTTGCCCCTTTTGTGTTTTTACTTCTAACCATTTGGCTTTATTTGATGATCCTTTCAAGATATCATCCCTCCTCAATGCTATAATTGATTTCTTGATTAATATTGCAACCCCTCCACTCCTCTTCTTTCCCCCTCTATCCCATCTGAATACCCTAGAACCAGGAATGTTGAGCTGCCAATCCTGCTCTTCTTTTAGCCAAGTCTCGGTCATAGCTACGATAACATACTTCCATGTGCCTATCTGTGCCCTCAGCTCGTCTGTCTTATTCCTCAGGCTCCATGCATTAAAATATATTCCATGTAGCCTTGCTAAACTCACTTCTTTCTTGTCTAGCCTATGTTTCCTCTGACTTCCAGACTGTTTTAAGTTCTAATTCCATCTCAGCTTCTCTCCCCTCTGAACTACTTTTCAGGATGCCACTCTCTTGCCAACTTAGTTTAAATCCACCCCAACAGCATTAGCAAACCTCCCCATAAGGATGTTAGGCCCGTTCCCATTCCGATATAATCCTTCCAACTTGTACAGGTCCCACCTCTCCCAGAAACAGTCCCAATGCTCCAGGAATCTAAAGCCCTCCCTCCTGCACCATCTCTCCAGCCACAATTTCCTAAGATGGCCCCCAGGACTCCCTGGTGGCTTTCCTCAACACTATCCACAAATGCCGTGATGTCGTCTTCATGAGGGATGAAACCACCGACCCCACCTTGCCAGCCTGGGAGAAGATCGCAGTGGAGGTCTGTGCCGCTGGCACCCAAAAACAA